>NC_066618.1:180797960-181416849 GCF_025201925.1 Gopherus flavomarginatus
AGGCAAATGTGTTTCAATGAAAGTTGCCTGTGACCTATTCTCTTGGGCTCGCAAACCATTATAATTAAAGCGGGGCTTGTGGAGCACACCCCACCCTTCCTCTCTCCATTCTCCGCCTACCAGACTGCGGGGTAGCTCAGGACCTTTGCCTTGCAGCAGGGCGATGGAATAGGGGCTTTTGCCCAGCGGGGGGCGGAGTCTTGGGGCTTCAGCCCTGCGCATACGTGCCAACTTCAGCTCCTGCTGGTGGATGCTTAATCCCCCTCTGCCTCTGGCCTTGCCCCAACTCCACCCCTTCCATGAGGCCCTGCCCCTGCCCCACCCTCATTCCAACCCCTTCCCCAAAGTCCCCTCCCCAACCCCACACCCTCCCTGCCCCTATTCTGACTCCTTCCCCAAGTCCCTGCCCCGGCCCCGCCTCCTCCCCTGAGCACACCACGCTCCTCGCCCTCCCCGGAACGGCCAAACAGCTGTTTTACGGTGGCCGGGCGGGAAGTGCTGAGAGGTAGGCGAAGGAGTGAAGATGAGGCACACTCAGGGGAGGAGGTGGCAGAGGAGGAGGTGGGTCGGGGAGCTTGGCTGCCGGTGAGTGAAGAGCACCTATTAATTTTTCCCCGTGGGTGCTCCAGCCCCAGAGCACCCATGGAGTTGGCACCTATGGCCCTGCCGGCACACCTGCCGGGACTCAAGGCTTCAGCAGGAGCAGGGTTGAAGTCCCAAGCCCCAGTAGGCACCTCCCATGAGGCTGGCGTCCCGAGCCTTAGCAGCGGTACCCCAGCTCTCAAACTTCTAAAGATTGTCACATGTGGTTCGGAGTGTCAGTATGTTTGGCCACCCGATATAGAATATTTGCCTCTCACTATGCGTAGTGGGTGATTGGCTAGCTAAGTCTCGTATCATTTTGTATGCTTCCTGCCTGGATGCCCAAAACTGTTCTCAATAAGAAAAATCAAAGGTGTGTATTTGGGCAGTTTGACTATGAAGCAGTCTCCTTATACAAGAATTAAGTTATTGTGGAGTACAAATGTGAAAACTGCACAGAAGGAAGTGAAAATTCACTTACAATAATGGACACATCCACAAGCAAGGAATTGAAATTCTCCAGCAGTGCATAAGTACTGACTGTATCACATGTGTTTAAAACATATGTTTTGGGATAGCCAGGTACATGAGTGATGCAGCCACAAAGAAAGGGAAGAGGACTCAGGGTGAATGGTGAAAGGGCAGGATAAATAAGTTGAGCCAAAAGGTGAAAGGTGTTTATGCTTTTGGTCTCTCGTACACAGTGGGAATGTGTCTAAGAATGGTGTTTAGAAGATCTTGTCTCTCTCTAACTAAGTTTTCAGCAGCATGAAGTAGATGATTTTGAGTAACCCAATTTCTGTATATGCCATCTTCATCTCTTCTATGTTGTATGATTTAGACCTTCTAATGATGTATAAACAAACGTTCTCTGACTGCATCGTATTTAAGTGTGTCTCCTCTTAGAGAGCATCTTTCAGAAACTCATTACCTGCATGCGACCCAGGGACCCCTTGGTGCCAACTGGAAGAGGGCACAAGGGGTGCCTAGGGCTTTACAGGGATCCGCTGGGTCAGATAGCTGCACAACTGTTCACCGAAAAGTAGCATGAAAGGCAGTGGTTTTCACACTTTTTGAGCTGAGCACCTCCCCCCCCCCAAGTTACAACTTTTGGTTGCGCCTCCCTCACCTCCCAACACAGACAAAAATAGACACAATACCTGCCTCACCCCCCTTGGATTTTCAGGTTGAGCGAAGGCTCGTGTGATGGTCTTTGGAGGTGGAGCCAGCACTGGGTGCAGAGGCTGCCAGTAGTGGAAATCAGCACAGTGGTGGCGGATGGTTGACACTGACCCATAGGCTTGGTGACCTACTGACGAGTCGGAGTGGAGGTGGTGCTGCCTCTCCCCTGAGCCCTGCCTGGCGGGGATAGTGTTGCCGCTCAACGCCCTGACCGTTCTGTCCCATGGTTTGAAAATCTCTGATGTAAGGTCTCTAACCAAGAGCCAGTAACCCCCTATTGGTCATAATCATTGTGAAATGTAGGTGTGGATGATATTTAAGGACTTACATCTCTATACTGAAAATTGTGTTCTTTAGGTCTTGGATTTAAGTAGTAGGTCACCAGAAGGTGACATGCCTGGGACATGTTCCTTTGAGACAGGAGCTAACAGACACCTATCTCCCTGTCCGGCCATTTGGGTACTGTGCATTATATGCCTCTCCTTGTATGCCTATTTGCATACAGAGTGGAGTACAAAATCTACAAGATGAAACAAACAGCAAGGGGTGTCTTGTTTCTGAAAGATGCCAGAGGATTGTTCTGGCATATTTTGGAATGTGAGGAAACACACTGAATCCTTCACCTAAGAGACAAGCTGGCAGGGTATTTTTCTCCTGAAAGGAGGATTGCAGCCAGCTTGGCTAAAATGCTGCAAGTATTTTGGGTGAGCTGTATTCTACAAGACATGAAAGGATCTTGTTAATTAAGTTTAGGTTCTAGAATGTGTGTTATGATTTTTGTTTCATATGTAACCATTTGTTTCCCATATGTCTACTTTCTACTATTTGAATCTCTAGGCTTAATTAAATAAACTTACATATAATAATAATATTAGCAGATATACCTACTTCCTAGAACTGGAAGGGACCTTAAAAGGTCATGGAGTCCAGCCTCCTGCCTTCACTAGCAGGACTTTTGCCCCAGATCCCTAAGTGGCCCCCTCAAGGATTGAACTTACAACCCTGGGTTTACCAGGCCAATGCTGAAACCACTGAGCTATCCATCCCAGTAACACTTGATTTCACTGTAAAGATATCTAAGTGCTGTGAGTTAAGCAGAGTGGTGATCAAAGGTGAAATTGGCAGAGCTGGGGTGTACTGTTTCTGTGGAAAGAGTGAATTTGTGAATACTGTGAGTGTCCAGTGAAACAAAGATTGGACACTCCAGGGAGATGCTTGAGGGTTTGGGTGTACCTACTGCTAGCCTGTGGAATAACAGGACTTATGAGGCCTACAGGGAAGTGCTTGTGTTGCCTGTGGCCAGTGGGGGTGGGGAGCTGACTCCTGGTAGGCATGGACAAGGTAGCCAAGTGCCTCTCAACCCTGCATACCCCTAGGAAGCATCACACTGAAAGACAGCCATTCCTTTGTGGATTAAGCTTTTTTGACCTGATTAGCTAGGCAGACAGGTGTGTGTCTTGCTCCTCCCCTACAGAGCACAGGGAAATAGTTGCCTCATTCTGAGACAGACTAAAGAGTTTGTACCACAGAGATAAATTGGGTGGTGTCCCATCAAGCTTTTTCGACTGTTATGTGAGTAAGTGGTCAATAGAGTCTGTTCTGAGGTGTGTGGGAAGGAAGGCTGAAAAAAATGTCTAAAAAGAAATGATATTAATATACTTCTCAACTGATCATAATGTTCTTTGTTCTCCCTCATTAAACTAGTATTTCAGAGTATGGACTCAAGCTTGGAGTCCATTTTAAAAGGCTGCTGAAAGAAGCTAGTTCTGGGTTGTAGATTAATAAAACTGCTGTGGTTTCATTTGCACTGTAAGTGCAGTTCAAAACAACAACAAAAAATTCCTTTAAAAAGGCAAGGGAGACAAATTACTACTGGATCTAAAGCATGCAGAGTTTCCTGTGTATAAGACTGAGATGTATGATGCACTTTGATTTTGTTTTCTTCATATTTAAGAGTGTTTGCTCATGCAATGTTCATTTCATAGGCCTGCTTTATAAACTTGTCACCTGAACAAATTAAACACATCTTCTTATGATGTTCCATTAATTAGCTAACTGCTGAGCACAGTTGGGCCATCCATAGCTACACCTGCTCTTCAGCATAACTAGAGAAGAATTCATTTAGCTGCTTTTACAATCTATAAAAATAATTTCAGCATCACAGGAGAGCTTATATGATATCCTTCAATGTTCCCTTTTCTCTGTCTTTGCTTATACTACCTGTACTAGAGATGGCTCTAAGTGCAATGGTGGTGAACCAAAGCAGAAAACTCATTGTTTTTTATTAGAAATGGTGCATGCAAAAGCCCTGATCTAGTCAGGAAAGGAAAAGTGATAGTCAATTTGTGGAGAAATAGACAAAATGTGCAGATCCTTCCCATCATGCACATACATACTAATTATTCAAGTAAAAAGTAAACTTTCTCACGGTGGAAGGAGAGCATGTCTCAAGAATTTTGAAGTTTGTAGATACAAGATGTTAAAGGCAAGTTGTAAGAGCTATGAAATACAGGTGTTGCATATTGCCTGTCTGTGTGATCTGACCTTAGCAATGTTGGAGTTCAACTTTTTTAGTTATATTTGTAACACGAGTGCAAATATGTTGGCATCTGAATTAATATTTGGAGAACTACTGGCCAATGAGGGTCACAGGCCAATAAATATCTCTGATATATAAATTACATTTTGAATAATTGCTTAAAATTTATATGGCATCCATCATTTAGATTGAACACAAAAGACCTTATATATTGTGCAAATTAATTACAGATTAAATGTTCCCACTAGATGTCCTGTATCAGTGTGGCTAGCTTAACTGGGATGTTTTTCAGGGGACCAGTATAACTTAGTGATAGTTAATGGCAATGCCTAAAGCAGGGATCGGCAACCTGTCAGAAGGGCTGTGCTGAGTCTTCATTTATTCACTCTAAGGTTTCGTGTGCCAGTAATGCTTTTTAATGTATTTAGAAGGTCTCTTTCTATAAGTCTATAATATATAACTAAACTATTGTTGTATGTAAAGTAAATAAAGTTTTAAAAAACTTTAAGAAACTTCATTTAAAATTAAATGAAAATGCAGAGCCCCCCAGACCGGTGGCCAGGACCCGGGCAGTGTGAGTGCCTCTGAAAATGAGTGCCAATGCTCAAACCACTGAACTATCCCTCCCCTCAGTATGTACACTGTTAAGGTCCTGACTCAGGAAAGCAACTTTAAAATCTTTTACGGGTTTATTTTAAAGAGACATCCCTTAATTAAGACACTTGTGTGACGGGTTAGATAACAGAATCCCCCTTAGGAGCTGCCACCTGATGCGCCAAGACTTCTTTTACCCCTGCCTTCCTGCCCTGTCAGCTTAGGACTTCAGTGCCCTGCCTGGTTTGAGCCAGACCTGCTAGCCTGTTGCAAACCCAGACCCAGGTCTGAACCGCGTCCCCTAACAGCTGTAGCTTAACTGAAAGCAGCTTACAGAAGTTTCTTATCTTTAACACTCAGATGCCCAGCTCCCAGTAGGGTCTAAACCCAAATAAATCCATTTTACCCTGTATAAAGTTTGTACAATGTAAACTCATAAATTGTTTGACTTCTATAGCACAGATAGAGATATGCACAGCTGTTTGCCTCCCTCCCCAGGTATTAATACACACTCTTGGTTAATAAGTAAAAAGGGATTTTATTAAATACAGAAAGTAGGATTTAAGTGATTCCAAATAGTAACAGACAGAGAAAAGTGAATTACCAAGTAAAATAAAATAAAACATGCAAATCTAAGTCTAATACAGTAATACAACTGAGTACAGATAAAAACCTCACCAGTAAGCTGCCTTTTACAGACTAGTCTCCTTCTAGTCTGGGTCCAGTAATCACTTACACCCCCTGTGGTTATTGTCCTTTGTTCCAGTTTCTTTTGGATATCCTTGGGGTGGAGAAGCTCTCTCTCAAGCCAACTGAAGACCAAATGGAAGGGTCTCCCATGGGTTTAAATCAGTGACTCAAACTTTTGTACTGGTGACCCCTTTCACATAGCAAGCCTCTGAGTGCAACCCCCTCTTATAAATTAAAAACACCTTTTTATTATATATAACGCCATTATAAATGCTGGAGGCAAGCAGGGTTTGGGGTGGAGGTTGACAGCTTGCAACCCCCCATGTAATAACCTTGTGACCCCCTGAGGAGTCTCAACCCTCAGTTTGAGAACCCCTGGTTTAAATAGACTTTCTCTTGTGGGTGGAGGCCCTCTCCTCTCTTCTATGCAAAGTCCAGCTCCAAGATGGAGTTTTGGAGTCAGATGGGCAAGCCACATGTCCATGCATGACTCAGAACTACAGGTAGCAGCCATTGTTCATATGCTACCTTGAACGTCCTCAAGTAGACTTCTTATGTGGATTGGAGCATTCCAAGTTCCATTGTTCCTTAAGTGCTTCTTGGTTGGGCACTTAAGTTTGCAAATTCCTTTCTAAAGAAGCTGACCAAAAGCCTTACAAAGCTTACTTAGAAATCAAGCAAGTATACAGCCAATATTAATAACTTCAAGTACAAAAATGATATATGTGTACAAATTGGAAGAATAGATTCAGTAGACCATAACCTTTACAGAGATGTTACATCCCACATGTAGCATAAAACATATTTCAGTTATGTCATATTCCCATAAAGCATTGTGGGATACATCGTCACAACTTGCTTAATCTGGACAGTAATAGGCCCTCCACTGGCAAGTCCCAAGTAAGATTAGTGTATGGTACCAGCAACAGTGAGACAGTAGCTCTCTTATCCTAAGGATCATGGTTGAACGTAGCAATTAGTTGTTAATTTTATGCCTTTCTGCCATACCGCACCTCTCTATAAGACCAGGCAGTGACACTGAAGTCAGGAAGTGAAGACTACTATCAGTTGAAATGACAAGGGAAAAGTAAATTTTATAGGCCTCCCAATAGCTCCTTCTAGAAAATGCTGGTGGTCTAAAATTAATTGAAGAACTTTGCTAAGAAAGAGGCCAAAATGTTTACAGAATTCTGGAACTAGTCTGAGCTTGAGGCTTTTCCCAGTTGGAATAGTTTGAATAGCATTGTCATTTTTACTGGTGCAATTGATACAGTGATCCCAGCCAGATGTTTTATTCTGTTTGTGTAAATGTAAAAGTTTTATCTGGTCATTCTTCATGAGTGTCCAGTTGCTCTTTTTCTCACTTCTGTGGTTCAGAGCCGACAATACTAATGGCACTGTAGCCTGATCTAGAAAAAGTGGAGTAGTCAGAGCCTTGAATTTTTCTGGATCTTGGTTGTTTCATAGTTCTCTTAAAATACAGGATTTGAATGTTGCTCGCTCATGTTGCCTTCCCTGACATCTAATGCTCACTATCTTCTACCTAAAGAGAGAGAGAGAGAAGCTGAACAGCTGGTGATGTTTCTGCAGCAAGTGGGAATAATAAGAGCTGGGCCACGCCTTAAAATTAAACAGCTGCTACTGATGTTTTAAAAGTGTCCAGATCTTAATTTTTATAATATTTGCACAAAAGAGGAATAAGCAAAATTGTTGGATTTGTATGCAGACCTATTGCTCACCACCCTTGGATGAGCTTCCTGGTAATGCTAAAATCAGCCTGTTCACTGGAATGCATTGCTGGGAATTCCTTACGTCCTGGAAACAATATTCCATTCAAGTACTTCAGTGCACATCAGCCAATAATTTAAAAAGCTCAGTAATACAGTTTCTACCTCACTTTGAGTGGAAAAGAGAGTAAGGGGGCAGCATGACAGGGCTGAAATGTTTGTTTTTTCCAAATTACATACTCTGGGCTCTAACTTTTTAAGTTGATAGGAGTTGACCCTAATGGGATTTGTATCTGATCCTTTTTGGTAGTAGTTTCAATTGACCTTCAGCAGAGGAAATTTACTGCTTCATTTTCCTGTAATGACAGATTTATAAATAGCTGTTCATGTGTGTGGGTTATTTAAAAAAAATTTCTGTTATATTTGCTTTCTCCCACACTATTATACTGAGCCTATACGTTGTGTTGTACGAGAACAAGATTAGCATCTGCTTTTCCTTCTCCTACAGAATGGAGTGCATTGTTGCTGCAGTGTCCCTGTGTCATTTACTTTTGATTTTCTTTGCTCCATCAGATGGGACATATGACAGCTGAGGAAGGTAAACAAGAGCATAAGCCATTGTTTTTGGTCTGTCTTTCTTGAAGTAATTACTGTGTGGGGCTTTTTGAACTGTAATATTTTGACTTTCTTTTTAACCAACTCTCTAGCTATTTTAAAATGTGGTGCATTCATAATTGAAAAGTACTGGAAGTCAAGTAAGCCCTTAATGAAAAATGTATGGTATATTTTCTCCCTGAACAAAAAGACTGAAATGAGTGAGCAAATGCCACACACAATCTTGAAGGGCTACTTCACAATTCTGCAGTACAATGTTTCATTCGGATCCTATGAATTGTTGTTGTTACTTTGGCCTCTTTCCTTTTCCTGAAGAGCTTATAATCTAATTGGTGAAAGAGACAAAACACATGCTGAGGGAGGGTTTGGGTCTCTTGCTGTATGTTTGTACAGTGGGTAGCACAATGGAGCTCAACCAATATGAGGTCTAGAGGCTACTGCAATGCAAGCAAAACTTTTTAAGCACCCTGTGTGCTTGGCACGGTATGATAGACAGAAGATAATGCAGTGCCTATCCCAAATTGCTTGCAGTCTAGTGAGATAGAGAAAATCTCACAACTTTTTTCTGGGTTGCTACTAGGTCAGTGAGAAACAGCATTTTAACAGCTTTGGCCTTCACAAAAGTGAATGCTAAGGAGGGATTTTGAGGGATGGGGACAAGGTATTGTATGAGCTGGTCTGTAATAAGGAGCCATTAAACTATTATGATGGTAAAATAGATAGGATAATGTGATGGAGTGCTAGTTGTAGCACATGATCACTGAAGTTGCTGCAGCACAGAGAAAGCTGATTTCAGTTAAGCCTGTAATCAGCCTGTTATTGGTGGGGATAATGGACACTTGGAAGCAATAGTTGGGCTAATTAGGTAATTGGCTTAGTAATGGGAAGGATAAATAATTGGAAGGAGCAAGAAGTAAAAGGGAAGTTCAGAAAGCTGTAGAAGGTTCCTTCTGCTGTATAGCTGGGCTGTGTCCTGCTATGTTGTTGGGAAACTGAAGCTAAAGGTTCATGTGGTGAAAAAGAAACAAACTGTGTGGCCTGGTCTACACTTGGGGAGGGAGGGGGAAATTGATCTAAGATACAACTTCAGCTATGAGAATAGTGTAGCTGAAGTTGATGTATCTTAGATTGACTTAGAATCACTTACTTCGTGTCCTTGCGGCGCGGAATCGACGGCCGCCGCTCTCCCGTCAACTTTGCTTCTGCCTCTTGCCAAGCCGGAGTTCAGCAGTTGACAGGAGAGCGATCGGGGATCAATTTATCACGTCTACACTACACACGATAAATCGATCCCCGATAAAGCCATCGCTGCCGATTCGGCGGGTGGTGTAGACGTACCCAGATTGCTTGTGACTAGGGTACTACAAAAACAGGTTAAGTAGAATTGCTCGCAGGGTAGTGTGAGAAGTGCCCTGGGATAGCTTATTACTTAGGATACACTGGAAAACAGACCTGGGGCAGGAAGCCTCAGAGCTCAGCTCGACTGACTTGGGCTTGTGGGGCTCATGCTATGAGGCTAAAACAGCAGTGCAAATGTTTGGGCCTGGGCTCTGAGCCTCCCCCACCCCTGGAAACTGGGTTTCAGAGCAAGAGTTGCAACCTGAGCCAGAATGTTTACATTTGCTATTTTAGTCCCATGGTGAAAGCCTAAATCAGTTTACCCAGCATCTGAGACTTGCTGCTGCACGTCCTTCTACTCCCCTGCTCAGTGTAGACATACCCTAAAATACTGCAATGACCTTGCTGGCTTGTTACTGGGTAATGCACCCAGGCAAACCATTAGGCCACTGCTTACTCAGGGCATGTCTACACTGTAATTAGACACCCACGGCTGGCCCATGCCAGCTGGCTTGGGCTAAGGGGCTGTTTAATTGTGGGTTAGATGCTTGGCCTGGAGCCCAAGTTCTGGGACCCTTCGCTTGCAGGGTCCTAGAGCCTGGGCTCTAGTATGAGTCTAAACATCTATACCACAGTTAAACAGGCCCTTATCCTAAGCCCCATGAGCCAATGTCAACTGGCATAATTGCTGTGTAAATGTACCCTTAGAATGGCAGTGGTCTAGATCTCAGCATTTGGCTATTTTGAAGACAGAGTGATCAGGTAAAAGAAGAGATCCTAGGCACAGTGACAATCAGGCTGACAGTGCAAGGGTGGGTGTGTATGTTTTGGGGCTGGGAAACTGAGACACACGGAGAAGATGCCAAATAGGAAGTAAAAGGTTATGTGAAGGAATTACTCAAGAGACCTTATGTCCCTTTTTAAGGGCTGTAGAATCAGACCTCTGATCAACTGGATTTTCCTCTTTATGGAACCCATGCCAGAATGTTACAATAAAATACATAATATGTTTCCTCTGCCTTCCTGTTGTAAAACTCCAGAGTCACAATCACAATATAGAGCCAAAGCCAGGTACTTCCATTAAGTTTCCATAGTCTGAAGTGGTGTAGGGTCAAGCTGGTATTAATACGTCTATTCATCTCAATGCACTTTCTTGGTGGATATAGGTTTGTTGGGTGTTGTGGAGAAATGTCTCAGAAGTGATCAGTCACCACCCAGGAAAGCAGGAATCGCAGTGCATACTGGTAAAATGCAGGAAACAGAAAAATGGTGGGTAAGCACAATTGTTATCTCTAAAGTCTTCTGAAATTCAGGCGAGCTGAGGTTTAGAAAGCAACAATACACGTTCTGGTATTTTGAATATTTGCTAATGTGAGTTGCTAGTCATTTAATCTATGCCCTGCAGGTGAATAGGCACTTGATTAAGGGCCCCCAGTGATGTCATATCTCCTCTCCTGTCCCTGCATACCATAAAAAAATCTAAAATAAAACAGTAAAGGCTCTTTAGGTCTCTAGTATGTGTAATGGTCAATTTGAAACCAGCATTTTAACATATTTCTGTCTTTATATATGTTTTGTGTCCTCTTTAGAAGCTTTTTTCCTATTTGTGTTGCTGTAGTATTTAAGACTCATAGTTAAGGATCAGGGCCCCATTGTGGTAGGTGTAGTACCAATACATAACAAAGAAGAAAGTCTTTGACCCAGAGAGCTCACAGGATGCAGCAGGGAGACAAAAGGGGTAGGAAATGGGATTGAGAGCTTGGGAGTTCTGACTCCCAATTCTGCACAGCGAGCATATGTTGGCACATAGAAGTCAATCATATTGGCTAAAGTATCACCGTCTTTATCTTGGATACATAATATTAGATCATAAAAAAGTAAATAAGGAAAGCTTAAAATTCCCCAAACAATGGAGAGTGGTGGGACAAATTCCCTTGTGCAATAAATAGTTGTATCTTTTCTATATAATGTAGGCTGTAGAGTATGCTATATAGAAATACCTACTGTTTGGAGATCCCTGCCATACCTATCCACAGTTTGGTGAATTAAAAACACTGGGAGAGGGGCTCATATCTGCCTCAGTGCAAAGCCTGAGCAGGGATAAAAGGGAGCCTTTGTACCTTTCTTAAATTAGGGCTCATGGGGCCAGAGCAGCCCCTTAGACACTGCAGCATGCCCTAACTTTCCGTCTTTGCTGCAATAGCTGTTATAAACCTTGTGACACCAAGAACTACTGGGGCACAGAACCATCCTGGTCGTGCCCCTCCTGCCTCTGGAATGCTCCCCCATGCAGGAGCTTTTCTGGTGCAATATCCGAGCTAGTGGAGCTGGCTTTACTCCATGTGGGAGAACCCGCTATGTTGAATGAATGCTCCAGGATAGCCATGTGCAGTGGGGAGTTCCCCTAGTGTCCGTTAGGTGTACCTATGTTATTGCCTGGCACCACTGAGCAGTGAACTTGATTTCAGTTCTGTGGTACACATGGAATTTGGCCAGTGAGATTGAAAGAAATTGCACCTGCGTATTTTAGGGCAGCTTAACTGGGCCCAGTATGTTTAGTCTTAGCTCTGAATTTCTTTGCCTTTAGACAGGATGTGGAGAGAGAATCCAGTCTCTTGCCCAGGTACTCCATTAATTTGCATGGGGCATGACACAGTTTGGAGGGCCCACATAGTTGTGGGTAAGCGTAGGAGCTGTGCAACATGCAGTGCCTTTATAATCTGCTGTTTTAGGAGATTGAACAGTTTGCTGATATACAATTGCTGAGGTTTTTCTTAGGTCTAAGCGGGAGGTGAATCTAAAGAACCAGGAGCTTGAATTGCCCCTGTTTGGTACAGTGGACTCCAGTTTGTACCTCTGGTATTTTTTTGGAGCACCCAGGTGCTTCCAGAAAGAGAGCCATCGTCCACCACAATCTGGTGAGAGTTCAAGATGGGTTTAATTAGGTGGCCTGCCCTAATCTGGTCAGCATATTTTGTTGTCTGCACTAACTTCATGGCCCTTGTGGATTTTGGGAGATGAGCTGGATGGCAGACAGCTCTAGACTGTGTTCCTGTGGCGTGGAAGCTAGTGGAATCCAGGCAATGACAATCTGGTCTACATGCCAAAGTGGCAAAGAGCTGTGGTGAGCCAGGTTTATGGACTGGCCAGGGAGTGGGGTCACGCACCCATGTTGGGTGAGTGAGTGAATGGGAAAGTTTTGTGTCTGTGTAGACAGGGTTGGTAAACAGATGAGTAAATGAGTGGGAGACAAAAGAACATTGCAAAATGAATACCTTGGTGAATGAGTAAATGAGGGGAAGAATGAGTCAAGTAGCCTGACTGTGTGGTGTCTAAGCAGGTTACATTTCAATCTGTGTGCCAGAGTGCTGCTGCCTATATTACAAAGGGTACAGTACATAGCCAAATGCATCAGTAACTGCTGTACTATACAGATAAAAATTCACATATTCCCATTCTGGAGTGAAATGCATGGTAACCATATTCTATCAAGAATTAAATCTACTTGATAAGTATAAAATTTAAACATATTTTTAAAGAAATTATAATGTGTATACACAAATGCTAAAAAAAATACTTAGCGCTCTTAGAGTTGCAATACACTTAAAATTAACATAAACAAAATGAAAGAATTAATTTTTTGTTTCAAAAAACAGTTGCTGTTTTGTAGTTTTGCTACTGCTTACTCATGATATCACTCAGCTATAGAGCTCAAATGCTCCTGTAAGATACAGCCGTACATTGTGGGCAATGTGGATCCTTGCTAGGAGACATTTTTCTTGGGAGCCAGGAATCAGATACATGTTCTGCCCCTCCCTCTGACATGAGTTTCCCTCCCCTTCCTACAGCAAGAGCCTAAGTAAAAACTTTAAGATTAGAAGAGACAAAGAAACTGAAGGCCAGGAATACATGCCATTAGACTTTTGTTTTTTGTATTTTTGTTTTTGGAAGAGGCCTGAACTTGAAAAGTGACTTGGCTGGGCCATGAAAGCCACAGACTGCTGTAGAACCAGAATGGCAGAGAGTAGGGGGCACTAGAGTAGAACAACCCCTGTGATGCTGCATCCTAGCTTGAGCGGGTGCGGTAGTGGTAAGTTCTGCCCATTACATCCACCAAATCTGAATTTGGAACCATTTGTTTGCCTTTCACTCCCCTTCCCCTTTCCTACAGAGCAGTTTTGTAATTTAGTATCTAAGGACTTTTATCTGCTATTGCTGGAGATAACCTAATAGGACCATCTCCCATAGTTAAGATCAGTTCTTATTTGCTTATGACTTTGTGATGTGTTCTCCCTTTTGAGTTCAGATTTTCACAGTCTGGTATCTGCCTGATGATTTTTGTTTTTTAAATTTGTTAAAGGTTAAGCAGAAACTATTTAAGTTTTTTAGCACAGAGAGTAGGGACAAGAAATACTTGTGACTCTTTTTTACTGTTTATTTAGGAAGTTTAATGTTTTATAAATCCTTGCTATGTAGGAATCCGAGACAAAACAATAGTCATTACAACAGTGAGCTCTTGTTTAGAGAAACATTATACAGTAATACAATAATCAGATTTCCAAATTTAACAGCATATTATATTACAGAGTGAGCATTCTTACACTACATTTAGTTTCTGGTGACTTTTTAATACATTGAGTGAAATCTCTAATTATAATGTTTAACAAACCATATTTTACCACCACCCCACCAAAAAAAAAAACCCCAAAACCCAAACAAACACCAGCAAAACAGATGTGCTGATCTTTTTATCTAGGTGAATATTACTAGTGACCTTTTTCTGAACAGCCCTAGTGCAGAAACAGTTGGTGGTAGAAAGCTGAAACTTTAGCTTGGAAATAGCCTTCATTGGTGGGATGTGCCTTTCTGATGTGTTCTTGCAAATGCTGGTTTTGATTTCAGAGTTATGACCTGTTGCAAATTGCATTCTGCATGCTCTGTATTAGAGCTGATCAAAAATGGTAAATTATATTTCATGGAAAACATTCAAAACTTTTTTTTATTTAAAAAAAACCTGCAAGTGTTAAGGTTGATTTTAGTTATAATTTTTTATCTCCCTTTTTTCATTTTGCCTGTGAAAGAGGGAAATAGAGAAGAAAATGGGGGAGAAAAGGGAAAAAATAGAACTGAATAAGTAGAAACTTTTCTATTTAAAAAATAAGGTCTTTTTCCCCCTTTGTTTGAAACGTCAGAAAAAAGATTAGTAGATTTTTGTTAAAAACGGTTTTGTTTTTGAAAAAGGCCAACTGTTGGTCAGGAAAAGGTTTGGAGGAACGAACACCCCCCTACAGACATTTATTACATTTTGGGTGGTTTGTTCACTATGGCCCAGATCATACAATTGAGTGTGCATGGATGAACCCTTGTATCTGTGCAGCGCCCTGTTTATGTCAAAGTGTGTCTGAATAGACAACAAGGTCATTTTAGATGTTTGCACGAGTGGAGCCATAGTGAGAGAACCATCTAAAATATACTGAGCATGTATAAAGTTCTGCACAGGAGCATGGGTCTGCCCGTGCAGATCCAATTGCAGTATCAGGAGCAAAGACTTGCAGCAGAGTTTACATGTACAGTGAATTGCAAGATGAGGAGCAAAGCTTGTAAAATATGCAGCCTGACAGGATCCTGGAGGGAATTTGCATCTAATGTAGTTGCACAATGAGAAATTTAATGAAGGTGTGTATGAATAAGTCAAGGATTTTTTACATTGACTTACCTGAAGCTTCATGTTCTGAAAAATTATTTTATAAAATAAGCTACAAGGATACAAATGCTGTTTTGGTAGAAGTTCTTGGATCATATTAAAAGTGATTGGAATATTGGTCTTTTCTATATGACCACTTGTTTCATAATATTGATCACACTGTGTCGTTATTGTTTGAAAATTGTTGCACTTCATTTTAGATATATTAGTGTTTGTATCAATTTCATGGATTATATATCAATTGTGATATATTTACTACTTTTTATTTACTTTATAATCTGCAGTGCCTATGTCGTTGTGTTAGGCTGTATTTGTATGCAGTTTATATTTATAGGCATCAAAATATTTTTTTTCATAAATGAGATTGATGCAATTAAGCAAGTGTGTGCATTACAAAATAAGTTTACAGATTGGTGTAATTCTTTGCTCAGGAGTCTCGGTCTCTCTCTAATAGTAGGGATAGTGAAGTACAGCTGCAGTATGAGAGATTTGTTGTCAGCATGAGGGTACAAAACTGGAGGATGATGCTATCAGTCCTTTACTTCAGCACCAAAATCACTCATGTTGGCTTTTTTTTTTAAAGTGGTGGAGGAACTTATGAAGTTACTGATGAGAGACTGTTTGAGGCTTAAAGCTGTAATTATACTTTCCACAAAGTCTACTTTTAGGGTTCTATTAAGTCCGCAGATATGAGAGCAGGTCATCCCTGGAAACTGATTGTGTATCTGACCGTCCCCAGCCTGAGATGGAGCTCAGCAGACTTGTTAGAGACTTTTGTCTCCCTTTGTTCAAATACCTTCCTTGTTAGTTAGTTTTCCCAGTAGTACTTAGATACTTCTCCTACCTTTTTCTCTCTTTAAACCTACCCTTCCCCCCCCCCCCCCAGCTTCTCATTCCTGTCAGCGGCAGCTGCTTCTGACATGCGCTTCTCTATCTGCAATGATGCCATTCCCCTCTCAGATGGCCATTCAAAATGTATAAAATGTTTGGGGTAGTCCCACATCCCCCCAAAATGTGCCCACTGCAGCAAACTAAAATCCAGGGCAAATAAGGACAAGGAGCTGAGATTAAAACTGCTCCTCCTCCAGAAGTCCTTAGGATCCGCTTCAGACCCGGGCGCCGACTCCACTACATGCCATAGCCCCTTGCCTCAAAGAAAGAAAAGAGAACCTCAAAAAAAGGCACCCTCTCTCATCTGCAAAGGGCACTTCGCGGGTGAAGACTTCCCCAGGCAGGTCTACAGCCTCCCTCCCGGCGCTGAAATGAGGAAAAATATTCTCTCTGCACCTGGAGAAGGGGCTACTGCTCTCAAAAGGTGGTTTAGCATTTCAGCAGACTGGGTCTAGCTGCGTAGCCAGTGACTTGTCACCAAATGTACTGCTTAAAGATTACTTTTTATTAATGAATTGATTTTAATAGCGTACGGTAGGTTTAGCCCCTAATATACAGATGGTCATAATTACCAATTTAAATAGTTTTTTCTTTTAAAAAAGAAACCTGCTTTAATTTAAATGAAAAAAATCTACTTTTTAATTTAAAAACATCAGTTTTATCCTCCCTTCTTAATAGAGATGATAGTTAATATTCTGCAGTCATACAGTACCTTCTATTCTAAGATATCAAAGTACTTTACAAATAACTAAATCTCAAAGCCCTGATATGTAAATATTTACTGAGGTTCATTTTAAAGATGGGTAAACTAAGGCACAGAGGTTGCTTGTAAACAACTTGCCCAGTGTAATGCAATAGATTGTTGTCAGAGAAAGAGCCTAGGGATGAGCTCTATTTCCTGCTGTAATAACTAGACACATTCATTGAAAGTGTATTTTAATAGAAATATTAAAACAAGGCACAATTCTTGTGCATTTTGGCCATATACACAGCACATGTCAGTGAGTGGCATGCGTAGCTGGCTTAAAGCTCACCCTTGTACTGTCCAGTTGGTGTTGCTGTGTGCACACCTTCTTCCTTGTGCTGTATTAAAGCAGCCTAATTTACACAGGCCTGTAATTGATTATGATGGCAGAAAGCTCAGGATCAGTGTTGTATAGGGAAATCCTGATTGTGACCTCCTTCCTTCCCTCCACTATGCTGGCTGCAGAGGGCAGTACTATGTGTTTCTTTAATGAAAAAAGAAAAGGCCCCCCAAATCATGAGATATTTAAACCAATCAAGAATAATGACATTCAAGTTTTTTATTTGCTTTCTGATGTTTGAGCCTTTAGTGGTTGTAATTTCATGCTTTTCTTGGCAACCAAGAGGGCTGGACACTTACTGCTTGTTGTTGTTGTTGTTGTTTACAACTGAGGTTTTTAGGTAATTGACTCCAGGAGTTGAGCTTTCAGAAGAACACCGAACACCAAAAGACTCATGATAGAATTGCTGAACTTGGTAATGCCGAGAGTGGATGTGTGAAGAACAAACATCAGCTGCATCAGATGTTCACCAATAAAGGATCACCCTTGCCCTTGGGTTTCTCCCTGAGTCATTTAGACTACATCTATCCTGTGAGTTGTGGATGTGATATCCAGTTCACATAGACCTACTCGCATTAGTTCTTAGCAAACTAGTGTGCTAGAAATAGTAGTGTAGCCATGGTAGCACAGGCAGTGGTGAGCGGTGGCATGGGCTAGCTGCCCTGAGTATGTCTCCATGCAGACTGGGCAGGTTTGTATATCTATTTGAGCTGGGAATCATGCTCCCAGCTTAAAAGTTAGACATAGCTTTAGACAGGTTTTGCGGGCATAATACACTGGCAGCAGTAAGCAGTTTGGTCCCATCTCACCTGAGGATCTGGCCAGTGCAGATGAGAGCATTTACTATATGTG
Source organism: Gopherus flavomarginatus (assembly GCF_025201925.1). NCBI lineage: Eukaryota > Metazoa > Chordata > Testudines > Testudinidae > Gopherus > Gopherus flavomarginatus. Next base: position 180,815,760 of record NC_066618.1, read on the forward strand.
AGCACCAGCACCCAATATTTAAATGTTAATGACATGGGTTTTTTGCTGTGGGTTTTTTTCAGTCACATACCTAGTTTATGGGCTGTAAAATTTAATTGCATCTATTTATAATCATTTTGTTTTATGAGAAAACACAGAATTAGGAAGCTTTTGTGGCTTCTTTTTGTTTTGTTTGAACACCCCTACAACTGAGAAACATGCAAAGAGATTTTGTTTGGTTATTAAATAAAAATATCCGGTCCTGGTTTAATATTTTATATGCCAAGTTCTAATTCAAGGCTGAATTAGAAAGCCCTGAAAATGACTTGTAATGGAAGTGCTAAGACACAGTATAATGATCGCACCGGTGGATACCACTATCCTATGGTTGCAAGCTACATTTCGGAGCCAGCTGGGGTCTTGGCCAGATCACACCGTGAATGGAATTTTCCCAATGTGTATGTAAAGTTCTGATTGTTTTGACTTCCCGCTACCGCCAACTTTGACCATGTAGAACAGTCCCACTGAGTCTGCAAAGTTCAAGCTGTACAGTAGGTCTGTTTAAACTGGCTTCAGTCCACACACTGTGTATTGTATTTTGGGGGCAAAACTATCTCTTGTGTAGTTTCTTGGTCCTAGGAGACTAATTCATTCACTGTTTTAGTCAACTGAGCGAATGGTCAGGCATCTGCATGGATAAATGCCACTGCGCTGATGCCTACTATAGTTGCTGGGAGTTTGAGTCTGAATTATATTCTTGCTCTGGAAAATGACATTAGGGATTGTTGCCACATATTAATAATGATTCCTTTAAAATACTTTGCTATTGACCACAGTGTCTGAAACTAGAGTTGGGTAAAGGTTGCAGAATACTGTTTTATAAATATACTTTTAAGGAAACTTACTTCAACTGTATATGTGCCCTTTTAAGTTTGGTATTCACAAATATTCTGTCAAGTATATTGGTAAGAATATTTGTAGCAAGAGTGACATTTAAGGGAATACTGGAGAATGACTGCACAAAGTGAATTTTGAATTTGGAAGAATGAGTATTTGCACTGGAAACATGGTGAGTTACTCCCTGAATCCAGGAATGGAAGTATACTATGTCCATGATCCTGCATAGCCTTGTGTGTGCTAAAGATGTGCTATGTGAGTGTGTGTGTTTTTCATGGGACTGCATCTGTGACGAAAGTTAGATAGGGCATGTTTGTAGGTTTGAGGTCCTTGTGAGCTGTGGCAATTAAAACTAAACCATTCTTCAAGTAGTTGTCTCTGTAGGTGCTTTACATGTGCACACACCTGTGCACTTTCATTTGGAGATTTATAGGTAGCAGTGTTGCTGTGTCTGTGCCTGTGTCCTACACATCCTTGTTCCCTGGTCCAAGGGCATATAGGGGAGGGCGAACCCACTGCCTCTCTACTTCCTTCTCAGCTATCTGCAGCGAGAGACAGAGTCTTGCAGTATCCATCTGCTTAGCTTGACTAGCTTCTACTTTTCTCTCTTTTTAAAAAAACTTTTATTAGTTTATTGTATTTAATCACCCCCTCCACACACATGCTGTGTGTTTCTGGGGGGTGTTCCTCGCCCTTGATCTTTGCCATGGTCTGCACAATGTGTTTAAGTCAAATTTAGTAGCGTTACATAGATTTAACCCTGCACCTGTCTACATGACAAAGCCGTCTTTTTCAACTTGAAGGGCTCTTAAAATCAATTTCTGTACTTATCCCCCGACAAGGAGATTCGTGCTGAAATCGACCTTGCCAGGTAGAATTTGAGGTAGTGTGCGGTAGTGTGGTTGCAGTTCGATGGTATTGGCCTCCAGGAGCTATCCCAGAGTGCTCTATAGTCACCGCTCTGGACAGTGCTCTCAATTCAGATGTACTGGCCAGGTAGACAGAAAAAGGCCTGCAAATTTTTGAATCTCATTTCCTGTTTGGACAGCGTGGCAGTCTGCAGGTGAGTGCAGATCTCATCAGCAGAGGTGACCATGATGGAGTCCCAGAATCGCAAAAGAGCTCCAGCATGGACCGAATGGTAGGTACGGGATCTGATCGCTGTATGGGGAGACGAATCTGTGCTATCAGAACTCTGTTACAAAAGATGAAATGCCCAAACATTTGAAAAAATCTCCAAGGGCATGAAGGACAGAGGCTATAAAAGGGACCCGCAGCAGTGCTGAGGGAAGTTTGACTGATGACATGGCTTACAGGGTTGGCTTACAGGGAATTAAAATTAACAAAGGGGGGGGGGGTTTGCATCAAGGTGAAACATACACAACTGTCACACAGAATGTCCCCCTGGAAGATTGAACTCAAACCCTGGGTTTAGCAGGCCAATGCTCAAACCACTGAGCTATCCCTCCCCCAGCTAGTCCAGGTAGGACTGAATCTCCATTAAACGTTTAAAGGTGCCCCTGACAATCTTCACTGAAATGATTATTAGCAGTTGATTTCACAGAGGAAGAGAGGGGGGAGCAAATGAATACAAAACAAGTCTAGTCTCTTTCTTGTTTTGATCCACTCCATTTCTCTTATGCATCTTAGGCTGGCAGCCAATGGTGCAGTACAACTGCTAGCCATCATTGTCTCCTGGCTGCTCGCCAGAAGATGGTGCGGTACGACTGCAGGCAGGACTCCAGGAGACAAAACTTAAAAAGAGAGTGCTCCCATTTATGTCCAGGTGCCCCTGACAAACCTCACCGAGGTCAGCTAAAAGAGCATCCAGGAGATGACAACGATGGCTACCAATCGTAATGCACTGTCTGCTGCTAAAAAGCAATGAGCTGCTGCTGTGTAGCAATGCAGTACCATGTCTGCCAGCACCCAGGAGATGTACAGTGATGGTGAGCTGAGCAGGCTCCATGCTTGCTGTGGTATAGCGTCTGCACAGGTAACCCAGGAAAGGCTGGGGGGGCTGACGACATACCCAGAACCACCTGCGACAATGTTTTTGACCCATCAGGCGTTGGGATCTCAACCAGAATTCCAATGGGTAGCAGAGACTGCGGGAACTGTGGGATAGCTACCCACAGTGCAATGCTCTGGAAGTTGACACTAGCCTTGGTTCTGTGGACGCACTCCGCCGAGTTAATGGTCTTAAGTGGGGACACACACAATCGACTGTAGAAAATGGATTTCTAAAAAATCGAAGTCTATAAATTCAACCTAATTTTGTACTGTAGACATTTGTTTTCATGGTCACCACTACTTTCTCCTCCCCTTGGCCTCTTTTTGTTGGTGGCCTTCTCAGTTTATGCCTCAAAGCCCAGGCTTCAAACCCTGACAGACCTGTCACAGGTCTCTTCCCCTCAGCGACAGGCACTCCAGCTTTCTGAGTCTCACAGTCTGAAGAAGGGTAAGGTCTGCACTGGTTAAGAGCAGATCTAAGAAACTGAGAGAGGGCTGGCTCAAGTTGCTCCTTTATGGAGCGTTCATTGAGACCTGCTACTGCTTTTGGGACCTGATTTCCCCCATCCCATCCCATACGTTAGCTTCTGCCAACCCAAGCACTCTGGCAACTTTTGCAACTCTGACGCCAGTGAGCAAAGAGGCAGGGTGCTGCATCAGAAATGTTGAAGCCTTCCAAAGAGAAATAATATGGCAAACATTGGTGACCATCCCAACCAGGTGCAAGAAGGCTAACAAGAAATATTATGTACCTGTCAAACTCCCATTCCAGCCCAAACTCCATGGTAGTTGATGCCTAATACCTATCGTTAATGGTCACATCATCCCAGATTAACTCCTTGTGGCAAGAAGCTTAAATGCCTGGACCTTCTTGGCTGCAATAGTCACTCTTCGGCCACATTACTATTCAAGGTATCTGACTATTTGTGCCCTGTTGGCGAAGTATGACTACAAATAATGGCAAGTTCTCCTTCATTGAATATTGCCCCAAAACCAGAAGAACCAGTTTCAAGTTTCTTTACCAAAGGCCACATGATTGCCAAAGCTTCTTTGGATGTGACTGATACATAGAGCCCAGCGCAGATACAAAATTTGTTATCCGCATCCGATCTGCAGACATGGTCCATGGATAGAAAATGGATATCAGCAGATTTGCAGGACTCTACTGACACAGCCTCTCATTGTATGGCAACTGCTTTAGTTATCTGATGTGCTTCATGGCTACGGTTCTCTGGACCCTTAGGGATGTCCAGAATACAGTGAAGAATGTTCCCTTCAAAGGGCCCTTGTTCTTTGGTGATGCCGTGGGCAAATCTCTTCACACGTTGTGGGATGCTGGAGTGACCCTCTGATCCTTGGGCATCTATAAGCTTGCAACCAAGAGAAAATTCAGCAGTTCACAGACCGCTCAACAGTCTCACCTGGTCCAGTACCAAACCCTGCAAAGAACTATGAAACCACCTAAGAAGAGCCAATCATCTATAGTCGCGATTTCTTCTGAGTGACCATTATGAGCCAGAAGTCTCAAACTATCCCAAAGTATGGATCTTTTCCCTCTCCACCTTTCTATCCTCTGCTCATCCTACGGGAATCATCTCTCCCATTCCAAGAAAACTTGAGAGCTCATCACATCAGGCAGAAGGATACTAGAAGTCATTACAACAGGCAGTTGAGCAGTTTTCAGCATTCACACATCCTATGACTTCAAGGTTCATTTAGGGTGTGAGCAACTTTTCCTCATGTCAGAGAGCCTACTCTCCTTTGGAACCTTAATCTAGTCCTCAGCCCTTTAAGGAAACCATGTTTTGAACACTTGGGAAGCTGTTCACTTCTCCACTTGGCCTTCAGAACCTCGTTCCATGTAGCCATCACCTGGGCTGTAAGGGTGGAGGAGCTGAGAGCCCTTACGGCAGATCCACCCCATGCTGTAGTCTATCAGGACAAGATGAGTCTACGTTCCCATCCTTGCTTCCTTCCCAAGGTCTCATCAAACTTTCATATCAACCAGGACATTCAGTTGCCAGTCTTCTACCCCAAACTTTGCAGCTCTGATGCTTCAAGGGAAGAACCCAGTCTTCACACTCTAAATGCAAGAAGGGTGCTTTTATTCTACCTTGAGAGGTCTAAGCCCTTCAGACCCCCCCTCAAGCTTTTTATAGACAGTATAAAAAGAGCTCCTATTTCTACTTGAAGACTCTCATCCCACCTAAAGGTTATCAAAATGGGTCTCAGGGTATATTTTGAAATTATACAAAGCTTCTGGAGTGCATCCCCCAGCTATGGTCACTGCCTGTTTCATTAGGACACTATCCACCTCTGTTGCCCCTGCTTAAGAGCATACCCATTGCAGATATTTGTCAAGCTGTCTCGTGGTCATCTGTGCACTCTCTTCCCCAGTGCTATGCTATTTTTCATGCTTCCAGGGCAGATGCAGCCTTCTGGCACAGCTGTTCTCTGAACTGTGCTAAATTGATATCCTGAGCACCCATCTCCATAGTTGGGATACTTTAAGTCCCAGGCTTGTTTTTTGAAGGTGTCAGGCAGGTTTCCTATGAGGATTTGGACTGAGAGGTCAGATATAGTGATTTGCTTTGTGAAAAACGTTCAGCTGGAGGTGAGACAGTGTGTTTTTCATTTTTTTGTGTCTCCCCTCCCCCCCGAAGCTCATTTGAGAGCATAATGATTGCCTGTCTGGTTTCAACCTGTTGGTCAAAAGTGTGTATTGTAATGACTTACTCTTGTCCTCACCTACAGTCACCAGGAAAAGATTCCTACTCACCAATGCCTGATTATAGTCCATTCTCCTCCACTGATCTGCTATTGGAATCTGAGGTGGCAAGAATTCTTTCCTCCATCTGTACCTAGTAAGGGTTTCTGATTTGTTTCTCTCAGACTTGGGTCTTGTTGTGTTTTTTTTTATGAGGGCTACATTGAAATTATACCATGTAGATTATATGGCATTATCCCAGAAGATGGGCAAAACAGGCCTGCCCACTTTCATAGTATCATCGTGCTGGCGGTTGAGTGAATCTCATTGAAACTGGTGGTCATTAACAGCTACCCTTCCTTCTGGATAAATGTAAGAAAGCTAATCTCCTTTTTGGATTAAGAAAGATGAAACAATAAGAGCCACCACCCCATACAGGTGTTAAATGCAGGGTCAGTCAGGAGCTCAGCAATGTGGAGGGGTTTCACTGGGGGCTGAATACAAACACACAGGGCTGAGTATTGTTTTGGTGGAGAGGGCACTGGGGAGGTGGGGGATGGGGACTCATCCAGAAACACCACTCAAGCAGACAGAAAGTAAAGGATAGCTGAAGAAGCACTTGTAGGATGACCCTGAGATAGGGCTTTTTGGGTAGAGTATTGGCTGAACAAAAAGGTTTGGAATATCGAGCAAGGAAATGATCTCCTGTTTGAGTCCTACTTTGCTCAGGGAAACAGGACTTTGTGTATATTTTTTGTGAATACAAATTGTTGCATCAAAGAAATACCCGATTCTCTCATCAGTTTCTCCTCCTAACAGAAACAGTCTGCAGAACAATCCGCTTGGGTCAAAAGCAGTAATAATATTCATACAGAGAACAGATTATACTAGTTCCTTGTCAGCTGACTGGCTACTTGTTCACTTCAGTTCACAAGTCAAAATGTTGATATTGAGCAATAAAGCATCTCTAGGCATTGGATCCTGGCTATCTTGGAGGCAGTGCATAGGGAGAGGCACAGTGTTCAGATGATCTCATTGGTGTCTTCTGTTGCTGACTACTAAACTTTCCAAAATATGACCCGCTTTCACCTTTCTCTTCTCCTTTCGGTACTTCAAAAAAAAATTTTTTTTTAAATTGGTCATTATTATCCCCTGCTGGAATCAATGGTGTTCTCTCCTTAGATTCACAAATTATATGTTTGCTTTGAAGTCAAGACTCATGTTTTTCTCATATATTTTTAATTTTTTTCCAAGAGGTTATGCATATTGTATATTTCTAGTCTCTCTCTTAAACAAAATTTACAAGTATTATGCACAGGGTTATTTTTATTAGGATTTCTTGTGTTTGAAAGGTGTTAATAATAAAATTATCAAAAGTGCTATTGTGGAAGTGGGGAAAAAGTTCTGTCCTACCGAACCACAGAAACATTGAATTTAAGTTGTTCGCACTCATAGACTTTTTTTTTTTCTCCCATAAACTAAATTTTTGTGGTAGCAATTTGGCCTGATGTGCTATCAGTTTGTTTTTCATACCCCATTGAACCAAAAATTACAGTATCGCCTTTCCTTTTCTAATTGCCAAAAATCTTCTTATTATTTCAAGAATTTATAAAGATGGTAATAATTGTAGGCACATAAAATTACACACAATGGTTTACTGACCCTCTCAGTGAGTGTGCTTCTTGTTTTGGGGGAATACAGAGGGCAGAATGCTGCTTTTTGTTTCGGAAGCATTATCCCAATAGATATTAAATGGAAACTGTGCAATTTGAAGGCTCTCCAGGCTTTATCCATCTCCAGTTTGTGGGGCTGGGTGCGAGAGGCTCAGCCATTTGTTGTTTCTTAACTTCTTTTAAGACCATTTTCTTAAAATTCTGTTCATGGTCAGGGAGGACATGCCTGAAAAAACATGTGTACATAAAACAGCTGTTAAGCAAATCTCCACGCACTGAGATCAAGAGAACGTGAAGAAATATGTACTTCCAAAGACATCTCTGCCAACTTGGAGACTTGTTCAGAAAATAAATACAATCTTGCGACAAGTTTCTGGTAACTTAGTTACTGAAAAATAAATTGAACTACTTAAACCCTTGAACCTTAATCCCACCCCCCAAATCTGCCAAGTCTCAAGCTAATGCATAAAATTGAGTTGGAATGATGCATGCTGAAGCCAAATAAACTGATTTTAATGTTTCTTTGGTATGTTGTCAAACTAGCATAGGGCAGTGAGCTATGGAGTTCATTTGTGTGTGACTAACCACTTCCGGTAGTGGTCAGAGCAGCTTCTATGCAATAGTACACTTACAATACATTTTAAGCTAACTGCCTGCATGGTGTAAAGGCACCATGGTCTAAAAGATTCAGGTTTGGTATAGACACATTGTGGCATGATAATAGACTACTTCATCTAAAGTTAAGTTCTTGTTGTCTTTTGCGTGGCTTAACATGAGTAAACAGTGGCTGCAGTGTCTGTTTCCTTCTTTCACTTTATATCAAATCACTTAACACTGACTTTTTTTTTTTACTGGTGTGTGTCTTTATAGTCAGACTGATAGAAGTTCCTCTGTGGTAAGGTAATGTCCTTCTAAAATTCTTAATGACTGGATTTAGAGAAGGTTGATGGTGTATTACAGATGTTTTTACAGTTCACTTCCAAACAGCTGCTTTTCCCCTTCTTTAGTCTGTTTTTTCCTTTATTTATCAAATCCCTCAGGAAGGCTCTCAGCTCAGAACCCTGGCAATTGCTTCCTCAGTGAAAGCCCTTGCATACGCCACAGTGACATGTTCACAAGCAGCACCTGTTACTACAGTAGGTTTATTGATTTAACAGGTTGCTGTCCTTGTGAGTTTCAGGGTTTTGTGTGTGTCAAGATTTTGTGGATTCAATCAGCCTCAGAACTGTCTGCCCCAGTGGAAAGCCTGACATATCTAGCATTTCATAAAGCAACTTAGAAAAAGATGGAAAAGCACTCATTCACAAATGGAGAAAATCTTTAGTCAGTGTAGCTGACGCCGTGGCTCCATATCCCTGCACAAGGGTCTCAGCCAAGCGTTTCCTTAAGGCATGCCACTTTAATAACTTTTATCCCACTGCTGGTACTTAAGTGAGCTAGATGGTTTAGAATATTCAGACTCTTCCTCCCCTCACACCACATTTGTCATCTTGGTTGAAAATGTGCATTTGCACTCTGACAGTGTAAATCTTTAGCTGTTCCCTAAAGTACAGATGTTTGCTCTAAATGGGTATAAAATGTTTAGAACCTAGGTAACAGGAAACAAAAAAGAATGAAAAGAAGTCATGAAGACCTCTTTAGCTAGCTGTCAAAAATTCAGAGGTATTTGTGACCGAGTCCTTGGCTCATATGCTGGATTTTTCCCATTCATATTCTTCTTCAACAGACAAATTTCTGTAGACTTAAAAATAAAAATCCCAAGATGAATCCCTGTTCCCACCCCCTCTTTGATTAGGTTACCACTGTGCTATTTGCTTGTGTGCAAAAAAAGAAAATTAATAGCTCTGTCTGCTACTTCCCTTTTAAATCTTATCCTTCAACTTAAAGGAGTTCCATGTAGTTATACTTCTTTGTTTGTTTTTGTTTTCTAGTCATGTCCCATAAAGCCATTAACCATTGCTATATTATGATAAAAGATGGGTTCAAGTTTTAAAACATCATCAAGGTTGGAAGGCATTTGTATGTAGTGTTTTGGATCATCTTATATCTATCTGCTTCTCTAAATCTCTTCAGCTAATTTGTTGTCATCATGGTGCAGGGTGGATGAAAAATTTGTATGCCTTTCAAGACAATTTTGCAACTCTAATAGGGTTAATTTTTTTAAGTTAAAAAAAAATCTAGCAGTATAAACTAGGAGCATATTGAATGCCTAACCATATTTTGCTAAATAATTGGAGAAGGTACCTGAATTAGCTGTATTGTGAATAAAGCAACAAATGATACAACCACTTGCATTGAAAATGATGCTTTTTTGTAGCAGGATTTCAGTAATAAAATCCAATACCAAATTAATCTCACAAAACAGAACATTATTAATGTAGAAATGTAACTACTAATTTGCCATTCATCTCATGATGGAGAAGATCTGTAAAGTGTTCATCTGTATAAACAATGGAATGGAGGGAAAAAAGAAAATATAATACCATTATATACATTGACACCTGACATTCTGTATTACAGTGATCAGAATAATGGTGAAAACAATTAGATCCATGGAAGAACTTCCATCGTCACTAAGATTCCCACACCAGAAATAAATATCGGGGGGTGGGGTAGAGGGAAGGATCTTGCATGTGTAAGCGGGGGAATGGTCCTGCTATTGTGGGGAACTTTCCTAGCTTCTGCACTACCCCGGTGAAGTAGGCTGGCGAAAGGATCTGAGTCCTCGCTCCCACTTGCTTTACCCAGAGGCCTCCCTATCCTCGAGGACTCCCTTTCCACTCTCCTGTCTGGCAGAGTCCTCGTAACCCCAGCAAGGCTGGGCCCAGGATTCGTGGGGGGCTCAACCCCCAACCCTGCTGTGGTCACCTAGGACAGGGGCTAGGGTGTCCCCACTCCGGGTACTCTCTTTGCACTGCACACCTCCCTGACCCACTGATCACATCATACAATTTAAAGCAAATACAAGTTATTTAATTAACAATTAATTTTAAAAAAGAATAAGGAAACAAGGGAAATGTTAAAGGAAAACACATCACCCCGCTCTGTGGCAGACAACATTACAAACAGTCTCTCTGGAATGTCAGGGCAGTTCAGTCTGTTCCTTGTAGGTCCCAGGCCTCCTTCTCAGGCCCTGGCTGTGCTGCAGGGATGCTGCAGATTGGACACTTGCTCTGGCGGTGGCCACACACTCTCAGGCTCTGGGTGGCAGGGACCCTTCTCCCCAGTGTCACCCCTGCTCTGTCAGGGTTATGATCCCCCTCCAAGTCTGGCCTGCAGAGCCTCTTGGCTGAGGCGTCTCTCTGTGCTGGGCCCACTGCCCAGGGTCCCCCTCGCTCTCCCCAGCTGCTCACCACACCCAGCTCCGGACTGCTCCGGCCCCAGCTCCACACTGCCTCAGCACGGCGGCTGCTGCTGCTCTGCCTTCAGCTCCCTGGGCTGCTTCTCTGGCCTCTCTGGCTCCAGTTGCTACAGCTCTGCTCCCAGGGCAGGTCTGCTCTGCAGGCTGCTTCTGTGACTCTCTCTCAGCTCTCACCTGCTTCCTGGGCTGCTTGTCTGGCCCCTCTGGCTCTGGTGGCTGCAGCTCTCCTCCCAGGGCAGGTCTGCTCTCTCTGGGCTGTGCTCTAGCTTTTTGGGCTGCAGCTCTTCTTCCAGCAGCTTAACTTGGGCCCCTGCTCTCAACTTATCTCGGCCTCACTCCATCTGACTCAGACAATTCTAGCTCACACGGAGGAGGATGGGACCCCCCTGGCCTCCTGACTCCTTGATTAGCCTGCCCGCCCTGTCAGTCAGGCTGACCTGGAGCATTGGTCTCTCCACATTGATCCTGGAGACTGTCAGTCTCAGGCTCCTGATTTCCCATCGACCTCTCCCTTTTTAGTGCTGGGAGTTAGCAACAAAACACCCCCAGTGAATGTTTGTAAGGGGGCAACAGTCCCCTTACATTCCCCCTTGCTAAAATTCTGCCACAGCCACAATATTCACACCAGTACATTCGGGCCCCATAGTAACAACATATACCCACATCATTTTATATCAAAAACTCTAACAATTATCAAAAGAGCATTTAACATATTTAACATTTTACATCTACTTCTTTATACTATACTTAACAATATTCTTTAAAACACTACATAGAACCAATAACATAATTATCTCTAAGTCTAACAGGAAGTACACCTTTATTAGCCCTCTGGGACCTTCTTAAGACTGGTGGTTCTTTACCCATATTTTCTGTTTTCCTGTCCTTGGGTAGTACTAGGTCAGTTTGAGGGATCCGGCCATTCTTATTAGGGTTTGGGTTTACCCCGTTGGTTTCAGTCTCCTTGGGAAATGCTGCACTATGCCTTCTATGAGCCCTGGTCAGATTAATAGTCCAATGCTTTAGCTGGTCCCTACGTACTACTCTCTCAGGACCTCCTTGTTCAGGCTGTTTAGCGTACACTGGCAGTTCGGGATTGTTGTGGGTGACCACAGTGTGGGGATTTGGCTTCCATTTGTCCTGTATTTTATTAAGTCTCCGGCGTCTACCGCTACGAACTGGTACACAGTCACCAGATCGGATCAGAGCCCCACTGGACTTGCGATCATAAGTCCTTTTCCTACTTTGGGCTGTGTCTTTAGTTGTACTGAGAGCAACTTTCCAGGCTATCTTCAGCCTGTCATGGTGACCTTTGACTTGGTCATCATAATTGGTCACCTCATTCTTAGGAAAGACTTCTTGATGCTTCTCTGGCAATGCCCTTATGTTAGCCACATGTGCAGGAATCAGCCCTTGGCGTGCTGCTTGAACTGGAACTGGCAGTCTCCCATCACATCTTTCTTGAAGAAAGGTAACTCGTCCTCCCTTCTCCCTCATTACCTGCAACTCATTTTCTGGTACGCAGCAGTGTTTGTCAAGGATCTTCCCTTTCCAAGGAGGAATAATGGTCTTCCGTTTTCTGCCTACTTTAACATTTCCGATATGCCTTGTGAGGCCCAGGGAAGGACTCTGCCTCTCCGCTCTAGCCAGTACTCTACTCAGCACAGCATTCTTCACAGAGTGCTCGTGACAGTTCATCCTCCTGGTTCCTTCTCCTGGTAAGAGTAGCTCTTTCAGCTCACTAATGATGTTCATTTCTAGAATCCATGGGACTCCTTCTCCCATGTGGCTCCCTTTTGAGACTTCGTCTTTCAGGATGAAGATGCATTTTCCTGGCAGTGTTTGGCCCATATACTCTGTCTGGTTCAAGGCACCCCACCACTGGGATTGCCAGTCCATTAACAGCTGTTAGAAGTACAAACTGTGTGCTGTGCATGGTCAGGTCCTTGTCCTTCGAATATTTTTGAAAATGCGACTCAGTAACGGTGGTGACTTCTGAGCCAGTATCTAACAAACATCTGGTCTACACCCCTGCTATACACGCTTCAGCAGTTAGACGGTCTCCAAATGCTCGCTTACAGAAGTCACTAGATATGCTGGCACTGCCCACGTTCTTCTCACTGTATGCAGAGGGATTTTCCACCAAGGACAGGCCTAGGAATCCTTCTGCAACTGCTTGGCCTTCTACTCTAGATGGACCACTCGCTCCTGGTGCCCCATTGGTTTCAAGTGCTTGGGACTCTGTTCTCCTTCTCAGTGAACATTCTCGGCTAGTATGTCCTGCCTGGCCTTTCACAAGTGTAACAAATGTATCTTCCTAGATCGTCCTTCAGTGGGGCTCTTCGGAATCCCGGTGCCCTTGGATACTTTGGCATACTAATGGGATTTTTTTCTTTCATCAACTCGGTCATCACTTTTAGCATCTCCCCCTGTTGGACTATCAGTTTTTGGACAGCTTCACTTAAGCTTTCCAATGTTAGCTCTGTTTGGGGCAGGCCTTTTCCCCAGCAGCTGTATTCACTGGGCCCTCACTTTGTGTATGGGGGTTAGGCTTGGCTGTCTCTGCCACAGGAACTTCCTCTTCTTCTGACCACATAATGGCAGCCTGCATGAGTTGATGGAACTTCTTACTGGGCTCTTTAAACCTCCTTTTCATTTCACGTTGGAGGGAGTCATCATGGAGCCCCAGCACCAACTGCTCTTTCAGAACTGTATCTGGGTCTGGAACCCATTGAGGGTCTCGCCGCTCCACTTTACTCATTCTCTCCTGGAGGTCATATGCGTATGCCTGGACAGTTTCACCAGGCTCCTGCTTTCTCTCAAAGAACTCCTTTAGTCGGGTTCCAATAGGTACCTTGTCTCCATACACTTCTAGAAGGAGTTCAAATACCTTTTCCACATCTTCCTTGTCTGCCACTGCCACGAACTTTACTGTGGCCTTGGCCTGGCCCCTGAGGTGCTCTTCTATGAAGTCCACATGATCTTCTTCAGGTACTCTTAGCACACGCAGAGCCGCCTTCACAGACTTGACCCTCTCCTCTACCGTAATGTCTCCTGGTCTAGTTGGGAAGCCACCAAACTCCGTGACCTTCCACTCCTGTGGGACATAGGTAGTAGGGGGTTTCTTAGCTTCTGCTGTCTGTTGGTCTGTTACTGCCTTGGCCAGTGATAAGGCTTTTCTCTGTTCAGTTCTAGCTTGTTGTAATGCCTCTGCTTGGTCTGAGAATTTGCACTAAAGTTCAGCAAACTGGGTTCATAGTTCTTCAATTCCAGCCATGATAGAGTGCTCAACCAGGCCTGGACAGTGCTACTAGAACTCAACCAGTAAACCAATGGGGTGGACCCTGTGGATAGGATCTTGTTTGTGATGCCAATTATGTAAGTGGGGGAATGGTCCCGCTATTGTGGGGAACTTTCCTGGCTTCTGCACTATCCCGGTGAAGTGGGCTGGCGAAAAGAATCTGAGTCCTCGCTCCCACTTCCTTTACCCAGAGGCCTCTCTGCCCTTGAGGACTCCCTTTCCACTCTCCTGTCTGGCAGAGTCCTCGTAACCGCAGCAAGGCTGGGCCCAGGATTCCTGGGGGGCTAAACCCCCAACCCTGCTGTGGTCACCCAGGACAGGAGCTAGGGTGTCCCCACTCCGGGGTACTCTCTTTGCACTGCGCACCTCCCTGACCCACTGATCACGTCATACAATTTAAAGCAAATACAAGTTATTTAATTAACAATTAATTTTTAAAAAGAATAAGGAAAAATGGGAAAGGTTAAAGGAAAACACATCACCTCGCTCTGTGGCAGACAACATTACAAACAGACTCTCTGGAATGTCAGGGCAGTTCACAGTCTGCTCCTTGTAGGTCCCAGGCCTCCTTCTCACTGCCCAGGGTCCCCCTCGCTCTCCCCAGCTGCTCACTGCACCCAGCTCCGGACTGCTCCAGCCCCAGCTCCCCACTGCCTCAGCATGACTGCTGCTGCTGCTCTGCCTTCAGCTCTCTGGGCTGCTTCTCTGGCCTCTCTGGCTCCAGTTGCCACAGCTCTGCTCCCAGGGCAGGTCTGCTCTGCAGGCTACTTCTGTCTCTCTCTCTCAGGCCTTGGCTACACTGGCACTTTACACCGCTGCAACTTTCTCGCTCAGGGGTGTGAAAAAACACATCCCTGAGTGTAGCAAGTTACAGCACTGCAAAGCGCCGGTGTAAACAGTGCCCCAGTACTGGGAGTGCGACTCCCAGTGCTGCAAGCTAATCCCCACGAAGAGGTGGAGTATCTGCAGCGCTGGGAGAGCTCTCTCCCAGCACTGGCGCTGCGACCACACTCGCACTTCAAAGCACTGCCACAGGAGTGCTCCCACGGCAGCACTTTGGAGTTTCGAGTGTAGCCCAAGCCCTCAGCTCTCACCTGCTTCCTGGGCTGCTTGTCTGACCCCTCTGGCTCTGGTGGCTGCAGCTCTCCTCCCAGGGCAGTTCTGCTCTCTCTGGGCTGTGCTCTGGCTTTTTGGGCTGCAGCTCTGCTCCCAGCAGCTTAACTTGGGCCCCTGCTCTCTCCTTATCTCGGCCGCACTCCATCTGAGACAGTTCCAGCTCACACAGAGGATGGGACCCCCCTGGCCTCCTGACTCCTTGATTAGCCTGCCCGCCCTGTCAATCAGGCTGACCTGGAGCATTGGCCTCTCCACATTGATCCTGGAGACTGTCAGTCCCAGGCTCCTGATTTCCCATCGACCTCTCCCTTTTTAGTGCTGGGAGCTAGCAACTAAACACTCCCACTGAATGTTAGTAAGGGGACAACAGTCCCCTTACACATGAACTGGTCAGGTGAAGGGGAGAAGACACATCTACTGCCACTGCGAGGGATTGGAGCCTCTTCATAACTTCCTCTGACTTCTGCTGGGCTATGATCAGAACTGCCTGTGAGAAAGAGGGAAGGGTGAATGGCCAAGCCTGCCATGTTACAGGTAATATGGGGCAGAAACATCACCTCCTTAATTACACTGGTGCCCATAACATGTTACCTTTCACTGTTATGTAAGGCATTGTCCTGAAACAGCCTTTCAACAGCAGCAGTGGGGGCAAACAACCTTACTGTTTTTAAGATGGAGTTTGATAAGTTTATGAATAGGATCATATGATTGGGTTGCCTGTGACGACAGAGGGTTGGATTTAGTGACCCAGTAGGTCCCTTCTCATCCTATGCTCTTATGCCCATGTGAGTGGCTGTTCCTTGTATTTACAATGGAGGATACTGCTAACTGTAAAAGGAAGCTTTATGAATACCCATGGTATTTGACTTCCACTAAATATTTGGAAGACTATTTAGCTGAAGCTGCATATTGAACTTTCGGCTGGAATTTGGTTGAATTCCTACATGGAATAAAATGTCAGTCCAGTCCTGGAAAGCAAATATTATTATGAACTGACCACAATAATCAGGGGTGACCTTTGTCTGGAGGCTTAAAACCACTTTCTCTCTCCCCTACCCCCTTTAAAAACAAAACAAAAAAATAGCCCACTGCACTATCCAAACATTTCTAGTTTAATGTATGTATTTGTATTTTAACTTACCAGTGTCTGTTATTGCAAATGCAGATAGGCCATGCTTTTGAGCTGTTTTGTTAGTAGTTGGGGAACGCACAGTTTTGTAGGAGGAGAGGTGACAGGGCTCAGAGAAATCTCTTGGATCCTTTCTGTTGTCTTTTGCTGCACTCTACTGCAGTGAGACTTGCATACTTGTCATAGTGCATACCTTCCAAGGGGCTTGATCCAGGATCAGGCTCCAGAGTGCTCTCTAGAAAGGACTGCGATAGTTAGAAATCTTTACCTCCATTTGACAGGATTAAAAAAAAAAAGTTGTGATAGGTTTATTTGGTCTTCATCCCTCTGCTCTCACCCTCCCAGGTTTAGTTGTTTCTCTTCCCATCTTCATTTTGCTTGCTGTTGGCACTTCTTGAAATGCTTCACGTGTATCTTTAAGGCTCTCCTTGTGAGCTGCTGCGTCATATTATTGGTCCCACATTCCAAATCCCTTTTGGTTCATACAGAGCCCCAGGAGAACTATGAGCTGTTTTAAGGCAAATAAATACAATATGATTTTGAATATTTAGCCGTAAAGTCATAAATCTCTATTATCCTTGCAGGTTAACTCAGCTGTGTACTTAGCTAGATGTGTATTGGCAGTAACTGTTATCCCTTTTTATAGATCTCCTTCCCCATTTCAAGCACAATTTATAGCTATACATTTGTTTCACAGCTGTATTACTTTTGCTACACACTCTTGAGAGTTGGCACAGAGGGTACAGTCCTGAACTGGCAGGGGAAAATCAGCTGGTCCTTTCCTTCTGTAATTTGTACAATACTGTATTTGTAACCTTAGCAAATAGGGTCACCACATGTCCCGATTTTATAGGGACAGCTCCGATATTTGGGGCTTTTTTTTTATATGGGCTCATATTACTCCCCACCCCGTCCCATGATTTTTCACACTTGCTATCTGGTCACCCTATTAGCAAATATCATATGAAATTGTAAAACTGCAAATACAGAACCCCAGTGCCTTTTTAGGGTTTTTTTTTTTAAATAAAGCAAAATTCTATGTGATGGTCTTGTTGAATAATAATGTGGGCCTACAATTTTAAAAAAATTCTTAAATTAGGCTCCTAAATCCATATTTATGTGGCTAAATTAGTGGCTTAATTTTTCAAAAGTTATTAGTACATGTCAGCTTTCGCATATGTTAGCTTGAATTTTATTTGCCACTTGTCCCCCTCCTCAAAATGTCATTCAAGCTACAGCTGATCTAGGTTCTGATACTGCAAAGGCATGTCCTTAACTCTATACCCTGCTCATAGTCTCGTATAACTTCAATGGAACGACGCAAGGTGCCTAAAGTTAAGCTCGTGAATAAATCATTACAGGACTGAGATATTAATTGACCGACAGAGCAAATATTGGGAATTCTTTCTAGGTGCTACTGCTTTGCAAAGGTTCAGATAGCATCTTCTTAATTGAAGGGGAAACAAAACATGTCCTGGGGGCCTGATTCTGCAAACTATCTGCTCAGAGAACTGCCATTGGTGGACTTCAGTGGGAGATCTACACACGGAAGGTTTATAGCCTTCAATATTTGCTTTTCATTACTTTATAAAAAATACTACTTTATGTAATCTCTCACCTACTCCAAATGATTGGAAAGCAATTAATTTTACTTGTGTTTGGGATTATTTTTGGCCAAGCTACAGACCAAAATGGGCTTACACAGAAAATACTAAATGTGAAAATCTGCAGTGCATGACTTCAGTTACTATTAACAACATAAAAACTGTCCCATATGCTTTACTGGCAGAGAAAATTTATTTTTTATATAATAGAATTAGAGCAGAAAAATATATTCCCTCTTGGAAACACTAGAGTATATTAAATATAAACTTGGAAGCTACATTTCCAAACAACTTGATTCTGAAAGCTCATTAAAGTTTGATCTATGCTCCAGTATGTTTGATTTATGTTGGTTTGTATCCATCCTAACTAGCTAGGAACACTTCATCTGACAACTGTAAAATTATGAAGGTGTAAATTGCCACTCCGAAGTCTTCAAGCAACTCTTAGGAATATCTTAACTTTTATGAGGCTTACAGTTGCAAAAGCAGAATTTTCCTGGCTAAATATGTGAAAAACAGTTTAGGGACAAATAACTTTTTCCCCTTTACAACTAACCCATCTGTTTCATCATTACTTATACCAATGTAAACATTTACATGTAAACATTGTTTGTATTGCAGTAGCACTTGGAGGCTTCAATCAGGATCGGGACTGTTGTGTTAGGTGCTGTACGGACACAGAGTTAGTCAAGTACTGAGTCTAGATTTTATCTAATAGTCAGAAGGAACTGGGTACAGAGGATGAGGGAAAGGGTAAAATATAGTGCTTTATTGTCTTCAGATTTATACTTGTTTTTCTAAATAAATGTCTTAAAAATATATCTTCTGGTATTTTGGAATCCATTGCTCTATGTTTGTTTTTGCTGGTCTGTTTTGCGTTAATCTAGAAACAGGACTTATAGGGACACATTTAGCCCTTGGTTACATTGACAGACAGACCAATTGGTTGGGGCTGTGCCAGTACAAGTCAACTGGAGCCCACTCTGCAAGGGTTCTGTAGCTGGATATTGCAGCCTCCAAATGAGTCTTTCAGTTTGGAGAAGGAGCATGGCTACAGGACTCATGTACCTCTCAGTGGCACCCCCGTTTACTTCTGACCACAATTTAAATGTGTTCTCTCCCAGAGGTGAATCACCCATCCTGGCTCAGTGAAGTGCAATGTGCAGCTGGTGGCACCGGCAGACATGAATCAAGCCCTGACTATCTGAATGTTTCCACTTTTAAAAAAGTGAATATATTCAGGAAAGTTGCTGAATTGAAACTCCCCCAAAAATGAAGTTACAGATCAGTCCACAGAACAGGTATAGCATGGGCAGGTGCAGCCCAAGCTTTCCTACACTGCTCCACCAGTCTTCTGTCACCCTGACCTGGACCTATCTTTAGGATTCAGAGGGTAGTTGAGTCTCTGTTCTTATTTAGTGCATAGCCTTTTGACTGAGACTGGCAACAAGGATTCCACCTGTGTTGATTTCCAGACATTGTCATTTCTTCTTGACCCCGGACTGAAAACACCAATTTCATTTCACACACTACCTACTTAATGAATGGATACAAACATTGTAATCACAGGTTACTAATTCAGGGCATGTTTTGATGTAGTAATGCCAATAACTATGTATATTTGTGAGAACTGCTAGAAATTTCTCAGTAATTTCAGATTGTTTGTCATGTAAGTATGCTGAAGATGACAAGAGGAGGAAATTTCACATTACTTGATGTATGTGCTAAATCTCATATTCACAATAGCCTTTTAAATAATTGTTTTAACATAGCATGATGTACTGTTGAGAGAGAGATTTCAGAAAGATGCTTCAAGGTAATAACTGGAGATCAGAGTAATATTTGAAAACACATGTGCAAACACATTTTGCCAATACTAAAAGAAACCAAAGGCAAAATTCACTGCAATTGTCATGTACTTTTCTTTTATTGATACATAAGTTGTCTCTTTAAATCTTGGGTGGTCCCCTCTTACACATTCATGGGGAAGAGCATGAGCAAACTTAACTTTTTTTAGTCAATGGGACCTTAGAGGTGAGGACCAGGAACCAGCAGTGATGGAAAATGGGTCACATAAGATAGACAGGCCAGGGATAATTAGGCAGAAAAGGTTTCTCCTTAGACTCCACAGCTTTCTCTGCCTTCCAGTAGTCTGAAGGCCTCTCTAACACAGCATCCACCTGTGGCTTAACCGAAAGCCTAGGAGAATTACAGTTCCCCAAAATAACACATACCTTGGTAGTGGGCACTATCCCAAAACTTCCATTTTATAGATACTCGCTGCATTTATCTGCCCTGTAGTAGGCTCCCTAATTTAAAACATTGCAGTGTAGTGACCCATGGAGGAGAAAAAACACCATCTTCAGCCTCTAAATGATTGCAAAGAAAATATAATTCAGCTCATGTAATTTCTTTTATGGTTCTCCAGATGAAGACCAAACCTAAAACTTTTTTTCTTTTCCCCCACCCCCAAAAGAGGTGGGGAGGAAAAACAATTTTTGCTTCATAGACTCACTTTGCAGAAAATATTTTAGAAATAGATTTTTCTCATCAGTCAAGTGTGAAGCACCTTAAGGAATTCAAGTGGGTAATTTGCAGATATAATCCTGTATAAATAAATAGAATGTAGGGCAACTAATATTGCAACCTCATATCAATCTTATGAATGCGTGTATTAAAATGATGGGCAGCATGTCCTCTTATAAATCTGTCTTGCAATTGCTATAAGTCACCTTGTTTTTGTTCTCTTAAATCCCTAATACTCTTATTTTTGGCATTATTGTACATTGCTAGACTTAAATCAAGCTGTTCATCATTGGTTACAAACGCACTGAAACTTGATAGAGACACATCTGCAAGAACTGATGCAGCTTTTGCTGCACTTGCCTGGTTGGATCTGAATGCTTCTTAATTAGAAACAAATCCAGGTGAACAGGAAATCGTTTCCTCTTGGTCAACTTTCAGGATTAAACTGTACCCTCAGATACACACGTGCAACTCCCCCTGAGTTGCATGCATATCTGAGGGCAGAATTTGGGCCTCAGTGCTGAGATCCTGAATGATTAAATACTGAGGCAGAGTACAAATAGATATTGCCAAGTCATGCTTCAGCTACAGACTTGTTTTCTTTAACGTTCTTAAGTGGTTGCAAGAAATGGCTTGAAAAGCTTCACTAGGATGACATAGTGGATTTTGTTTTGTTTAGGCAATTTATACCAAAACACTAGATATAATTTAGAAATGACCAGATGAATTTCAGTACTTAATTCCCTGCATAGCTGCCTTTCACATCACCTGCAACTGCTTGGCACTTACAGAAAGAAAACTTGCTGCTGGTGGTCCCCTTGAAATAAGTAGAATTTGTAGTAGAAACTAGTTGGATGAATGCTGTTATCAGTGGCAGCTCCTGCAGTGGGGCTATAGGACTATGAGATATCACAAAAATACCATGAATGCCTTGCAGCAGTTTCAATAACAGGATTATTGAATAGGATTAGCTTAATCTGCATCAAGAAGAAGCTGTTTAGAATTTGAAGAGGATACAATCTTCTGGAATGTTTTGATTACTCCAGACAATTAAATAGAGGTCTTGGATGAATTCTGGACATGGTCTAGATGCAAAGAGTTTCCAGAAAATGAAAGTCCTCAATTTCTGTGCAATACCTACCAAATCTTCTACCTTGGATAGAAGTTTGACAGCGTATTAGTTTGGTATTTAAATGTGACTCTGCCTTTGTTTCATGAGGGAGTTTTGCTATCTAGAGATCATTCAGGGAGCAATGGAGCAAACTGGGAATAGAAATGCAAAGTAAGCATCGTGCAGTGGAAGCAGTTCTTTCAGAAGACGATAGCATTCAAAGATGGATACACAGGATGATGGGCTGGATGACCCAGTAAGTCATTTCTATCTCTGACTTGTATGATTGCATCAAGAGGATGTCAACAAGTAATAGGGTGTCAGCAAATGAATGAGCATCACAAGGAACATGCAAAATCACAAATTGTCTGGGGAAGTATGAATGTGAGTGGACTCTGTAGTCAGGGCTGGATTAACTCTCCTGTGGGCCCAGAGTTATTAGATTTTGTGGGGCCCCTGTATACAAGTCTTTTTCCTAATTTAAAATAAAATTATCATAATTATGGCATCGAAGCTATTAATGCTATACTGATCTTGCCTTTTAATTAACATAAAACCATTCTGTGGTTACATTTCAGTCTTAAAGCATGCATAATATAGTTAAGTTAATTCAAAATACCCTACTTCTTACCTTAGAATAGCTATTATATTAGTTTCTTTCTGGGACAGAGTTTGAGTGTAGGAGGGGGCTCCAGGCTGGGGAAGAGTGTTGGGGTGCAGGAGAGGGTGAGGGGTCTGGGAGGGAGTTTGGGTGCAGGAGGGGATTCTAACCTGGTGCAGGAGGGGGTGCAAGGTGCAAGCTCCGGCCAGGAGGTGCTTACTACAGGCAACTCCTGGCTGGCGGCACAACAGGGCTCAGGCAGGCTGCCTGCCTGCATGCTGTGGCCCCACACCACTCCCAGAAGCGGCCAGTTGCTGGCGCATCTCTGTGCCCCCCTGACAGGAGGGGAACAGCATCAGTGCCCATGTGCTGCCCATGCACACAAGCGCCGCCCCCGCTTCTCCCTTTGACTGATTCCTGGCCAATGGGAGCTGTGGGGACAATGCTGGGGGCGGCGGCAGCACACGGTGCCTCCTCCCTCCCCATCCCCCACCAGGGGCTGCAGGGACGTGCCAGGAGTCAGCCACTTCTGGGAGCGGCATGGGGCGACGGCATGCAGGCAGCCTGCCTGAACCCTGCTGCACCACTGGAGTTTTAGCAGCCCAGAGATTGCGATCGACTGGCTAAGGCTCCAGGATCGACTAGTCCATTGTGATCGACGGGTTAGTGACCTCTGAATTATATATAATAATGGATTTATTTTTGCGGGTCACTTTAGCCCGAGGCCCTGGGCTGTATCCTCTAGAGCCTCTGGGTTAATCCAGTCCTGTTTGTAGTGCCTGTGAAAAAATTGAAGAAAATAGAACTGGTCAGAAAACGGCATGAACTGTATGTGAAAATTTTCAGGAATAAACTTATTCTTTTTGAAAATAGAAATAGTTTGTCTTTCTCTGTTAAACATATTTGAAAGAGACTTCATCCAGCCTGCACAAGGGTCCTTAAGACCTTTTTGTCAAGGAGAGAATTACTATTCATATCAAATACCTCCATGAGCCATCTTCACAAGTGGGTAGGAAGTTTTCTTTAATTGGTCTGAAATAACTGATCTAGGTAAAAGACTCCCAGCCCAACACTATTAAAACTGACTGGCTACTGTGTCCAAGCAGTAATTAGCATGTTCACAATATAGTTACATTTGAGGAAAATGCTAGAATCTTCGCTGGGTCCTAGTCACAGATACTGTGAAGCGCAGATGGAAGTTTGAGTAGACTAATAAAAGTAATCTGGTAGCACCATGGGAAACACATTTTTTTAATTCATAGGTCATTTGACATTCCTTGGTCATTGACTGTTAGGAGCTGATTGTAAATATTGTTGCTGACAGCTATCTTGTTTGCTCTTTACCAAATCCAAAGCGGATGACATTCTGTGTATGTCAGTTAGTATCACTAGCAGTGTCAAGAATTTCAAAGACCTATAAAAGTTTTTTTTTCTCCTGGAAAGAATAGTCTAGCTTAGTCAGAAATGGAGTATTAGTATCCTATCCTATCCTTTCAAGCAGTCCCAGATACCATATCCAAGTGAATGGCAGAATCCTCTGTCTAGTTATAGTGGATTTGCATAGACCCAGAAAGAAGCAGAAAAATATGCAACTCATGTGATACCCTACACTCCTTATGCCTTGGTACTGGGACATTTTTTCAGTCCAGCCTCTATTATATTGCTGTTTGAGTACAAAGGTATACATTCCTGTTGTAGATATTCATAATTTTCTAACTTTGTGCTCATCAAATGTATCTATTGCATTAAGGGTAGTCTCTCTCTTTTCACTATTGCCCCCTCCCAAAAAACAGACCAAGTTTTGAAATATGCCAAAGAATAGAAAAATATGCTATCATCTTCTTGCAAATCCAGTGAGTTATGGTTTCTGCATGGAAAGTACAGGATTCCATAGGGAGAATGACTTTCTTCTTTATAGGTGGCAATGGGAGAACTTATTTTATAATTGCTTGTTTAACAAAGCCTGGGCTACAGGTATTGCCTATGAGGCAACACATATTTATGCCCCAAATCAAATGGTATAGGTCACTACTTAGCAAACTTGTCTGGAAATTATATGATCAAAAGTTCCCATGTACAATGCCTTTCTCCACTTCCTTCCAATCATGGAAATATGATAATGCATTATATTCCTTTTGTTTTATTGTGTCAAAAACAACAAAAGTCCTGACAATCCATCTGAGACATAAAATGGCTTATGTAGAAATATTTTGAGATGGAAGCTCCTAACCCAGTGATCCTTCTTACTGGTCCAGGATATTGCATTTCACCTCTGGGCTTGCAGGATGCTATCTCTATCTAGTCCTGCTGGTTTCTCTCTGATATTTACAACAATACTAGGTCTTTCCATTGCTCTGAAAGTGTTTACCAAATTATTGTTACTAGTTTCAGAAGCCTTTAGGAAGGAAGACTCTAGCCATTCTACCTTATAACAGTGATTGCTGATACTCATTTTCCAGTTGGCAACATTCTAAATAACTCAATTCTGCAAACATTTCATAGTTTGGGACAAATAGTGAACTTAGACAAAAGTCTCAGTCAATTCAAAAGCTGGTACAACTTGGGGAAGTTCAGACTGAAGTTGGGAGACGCTTCCTCTCCTGATAGTGCACCTTACGTGGCCTCCTCCAAGATCCAGGAGAGATGGCTTCCAAAGTGGGAATGATAGAATCACAGGGAAGATTTCATACTGGCTGTCACCAATTCTTCCTAGCACAGAATGACACTCCATGATCTATCCTATCTTAGATGGGACATTTACTGAAATAATGTACAAGAGCAGTAGAAAAGAAGTGCTGAAATCACACTCCATTATAAACCATTGTTACATGTAAACAACATTGTGTCCTCCCCCCTTGTCCAAATGAGCATCCTGAAAAGGAAATAAAGGCTTGTTTTTAGACCAGTTGAAAGTTACAGATTGTACTCTGAATGATGAGGAAAAAGAGCAATCCTGAACCAGACCCTCAGACACAGGCTCTCAATTTTCTGCGTTGCACCTGTAGTGAAAGTAGCCAGGGGATCTCTCTCTGCCATTCTTCGTTGCAGTAGTGGGACATATGCTGCTAAATGGTCCCCTCAGGTGCCCTGGCCATTTGAACCTCTTAAAAATAAACACTAATAGTAAGACTTTGAATTACATCCATTAAATAGAGAGCAGTAGGTGCTATGCACTAATCTCTCTTACCCGTCTGCTAACTTCCAGTCTCCTCAACTGCAGAGTGCTGCATTCAAACCCCAAGAACTCTAGCCTTGATGGACGGGGCTGCTGAGACTGAAGAGATTAGGTTTTTCCAAAGAGACTAATTTTCCACTTTATTAAGTTCTAGGAAGTTTTCCACATCCAAAATCTCTTGCAGGGTGTGGGCAGTGTTTTTTTTTCCGAATAGCGAACACTATTTTATTTTTTGGCAAGTAAATTCACAGAAAAAGCTTTTCTTTCCAAAATTCTGGATATGTAGCACACCAAGGTTTAAAAAGCAACTAACTCTTAGCATTGGTATGGTAAGGGCTTTTGTTCATAGGGCTAAATCCTCTCTGCTATGCAGAGCCAGAGTATGTGGCCTGTGTGCTGAAGAGCTCTGCCAGCATTCAGGGTGAGAAGGAATTTTTTTCTTGTCTCCTAGACTGTAGAGCTGCACTACAGATGCTACTGCAGCCTTGGCTGGCTGCTGCGCACCCCTGCCTTTCCACAGAGGGGTCTAGCCATGGATTTGTGTGTTGAGGATTCATTGCCCTTACATTATCTCTGGTCTGACCCCATGTTTCCTTGGGTTCTGGGGAGCTTAGAGAACTCCTTAGACATTCTACGTGAGGGACAATCCCCTACGCAGCCTATCATCCTGTGCCTTCCTAGAGTGCAATGGAGCTGCACCAATTATGGATATATATATCCATTGTCTCGAATGCTATGAGAGGAGGAAGAAGAGATGAATTCAAGGGCACATAGTTAGCCAACCACTCCTTAGCTTGAAGAAACCTAAAGGCAAAATCCTGTGGTCTCTTCTAATCAGACTATATCAGAAGACTGGGAGCCAGAAATACCCAAGGTCTGCTCCTAGCTCTAACACTGACTCCCACTGCGGCCTTGGGTATGTCACGTATCTGTGCTAAGACATGCCTGGATATTCCCCTTTTGAATCTACAGCAGATAGACTTGTCTCCTTTCTCGCTTTCCAATAAAACCTTTAGTTTTTCCTAGTACCTTTTCTATTCTTGTTTCCATGTGAGCTGGAAAACGAGCCACTCTGTCTTATAACCTCCCATGGGAATAGTTCACAAAAATACAGGGGTTCTTTACGCTCCTCTAGTTCTCATCGCAAAGACTGTCACGTTTCCATTAGGATAAAATTATTGCCCTCCCTAGTTTTTGTCCTGATTCTAAACCTGAGTATGTGGCACTCCAATCATAGTTAGGGATAGCTACACTTCTTTATATACAGAACTAAACACTTTGAGTTAATAGACTGTCTGTTCCTTTTTTGACCAGGGAGTTCCCAAGACATCAAAGCAGTGCAAAATGAGTGGAAGAGGCTAGAGAATCTAGTCCAATGTCTCTTAGTTTTAAGAAACAAGAATAAGATTTCAAAGGTTTAATTCATAATCTTGACTATGCCCCGTACACCTATGTGCTAGCATCATAATGGTGGTCTACCTCATGAGTTGTGACCTAGTCAAAGGAATTGTTCAGAAGCGTAATGTGTCAAAAATAATTTAAATGTTTCAATTCTAAGTAATTCATAAGTAGTGAACTCTTCATCCTTTCTGTAGAAGATACTGGACATTGATGGTTACTTTAGTGGAAGAAGGCACTGATAGTACAAACTGATAGTAAAACTTCAAAATGTCTCTTAAAAGTTGTATCTAAGGGCACTTTTTTACCACCTTGAGAGGTGGGAGGGGGTAAATGTATGGTCCTCTTTAAAAACAAACTTTTGTCAATGCTGTGCTGAACCACTCAGCCTTATTGTGCTGAAATGTTTCAACTGAGTTCATTGTAAATATCTCAAACAATGTAGTTCATACCCTTTTTTGGGGGAGGGGGGAAGGATTGTGAAATCATGCACTGACATACAGGTATGAGAAGTGCTCTGCATCCATTCAACACAGATGAGATTTTTATCTGAGCAGCAATTAACTTAAATAGTAGACTGGAATTAACTAGTGTCCCATTATAGGTTTACACAGTTGGGACATTCAGATGCTAATATTTTTCACATTCCTCAGTTAGGCTATAAAAATTGAACCCATCTCTGTCTTATTTTAAATGGTTCAGGATGGATGGAATTTTGTGCAGATATATCAGATACTCTGGAGGGAAACCAGATCTTTCCCTATTTAGGGTTTTTGTTGTAGTTTCATGTAACAAGAAGGAATATGAATCAATTACAATATATTGTATTATGACTGAAGAAAACAAACATGGCATCAATATTAGGTACAAAAGTCTTTTTGTTTTCAGAAAAGCATTCACAGAGCCTCGTAAGGCAAAATAAAACCCCAGAGAAGATAATCAAATAGCTCAACTGAGAGCATAAAATATTATACAATGAAAAATGTCACAAGTGTTTCAATGTCTTAGACATGGCCATATGTGAAACATTTCTGAGTGAGCCTTCCCACACTATGGGAGGTCATAAAGTACAGCAAAATTAGGTCTGTTTATCGACAGAGTGACACATGACTATATTAGAATTTAGTTTCATTACTACTGAAGTGTAAAGTGTCAGCTTGAAAAGACTGCAGGCTTGTCACCCATAAGAATTGCTGTATTGTAATGGGTCAGGTCAGCATAATGGCTCACTGCATTGTACAAGATTAATGTTTAATACGTTTCACGCTAAGCCTGTGAAAATACAAAATTAACCCTCTTAATATCAGAAGTTGGGATTCTGTAGGATTCATCCCATTACAAGGAATAGGATGTGCAACCACTGCTGGCAGAGAGGTGCGGTAACAAAACCAAAAGCATATTTTTTCTCAAATCTCATTATTTTTCTCAAAGCACTCCTAGTAGTGTGCTTTTGTATCCTCAAACCACTGAGAAGAATGAGAATGTATCAGGTGTGGAGAATGAGGGGAGAGCAAGTGTTGAAGCTAAGCCAAACAGGGAAAAATTGCGTCTTTCCAAATCTTTCCTTCTAATTACCAAAACCTGAAAAAGAAAGTTATTGTGGGGGCGGGTGGAAGAGATTTCTAGTCTGCTGTCTTCACTGGAGAACGTTACAAGACGTGTCCTGTTGGACCCCAAAAGGTTGCTATAAGGGTGTATGAAGTCTTACAACATACAACAGAGAAACTAATTCCCAGAGTAGACGCAACTGATGTGTTTGAAGGGCACGTTATTCTGAGTGACTCCTTGTTTCCACAGAAGAATACAGTTTCTTAACAAGGAAAAAGAGTGGGGTGACTGCCACGTCTTCCAATACTTTTTGTGTATTAGACACTGGGTGTCCCAATTCTGCATTGTCAATTTGTTGTAGTCAGTTTACACTTGAGAACCTCTGTCTGTCTGATCTATTTACAGGAGTTTTAGATCAGAATTATTGTTGATTTTATTTAATAAGTTCTGGATGGTGCAGAAATGGTTGGAAAATTAATCCAGTAGACAACTGAATTTTTGAAAAAAGTTATAGGGTTTCCTTCGATACATAAGGGCCAAATTCTATCACCCTTACACACACTGAGTAGCCCCCGGCTCTAAGTAGCCCCCTTGAAATTAATGGGTCTACTTGTAAAATAAAGTATGACTAAATAATTATTTCTAAAGATGGCATAACTGGACTCTAAATCGTTCTGAAGCTAGTCCATTAAGACCTGTCTCAAGCAGTACAACCACTTGAATTTCAAGGCCAAGATTGTCAAAAGTGTCTGGTGATTTTTCAGTATTTCATTTGAGATTCCATAGGGCAGTGTTTCTCAAACAGGGGTCGCCGCTTGTGTAGGGAAAGCCCCTGGCAGGCCAGGCCGGTGTGTTTACCTGCCCCATCCGCAGGTCCGGCCGATCGCGGCTCCCACTGGCCGCGGATCGCTGCTCCAGGCCAGTGGGAGCTGCTGGCAGCAGTGGCCAGTACGTCTCTCGGCCTGTGCCGCTTCCAGCAGCTCCCATTGGCCTGGAGCAGCAATCCGTGGCCAGTGGGAACTGCGATTGGCCGGATCTGTGGACGGGGCAGGTAAACACACTGGCCCGGCCTACCGGGGCTTTCCCTACACAAGCGGCGACCCCTCTTTGAGAAATCCTGCCATAGGGCCTTATTTTCAGAGGGTGGATGCTCAGAATTTCCTGAAAATCAGACCCTTTTAAAGTGTTTCAAGTTAGACACCAAAAAATGGAGGCACCCAAAATTACTAGACACTCTTGAAAATCTCTAGGCCAAGTCTTTTGTATCTATTAACAATAAATAAGGTGAATGGAATCTTCCAGTCTCTTTAGTAGTGAGACATGGCTTACTTAGGAAATAGCAATGTTTTCTTAGTAGTGTGTTGTGAATACCACTGAAGATTATTGATTCAGAAAAAAATGGATGAATAAGAAACTGGTAAAAGTAATAACTCACCTCTTTGGAGATGCAACTGAGAATCAAAGGAATTCCATAATTTTAAAAGAATATGTGGAGTTTAAAACATGAGAGGCAGCAAATGGCTTTTAGAAAGTGATAGATTTTACAGTGGTCATACACAACTTGTTTAAAAAAAAATCCAGAAGAAATCAGCCCATGGACTTTTCTTTCAAAAAGTCATAGATAGCTGTAGAACTTGCCACTTACAATGTCTATAGCAGGACAGTGATGAGTTAAGTTACTATGTATGAATTAAATTGCAGTTTGTTTATTTTTAAATAGAGAAATAAAAAGAAACATTGTGAATAATCAAAGAAGATCTTAAAACTTAAACATTTAACATTGTCCTTGTAAATGTATTTTTGAAACAAATTTCATCTGTGTCCCTCTGTCTTGGTTCTTAAATGTCCCTCATCACTAATCTGAGTGTCAGAGAGACAATTCTGATCAAGTAGGTTTTCTGAAATGAGGATATGAACATTTCAAGTATTTTATTTCAGAAACTGCTCTGTCTCTTAAAACTATAACCAGTGTATCAAAATCTATTGCCTGGAACTTAATGCAGCAAATAACTCAATTTAGCTTCCATTTTTAATTCTCTGTTTTGAATCTAAAAAAATTTTCTTTTGAAACAAGAGAGGTAAGAAATGTTTTAATATTCTCTGGCTCTCCCTCCCTTCTCCTCAGCACGTCTATTCTTATTTACCTTGGGAGACTGAGAGAATTGGACAACTGGCTGAACCACAGTAACCAGCATCATCCATTTTTCATTAATTCTGATGCTTCCTTAAACTTTTGAAATCTTGAAACCATAAAGAAAGTTTATAGTCAGTTTTGAAAACCACACAATATTTGGCAAAAATTCCATCTCTTTCAAACAATTACAGGATATACACGATGCTCTTTGATGCATACATTGGGAAAGGCTTTAGAAACCACTCCTCCCCTCCCCCAACTTTGGTTTAAATTGAGCTTTCAGAAGTGGCTTAAATGTATAACGCTTTGTAGACTGCAGAAATAGATCTCCATCCCCAAAAGTATTAATTTAGTTGGCAGTCCAAAACTGCCAGTGCTCCAATGGTTAAACACCCTAGTTGATTCATACTATAAAAGTTTGTGAGATGTATATGTAGCTCTTGCTGTCCAGTGTTGTAGAAGATTAGCTGTCCTTAGCAGGAATGAAAGAATAGCCCAAGAGTAGGGAAAAGAATGCACAACATGGATGTTGTTTTCCTTTGTGGTTGTGTGAAGGCTGCAAAGGATGAAATGTGGTTAAAAAATTAAATGCAGACAACTGCTGTTCTCCTCTGAGGACTGCACAGAAAACAATAATGCAGGAGACATTGCTGACCACTGACCGCATTCCACCCACCACCCAGTAGGAATTTTCAGAATCCATAAGGAAAGGCTAAGACAAGAGATTGTTTCCTGAAGGGCTGTTTATTATGAGAATATTTTTATACTTTTGCAGATGATTAATTGATTTGTGTGTGAACTATGGGAACTTCATTTGGGCTTACAGGGAAAGCAGAAAGAGACTTGATATTCAGAGTGGCCAAACTATCCTGAATGCTAGAGGATTGTCCCTAAGGATTGAAATTAACTGTTTATAGAAATAAAGGTTAATTGAAACTGAGAATATAGAATGAGTCCGGGAAGGAGGATGGAAAAACCCTAGCACCACAAATTACTCTTGTACTGAGAGATCAGAAGTCAGTATATTAAAGGTTTGAAATAATTTTGTTGTACTCTTACATCTAGTTTAGAAAGACTCATTTTAAACTGTAACTGACAATTTCTTTCTCACCACAAACACTGACTAGGGAAAAAATGCCCCCTATGTTCGTTCTCTCTCTCTCTCTCTCTCTCTCTCTCTCTCTCTCTCTGAGAGAGAAGGTGCATATTTCTTTTAAACAAAATAACTTACTCTGAAGGAATAGTTGTCACATGCATAAATGCCCATTGGGGCCAGTTTAGGAGTGGGACTATAAATACCCACTGACAAGAAGTCAGACGTCACTAGCATTCACATCTCAAAAGAACATAAGTGACATAGGAAGGTTTTTTGTACGTGGTGTACGTCACTCTGAGTGTTGTGGCAGTGGAAGCACTGCTTCTAATGGCACCCAAATCAGAGTGAAGGGCTTCCTTCTACTCCCAAAACACTTACACATTTAGGTCCTGATCCTGCAAACACTTGAATAGTGCAACTGATTTCAGGTGAGCACAGTTACAGATGTCCATAAGTACTGGACGCCAACAAGGGAGTAAAAGACAGAGGGAAGAGGGAAAAAAGGTACTAAGATCAGTGGTTTCAGATATTGGCAAATGCTAGTGCATAACATGATAAAGGAGGTGTGCGAAAGGGGAGGAGAGTTGTATCTTTTTAAAAAAAAATTAAAATAGATATCTCTGCTAACTTCTTGAGTCATTGAAGCAGATGTGGGTTTTAAGAATGGACTAAAACTGAGGAGAGAGTTGCAGCCTGTGCATCTCCTCTCTGTCATGGTTTAATGCTCTTTGGCAAAACAAAGCTCCTTGCATTTCTTGCTAATAAAGAAATGTATTATGCAGTATCTGATTATCAGATATGCTTTTTAAAAAAATCTGTTACGAATGTTGACTTCTACAGTTAATACGCTTTGATTCACATAACTTTGTGGTCAGAATTTTACTTCCTGCAATTGCAAAATTTCATTCAAATTGTTTAGAAATAAGCACTAATATCAGCCTTTTTAGCATATGCGCAACATGCCTCAGGTGGCACGTGCCCAGGATTCATCATCGAATTTGGTTTACTGGTTGAGTTATTAGCTTCTCCGGCCTGGGCTAATAGGGAGCATGACATGAACACTGTTCCATGGCCACCCACCCCCCATTAGTATCTGCTGAAATGCAAAATGAAATTAAATAAAACCTAATCCTTTCAAAGCTCTTTGTAACTCTCACAGTGCAAAAGTCAAAAATGTCAAATTTCATTTGGCAGCAATGTGCTATAATGATAAAATCTCATAAAGATATTTTCAGCTAATTTTACTGGGAAATGAGGGAAATCAAGTCAAATAATTTCTAGCATCAATTTGTCGTGCTTGCACAGCATGCTACTACTGTTTAAAATATATATTTGTCAAAGATCACCCCCCAAAATGTTGTTTTTTTTTTTTTAAAAAAGGAAAAGCATAATGGGAATTCAGCAAAGCATTTACACTAAGTACTTTCCAATCTGGATTTCAGAATTCTTAGCATTTTTTATGTCAGAAACAAACACACAAGTGTATTGATGAAGTGTGTGTGTGTTTAATAAAACTGTTTCAGATTTGCAGAGTGTGCTGATGTCACATCAGTTATATTGCAACTTGGTAAGCCATGTTTTCTAGTGAAGTGTCCCTACTTACAGGGAACTTCTTGAATTAAGCCACTCTTGTCTTGATCCTAATGCTTGTGCCTTAGCATAGCTGGATGCGAGATTGGCATTCAAGTCTCTTTATGTTTAGAGTAATTGTGAGACTGCTGGTAGGCTCTTAATAGGTTATTCTGGAAGGTCTCACTGCATACATACCTATGTAGTACTGACTATTAGGTTCTGGGTTGTCTGTAATAAGAGCACTTATTTTGTTGAAATTGCACAGAACTCTGTGTGCTCCTTGCCTCTGTCTGCACCACAGCACAAGAGTCAGCTTCACTGGATATGTGCATGCTGCATGAGCACTTGAGGTCCTGTCCCACTATACTCTAGGTCTTGTCTGCCACTGAGTTCATTTCTTTGGTCGGACTGCAGGGAGTTCCCCCACCATCTTTCTGAGTGCAGAAGTGATAGACAACAGCACAGGAGGAACAAATGACACAACCATCACTTCCCTATGCCAGTGTTTTTAACAGCTAGTGTTGTCTTGCTATTTTTAACTATATAGGCCAAGATTTTCCAAAGTGGGTGTTACAGGAGTGTTCTGTCTGTTTGTTGGTAGGTAAATAGCTGTGATGTCAATAGATGGTAATCAAGAATATGTAGCATAGGTCCAGTAAGACCAATACATTTACTGCTGTGCACTGCAAATATCATCTTGTATGCAGCTTTTTACATAGAGCTCTTAACACTGAGTGCCTAAATTTACATTTCTAAATTTGCTTTGCACTTGTGAAAACTTTTTAAAGTGCCTAAATATGGATGTAGGAGCCTAAATTTAAAAACTCTCAAAAATTTTGCTCCCAGTATTTAAGACTTTTAGCTACTGGTTGGTACAATATGACATACAATTAATACCTCTTTGACTTAACAGATCTGTACAAACAATGAGCATTGTAATGTATAAAACTAACTGGAGGAAGACTAAGAAAATTACTGCTGTATAAAGAAAGAGCTATGTTTTCTAAAGATATGGAAACCAGAGAACGGTTAATTCAAGTAGCAAAGGAAGTTACATTGGAAAGGTTTTAACAGCAATTTCTTTTAATCCCTTAAAGCCGGTAGCTGTGACTTTCTAGTGTGTATCCCACTGACCCAGGAATACAGAGTAAAATGCAGAATATGTTCTTTTTATTCTAAATTTTAAAATACATCCATCTCAATGGACTTGGAACACATGAAAAGGCCTCATACACAAATGCTTAGTTAGGGTGAAATGAAGATTGCAGGCACATATCAGCCATTTGAGTGTACTGTGTATAAACTAACTTTTCAAGAATGTTAGATTTAAAAAAAAAATTATATACCCAGCAAACTCAGAGTTTAGGTTAAATTTACAAGAAACTCAAACCTTTGAGATTATGGAAATGTATAGTGAAGACAGTGTCTTTAGTGTATCCTGCAGAAATTCCAGTCCAGCATCTTCCTTTCTTTTGTATGCAGAGTATTGAAATTGTGCACCACAGAACATAATTTTAATTCATTTAATTTGATGTCAAATGGGGTGACTTTTCACATTTTTTTCTTTTGACTTCTGCTTTTGATCTTTCTGGGGTTGCTAGGTGCGCTACTATATTACAAAGAAGTAATCTTATTGACTCTGATGATCGCTAACAATGTTTGTATTTAAAATATATTAAGCTTTCATATTTGATTTAATTAAGTAACATTGGATTCTGTACACTACATGTCAACTAAGGAAGTCTAGTAGTGTGAGTTTTGTCTTTCATATATTTTTTTTTAACTACAGTTCATGAACCCCTTCTCTGATTCACATCGAACTTGGTAGAAAAATTCTATCTCTGCCCTAGATCTGCTGTATTCTACCAATTTTGAACCTTATGACTTTTCTGGTGGATTTTAAAGGGGACAGGGAAAGAATAAAAGGCTTATAATGTGAGTTCAGTTGCAACTTAATTGTAGAGTAGCTGCTGCTGCTGCTCTGTAATGTAATTCAGGCAAAAGTCTGAGTAAAATAGGCCTTGCCCTGTGCCCTGAAAGTTAACTAACTTGGGCTCTGTCAGACAAATGAGGGAAGCAAATTCTTAATGTTATGGTGGACTTGATCTGAAAACACTGCCACTGCACCCAGACATTCAAAGTCAAGTAATGGTCTCCGCTGATCCCAAGTGCTGTACTGGTGAATGGGGATAAAAAGTGTTCTCTTAGGGAGCTAGGACCCAGACCATTTGGGCTTCAAAGCTCAATATTAACCACTTGTGGAAGGCAACAAAACTTTAGTGAAATCTGCAGAATATTAGAAAAATGTGCTCCTTATGGCCAGGCCTATTGAAGGTGTGTACAAGTCTTTTGGGCAATGTAAGGTGATCAACTGGACAGCCTGTATATCAAGACTTTTCCCATGTTGAATGTATGCAAATGAAACTATATTTAGAGTAGGATACCTCCTGCATCCAAACTTTAGATTCTAGCACTGGTCGGAAATTTTCCGTTTAAACATTTTTTAATGGAAAACTGGGGTTTTGACCAAATTAAACTTGTTGTGGAAGGTGTCATCTTTCCTCGAAAATGTGACTTTTCATCAGAAAACTGGAAGCTCAAACACAGCATTTAAAAAAAAAAGTTTTTCTTGCAGTGGGTAAATTTTTATTTTTTTCTGATGAGCTTTTTTAATTTTGAGTAATTTGGACACAGCTCCTCCACAATCCTCTCTCAGTGCTCGCTGCTTCAGGTGTCTGTCCAGAACAAGCTGTGTTTACAAGGGTATGCTGCCATATCATCCAGGCCGGACTCTGTTATAGAAACCAAGAGAGGGGCATCATTTATTACTACTGTAAATCACAGGTGGTGCTGTACTTGGGCTGTGTCTAGAGTGGATCAGATTTTTTTGGTTAAAACACTTTTTTCAATGAAAAATTGTTTTTCAACTGAAATACAGAATTTTTCAGCTGAACCTCCTTTTAATAAACACTTTTCTGGGAAGGAGAGGGGAGGGAGGGAAAATCTGAAACAACTTTTTTTCATTTTGCTTTCATTTAATTGAAAAATGAAGAAAAATTCAAAAGAAACTATTGTTTCCATCTTGTTCAAAATTTTTAGTGGAAAATTCATAGCATTTACCTATATCTTAAACAAATCCTACCTTATCTTTCTGTGCCTATCGCAGGCAATGCTTACACTACAAAATTATGTTGATCTAAATTACGTTGGTAAACAGCTATTGCATCACTTGTGTGTGTGCACACTGTGCTCTTTGTGTCGGCAGTATGCATTCTCACCAGGAGCGTTTTTATTGATGCAATGCACTGTGGGTAGCACTATCCCACTGTGCAACTCACCACCATGCAGCAAAGGGTGTTTTGGGAAGCTTTTGCAATGGCTCATGGGGCCGAAACTAATCACCAGGAGTGACTGAGAGAATGGATTCAACCTCCCATAATGCAGTATTCTCCATCCCATAATTTCATCTGCATCCCATAATGCTTTTCTCCTCTTCTCAAAATTCCTGCAAATCCATGCATTTCTCCTTGCTGTCCACCATCTCTGATAGAAGCATGGAGCCTACACAGCCCTGCACTATTGTCATGAGCATTGCACAACAGGACACCTGATCCTGCAGTATTTGACGATTCCTTGGAGGAACGGATTGTTGTGCTACAAAGAAACAATTCAAGGTTGCTGGTGACATTCACAGAGCAACTGCAGATGTGGGAGTGCCGATTTTAGGCCTGAGAAACAAGCACTGATTGGCGGGATTGCATTGTCATGCAGGCTTGGGATGACGATCAGTGACTGCAGAACTTTCAAATGCGCAAGGCCACATTCCTGGATCTGTGTGCCAAACTCACCTCAGCCCTCTCGAAAAGGAACACCAACATAAGAGACATCCTGACAGTTGAGAAGGGAGTGGTGATTGCACTGTGGAAACTTGTAATGCCAGATTGATTCCCGACTGACTGGTAGTAATCTGGAGTTGGGAAATCCACCACAGGGCAGTTGTCATGCAAGCATGAAGGGCCACTAATTGCCTCTTGCTACACAAGACTGTGACTCTGGGCAATGTGCAGGACATAGTGGATGGTTTTGTGGCCGTGGGGTTCCCAAACTGCGGTGGGGTGATAGATGGCCTACATCATCCCTATTTTAGCACCAGACCACCTTGCCACAGAGTACATCAACAGAAAGGGCTACTTTTCTATGGTAATGTAAGCGTTAGTGGATCTCCAGGGACACTTTACCGACATCAGTGTGGGCTGCTCAAGGAAGGTGCATGACTCATGCGTCTTTAAGAACAGAGAACTGTTCAGAAAGCTGCAAGCAAAGACTTTCTTTCCCATCTGGTGAATTACGTTTGGGAATGTTGGAATGCCAATAGAGATACTGAGAGACCCAGCCTACTCCTTGCTCCCATGGCTCATGAAGTCATACACTGGCCACCTCAACAGCACCAAAGAGCACTTTGGCTACAGGGCTCAGCAGGTGTAGAATAACAGTTGAATTATGCCTTTGGTCATTTGAAGGATGGCTGGTGTTGTCTACTTAAGAGATTGGACCTCAATAGAAAAAATATCGCAGTGGTTATAGCTGTGTCCTGCATAATATCTTTGAAGCAAAGACAGAAAAGTTTCTGTTGGGATGGTGGGTGGAGGTCGAGCGGCTGTCTGCTGAATTTGAACAGCTAGATCCAAGGGTTATAAGAAGAGCTCGACAGGGAGCTATATAGCTCAGGGAGGCTTTGAAAGATCATTTTAATAGTGAATCAAAGTAGCGTGCTCTACCAGGCTTTGCTCTTTTGCAGCCTGCTTTGAATCTTGCAGTGAGTGCTGTGTGTGAAGGAATGCCAGTGCACCTATTAATCTTGTCTGAGAATGATGTTATGGGTTCTGTGACAAAATGAAGTAACAGGAAATTGATGGGTATCGGATCTGCTCCACACATGTTGTGAACTAATAAAGATGAATTATGTTCCAAAAAATAGAATTTATTCTGTAACATGAACCAGGCAAATGAAAAAGCATGAGAACTTTATAAAACTGAATAAATTAAGGGAACACAACTTATGAAGGTGGAGGAACAGTCATTTCCATTTTAGGTGCACCTTCACTGACGTGTGAAGGACATGGTTGGTGTACGTGCAGCTGTGATTGTCTTTAACATCTCCTGGGTGAAGTGGTAAGGGTAGTACAGCGGCCTCAGATGCTGTGTGGACGGTTGAGGTGTGGGATATAGGGAGGTCCCTACACTGAGTTGTCTGTGAGCTGCAGAGGGAGGTGAGCACAGGGTTCTTGGAACTGCAGGGCAACCAGATTCCTCAGCATGTCTGTTTGCTCCCTGAGGGTGCCACATTATGTCCTGGTGCATCTCCCTCTTTTCCTGCATGGACTTCCAGGCTTTTCTTCTCTCCACTCTTCCTTCTCTGTGCTATCTGCAAGGGTCATTCCTCAGGCTCTAGTCTCATTCTCTGATGCATCACTGGCTTTCAACATCTTCTGCAACATCATCCCGAGTCCTCTTCTTTCTCGTCCTTATCTGGCTCAGTTGTTCTGTGGGTGGGGAGCAGGAGACCCTCCAGGCCGCAATCTAAGCTGCTACAGATACAATAGACACAGGTACCAGTGTCAGTATGTTCACGACACAGATAAAATCTTAAGATACTGAACTCACTCCCCTTGATCTCAGAAAGTTGTAAGCACTACATTCTTACATGTCCTTGGGATTGACACAATACTGCGCCAGTTACAGCGCCAGCAATGGTAAGTATGGCCCTTGGAGGCAGAGAGGGTTGGGGAAATGAGCAGGAGACAGCTCACAGGCATGAATATGTACGTGTGTGTGTGTGTAGGGCAATGGAACTGAATACTGGCACCGTTTTCCACAAGCGGTGGTGATTTTAGCTGATATCTCACTCCTAAGGGTAATAGAGGCAGGGAGGCCACAGCTGCTGCTAGCCTCCCAATGCCGTCAAGGCCATTATGCTGCTAATCTGTGTGCTGCAATGGTTCCTGATGTAGGAATCACAGAATTGTGTGGGAAAGTGTCTTATTGCAAAGGAAGAAATAAGGCAATCCTCCCCAGAAACCTTTGGAAGAAGTTTGTAGAGTACCTCCATGAAAGTTTCATTGAGATCTCTGCTGAGGATTGATGGGACATCCTGGTACATGTGAACAAACTGCTCTGCATGGCCTCCTCTGCTGAACTCTAGAGGGAAATGAAAAGCAGATAGCAACTCTACTTCTCTTGGTTGGTCCACTACCTCTTTGAGCACAAGTAAAAGAGAATAAAGCAACATGGGTGTCCTGCTACTGTGGAGGTTTCATCCCTGTAATTTCAAAGCAAACTGCATACTTACCAGAGATTCCTTCCCTTGCATCAGGTTCACCTATGCTCGACTGTAGGAACTGGCTGGATTGTGGTGGAGTGACAAATCTGTCCTGGCTCTCTGCACAGCTGGATCTCCTGATTCGCCTGTCCCCTATACTCCTCCTCCTCTTGTTCGCTGCTCATGTCAGGGACCTGTTATTCGGGCTTCTTGGAAGTTATCCATGGTGCTCTTGCTGGTGGTGGTAGAGGTGTCTCTGCCAAGGATGGCATGTGGCTCTTTGTAAAAGTGACAGGTCTGTGGCTCCACAATCAGATAAATGTGTTGGTTTTCCTGTCCTTCTGGTACTCCTGTTGCAGCTCCTTAACTGTTACACAGCATGGCAGCTGGTCCCTGTTGTAGCCCTTCCCCTGCATGCCCCAAACAATCTGCTCGTAGATGTCGATGTTTCTATGGCTGGATCGGAGCTGTGTCTGCACAGCCTCTTCTCCCCACTGGCCCAGGAGATCCAATATCTCCTGTCTGCTCAGTCAGGAGCACGTCTGCTGCATGTAGCTGACATGTTAGCTGG
Organism: Gopherus flavomarginatus; assembly: GCF_025201925.1. Classification (NCBI taxonomy): domain Eukaryota; kingdom Metazoa; phylum Chordata; order Testudines; family Testudinidae; genus Gopherus; species Gopherus flavomarginatus. The sequence goes on from NC_066618.1 coordinate 180,855,591, forward strand.
GCAGTTGCACACAACAATGGAGAATTGGTAGGTGTGCTCACCAAGCAGGGTGACCAGGAAAAGGAATTTCAAAAATTTTATGGGGCTTGAACGGAGAGGAGCAGCTTCTTAGCTGCCTGGCCCCTGGGCAGCAGAGTTCGCAATGGTGACCAGAGTGATCACCATGGGGCATTATGGGACATGTCAACTGTTACTGGCCTTCAGGAGGTAAGTAACATTGACACTGACACCGCGATGACCTATTACATAGACCTTGACTTTATGCCACTAGGAATGGTGGTATTATTAAGTCAGCAGAGCAGGGCATTTAGGTTGGCTGGAGCAAAATTTAAGTGTAGACTCATACAGAGCTAAGTCTACGTAAGCTGCATTGCATCAACCTAACCATGTAGTGTAGGCGATGATAAGGATCTGAGAGCCGTAAAGCCTCACTTTACTTTGTAAAACAGTAGAAAGAATTGAGCAATTCTGCCTTATGCTTACCCTGTTACAGCCCAAGCTACTTCAGCTGAGTTCCAAAAGAAAAGTCCAAGCCTGGAAATAAAAGCTATCTGACACCTAAAGATAAGAATTCTTCACAGTAAGAGGGACAACCCATCCAGAACTGTCTCCAGTCCCAAATCAATACTGGTCAAACAATAAGTTATTCCTTACCCTTTTAGATAACCGGCTTGGTATTAATGGTTCTAAAAAATCCTCAGAATTATTTAGAATTTTTTAAAGTTCGTTTTACTTATAAAGTATAAAACTAATGTTACTTAGCTGTTGCTGGTGTTTATGGATATAAAGTGAGGGCCAACAAAAACTCAAAAAGAAGATGAGTCAGTATCTTATTAAAACACTGAAAATGTGGGATTCTGTACTACAATGGCTATTGTCTAAAAGATTCCTTGTAAACTATACACAAGTGAACATGCATCAGATATTGCTGGGTTTTTTTTGTAGTCGGCCTATTTCCTGTAATTTTTTAAATAGCATAAAATAGCCAAGACCTGTGGTCTAGACTAGTTTGCTCTGCTGCATTCTCTCCCTGCTGCCTCTTGGGAGATTTACAAACCACAGAGAGTTGGAATGAATCAAAAATATCTGTTCATACACCTACTGATTAGAGCTTTCGATGTCCCCAGTCCTGTTACAAGCAATAGATTAAGTAAATGGGATTTTTTCTTTTTAATAGAGAACACTTTAGATGTGGTGTGTTTTGTTTCAGTATCTTGTGGCGTCTTATAACTGGAAATGCTCTAGGAGGCCATTATGCCAGAAAGAACATATTTTAGAATCCTTTTCACTCCCCCCCTTATTATCAAGCATATTACTTCCACTCTCAGAGCATTTCATCACTGCTGTTTCTAAACTGCAGATTCCTCCAAGCATGATAGCAGCTGGAGCTAATAACATGAATTATATAAGTCACACATTTTAAGATCATTTTCTCCAATACTAACTAGAGGAAGTTCATCACTGTGGCATGCAATGTAATTGACTCTCTCTTTGCGGAAGGCAGCGCTGAGGCAGGAGGTAGCAAATGCTTCCAGACTGGTTTGTGGATTTTTTGTTTTTGTTTTTTGTTTTTTATGTGCAACAGTATAAAGCTTTAGCTCTGCTCTCCATAAATGTTTGTTTTTATTGCCATTCTGAAACAGACACACTTGCCAAAACCCCACACAGTAGAGTAGTTTAATAAGAGCACCCAGAGGTAAAGAGAAATTCATAAATATGCATTTTTCTTTAACATAATCAAACCATGATATATATAAAAAGCATCTAGAGAGAGGAATAATACAATGAGAAGATAGACAAATGGGCTGACTTTTTAAACATTGGAATCTTTCAAAATAGTTTTTTTAAGTTAAAAAAAAAAGTAAGCAGGTGTTGTTCACCATCTCTCTGGAGTCCTTCCATCTCTGTCAGATATATAGTATTACTGTGTTGCAATAACAATTTAAAAAAAGCCATACTGTTTATAACCAATTTGTTTGCCATTGAGTCATAAAATTAAAATCTCTGGGCAATTCACTTGTTGACACATTGGGACACTTTATGTTTGACCACAGACAAAAGGTTGGAGTTGGCTATTGTTATCTTATTTAAAAATATAAATAGTTTTAGGTTGGAAAAAGCTTGGAAAAAAATGGCAGGCGACCAACCAAGGCAAAAGATGAGGGCATTAGAGAGAGAGGAAAAATAAGATCACTGATGACAAGGTTAAATTATAAGAACTGGGTGCGGCAGAAAAATGCTAAAATCACCAAACAGCTGGGATGTGCAAAGCAAAAATATACAAGGCAAATGTCTAAAGACTAATTTGTGGACAAACAGCTTTGTGATTAATCTTAGCACATGGTGTTTTGTGGGAGTGGTTGTTGTTCCTTTTAAATTTCATCCTCGGGAACCTGATCATTGGAGGAAAATGATCTAGATAAACTGAAAGCCAGGTGTTTAGGGAACTTTATTCTTTATTTTTAACCAGCCAAGTTTTATAAATTTCCCATTACCCAGCCTGAGATTTTCCAGGTCAATGTCTGTGCTACTATTTCAAGACTGTGTGTATGTTACATTTATTTTTAATCATCTGGCTTTGGAGTGTAACTTTTTTTGTTTTTCCATTCATCAAATACAAAAGAGAGAGAGAAGAAGTAGGAACTTTGCAGGGACTATTCCTTGTCCTGCTGGATATTCTTGATGTGATCTACCCAGCTATGCTACTGTATTAAAATTAAGCCAACTATTTAGACTAAGAATCTGTCTGTGAATCCTCTTTACGTAACGTTTAGCAATAGTTTGTTCCCAGATGCTATTTTATCATCTAACTTTACATCCAGATCAAGATTGTCTTTTATTCCCAAAGCATCCTCTCCTCATCTCTTAATGGAGTTGGAAATAGTGAGCTTCAGTCGGAAAGAGAAGCCCACATATCTTACAGTAAAAGTATATGAAATTGGACTGCACTGTCCAAATCTCTTTATCAGATGTATAGAAACATTCTAAGTATGTTTCTAGTCATCGGGGGATATTAAGTTTTTAACAAAAATTTGTCTTCATATTTTCAAATCTGGAAGATTTTTTGTTCTTATGGTGCCCACGTAAGATGATTTTAGTTGTCGTGATTCAGTTCCTGGTGAACAGGTTTTCACAGAACAAAGCCCGCACCACATTTTGAACCCTTGCAGATATGATGAGCAGAAAGCTAAAGGATGGAATAGACATGAAGACTGAATTCTCGACTCTACTAGGTACAGTAGGGTAAGGTTCTCTCCATTTCAAAACTAAGGCACTTGTTCAAGGAATTGTGAGGGCAAACTTGACAGCTGCTTGACAAATTATTCTTACTGTGTGGATAAATAGAGAACTGGTATAAGAGGTTGCCTTCATTGCAGCTAACCCTTTTCAGGTTAGCCTAGTTTGAGTGAGAGCAGTTGCACTGCAAAACAGCATTTGAATGACACAAAGTAGTTGGATTAGCAGCACAGAGTAGCTGCAACCCCACTTCATTACTAGAACAAGTATCAACTTCAGCTTTAACCTGTACCCTCTGACAGGCCAGCTAGCTTGAGTTTGAAGTACCATGTGACTCTAGCTACAGACTTGTGTGTGTGCATAAGAGTCTTGAATTACTGTATACTTCAAGCTAATGCTGCAGGGAAGACAAGCCCTAATGCTCTCAACTTGTCAACTTTCAAGTGCACCAACTTTATTTTTTTCTTTTTTTAAGTATGGATCCTGCAATCAGGTCTGTGGAGGACAGGGGTTTAGGGCCCAGCCCCAGCTGATTTGACCACAGGATCAGGACCAAAGGTAACTAGGGCCAAGCACAGAGGGGCATTTTCTTGAGGAACTGTTGTTCTGTGAAAGGAGTTGATAACTTCTAAGAACTTTACACTAATATAGGCTTTGTAATACATTCTGGAATTTCTCTCAAAGTTATCTATAGCTCCAGTCACTGTAATATCTACGCACTTCCTAGGCAAATTAGGGTTGCGTCGTGTGGTCTCTAATGGACTTCGAGTCTTCTGTCTTCCCTGGTGGAGGGCGGTTATGTATGAGAGATACATGGCTCTTCCCATTCTTCCTCTACATCTATATTTCCCCCCCCCTCCCCCATTAATGTGGTTAGGGCAGAAAAGCTTTGTTGGAGAGGAAAGCTTTCTGCAGTGGTCTCTGAAAGTGATCAAATTTCAGATTCTGATCTCTGGAGGCAAATGGTTCTGGAGCCAACTTTCCATAACCAAGAATGATTTTTCTCCTCTTCACAAATGCTTTCTCCTGGGCTTTGAGTTGTGTAGTCCTGGAGCAGCTGTCTTGGTGATTCTTGAAAACTTTGTCCCAAGTATCCCAAGAATGAGACTTGCTCTGAAAGCCTCTTTGGGGAAGTGGTAAATAATGCAGAGGACAGGTCACAGAGTGCTTGCACCCAGCTTACCGTGCTATCCAGGTCAAAAATGTGTTTTTAACATACCTAAGTGGTCATCTAGGAAAAAACAATGTAGGCCATATTTACACAATGGAGGACTCTATACTGGGAAGCAGTGATTCTGCAAAATATGGTGGGGGGAGCCTGCCTTAGCCCTGCTGAAACGCTGGCCGGGAGCCACCTGAGATAAGCACCCCCAGCTGGAACCTGAACTTCCACCTGCAGCCCAACCCCTGGCCTCGGGTCGGAATCCCCTCCCACATTCTAACTCCCTCCCAGAGCCCACACCCTAACCCCCCCTGCACCAGCCTTGAGCCCCCTCCCGCACTCCAAACCCCTCAGCCCCAGCCCGGAGCCCCCTCCTGCACCAAACGCCTCATCCTCAGTGCCACCCAAGAGCCTGCACCCCCAGCTGGAGCCCACCACACCCCAACCGCCTGCCCAGACCAGAGCCCCTCCCACACTCCGAACCTCTCAGCCGCACCCCAACCTCTTGCCCCAGCCCTGAGCCTGCTCCTGCACTTGAAACCCCTCATACTCTGCCCCAGCCCCGAGCCTGCACCCCCAGCTGTAGCCCTCACCCCTTCCCATACCCCAGCCCAGAGCCCCCTCTCACATTCTGAACCCCTCAGCCGCACCTTGTCCTACATCCCAACCCCCTGCCCCAGCCCCGAGTCCGCTCCCTCACTCCAAAGTTCTCATCACCTACCCCACCCCAGAGCCCACACCCCCACCCAGAACTGGCCTGTCTCCCAAGATCTGTGAGAGGGAGGGATCATCTGTCAGGATAGGTTGTAGTCCTTGCTTACAGACAGCCTCCCAACTTGAAGCAAATACTCACCGGCAACCGCACACCATACAACATAAACACTAACCCAGGAACCTGTCCTTGCAACAAAGCCTGATGCCAGCTCTGTCCACATATCTATTCAAGTGACACCATCATAAGACCTAATCACATCAGCCACGCCATCAGGGTCTCGTTCACCTGCACATCTACCAACCTGATATATGCCATCATGTGCCAACAATGCCCCTCTGCCATGTACATTGGCCAAACCAGACAGTCTCTACGCAAAAGAATAAATGGACACAAATCTGACATCAGGAATCATAACATTAAAAAACCAATGGAAGAACACTTCAACCTCGCTAACCACTCAGTGACAGACTTGAAGGTGCAATTTTGCAACAAAAAAACTTCAAAAACAGCCTCCAAAGAGAGACTGCTGAACTCGAATTAATATGCAAATTAGATACAATTAACTTAGGTTTAAACAGAGACTGGGAATGGTTGGGTCATTACACTAATTAAATCTATTTCTCTATGTTAAGTTCTCCTCACACCTTCTATGGGTCATCTCGATTATCACTTCAAAGGTTTTTTTTCTTCTGATGACAGCTCATCTCAATTGATTGGACTCTTACAGTTGGTATGCATACTTCCACCTTTTCATGTTCTCTGTATGTATAAATATCTTTTGTTTGTGTGTTCCATTCTATGCATCCGAAGAAGTGAGCTGTAGCCCACGAAAGCTTATACTGAAATAAATTTGTTAGTCTCTAAGGTGCCACAAGTACTCCTGTTCTTTTTGTATAATTTCTGTATCTAAAGTTAGGAATATTGACTATGTAACAATTACATCTGTGTGTGTACTCGGGGGGGAACACCCACCAGACAGTAGGTAATCCTCCTGAATGACCCATTTAAGGACAATAGAACTCTGAACTCCCACTTTCCTAGACAGTACAAGGTCAGATGATAATGTCACCTGATGAAAAATAACCCCTTGGACATTGCTGGTACTTTGCTACTGTAGGGGGATGGGGATCAAACAAAGGATTCTCACCTTAGGTAAATCCTTTTTAAGGGCTGGGGAGGGGTTGATCGGAACTCTCCTCGATTGCCTATCCAAGAAGAAAGACTGCTGAAAGTAACTGAGGGGAAAGGCAGGGTTGAGTCCAGACTGAGGCAGGGGTCCAGTCTGTAAGCAGAGATAACTGGAACTCTAAGCTACAGAAACTCTGCATCCTGCCTAACTCCACATTTAGGGTCAGAAATTACATTTTGTAACCTGTTTCTTTAGTGAATTAAGCTTAGTTTGAGTGTTTTGGTTTTTTTAGTTTAGTAATCGACTTTGTTTCGTTTGTCCCTTATTATCACTTAAAATCTGTCTCTTGTAGTTAATAAACTTGTTTCTTGTTTATAGTATAACCCAGTTGGTGCAATCCATATCTGGAGAGGGGGCAAGAAGTTGTGCATATCTCTCTTCCCATTAAGAAAAGGGCAAATTTTCATGAGCTTGTGCTGTGAAGATTTTTCTATACAACTCAGGACAATATACCTTTTGGTCTGCACTCCAAGGGAGATGGGCAGCTGAGTGCTGGGGCAAGTCCCTTAAGCTGGGTCTTACCAGAGCTGATCTTAGTGTCTGTGTTTTTCTGCAGCTGAGTGGAACCGTGCCTGTGTGTGCCCTAGAGGAGGCTTAAGAGCCTGGCTCAGCAAGACAGGGTAAAGGGGGCCTAGGCTGGCAGAACAGGTGGGCTCAGCGGTATCCCAGTACATCAGCTGGCACCTTAAAGGGCAGCAACCAGTCACAATTGGTCCCAAGACCGATCCCTGAGGAACTCCACTAGTAACCTCCCTCCAGTCTGACAGTTCACCTTTCTGTACTAGCTGCTGTTGTATACCTTTTAACCAGTTCCTTATCCACATTTCAGTTCTCATATCAAACCCCATGTTCTCCAATTTAAATAATAATTTCTCATGTGGAACTCTATCAAATGCCTTACTGAAATCCAGGATCCACTGGATGTATTGCATTTTCTTTTGACTTAAAAGGCAGTTAACTTCTCAAAGCAAGAGATCAGGTTGGTCTGGCATCATCTGCCTTTTGTAAAACCATGTTGTATTTTATTCCAATTATCGTATACCTCTGTCTTTAACTACTTCCTGTGATGAAGTGGGAATTTTTCTTAACATTTTGTATGAACGTTATGTGTGCCTCAGTTCCCCTGTGTGCTTCATGTTTTACTAGGTGGTAGGAAGGATTGTTTATTCCTGGCAGAGTCTCAGCAGACAATGTCACTCTGAGGGCTGGACAGCTGATGCCTGGCAACTAATGACCCAGGCCTGGCAACTATGACCTCCGTACTTAGGAAGTCAGCCAGTTTTCACCAGCTGGAGAACAGAGAGCTAAGGTGAATGACTAGGTGACCTGTTTTGCTTGAGAAGAACAACAAAGGGTGGAGAAAGGGCCTTTGGGAGTTGTATAGTGTGGGCTGCTGGAAGCAGGGGACATACTTCTGGACTGGGACTCAGTGTGGGGAGAAGGAGTCAGGGAGAGCTTGGGGCTCTGGACCGACCGACCCAGATGGACTTTGCTGTACTTTTTCTGTTCTCTGTATGCTAACCCAGTACTTTCTATGCTGTGTTCCAGACATCTAATAGACCCTTTTGCTTTTCCCACGCTGCTTGAGAGTCACTCCAGTCAAAGGAAGTCAGGGGTGCATTGCATACCTTTGGGTATGCAAACCTTCCCCAGCTTTCCAATTCGAATGGACTCACTGAGGAAAACTCAGAGTAAACAAGAGTGCTGAAGGCTCTAGGGTTCAATCCAAGGAGATGAGGAAGCCAAGGAGCTTATCCCAGTGAGTGTGTGTGACCCTACTGGGCTTAACACTGTAAAGGAGTTCTCCCAGGAACTGTTCCACAGCTGTGCAAGAGCATAGGCCCTGTAGATCAGTGACACCTACTCTCTGAAAATTTGTTCCAAGACCTTGCATACAATTGACGTCAAATTAATGGTTCTGTGTTTTTCTGAACCACTATTTTTTCCCTTTCTTAAAAACAAGTACTATATTATCCTATGACTGGAGCATTGCTATGACCCTCAAGTTTATGAATTACCGTATATACTTATTCATAAGCCGAATATTTTTGGTAAAAAAGTGAAGCATCAAAGAGCGGGGGTCGACTTATCAGTGGGTCTACACCAAAAGTTGATGATTTTAAGCTCTATTGAATTATTGAATTGAATATCTAATACAGTGTCATTGTAGATCGGGGTCAGCAAACTTTGGCTCCTGGCCCATCAGGGTAAGCCTCTAGTGGACTGAGACTTTTTTTTACCTGGAATGTTTGCAGGCACGGAGCCCCACAACTCCCATTGGCCACAGTTCGCCGTTCCCAGCCAATGGGAGTTTCAGGAAGTGGCGGCCAGCATGTTCCTCGGCCTGTGCCACTCCCCGCAGCTCCCATTGGCTGGGAACGACAAACCAGGGCCAGTGGGAGTTGCAGAGCTCTGTGCCTGCGGAGGCTCCAGGTAAACAAAGTGTCCCAACCTGCCAGCGGCTTACCCTGATGGGCTGGGAGCCAAAGTTTGCCGACCCCTGCTACATTTTAAAAGTTGGCATCACAAGAAACACTAAAATGTTTTGCTAGAATTATTTTAATGTAATCTAACGAAAAACTTGTTGTTAAAATAATAACTGAACAAATATGTATTCACCTTCAAAATTACAGTCAATATTTAAAATATCCATTGTCATCGTATTCGTATATGTCGGCAGTGTCATCTTCAGACTCAGATTCCTTCTCATCATCAGCCTCTGTTGTTTCATCATCAATTATGGCATTGTCATCTGTCCCATCAAGCGCATTTCTCCTGCCCCTGGAAATTTCCACTACATGCATCTGACGAAGTGGGTGTTCACCCACGGAAGCTCATGATCCAATACGTCTGTTAGTCTATAAGGTGCCACAGGACTCTTTGCTGCTTTTACAGATCCAGACTAACATGGCTACCCCTCTGATAATTTCTGATACACCATTTCCAAAATGATTTTTCTCTCATTTCCAAGGGAATGGACTTCCACTTATCCTTGACCCTCTGGGTGACCAGATTGATTTCAGGCTTCGTAAGATTCCTGCCTTTTGTCAACTACACCATGCCATTCAGACCACATTTTGTGTAGCCTGTCTTTAAAGGGTTTGTTCAGGCAGACATCAATTGGTTGTACAACAGAAGTTAAGCCTCCAAGTATTACAGCCAAAGTAGTTTTCATTTTTTTGGCCACATTTTTCACCTCATCCATCTCGTGTGCTCTGAACGTGTCCCAAACGAGCATAGCAGGTTTCTTGAAAAGTGCTTCTGGTCTCTTATTCCACACTTTTTCCAGACATTCAACAGTCCCACTTTCATCCATCCATCCCTTTTCGTGTGCATGTACAATGACGCTAGCAGGAAATTTCATGTTTTTAGGCAAGGTTTTTCGTTTAAAAATAACAACAGGAAGGAGCATTGATCCATTTGCCAAACATGATAAAACAACCATAAAATGGATTTTTTCATGGCCAGTGGTTTTAATTAAAACTGTTTTTTCACCAACACCGGTTACCATTCTGTTGCTCAGGAAATCAAATGTCATCAGTGTTACGTCCACATTTCCTATTTTTGACAGCTCAAATGCATATTCCTTTTGATGTTTTATAATAAGCCTTTGGAAAGATTAGGTTTTTTCTTCCAGATCTCTCGACAGCTTCTTTTCGCTGACGAAAACAGAGACCATGGCGGTTCACAAAGTGAGTACACCAGCCGTCTGATGCAACAAACATTGACAGCCTTATTGACTTGTTTTTGTCATCTTTCAACATTTGCAGAACACGCAGACGAATTCCAGTTCTAGTGATGATGTACCCATTTTGTTGACATTCAACAACCCAATCATTGGGATCTTTCTCTAGCTCAGGAAATGAAGCACACCTCGCTGGACATTTTTTCTTGCTTCTTGGCATGTCTTTTAGTGTTTTTTATTTTTTCACCATTCTCTTACTTGCTTCTCATTGATACGGAATTCACAAGCAGCGGCGCAATTATTGTTTGCTTCTGCATATTCAATAACTTTAAGTTTGAATGCTGCATGATAAGCAGACTGTTTTCTTTTGAGTTCACCCCGTTCATTTTAAATATTAGTATGAAAATCTTAGAAAATAATAATTATAGATTTTGTAGGACTTTATATAGGAATGTCACCTGCTTATCACTGTCAGATTATTATTGTCCTTTGTTTATTTCAAAGCAGCCCTGTAGATTGGCATGTCTGTGGTGATAGGCTATTTAAATTTTATTACAAATTCCATCGATTCTGCGCTTTATATTTTCAGATTGGCTCGAGACTTACAAGGTCCATTGGTAGAAATGCATGAAGAGATCAAATTACACAGTAGCGGACTGACACCAGTGCCACAGTACTATCGTTCACTGTATTTTTCTGATTGGCTTGTAAGGTGTAGCATTTTGTGAAATGCATGGGTCAAATGTTGTGCAGATCTGCAGCACTGCTCTTTTAGCATTAATTTCAAGCCAATCTAGTCCACTAAACAAAGCCTTTGCAACTTTAAACAGCTGCAGTATTGACATCAATAAATTATTTTATGATCAATATAAGTATGTGCTATAAAACTAATTATAGTTCTGTAGTAGAATAATACTAGGAAAAGCAAACAGCTAGTACTAGGAAAAAAGACAGTTGCCTTTTCCATAACTGGTGTTCTTTGAGATGTGTTGATCATGTCTATTCCACAATAGGTGTGTGTGCTCGCCATGTGCACCAATGCCGGAAGTTTTTCCCCTAGCAGTGCCTGTAGGGGAGCACCCCTACGATCCCAGGAGTGGTGCCTCCATGGCATAGTATAAGGGGCACTGCGCGCTCCCCTCACCCTCAGTTTTTTCCTGCCAGACAACTCTGACAGAGGGGAAGGAGGGCGGGATGTGGAATAGACATGAGCAACACTAGGCTAACCTAGTGAGGAGGGCTTTATACTAGGTTCGATGGGGACAGGTGAGCAAAGCCCACAGGTAAGTGGGGAACATGAAGACCTGGGAGATGGGTCAGAAACAAGAGGGAGCGTGGGCTATAATGGCAGAGAGAAAGGAGGGTCAGGGCAAAACTGGGAGGCAAGATCAAACCAGTATCTTAGATGCCTATATACAAATGCGAGAAGTATGGGTAATAAGCAGGAAGAACTGGAAATGCTAATAATTAAATACAACTATGACATTGTTGGCATCAATGAAACTTGGTGGGATAATACACATGATTGGAATTTTGGTGTGGATGGGTATAGTTTGCTCAGGAAGGATAGACAGGGGAAAAAGAGAAAGGAGGGTCAGGGCAAAACTGAGAGGCAAGATCAAACCAGTATCTTAGATGCCTGTATACAAATGCGAGAAGTATGGGTAATAAGCAGGAAGAACTGGAAATGCTAACAATTAAATACAACTATGACATTGTTGGCATCAGTGAAACTTGGTGGGATAATACACATGATTGGAATTTTGATGTGGATGGGTATAGTTTGCTCAGGAAGGATAGACAGGGGAAAAAGGGAGGAGGTGTTGCCTTATATATTAAAAATGTACACACTTGGACTGAGGTGGAGATGGTCATAGGAGATGGAAGTGTTGAGAGTCTGGGTTAGGATAAAAGGAGTAAAAAACAAGGGTGATGTCGTGCTAGGAGTCTACTACAGGCCACCTAACCAGGTGGAAGAGGTGGATGAGGCTTTTTTTAAACAACTAACAAAATCATCCAAAGCCCAAGATTTGGTGGTGATGGGGGACTTCAACTATCCAGATATATGTTGGGAAAATAACACCGCGGGGCACAGACTATCCAATAAGTTCCTGGACTGCATTGCAGACAACTTTTTATTTCAGAATGTTGAAAAAGCTACTGGGGGGAAGCTGTTCTAGACTTGATTTTAACAAATAGGGAAGAACTCGTTGAGAATTTGAAAGTAGAAGGAAGCTTGGGTGAAAGTGATCATGAAATCATAGAGTCTGCAATTCTAAGGGAGGTTAGAAGGGAGTACAGCACAATAGAGAGAATGGTTTCAGGAAGGCGGATTTTGGTAAGCTCAGAGAGCTGATAGGTAAGGTCCCATGGGAATCAAGACTGAGGGGAAAAACAACTGAGGAGAGTTGGCAGTTTTTCAAAGGGACACTATTAAGGACCCAAAAGCAAGCTATTCTGATGGGTAGGAAAGATAGAAAATGTGGCAAAAGACCACCTTGGCTTAATCTCGTGATCTTGCATGACCTACAAAATAAAAAGGAGTCATATAAAAAATGGAAGCTAGGTCAGATTACAAAGGATGAATATAGGCAAACAACACAGGAATGCAGGGGCAAGATTAGAAAGACTAAGGCACAAAATGAGCTCAAACTAGCTATGGGAATAAAGGGAAACAAGAAGACTTTTTATCAATAGATTAGAAGCAAGAGGAAGACCAAGGACAGGGTAGGCCCACTGCTCAGAGAGGAGGGAGAAACAGTAACAGGAAACTTGGAAATGGCAGAGATGCTTAATGACTTCTTTGTTTCGGTCTTCACTGAGAAGTCTGAAGGAATGTCTAACATAGTGAATGCTTATGGGAAGGGGGTAGGTTTAGAAGATAAAATAAAAAAAGAGCAAGTTAAAAATCACTTAGAAAAGTTAGATGCCTGCAAGTCACCAGGGCCTGATGAAATGCATCCTAGAATACTCAAGGAGTTAATAGAGGAGGTATCTGAGCCTCTAGCTATTATCTTTGGAAAGTCATGGGAGACGGGAGAGATTCCAGAAGACTGGAAGAGGGCAAATATAGTGCCCATCTATAAAAAGGGAAATAAAAACAACCCAGGAAACTACAGACCAGTTAGTTTAACTTCTGTGCCAGGGAAGATAATGGAGCAAGTAATTAAAGAAATCATCTGCAAACACTTGGAAGGTGGTAAGGTGATAGGGGATAGCCAGCATGGATTTGTAAAGAACAAATCGTGTCAAACCAATCTGATAGCTTTCTTTGATAGGATAACGAGTCTTGTGGATAAGGGAAAAGCGGTGGATGTGGTATACCTCGACTTCAGTAAGGCATTTGATACGGTCTCGCATGATATCCTTATTGATAAACTAGGCAAATACAATTTAGATTGGGCTACTATAAGGTGAGTGCATAACTGGCTGGATAACCGTACTCAGAGAGTAGTTATTAATGGCTCCCAATCCTGCTGGAAAGGTATAACAAGTGGGGTTCCACAGGAGTCTGTTTTGGGACCGGCTCTGTTCAATATCTTCATCAACGACTTAGATGTTGGCATAGAAAGTGCGCTTATTAAGTGTGCAGACGATACCAAATTGGGAGGAATTGCAACTGTTTTGGAGGACAGGGTCAAAATTCAAAACGATCTGGACAAATTGGAGAAATGGTCTGAGGTAAACCGGATGAAGTTCAATAAAGACAAATGCAAAGTGCTCCACTTAGGAAGGAACAATCAGTTTCACACATACAGAATGGGAAGAGGCTGTCTAGGAAGGAGTATGGCAGAAAGAGATCTCGGGGTCATAGTGGACCACAAGCTAAATGTGAGTCAACAGTGTGATACTGTTGCAAAAAAAGCAAACGTGATTCTGGGATGCATTAACAGGTGTGTTGTAAACAAGACACGAGAAGTCATTCTTCCGCTCTACTCTGCGCTGGTTAGGCCTCAACTGGAGTATTGTGTCCAGTTCTGGGCACCGCATTTCAAGAAAGATGTGGAGAAATTGGAGAGGGTCCAGAGAAGAGCAGCAAGAATGATTAAAGGTCTTGAGAACATGACCTATGAAGGAAGGCTGAAAGAATTGGGTTTATTTAGTTTGGAAAAGAGAAGACTTGAGAGGGGACATGATAGCAATTTTCAAGTATCTAAAAGGGTGTCATCAGGAGGAGGGAGAAAACTTGTTCACCTTAGCCTCTAATGATAGAACAAGAAGCAATGGGCTTAAACTGCAGCAAGGGAGATTTAGGTTGGACATTAGGAAAAAGTTCCTAACTGTCAGAGTAGTTAAACACTGGAATAAATTGCCTAGGGAGGTTGTGGAATCTCCATCTCTGGAGATATTTAAGAGTAGGTTAGATAAATGTCTATCAGGGATGGTCTAGACAGTATTTGGTCCTGCCATGAGAGCAGGGGACTGGACTCGATGACCTCTCGAGGTCCCTTCCAGTCCTAGAGTCTATGAGTCTATTTCGAAGAACCAGTTACAGAAAAGTTAACCGTCCTTTCTTCTTTGAGTGATTACTCATGTGTATTCCACAGTATGTGATTCCAAGCTGTATCTGTTGGAGGGGGAAGAATTCACAAACTTTCAGGATGGAGCACAGCCCTGCCGAACCCGGCGTCCTCTCTGGTCTGGGAGACAATTGCATAATGCGAGGTGAATGTGTGAACTGAAGGCCACGTGGCAGCCCTACAAATGTCCTGAATGGGGACATGGGCCAAAAAGTCAGTCGACAAGGCCTGAGCTCTAGTCGAGTGTGCCCTCACAATTGGTGACGGAGGGATTCCCACCAGATCATAACAGGTACAGATGCATGAGGTGATCCAGTTGGAAAGCTGCTGAATGGAGATTGGCCGACTTTTCATGCGCTTGGCTGAGGTGATAAACAGCTGCGAGGACATTCTGAATGGCTTAGTCCACTCCAGGAAAAAAGCCAAAGCCCATGTCACATCCAGTGTGTGGAGGCGGCGCTCCTCACTGGACGCATGGGGCTTGGGGCAGAGGATCAGCAGAAAAATGTCCTGATCCATGTGATAGGCGGAGACAACCTTCGGGAGGAACAAAGGGTGTGGGCGGAGCTGGACCTTATCTTTATGAAACACCATGTATGGGGCTCATAGGTCAGGGCCCTGAGTTCTGAGACCCGCCTAGCCGACGTGATCGCAACCAAGAAGGCCACCTTCCATTAGAGATGTGACCAGGAGCATGTGGCTAGCAGCTCAAACGGGGGCCCCGTGAGACAGGCCAACACCAGGTTGAGGACCCACTGCGGGACTGGGGGCCTAACATATGGGAAGAGAAGATCCAACCCCTTAAGGAATCGGCCAGTCGTAGTGTGGGAGAATACCGTGTGGCCCTGCACCAGCGGCTGGATGGCCGATATGGCCACCAGGTGCACCTTAACTGACGAGGGCGCCAGGCCCTGGGCTCTAAAGTGAAGGAGGTAGTCCAGAATAAGATGGATTGGGGAAGCCACCCGGAAAACACCCCGTTCGTCTACGCATCTGGAAAACTGAGACCACTTTGCCAAGTGGAGGGCCACCTACTTTCTAGGACGACCCACTGGACCCCTTCCGAGCACGTCCTTTCCTCCCTACCTAACCATTGAGGAACCATGCTGTGAGGTGGAGTGCTTCTGGGTTGGGGTGGAGGAGGCAGCCACAGTCCTGGCAGAGCAGGTCCGGGAGGGACGGCAACTGCCACGGCAGGGCGACTGCCAGGCCCCTGAGGGTCCTGTACCAATGCTGCCTGGGCCATGTCGGGGCAATCAGAGGGACCTGGGTCTTGTCCGTCTTTATCTTTCCAGGACCTTGCCGATCAGCGGGAACAGGGGAAAGGCATAGAGAAACTGGCTTGACAGGACAGGAGGAAAGCATCGGAGATAGTGCCCTGTCTCAGCCCCCTCCCCAGAGCAGAAAGTTCTGCCGAGCTGCAAAGTGGTCCACCTGGGGAGTTCCCCCACACTTGAAAAAGTCTGTGCACCACCTCTTGGTGGAGAGACCACTTGTGCTGAGAGGAGAAGTCCCTGCTCAAGCAATCTGCCTGCGTGTTCCGGGCACCCAGCAGAGGAAAGGCCTGTAGGCAGATGTCATGGGCTATACAAAAGTCCCACAGCCTGAGGGCTTCGTGGCAGAGGGCAGAGTATCAGGCCCTACCTTGCCTGTTGATGTAGAACATAGAGGCCGTGTTGTCCATGAGGACCCTGAGCACCCAGCCCTCCAGGTGCGAGCAGAAGGCCTTGCAGGCCAGCCATACCGCCCTGAGCTCCTTGATGTTTATGTGGAGGGTCAGATCCTGAGCTGACCACAGACCTTGGGTCTGAATGTTCCCCACATGGGCCCCCCATCCCAGGTCCGATGCGTTGGACACCAGTTACAGCGATGGGGCCCTGCCCCTGAACAGGTCCCCTGGGAGCATATTTCTCAGAGAGGACCACAATCGTAGGGAGGTGATCACTGGCTTGGGCATCGTGAGGACTTTGTCCATCCTGTCCCTGACCTGAGAGAACTCCGAGGCCAACCAGAGCTGGAGGGACCTTATCCAGAGTCTGGCATGACGGACCACATACGTGCATGCTGACGTGATGCAAGAGCTGGAGGCACGCTCTGGCTGTTGTCACCGGAAATCTTGTGACCGTGTCGATGAGCCCCTTCAGGGTCTCAAACCTGTCCGGTGGGATGGAGGCTGTGGCCATGTGATCCTGCACATGCAACCGGGAGTTGCCCTTAACCAACCAGTCATCCAGATAGGAGAAGATCTGGACCCCCCAGCGCCTTAGGTAGGCCACCACCACCGACATACATTTCAGGAATACCCTGGGGGCAGTGGACAGACCAAACGGGAGGACCATAAATTGGTAGTGTTCCTGCCCCACCATGAAACGGAAGAAGCCTCTGTGCCCCTCAAATATATGAATGTGGAATTAAATGTCCTGCAGATCGAGGGCGGCGTACCAGTCCCTGGGTTCCAGGGAGGGATGATAGAGGCCAGGGAGATCAGGCAGAACTTGAGCTTCACCATGTACTGATTCAGGCCTCACAGGTCCAAGATAGGCCTGAGCCCCCCTTTGTCCTTCGGGATAAGGGAAGAGTGGGAGTAGTACTCCTTGCCTGTGAACTCCTCCGGTACGACTTCCACCGCTTCTAGTCCCAGGAGCTGCCCCACTTCCTGCTTGAGCAGAGCCTCGTGCAAGGGGTCCCCCAGGAGGGATGGAGGCCGGGCGTGGTTGGGCGAGGTGGAAGTAAATTGAAGGATATAGCCCCGGGAGATGGTGTTGAGGACCCATTGGTCCAAGGTCAGCCGCGACCACTCCGGGAGGAAAGCGCACAACCGATTTGGAGAAGAGAAGCTTAATTGAGGGTGGACCCCTGATGAGAACTGGCATGGCGCCCCCAGGCATCCCGTTAAAACCGTCTTTTCCCTGCTTGCTTGCCCTTGGAGGGCCCAGGCTGGGGGGCAGGCCAAGACTGCCTCTGTGGGAACCTCTTATAATCCCACAACTTCTTATAAACAGTCTCATATTTTGAATAGGTGGCCTGAGCGGGAGTCTGCTGCTGCTTTAACTTAAGTTTAGCTGGAGTCAGGACATAGAGACTCAGTCTGGAGTGTTGTGCAGGAGTCTTTCAGCCCATGCAGCTTTGTATCCATTTGTTCTGCAAACAGAGCTTTGCTGTCAAACGGGAGGTCCTGCAGGGAGGTCTGCACCTCGCTGAACAGCCCAGAGAGCAGGAACCATGATGCCCTTCTCATGGAGACCGCGGAGGCCATGGATCACATGGCCGTGTCCGCTGCATCTGAAGCTGCCTTCAGGGTAGCCCTGGCAGTCACTGTGCCATCCTCCACCAGCGCTTTGAACTCCTTCCTGTTGTGCTCCTGGAGGGAGTCCTCAAACTTGGGCACGGAGCCCCACAGATTGAACTCATGCCAGCCCAGGAGAGCATGTTTCTTATGTTTCTGTTATCCCTATAATATCTGCTTTCATTTCCTGCACCAGCAGTTTTAGTTCCTCCATTTTGTTACTCAGGCTCCTTTCGCTGGTGTACATCTGTAGCTGTTTTTGCTTAGCTTTGCCCAGATTCCTCACCTGATTGGGTACAGTTAATTCTACTGTCAGTATCGCCTACCTGTTAGTGCAAATACCAATGATACTATCTTTGCTCTTGATATCCATTCTCCTACCCACTGCTGTTCCTTTCTCCATTGCTGTATCCTCTCTTACTTGGTTTTCCTCTCACTCGATATTAGAATCAGGTGTGGAGATTACATGGGCATCTCCCCCAAATTCTTAGTTTAAAGCTCTTTTAATCAGTTGTGCCAACTTCCTTCTCTGAAATCTCTTTTCCTCCGTACTGAAAATGTCCTTCCCAGAAATGTGTGTGTCCAATTTGTTTGTCTTCCTATTTCTAGCCCTAAAACTTGTTTTAAGAAATTCAGAATGTGCCTTTGAGGCACATGGAAGAAACCTATACTCAGTCTGAACAAATTACAGCTCTCCCTATCTCCAGGGGAATTTCATTTTTCCTACTTAAAAAAGGTCTTATCTCCCATTTTGATAAGCCAGGCTTCTTTGTGGTTGTTAGATATGACAGCATAGATCTCACTTTGGGTTCAAATTGAATGAGAATTGGTATACCCCTCTCCCACCTTCTGGCATGGTAGAATTGGTTTATTATAGATTTTATGATTCCAGAGGCCCCCCAATATAAGGGCTGTGAGGCAAACTTGGTCAAACATGGCTAGAAAGTTCTGTTTTCATCCATTCTTCCATGCAGAAGGGGTCCTATGGAGTAATCCTGTTCTTAAAATTGATGGCAAAACTTGATGTGGAAAGGTTGGATGGAGAGGGGAATTAGTTTACATTTATCATTGTCTATCCATTGCTCTTCACCAACAATTTGGCTTGCTCTGCTCCAGAGCCTGTAAACATCTCCACTTAAAGCATCGTCTTATGAATGTATTTGGACTAGATGCATGGGTGGGGAGCCTCCAGAACTTTTAATATTTTGAAAGAAACTTCCTGGATTTACTTGGACAGTGGTATCCTTTTACAATTTTCTGGCGCAAAAAATTCTGCCAAAAATTGATAATTTTGAGAGTTGCTTGAAATAGAGATTTAAATACAGAACTATCTCTGACTCAATGGAATACAATTGTATCTAATGTTTGAAAAAGCAACTATAGACCTGAGACTACAGTTTATTCACCAAGAGATGCTTTTTAAAAATAATGTATTGGTTCCCATATAAGCTAATGATAATATGGGCCTCATACATTCTGACTGCTGTTGGAAATGTTACTCCCTTGAGCTACGTTAGCTCATGTGTTTTGGGAGTGCCCCTGTATCAAGAATTTCTGTTATGAGATGAGTCAAAGGACTGATTTGATATTAGATACTAAGCTGGAGCCCTCCCCCTTAAATCTTCATTCTTGGATATATTCGTGCTACCTGGAGGTAACCTAGATAACAAGGTGGCATGGTTCCAACATACAGCTTTGTTTGCTAAAAAAATGAATCCCACAAAAATGGAAAAGTCAATCTCCACCAAACATTGATGCCTGGCTCAGTGATATGGCTGACCTCACAGCTAATGAACAGCTGGCATTCCTCTGGAGGGGAATGCTTGAAAAATTCAAACCAATTTGGGCTGACTTTCTAAAGGTCTGTGATTAGTGCAGGCCCTGAGATAGATATATTGCTCCCTCTCCCTTCCCTCTGTGCTTACTTTGTGTATCATGATGAATATCATATTTTGGTATATTTGCTGTATTTGAAAAAAATTATACATCATAAATTAAAATAAAGCCAACATCCCTTCTGACTTTGGAAGCTATGAACCTAAATGTTAAGGGTGTGATATCTGTCGCATGATAAGAAGGGGTGACTTTAGCCTTTCTTATCACTCCTGTCACTTTCTGCATCCTGTCTTTTTGAGAGATGACTTTTTTCTGTCTTCTGATTCCTACATTCTCATCTTACTTCTCTTTTTGTCCTGGCTGATTCTTGTTCTCTCACTCCTGGATTTCTTTGACCTGCTCCTTCCCTGTGTCCTCCTCTTATTGCCTGTTTTGCACAAAGCATCTCACCCACTTTTATACCCATGTTCGCTATCTTGTATTTCTGGACTATACCTGTTAGGTGAGTTGAAAACATTTGCAGTACAATCATCTTGGAAAATGGGATATTATATCAGAAAGGGTCAAGTTTATGCAGGTTAATAATGTCAAAAAATCTAGCAAAGAATTAGATTGTGATTTGATGAATCTCAAATCTTACACTGAAGATTGCAATTCCAGTTCCATGTAGACTGTGGGACAGGTTTTTTGTCACAGCTTAACAAATTTTCAAGAATAATACCTTGTTCCTACAGAGTTTCTGTACTTACTCCCC
Source organism: Gopherus flavomarginatus (assembly GCF_025201925.1). Taxonomy (NCBI): domain Eukaryota; kingdom Metazoa; phylum Chordata; order Testudines; family Testudinidae; genus Gopherus; species Gopherus flavomarginatus. The sequence goes on from NC_066618.1 coordinate 180,875,975, forward strand.
TGATGTTTTTCCTTGAATGCTGAATCAGACATTTGCAGTAATTTATAAAATCTTAAACACCCTCTACAGTATTGTTACAGTGTGTGATTGTATTGTGTCCTAGAATTATCTCTCTCAGCTTGGCTATTAAACAAAAACCCAAACCTGCATGCAGTGCCAAGAGCTTAGTGCGCAACAGAATGAAAAGCATATAACTTAATTTGCAAACATATTTTATACGGCTGGCTTTCCTGTTTACTGCTGATAGATTCACAGTAACACTAATAATGTTAAAGCTCTCCCTAGTGAATTAGGGGGAGAGAGAAAAGGACATAAACAAAACATTTTCTGCTTTGCACAACTGGTGTATTAAAATTTAAATCAAAACTGTGGTGACTTACTTGAACTGCCTTAAGTTCTTACAGAGAGTTTCACAGACAGTGTGAGGTAAACCAGGAAATTGCAACATAGTATTTAAAAATTCCTGAACATGTTTCAAAATACCTATTGATATGATTTGGGCAGCTGTGTAATCCCAGGGAGCTGTCATTTTAATGATGATTTTAGCAGGAAATACAGCATGATATGTAACAAGCCTGGAGGAGGAGGAATGTGGGGAACGGTAGGAGATTTCTGCAGATTGCTTTAGGTGAGATATGTAAGTATTATATGGATACACATGCAGAAGCAAACAAATTAAAACCAGCAAAAAACAGAAGCTGTAGAAATGTTCTCCTTTGTGTCTCTGGCTGCAGCTCTGAGCTTCTTGTCTAGATAGGTATCATCACAATGTTTCCTTCAAGAAACATTATACACCTCTACCCCAATATAACGGTGTCCTCGGGAGCCAAAAAATCTTACCGCGTTATATCTAACTTGCTTTGATCTGCTCGAGCGTGCAGCCCTGCCCCCCTGGAATGCTGCTTTACTGCTTTATATCTGAATTTGTGTTATATTGGGTAGCCTTATATCGGGATAGAGGTGTATGTATATATGAAACCTGAATATGAAGTATAGATATGCCATTTAAATGGAGTAATAATAATTTAATCACATTTTATTTTGAAACTGAATAGAAAAAAAAGTTTCCAATCCAATAAATAACCAATCTTAATAAACTCACGGGGAAGTAGCAGTGGTCTATTGCTATAAAAATACAAACAATGGTTCTTTTGATATACCAGTTAGACACCTCCAAATCAACCTTCTTGTCTCCATGTACAGTGGTATTTACACTGTATCGGTGTGATGTAGATTCTTTGTAGGTGTGGTCATCCAGTGCATGAAAGAGACTGGTTGGAGAAAGGCTGTGGAGAAAGTTGGCCACAGAGTGCCTATATTTACACTGACAAAGGTCCCTATTGTGGAAAGTCTGCCTCAGAGTGGACTGTTGTGGTCCCAAAGCGGTCTCGTTTTCTCCTATGCTATTGTGGTTGTAGAGAGCCAGGGAGCCCCCAAAGTGCATGGCACTGTCTGAGAAGAGGGTATTGCTGGAGTCTGGGGATTCAGTGACTTTTTCCATTTGCTTAGTTACTATGGAGCTTCCAACAGGAGTTACAGCTGATTCTCCTGACCTCCTTCACTGGTAATTTAGGCCTTTCTGTGCCAGCTTTAGTGAAACTGGTCCAAGATGTTGATAGGGTTTTAATACTCTACAGTCAGGACTGCGGCATAAGTGTCTCAGTGGATACTATGCAAATGGTTTTTCATAATTTCTAGTATCCTGTAGATATTGTGAATTTGGTGGGTGAATGATTTTCTTTTAAAACTGTCTGTTTTGATTCAGGAATCTGAAAGTAAGCTGTTGTGTAACTATTGATCTTAATCTTGTTTTTATTAGCTGATTCCAGCTTGCTTCCCAGGACAGAGGAACAACTCAGTTAATGTTTTCTGTGGTAAAAAGGCTCATCTCCCTATTCAAGATATGTTATGGAAAGTTGTGTAAAAAGAGATTGGTTTGCTATTGTTAAACGTAATCTCCATAACTGTACTGGGCTCAAATTAATCACTGGTTATGGTCTGAATCATTTGTTTCTAGCACCTGCAGCTTTTCATATAGGGTCAGATCTTCATTTGATGTAAATTGGCATAGGTCCTTCAAATTCAATAGAGGAATTTTCTATCAAACCAAGACAGACACGATTTGACATTTCTGATATCTCCCCTGCATTTAAAAAAACTTCTAGATAGGGCACAATGGGACAAATTAAAGATGAAATGGCATAGGGCGTTCTTTTCAGCATCATGTCGATGATGACAGCCTTTAATATTAAAAGCTCATATTTGTGGCCAGCATAATTCTTAATACTCTTAGCTGCTGCTGCTCCTGACACACACGTTCTTCATTATGGCTTTGCTGTAGGATGGAGATGGGACACTTTTTTTTTTCCTCCTTCCCTTTCTTTTTTTCAAGAATAGGGAGAGAAGACTATGTTAGCTACTGAGACAGCACTAGAAGTAACTCGAGGAGAGGTGATGAAGATGTGGAAGCTGCTGGATATGTATCATCCTTGGGGGAGGGGTATCTCAGGGAAGCTACTTAACTATGAAATATCACCTGATAGAGCTCATGGTGGAGAAGATGGAAGGATTAGATATGCCACTGGAGAAACTGATAGAATTCAGATGAGGATTTGAAGGTTTAATGCAGGAGAGGCGAGAGGAGGTGGTGGTATAGATGACCCAAGATTTGCAGACACTTTCCAAATGCAAGGACATGGAGGGAAGATTGCCAGAACAGGAGGGTGATCCATGGAAGAATGTGACCATGAGCACAAGGCAGAGGAAGGAGCCAGCTAGTGGTGATGAAATCAAGTTCAGTAACAGGCTTGTGCCAGGGGAATGATGAGGAGAAACAGGCAGAAGATGGCATGACAAGGAAGAAAAGAAGGGAAGCTGTGGAAGAGATGATGGAAATAGCCAGAGAGCAGAGCCTAAGGAAAAATAAGGATGGTGTACAGCGGACTGTGAAAGAGAACATAAGACAGATTCATACCAACCTCAGGAAGAGACAGGTCTATGTGATCAGGGACTCCATGCTCAGAAGACTCAACAGGCTTGCACTAGACCAGAACCAGAGAACAGCAGTGTGTGCTGTCTGCCAGGAGCAAGGATACAAGATGTGGATGTGAGGCTGCAAAGGATCCTCACGTGAGTGGAGAAGCATCCACTGATTGTGCTGCAGGTCAGAATGAATGGCGCTGCTAAATTCCCATTGGAATGGATCAAGGATAACCACACGTGACTGTTTAAGACACTTAAAGAAGTGGAAGCTCTGGTGATTTTTCAGTGGAATACTTCCTGGCCCTAGAGAAGGAGGGCTAAGGCGGGACAAGATAATGAAGATTAATAGATGGCTCAAGGATTGGTGCAGTGAGGAAGGTTTTGGGATGTTTGACCACTGTCTAATATTTACAGAAAGATGACTCTTGACAGATAGACATCACTTGCATATCTGGGCTATTACTCTTTTAAGATCAAGGCTGGTATGACTGATAAGAAGACTCTAAACTAGGAGATGAGGGGAGGAGATTGGGAGAGACTCACAAAATCTTCACACCTGGCTTCAATATGTGGGAGCAGGAAAATCATCTAAATGAAGATATAGTAAGGGATAACGGAACACCGCAAGCTAGAATATTGGGTGAGATCCGAGAGGAAACAACTGAAATGCTTGTACACAAATGCAAGAAATCAGGGCAATAGAATGGAGGAACTGGAATTCTGAGTACCAGATATTATAGAGATTACAGAAACATGGTTTTTACAGAAACATGAGATTATAGCCACTCATGACTAGAATATAGATATTGAAGAATAAAATGCTGTTTAGGACAGAAAGGGATAAAGGTAAAGACGGTGGGATACTATTGTGTATCAGTGCAGCAGTAAACTATAAAGAAATATAAAATGACACAATGGTCAAAACAGAATCTGTTTGGATCACAATCAATTTGGGGAAGGATTGTAAAAGAGGTTCTGTTGGGATAGTGCTAGGGGTCTGCTATAGACCTTTAAGGTCACACCCGGATATGGGTAGAGATCTCTTTTAATATTAGAGAGAGAAATGCTTTTGGCAGTTGTCATAATGGGAGACTGTGACATTTTCCAGCATACGATCTGGACTGTTGAACAGCGGTGTCACACAGCCTTGAACATGAAAATTCACTCCCAGCTAAACACATGAGTACTCTCACCTGTCACTCATGAATTACATACAGAGAGAAACCCGGAAATTCTTAGTCCCAGCCTTGCTCCCCAGAAATGTGCGTCTTGTACTGCTTAGTACCCTTTTCAACAGTACAAGCTCATAGAAAATCCGTCATTTCATCAAAGGAAAATGATGATGCACCAGCCTTGTAATCCCAAATTGAGTTTCCCACACACACTAATCCAAACACACTGGTTAAGATAAAACAATAAGATAAGTTTAACTACAGAAAGATAGATTTTAAGTGATTATGAGTGATGATGCATAAGAGTAAAATGCAAGCTAATACCTAACTTAACAAACTATGTGAATTTAAAAGCAAAAGGTTTTCCTCATTAGTAAATTTCAGTGGCTGGATTTTCTTTCAAATAAGGTTTTTAATTTCAAAAGGTCAGATTTGGGGAAATTAAGGGAATTAGGTAAAGAAGTCAGCTTGACCAAAGAGCTCAAAGTCTTAAATGTGGAGGAGGCTTGGAATTTCTTCAAATCAACAATACAAAAACTGTCTGAAATGTGCATTCCAAGAGAGGGGAAAAAAAACATAGGGAAAGGTTCCAGACCCAGCTGGATGGATAATCACCTAGAAAAGGGTATTAGGAATAAACAGAGAGCAGAGTAAGGTGAGAGATAGGGAATAGAAAAAGACATTTGATTAGTAAAGAAAGCTACATCGTGGCAGCTGGAAAATGTAGGGATAAAGTGAGAACCTCTTGCCAAGGTAATTAAAATAAATAAGAGGGTTTTTAGTTATATAAATAAAAAGAGACTAAGGCTATGTCTACACTTACAGTTTTGCAGCGCTGGTAGTTACAGCTGTGTTCGTACAGCTGTGTAGGGCCAGCGCTGCAGTGTGGCCACACTGCCAGCTGCCAGCGCTGCAGTGTGGCCACATTTGCAGCACTTGCAGCGCTGTTGGGAGTGGTGCATTGTGGGCAGCTATCCCACAGAGCACCTCGTCCCATTTTGGCGCTGTGGCTTGTGGGAAGGGGAAGGAAGTGTGCGGGTCTTTCTGCTTCCTGTTCCAACGCCCCGTGGTGCTTTGCTACACATTCCGAGCAGTTTGGCGGCATTGTGAGTCTGCAGCGCGATTTCTGAGATTTCTGTTACAAATGGAGCCTGAGCTGAGGACCTTGCTGATGAATGTTGCCAGCACATCACGCATGGCAGTGGAGCTATTCCTTCAGCTGCAAAGTGACAATGTGGAGTCAGACGATGATATTGAAATGCCTGACGCTCAAGACACTCAATTGCTTGTGGCAGTAACAGACGTGCTTAGCACCGTGGAACGGCGCCTTTGGGCTCGGGAAACCAGCACTCAGTGGTGGGATCACATCGTCCTGCAAGCATGGGATGACGAGCAGTGGCTGCAGAACTTTCGGATGAGAAAAGCCACTTTCATGGGACTGTGTGCTGAGCTTGCCCCTACCCTGCGGCACAGGGACACGAGATTGAGAGCTGCCCTGCCAGTGGAGAAGCGGGTGGCTATTGCAATCTGGAAGCTGGCAACTCCAGACAGCTACCGATCGGTGGCGAACCAGTTTGGAGTGGGAAAGTCCACCGTTGGAATGGTGCTGATGAAAGTTTGCACAGCCATTAATCGCACCCTGCTAAGAAGAACTGTGACTCTGGGGAACGTGCAGGACATTGTGGATGGCTTTGCACAAATGGGTTTCCCTAACTGTGGAGGGGCAATAGATGGGATGCATATTCCTATTCTGTCCCCACCCCACCTGGCATCAGAGTACGTTAATCGCAAGGGGTATTTCTCTGTGGTTCTGCAAGCGCTTGTGGATCACCGTGGGCGTTTCACTGACATTTACTCAGGATGGCCTGGAAAGGTGCATGATGCACGCATCTTTCGGAACAGTGCCCTGTTCAGGAAGCTGAGGGCCGGGACTTTTTTCCCAGACCGCAAGATCACAGTAGGGGACTTCGAAATGCCCACTGTGATCCTTGGAGACCCCGCTTACCCCTTAATGCCATGGCTCATGAAACCGTATACAGGGAAGCTTGACAGGAGCAAGGACCGGTTCAACTACAGGCTGAGGCGGTGCAGAATGACTGTGGAGTGTGCTTTTGGCAGTTTGAAAGGGCGCTGGAGGTGTCTTTATGGGAAGCTAGATTTGGGGGAAAGCAGCATCTCCGCTATTATATCCGTGTGCTGTACCCTCCATAATATTTGTGAAGGGAAGGGTGAAAGATTCAGTGAGGAATGGACCTCCGAGGTTCGACGCCTAGAGGATGATTTTGCACAGCCAGAGAGCAGGGCTATTAGAGAGGCCCAGGAAAGGGCTTCAAGGATTAGGGATGCCTTAAGGGAGCAATTTGATGCTGAGAGCCAACAGTAATGTTTGGTGCCTTTGCTGTGCTCCTTTCTACCTTGGGGTACAATATTTACCACTTCCTGCAATAATAAAACGTATTGTAAAAGCCATAAAATCCTTTATTCAAAGTACAGTACATAGAAGGCCAGGGGGGTTAGGGTGGTGGACTGTACATTCAGAGGTTTGAATATGTCCTGTTTGGATTACTGTTCAATGTCTGCTGCACTTCAGGATTACTATGCTGCAGAGTAATGGGGGTGGAGTGCACAGGGTAAGAATTGTAGTTATCAGGGCTGATAGGTGATCGTACAGGTGTTGGGGGCAGCTGGGGGTAATAAGAAACTGGCTGCTGGAGAAAGGTGTTTTGTGCAAATACTGGGGAACAAGAAAGAGAGCTTTGGGCGGGGTGTGGGTTACCACGGTACAGATCTGCCTGCATGGCTACGAGAGACTCGAAAGAGTCAGTTTGGCGAGCCAGGAGGCTTATCATGTGCTTTGAGGTTTTTTTGGTAGCCAATTCCTTTCTCCTGCTTTCTGTTTGCCTCCACTCATACATTTTCTCTCTCCATTCCTGCATCTTCCTACTTTCTCTGTTGTAGTGAATCATAACTGCTTTGATCAATTCTTCTTTTGATTTTCGCGGATTTTTTCTCAAGTTCTGCAAGCGACGTGAGGCCGGTGATCCGGCTGCATTAGTCAAGGTCACTAAAAAAAAAATAGATAGAAACATGTAATACACAGAGGCTACATTGTTTATTATCACACAGTGAAGGAGTTTTTAGACTTTTTGTAGCATCCTTCCCACATACCTAACATAACATAGAGAGGCCAGGGAAGCAAAGGCATGGCGAGCAATGGGGTGAGTGTTTCTGCCCCGACTGCACCTGGGAGGGGGAATTGACCGATGGGTCACTGGGGTTTATCTGCACTGGGTACAGGAGGTAGCTGGTGTCCTGCACAGGGGACAGTAGTGAACAGGAAGGTGGCGAGCTGCTGGCGGGGGGGACGGTCCGCGTAAATGCCGGCCTGCTGGTGAGGGGGGGGGGAACGCACCGCAGGGCTGTCTGCCTGCTGGAAAGGGGGGGTGGAGACCGGAGCGCACCCCGGGGCTGGCTGCCTGCTGGAAAGGGGAGGTGGAGACCGGAGCGCACAGCGGGGCTGGCTGCCTGCTGGAAGGGGGTGGGGAGACCGGAGCGCACAGCGGGGCTGGCTGCCTGCTGGAAGGGGGTGGGGAGACCGGAGCGCACCGCAGGGCTGGCTGCCTGCTGGAAAGGGGAGGGGGGGAGACCGGAGCGCACCGCGGGGCTGGCTGCCTGCTGGAAAGGGGAAGGGGGGAGACCGGAGCGCACCGCGGGGCTGGCTACGTGCTGGAAGGGGGTGGGGAGACCGGAACGCACCGCGGGGCTGGGGGGGACCGCGAACCTGGCGCCCTGCACTCAAGTATCCCTAAATTCTCAACAGGGTTTCCTACTGCCAGATATATCACTGCTGCGTGTTACCTGGGAAGAGAGGGAGGGTCTTCTAGAGCAATGTGGATTCTGCCCTGGCCCCTATGCAGCTTGCCTGTGTGCAGCCATGGTACCCCCACCCTTTGCTGCACAGTGAATCGGACGAGTTAGCCTGACCGGGACAAGGACCACGGTGGCTCTCCCTATAAACTTGCGAAAGCACATTGCCCACGCTCTGGCTGCAACTTTTCAAGAGATTACCGAGGCCGATTACAGAGACATGATAGAGCAAATCAATGGGCTATTCCACGTTTAGGCATGCATGCAGGCAGCCATAACCCAAACCGTCCTCTCCCAAAACATAAAAATCTGCTTACCCCGAGCACGCTCCTCAGCTTCTTCCTCACCAGCAACTTCCCGCTGCTGCGACTGGCTAAACTCCTCCTGGCTTGAGAAGAGCTCCTGGCTGCATGCCTCCTGGGACTCCAGGGTGTCTCCATCCACCTCAGTAGCCTGACTCTCGGCTTCCTCTACACCCTCCCCCACTTCTCCCTGCTCTGAACTCTCCATCGTGCTCCTAGGATTGGCAGTGGGGTCACACCCAAGTATGGCATCCAGCTCCTTGTAAAAACGGCAGGTTGTGGGGGCAGCTCCTGAGCAGCGATTTCCCTCACGGGCTTTGCAGTAAGCACTCCTCAGCTCTTTTATTTTGACCTTGCACTGCAACGCGTCCCGTTCATGGCCCCTTCTCAGCAAGGACTGTGATATCTGCCCATAGGTATCATAATTTCTCCGGCTGGAGCGCAGCTGTGCTTGCACAGCTTCCTCACCCCAAACACTGATGAGGTCCTGCAGCTCGGAACTGTTCCATGCTGGGGCTCGTCTGGGGCGTGGAGGCATGGTCGCTGATTGATTGAATGATTGATTGCACTCCACACCTGGCTGAGCAAACAGGAAGGGGATTTTTAAAATTCCTGGGGCATTTAAAGGTGGGGTCAGCTGAGCCCAGGGCAGTGGAGTGTGCATGATTACCAGAGAGGCTTCTAAGGTATGCTGGGATACCTCCTTATACCCCGGAGGTCAATAAAAGCGCTGGTGGGTGTCCACACTTGCTGACCAGCGCTGGATCACCAGCGCTGGAATCCCTACACCCGAGGCTCGACCGGATGTACAGCCAGCGCTGCAACCAGGGAGTTGCAGCGCTGGCCGTGCTTTGCAAGTGTGGCCACATCCTAAGTTGCAGCGCTGTAACCCCCTCACCAGTGCTGCAACTCTCTAGTGTAGCCATGGCCTAAGGGGTGATGAGATTGGGCCTCTATGCAGTGTGGATGGGAAGGAGATTAAAGATAATCTAGGTATGGCCCAAAACCAAAATATTCATTCAGTCTTGGTTTTTCAGTAAGGATGATAATATGGAACATGGGCATGAAGGCAGTATAGCTGATGGAAATGAGTGTCAAGAAATGGAAATTACCACAGCTGAGATCGAAGATCTTAAAGAAATTACTGCATTCAAATTGTGGGGCTGGATAATTTCCATCCCAGAATACTGAAAGAACTGGCACATGAGATTGCTATTCTAGTAATAAAGATTTTTAGTAAATCTGTCTATTTGGGTGTAGTACCATGTGATTGGAGAATAGTTAACATTGTACATACATGTAGTAGGCAAAGTTTTAGAACAAATTATGAACAGCAACAACAACAAGAAAAATTAAATGTAATGGAGTAAATGATAAAAAAATATATAATGCAATATGGTTTACCAAAGGTAGATCATGCCAGACTAACCTGATTTCCTTCTTTGAGGAAGTAATGATTGATTGTTTGTTTGTTTGTTTTAAGATAAGGGAAGCCTTCGTGCTATAGATCTGATATACTTGGACTTGGGTAAAGTATTTGACCTGGTACTACAGGGGAAATTAGTTAAATTAGGGAAGATGAGGACCAGTACAAACATTGTAAAGTGGACAGGGAATTGACTAAAGGGGAACAGGACATGGCTTTTGCTGAAAGCTGAATTATCGGACTTGAGGGAGGTTATTAGTGGAATTCCTCAAGGATCAGTTTTGAGACCAATCTTAGGTAATATTTTTATTAATGACCTTGGTATGAAAAGTAGGAGTGTGCTATTGGAATTTGCTGATGATGTAAAGTTGGGAGATATCATCAATACAGAGGAGGAACAGAATATTGTACATGAAGAGTTGGATTACTTTCAAGACTGGAGTGAGAGAAATGAGATGAAATTCAATAGTACTAAGGGCCAGGTCATGAAGTTAGGGCCTAATCCTTTGGAAGTGAAAGAGGAGAGAGAGACCTGGGTGTGTGCCCTAATCACAGGATGACTGAGCTACCACTGTGATGCAGCTGTGAAAAAGGCAAATGTCATCCTAGAATGTATTAGGTGAAGCATTTCAGAGAGAGAGAGGCCATTGTACAAAGCCTTGGTGCGATCTTATCTGGAATACTGTGTACATTTCTGGGTCACCCATGTTTAAGCCCCTTCATTTTCAGTTTGAACCGATTTTTTACTGAACCCACCCGGGTTTTACAAAAAGTATTATTTGTTTTTTTTCTTGATTTTTCACCCTACTTTTGTATCATTCAAATATATAAAAAATAACTTGTTTTATTAGTAAAATACAATACGTTGCATGAGATACATATATTATGATAATACATTAGTCTGTATGTCTATGGAAAGCTACCTATTGAAGTAAGGCCATGTACTAGTCTAGAAGACACATACAATAAACAAACAGACATGCATGCAAGTTCTGAAGTGCGTGCACATCTGAACATACTGATGAATCTCATGCCCACCACATACACATTTCGAGCAGTTAGCAGATAACTGCTTAAACATTTGACGCACTAAAATGGGAAGAAAATGAAAATCTGTCCTTCTGTCCACCAAAATAAACCCCAATATTTACCCAGAAAAATTAAGTTTTTTTTACACTAATCTTCAGCTGTTTTTGTTGTAATAAACACCAATAAATTCCCAGGAAAAATTAAATGAAATAAAAACTGAAAACTAAGGATCCTACTGATCATGGAAGATAAATTCAAGGAAGATAAATTCAAACTGGAACAGATGCATAGAAGAACTACTAGGATGGTTAGGGGAATGGAGGATGTCACTGTGCCTCCAGGAGTCACAACTGAGAATACCATATTCAGAACAAGCTGCTGAGAAATAGGGCCGACACCCCCCCTCCCCAAACTAGTGGTTATTCTCCTATAAGCTACCAATCCAACAACAAAAGTAAACTTCTGTCTCACCACACTAACTAACAAGACATCAGAATTGGAGCCTCTTTAGGTTTTCCAGTCCTGGATTCAACACCCAGACACTAAATTTAATGATGAGTGGTTATTTAAAACCAGTTTAATCAAACAAAAGGGTTTTTCTGATCCCAAAGGACCGGCCACATACCCAGGTCAATATATATCTCAGATCATACCCAATAATCACACTGTTGGCAATCTTTTAGTATCTGATAGCTAAAAATTTATTTATAAAAAGAAAAAGGCGTGAGTTAAAACTGGTTAAAGGAATCAAATACATACAGTAATTGCAAAGTTCTTGGTTTAGGCTTGTAGCAGTGATGGACTAAACTGCTGGCTTGTTAAGTCTCTGGTTGCTTCCAAATCATTGGAAGGTCCTCAGTCCCTTGGTTAGAATGCTCCCATTAGAATAAGTTCATAGTTGAGAGGTTTGAGCAGGAAAGAGGCCAAAATGGAGATGTTTCCAAGGCCTTTTATAGCTTCTGCCAAGTGAAGGGAAACCCATTGTTCTCACTCTGGGAAAATTACAGGGAACATGATGGTGTTTGGAGTCACATGGGCAAGTCACACGCCCATGCCTGCTTCGCTTAGTCATAGTAGACACCATCACCCATACTCTAGTTAGAATAGTCACAGGAAAGTCCATTAAGTATAGATAGGCGTCTCCCATGGTCCATTGTGAGTTAAATGTTCCTTGATGGGCCATTTAACTTGAATAGTCCCTTCAAGATTGCGGGCTAAGATTGCACCCTTGTGGGTGTTACCACAGTAGCAAACATTCAAAATACAGGTACATAGTTAATATTTGTAACTTCAGATACAAAAATGATACATGCATACAAATAGCATAGTCATATCCAGTAAATCATAACCTTTCCATAGATACCTTACTTGACATACTTTGTACAAGATTTGTTGCAATTATAGAACAGTGGTAGCAACAGTGATCTCCATGGTCATATTTTATCAGATAATGTCACAAAGGGGTCCTATCTTTATAAGAGAAGACTAGAAGAGCTTGACTTGTTTAGTGTGGCAGAAGGAAGGCTGAGAGAGGATACGATTGCTCTCTAGAACTACATTAGGGAGGTAAATACCAAAGAGGATGAAGAGCTATTTAAGATAAAGGACAATATTGGCACAAGACCAAATGGATATAAACTGTCCATGAACAAATTAAATCTTGAAATTAGAGAAAGGTTTCTTACCATTAGAGAGATGAGGTCCTGGAACAGCCTTCCAGTAGGAGTTGTGGGGGTAAACTGCTTAATTAGTTTTAAGAAAGAGATGGATAAATTCATGAGTGCATTTGTATGACAGGCTTGCTTGGGATGGTAGAAGGCAGGGCTTAGCAGCCATGAGGCTCACTTCCAGTTTGTCTTGTGTTCCTAAAGTTCATGCTTCAGGGTTTCAGTCAGCCACTGTCAGTGTATTCTGGGAGGGTTTTTTAACTTTTCTCTGAAGCATCACAGATGCCCATGGCTGGAGATATAGGACATTGAACGTGGTGGGACAGAGCTCTGTGGGGGCACCTAGCATTCTCTCTAAAGTGCTTGTCTGGCTTGCTCCTGCTTACATGCTCATGGTCTAGCTGATCGCCTTATATGGAGCCGTGAAGAAATTTTTCCCCAGGTCACAATGGCAGTGACCTTGTGCCTCGATCCTTCTTGTTCTTTATCTGAGATACATAATAGTCTAGTCTCCCATGGGATGTAACAGTTTGGTCTCTCTTCAGTTGTTGGGTTTAGTGTGTGGGTGGTTGTGATGGGTTGGATCACAGAAATCCCCTTGGGAATTGCCACCTGATGTAGACAACCTCTGAGCCTGTTTTCCCTGCCAGCTTGGGACTTCAGTCCCTTGCCTGATTTGAGCCAGACACACGTGCCTGCTGCAAACACAGATCCAGGTCTGAATTACGTCCCCCACAAGCTGCAGGCTTAACTGAAAACAGCATAAGAAGTGCTCCTGTCTGCAGCACTCAGATACCCAACTCCCAATGGGGTTCAAACCCCAAATAAATCCATTTTACCCTGTATAAAGCTTATGCAGGGTAAACTCACAAATTGTTCACCCTCTATAACACTGATAGAGAGAGATGCACAGCTGTTTGCTCCCCTCTCCCAGGTATTAATACATACTCTGGGTTAATTAATAAGTGAAAAGTGATTTTATTAAATACAAAAGTAAGATTTAAGTGATTCCAAGTAAGAACATACAGAACAAAGTGAATTGCCAAGCAAAATAAAATAAAACACACAAGTCTAAGTCTAAAACAGTAAGAAAACTGAATACAGGTAAATCTCAGAGATATTTCAACAGGCTTTTTTCACAGACTGACCTCCTTCTAGTCTGGGTCCAGCAATCATTCACACTCCTGTAGTTACTGTCCTTTGTTCCAGTTTCTTTCCAGCATCTCTTTGGGGTGGAGAGGCTATCTCTTGAGCCAGCTGAAGACAAAATGGAGGGGTAACCAGGGGTTTATATAGTTTTTCTCTTGTGGATGGAAACCCCCCTCTCCTCCTGTGTAGAATCCAGCTACAAAATGGAGTTTTCGAGTCACATGGGCAAGGCACATGTCCATGCATGACTCAGTTTTCTAGGAAAGCTCAGATGTGGATTGGCATCTATCAAGGTCCATTGTTAACCAACTACTCCCAATTATTTGAATAACCCCTTCGTGCTAAATTGACCAAATCTGCCTTAGGTGCTTTCTACAGTAAACACTTTAAATACAAGCATGGAGCCAACGTTCATAACTTCAGATACAAAAATGATACATGCATACAAATAGGATGAATACGTGCAGAAGAACATAACCTTTGCAAAGATATGTTACATGGCATATCTAGCATAAAACATATTACAGTTATGTCATAGTTACACTCATAAGCATATTTCTATAAAGCATTATGGGGTGCAGCATCACAGTGGTATTGGTGATCTGTGATATACGGGAGGTCAGACTGGATGAACTAGTGGTTCCTTCTGACCTTAAACCAATTTCTAAGTGAGCTCCTAATTAAACCTCTTTTTTTTTTAAATATGGCATGAAAATCAACAAAAACAAGTAAATGTAAATGTTTGTTATGAGTCATATGTTCTAAGTGACCTCTACTTGTATGCATGCTACTCTTCTGTCATTTACACATGCATGTCCAGTTAGTAGATTTTAACACTTGCATGAAAGTTCTCATGTAGATGTTCACAAAGTTGCTTCTTCACAAATGGAAAATGGAGGCAAAACCCATTTGATTTTTTCCCCTGTTCTGCGCAATGCTGTCATAAACAGATAGCTAAGGGTTAATGTTCTTTTACCTGTAAAAGGGTAACAACAGTAACCTGAAACACCTGACCAGAGGACCAATCAGGAAACAAGACTTTTTCAAATCTGGGTGGAGGGAAATTTTGGGTGTGAGTTCTTTGTTCTTTGTCTTGTGTCTGTGCCCTCTCGGCTCTGAGAGTGATTTTTCTATCTCCTGTCTTTCTAATCTTCTGTTTCCAAGTTGTAAGTACAAGGACAGTAAGACAATAGGTTTATATTGTTTTCTTTTGTATTTACATGTGTGTAGTTGCTGGAATGTGTTAAATTGTATTCTTTTTGGATAAGGCTGTTTATTCATTTTTTTCCTTTAAGCAATTGACCCTGTGTATTGTCATCTTATTACAGATACTATTTTTAATGTCTTTTTCTTTCTTTTTTTATATAAAGCTTTCTTTTTAAGACCTGTTGGAGTTTTTCTTTAGTGGGGACTCCAGGGAATTGAGTCTGCAGCTCACCAGGGAATTGGTGAGAGGAAGAAGTCAAGGGGAAAATCTCTTTGTGTTAGATTTACTAAGCCTGACTTTGCATACCCTCTGGGTGAAGGGGAGAGATTAGATCTCTTGGTACTTGTGTTTCCAGGACTGGAAGCAGGGAATCTCCTAGGGTTGTCCAGGGAGGGGAGCCTGGGAGGAAGTAACAAGGAAACAAGGGGAGGGGGTTATTTCCCTTTGTTGTAAGACTCAAGGCATCTGAGTCTGGGGTCCCCCAGGGAAGGTTTTGGGGAGATCACAGTGAGTTAGGCACTGTATAATTCTTAGCTGGTGGCAGCGATACCAGGTCCAAGCTGGTAACTAAGCTTGGAGGTTTTCATGCTAACACCCATATTTTGGACGCGAAGGTCCAGATCTGGGAAGAAATGTTATGACAAATGCTTGTGTTAAAAATAGCATCTCTGTACTCAACAGATTGGGGTTTTTTAATGCATTGTTACATCTACTTATATAACCGTGGCTGAGGGAGGTGGATTCTGTCCCATCTTGCACAAAATCTAACGAGTTTTTTCTTAAGCTCCAATTCGTTTTATCCTGTTGAAAGCTATTATTGCATAGAAGTCAGAGGTAGTTGTATGGTTCCAATGGTGTTACCCACATAGTCTGTGTTTTTCATGAGGAATACTGATGCTAAAATATTAAGGGCCTGATCATTATGACAGTTTTACGTAAGTGTCACCCCACTGATTTTAGTGCATAAAACTTGTTATTGGAGTACAGAGTTGGCCCTTCAATTTGGTAGTAATGCTATAGTTGTGGCAGAAGAGGGGCTCTAAGTGGCTTCTATTTTCAGGGGCTTTGTAATTTTGGGGGGTGAGAGGAAAGGGGGAACTTCTTGGAGCTGAGATTCCTTATGTTTGTAGCCATACAAAAAGTGAAACTTGCTTTGGAATTATGGTTTATTAAATTAAATTTTAATAAATCAAATTTATTGAAGATGAAAGTGTGATTTGACATACATGAGTAAGTATTTAAAGTTGTCAGGATGCAATTTTTTTTAAACTTCAGATTTCAGGTTTTGGATATAATTAATATAGGATTGCCAACCCCAAGTGTTCAAAAATCATGAATCTAGGTCCCCAAAAGTCATGACATTGGCCTAAAAATCATGACTTTTAAAATATATTACTTTTTTTAGATTCCTTTTTTGTTATGCCTTCTGAATTCTGAGCTTGTAGGGTGCACTCAAGTTCATGTCTTCATGCTTTTCTTTGCAACCACAAGGGCTAGAAACTTATTTTAGAAGAGCTGTTTGTCACATAATCACCTGACTCTGGGAGCTGGGACTTAAAAAACAAAAAACAACCCTGCCAAATATGGCAAGACTTACAATAAAATAGTCAGGGCTGGCAACTCTACTTAATAAAGGCTAATGCCTTAGTTATGTTTTAAATGATTTTATGGAGAAATAGCGAAGCACTTGAAAATCAGTTACCCAAGGAGAATTTATTTAAATGACTATCACTATTCTTTGCTTCACTGTCTTCCAAGACAGGTATGAGAAGCAAGCTGAGTGAGGTAATATCTTTTATTGGACCAACTTTTGTTGGTCAGAGAGACAAGCTTTCGAGCCACACAGAGCCACCCACTTTGTGTCTCTAGTATCCTGGGACTGACACGGCTACTACACTGCAAGATACATGTGAGACATTCAAATTAAAGTATAAAGGTACAATCACTTAAATGTATTTGGTTAGATTTTTTCATTGTGTGATTGTTCTTTCTTTTTTTATTTAATTAATCAGCTTTCTTATATAGTGCTTTAAAATTAGGAATTGTGTTACAAGTGGTAGGTTATTTTTAAAACATGGAAATTCTGTGCAAAAATAGCTATTTCAACATTGGTTGAGAATTGAAATGCACAAAATTCAAATCCACAAAATGCCTAACTTTGAATTTCCTGACTTTAAATATTTATTCATAGTGTTATATTTATACAGTAATTTATTTGTTAAGAGCTAATGTAACATGCTACTGGCACCTTCTCTATTCATTACATATATATATATACACCTCTACTCCAATATAACCTGACCTGATATAACATGGGTTTGCATACAACTCAGTAAAGCTCTGACATGCTGCTCTGACCAGCGCATTAAGGGGGCCGGGCTGGGCCAGGGCCGAGGGGTTGGATAAGGGGCAGAGGGTCTCACCAGTGGTCAGGGGCTCTCCCCCCTGGGTCTAGGAGGCAGGAGCTCTGGGGGGGCTATTTTGGGGGTTCTGCAGTCCCAGGGTGGCCTGGGGGATTAGTGGGGAGCCGGAGCAGCCTGCTCCACTTCCCTTGCCCCGGCCCCAGCCGTGTCGCTCGGGAGAGGGAGCTTGGGGGAAGGGATCCCTCCTGCACTTCCCATTGGGCAGGTGAGTGCAGGACCTTTCCCCAACCCCTCCCAGTGACACGGCTGGGGCTGGGGCTGGGGCTGGGGAAAGGAAAGTGGAGTGTGCTGGGGCCGCATTGCTCCGCTTCCCTCTGCAGGTGAGTGCGGAGAGTGTCCTTTCCCCAACCTCCCTGCACCCACCAGTGGTGGGAAGCAGAGTAGCCCAGCCCCAGCCCGCTCACCTCCACCAGCTCCCAGCTGCAGCGCTTTGCTTCCCGCCGCAGGTGAGTGTGGGGGCCATCCTTTCCCCAACCTCCCCACGCACACCAGTAGCAGGAAGCGGAGCGCCACGGCCTGGAGGTGGCAGAGTGTAGTGGGCTGGGGCCACATTGCTCTGCTTCCCGCTGCTGCCGGTGAGTGCCTGTCGTGCTGGGTGGATAGGGGTCAGAGCAGTCAGGGGACAGGGAGCAGGGGGGTTGGGTAAGGGGTGGGGTCCTCAGAGCGATTAGAGACAGGGGTCTCTGGAGGGGGCGGTCAGGGAACAAGGAACAGAGGGGGGCAAAGCAAGTTCGAATAACACGATCTCACCTGTAACACTGAAATTTTTTTTGTCTCCTGAGGACCACGTTATATCGGGGTAGAGGTGTGTGTGTGTGTGTGTGTGTGTGTGTGTACACACACACACATACAGACATTTCTTATAACAATATTCATGTCTAGCCCAAATAAGCCCAAACCAAAATCCCAGATGCAAACACTCCCAAACTTCACAGCTCAGTCCCATTTCTATTTGCGATACTACAGGTCAGTACTGTACCAAAGAAACTCCGTAATAAATGAGTAAAAATAGAAAAATATATTGTGACTTAGAAGATAACTTTTGTATAAGGCTGTAATTTTTGTCATAGTCCTGCCATATCTTCTGCTGTTCTTCTCTGCTAGCATTGGCTATACTCGGAGCCTGAAGATTACCAGCAATGTGAAGCTCATTTTCAACCTGTTGACTGTTAAGATTCCCTTATTTTTTCTTCTACAATCAGTTTATAAAGCTCAGATACATACAGAAGCCTTAGGTTAGAAGTTTGGACTTTCACAAACTATTGATCAGACCAGCCTGAACAAATTCACATTGATAAAAGATTGGAAAGCAGCATAAGAAGTTGTTTTTTTCCTTTTGACTGTTGGTATTTTGGTGTGCACTGTCTGCTCTTTGAATAATGGGTCACCTGCAGATAGAACCTTGCCTTTCAGTGTTTACTGTGGGTTTTACAACATGAGTTCTTAGTTAAAATTGAACAGTTTCTAAATTATGGTAAAAAGCCCCACTGCAAACAGCTGTTGTGATTTTATGTTTAAAGCTTTCCTATAGAATGAAAACAACTGATGCTTAACTTGATGGCATGACAGTAATGAATATATACAATTTAAATGTCTCACCAAACCCACTCATACAAGGAGAAACATCATGCTGCACTGTATAATGGGAAATTTGAGAAAAACTTTCCGACCAACCAGTTAAACTTTTATGCTAGTTTCATACAAGCTTGATTTAATTTTTTCCCCAGTCCTGGGACATTGTAGGGATACTTTCTGGACTCATTTTAGAGGGACAAAATCAGCTTAAAAAATAACACTTCTTTCTGAATTTGTTGTACCACTGCTGTAACCACTAACGTCTATGTTTACTGTAGCTGAAAGAGATTGCAGAACAAAAGTTTTTTTTCCCCTTTGTTTCAATTACTTTACTCTGACAGCACTTTGAGTACAGTCAGTTTCATCATTTCCCCTGTAGTAATTTTTGTCAGTTTTCTCTATTTGTGTGGATCTTTTGCACCATGACAGTGATAAACAAAAACATTGTAAAAATGTGCTTGTCAGATCATAAAAACTGAGATGGGAACTCAGGGCTTGTATTGCACTTGAAATTACTTTGTACTCTTTTAAAAATTGACTAAATTTCATGTTGACTATATCCCTTTTAAGTGCATACTTTGGACTAGAGGTGGGGAGGAGGTACTTCAATAACACACCACTTCTCCAGATTGAAATCTGGAGACATTTTAATGGGAAAAAACTGATCCCCTTCATATTTGGTGTGTTCCTACCACGTGTCAGGTGGGGCAGCACTTTCCTTTTGCTCCTTACTGATGCTGAGTCAGATCTTGAGGCAAGGCTTCCTGTCTGTGACTGGCAAGAGACATGGAATGTTTCCTTCATTTGTTTCTTGTCTGTCTCTCTCTTTTTCTGATTTAAGTCTTACTGTCTCCTCCTTGTTCTCCTGTTCTCTCTCGTTTCCCCCGGCACCCTTTCCTGGGGCTCTTCCTTGTCCTGTTAGTTTTCTCCCCATTCTTTATTCATATTTCCATACCATTCTTTTCTCCATCTACTTTTGCTCGTCCAATCTCATCTTTTGCAACAAATCATGGAAAAAGGGACCTTTCTATGTAGTTTCCCCCCCATGCTGCTTTATTTAGCACAATATTGATTCAGTCCCATATTACGTGGCAAGTGTAGTAGACAGAGTGGGTAGCATAGTGCAGATCTGTTGCACTGGCAGAATCTGGGAACATGTAGAGGTATGGAAGCTACATGCTAAATGAGACATGCAGGTCTAATAAGTTCCCAGGCAAGAATTATTGTTTCATTCTTCCCCTCCCATCCCTCCAATAGCTGATTCAGAGCACTCCATCACCAATCACTATATACATCTGCCAGGGCCGGCTCTACTGTTTTTGCCGCCCCAAGCAGCACGCTGATTTGCTGCCATGGACGACGGGGGCAGTCCGTGTGCCATTAGGGCGGCACACGCATTTCCGCGGTGGCGGCAATTTGGCGGCAGCTTCTGTCTTCAGCCGGAAGACAGAAGCTGTGCTGTGCGGACAGATGAACATTGAAGCTGCCACTGAATTGCCACCACTGGGGAAACGTGTGTTGCCGTAACGGCACACAGACTGACCTCACCCTCCACTGCGGCAATTCGGTGCACTGCTTGGGGGCAAAAACACACAGACTGCTGCCCCCTGCAGATTGCCACCCCAAACACCTGTTTGGGATGCTGGTGCCTGGAGCCGGCCCTGACATCTACATATCTTGTAGCAGATGTTCATATCTTGGTCTCTGTCTCTTTAATCTTAACCCCCTCCTTTTTCTTGCTTGGACTCTTCTATGCTTATGAAATATGCCAACATAGTGTTTATAAAAATATGCTCCGTTACACTTTCTTCAGGGGATGAAAATAGATGCAATGTTCTTAGAAATAACCAGATATTTCAGCCCCTTCTACAGAGTACATACAAATAAATAAAGGCCTACTACTACTGGTTTGTATCAATCTCTTATATCATTCCACCTTGAAAGCTGATTTTAGATGGGATGGTTTAGTGGCAACATGGACCATCAGTAAGATACAGTGATTGCAATCTCAAATAAAAAATCCTATCTATAGTGTAATGAAACCTTTGGTTAAAAGCAACACCTGCCAGTAAAGAAGACCGGAAGGATACAGTCATTGAAAAATGTATTCTGAAGCATTAGAAGGGAATGATACCACTACTTGTACAATCAGTGAAGGAAAACAATGGGCAACCCAGCCCTCTTTCTGGAAGCTCTTAGACTAGTGGTTTTCAACCTGTGACCTGTGGACCCCTGGGTGATCCACACACTGTCTTAAGATTTCCAAAGGGATCCACACCTTCATTTGAAAATTGTCAGGGGTCTGCAAATGTAAAAAGGTTGAAAACCATTGTCTTAGACTCAATAGCCGGTACTCTCATTTGTGTAAATTCTAAACGGATCAAGCTAATATTTAATGATGTAGAGGTGCCAAAATTAATAGTCCTTTATCTGTGACCACAATTTGCAAATTCCCCTATTTATACCGTAACTTTTATAAAGCATTCGTAGTGCACAGTACTACAAAGTGTGCTGTGCACAGTTAGTTGTAGGTTAAAAGATTTCCAGGGAAGCTTCAAAGAGAAGGAAATGACTAAGTGTCTTGAAGGGAACCGCAGTAGAGTTCCAGCTAGATGAGACACCACAAATGAAAGAACAGCTTCCAACTGCAGATTAGTAATAGGGAGAGGACAGAGAGGAAGCCAAGATTGGAGTTGGGGGTGGAGGGTAAATAGGCAGAAATGAAAGGTTGAAGAGTGTCTATCCATGAGGTGTGTGTATTGAGAACAGTGATGTGGCTTTTCTTTTCTTAGTGAGCTTGAGGATAAGTCACTAGACTGGGACACAGGAGATGTGGGCTCAGTTCCCTACTCTGCCACAGATTTCCTGTGTCCTTCAACAAGTCACTTAATCTTCTCTGCCTCAGCTTCCCAACTATAAAATGGGCTTCTCTCCTTACCCTGTAGGATAATGTGAGGATAATTTCATGAACATTTTGAGGCACTCAAATGTTGTTGTAAAAGCCATATAAGTTCCTACCTAGATAGGAAGTAATCTGAAGATGATGGAAGATGGTGTGGTGGGAATGGTATGGGCTTTCTTCTTGAGCAACAGCAAGTTGACATGTTAAAGGGAAAAAGCATCAGGCTGATTTAAAAGGAAAATCTTCCCCTCACCACTGATCCATAGTTACATGTTCACATTGATAACATAATGTTGATTTATTTATTACTGACACAATTCCTGTTTCAGCTCCATTGGTGAGAGCACCTTTATTGGATTTTTAAAAAATCTTTGTAGTTTATAAACATTTTAAAACAAATTATTATAACATTAAAATCCAGGGAACAAAAACAAAATGACAATGGATTAAGTTAAAACCCAAACAAGGCACAATGAAGGTATACAAGGGAAGAGAAATTAAAGGAAAAACCTCTGGGGAAGAAAATGCAAATCCTAAGATGCAAACGTCTTTGAATAAATGCAGTTGGCCTGATTTGGGTCTCACTTTCTATACATGTCTTGTTTCTATTTACGAGTGTCAGTGTGGCAGGAGGAACCAGAGACACCTAACCAAAACCGAGGGCACTGGCTTCCAGTTCTCATGCTAAAGCAAGCTTCCACAAAGGGAAGAGGAACTAGGTGTTTTTGGTTAACTTTAACCCTGAACATAATGTCATACAAGTATTATTTTATTTTGATTGGAAGCCTAAAGCATAAACCTGGGAATCAGGAGGTCTGGGTTGTGTTTCTGGGTCAGCCACTGACTTACTGTCAGTTTTATCTGTCCCTCTCTATGCTTCAATAACCCCATCTTCAGAATGGAGAAAATAAATAATTTCCTCTCTCACAGGGTAACATGGGGCTTAATGAATGATGTAAAGAGCTGTGAGATGACAGAATGTATGAGAAAACTCTTATTAATTTCAATTTGTCACAATCTGTTTTTTGTTTTTTAATGTTTTAGTTGAATATGACAAGGAGTTCACACCTCACCAACGACACCACAAAGAGTTCAAGTTTAACTTGTCTCAGATCCCAGAGGGGGAGGCTGTTACTGCTGCAGAATTCCGAATCTACAAGGACTGTGTCATGGGGAGTTTTAAAAATCAAACCTTTCTTATCAGCATCTATCAAGTCCTGCAAGAACATCAGAACAGGTACATAAAGGACAGTCACTCTTTTTCACTAACCACAGAAACTGTGAAGCCTAGGGTGAAGGGCTCCTTTTTTAAAGAGACGGGAATATTCGAAAGGTGCAGAAATCACTTAGTAGAATATTTTTTGCCCAGGTTAATAGGGGTTGTTACTGTTCAGGTTTCATTTATTGGGAAGTAGACTTCATAAAATATAAAATGGATATGGACTGAATAAACTCTACAGCAGGAGTAGGCAACCTCTGGCACAGGTGCCGAAGGCGGCACGCCATCTGATTTTCAGTGTCACTCATACTTCCTGGGTCCTGGCCACCAGTCTGGGAGGCTCTGCATTTTAATTTAATTTTAAATGAAGCTTCTTAAACATTTTAAAAGCCTTATTTACTTTACATACAACAATAGTTTAGTTATATAGTATAGACTTATAGAAAGAGACCTTCTAAAAATGTTAAAATGTATTACCGGCACGCAAAACCTTAAATTAGAGTGAATAAATGAAGACTCGGCACACCACTGCTTAAAGGTTGCCGACCCCTGATCTACAATAACTTAGTCTAGAATATCATTCGGGGAGTATAATTTTGTTGACTTAAAGTAAGACAAGAGTCTAGGAGGAAGCCATGTAATTTTAGACTAAAGGTTCTATATTGCTAATATTATTAATGCACACTAAAATGGGTATGTTCCATTTCAAATAGATGCTAAAAGGATATGTAATAGAGCCTGTTCTGGAAATCTAGAGTGAAACTGCTACAGAAACATTGCTAATCAATGTATTCCTCATTCTCTTCCAAGCTGCACCTTTGTAAATCGGAAGTACTGTAACTTGATTGACTTTAGGGGAGTGACACCAAGGAAAATGAGAAGGAGAAGATAGCCCCAGAATTACAGGAGCTGAACTTTATATTTTGATAGGTAAAGAAAAAAAAGTGCTTTACTTTTACAGGAAGATCAAATTCAATGCACTGGAAAACTATGTAGGTTATGATTTCCAGGAAATCCCTCTGTTAAAGGTTAATTGATAATCTAATCACTGAATCATAGAAATGTAGGACTGGAAGGGACCTCAGTAGGTCATCTAGTCCAGCCCCCTGCACAGAGGCAGGTCTAAGAATTAGCTAGACCAGTGATACTCAGACATCCGTGGTTCAGGAGCCAAATTAGCCATCAACATTATCCAAAAGAGTCACAGCAGTGTGTATTAATTGTTTCATTTACTGTCTAATCGAGCATCTATCTATTGAATCTAAATTCTCACAACAAAATTACTGACCAAGTATTATTATTTTATCAACTACAGTTGGTTAATAACATATTGACCAATTAGGATGCTTTTACTAACTTGGATTGGTTAATAAGTAAATCACATTAAAGAGCCATTTGTGTCTCCTGAGCCTCAGTCTAAGTATCACCGACCTAGACCATCCCTAACAGGTATTTGTGTAACTTGTTCTTAAACGCCTCCCCCACACCCTCGCCCTCCAGTGACGGCAATACCACAACCTCCCTAGGTAATTTGTTCTAGTGTGTATCTACCTGTGCAGCTAGGAAGCTTTTTCTAACATCTATCCTAAATCTCCTCTGCTGCAATTTAAACCCATTGCTTCTTGTCCTGTCCTCAGTGTTTAAGGAGAACAATTTATCACCCTACTTTTTATAACAACTTTTTATTTACTTGAAGACTGTTATGTCCCCCAGTTATGTCAGTCTTCTCTTCTCCAAACTAAACAAACCCAATTTTTTCCATCTTTCCTTGTAGGTCATGTTTTCTAGACCTTTAATCATTTTTTTGTTGCTCTCATCTGGACTTTCCAATTTGCCCACATTTTTCCAAAAATGTAGTGCCCAGAACTGGACACAATACTCCAGTTGATGTCTTATCAGTGCTGAGTGGAAAAATTACTTCTCGTATCTTGCTTACAACGCTTCAGCTAATATATCCCAGAATGATGATCACTTGTTTTTGCAGTACTATTACATTGTTGACTCATATTTAGTTTGTGATCCACTGTAACCCCCAGATCCTTTTCAGCAGTACTCCTTTCTAGGCAGTCATTTCCCATTTTGTATTTGTGCAGTTGATTATTCCTGCCTATTTGTAGTACTTTGCATTTGTCCTTATTGAATTTCATCCTATTTATTTCAGACCATATTTCCGTGTTGTCAAGATCATCTTGAATTCTAATCGTGTTGTCCAAAGTACATGCAACCCCTCCCTACTTGATATCATCCACAAACTTTATAAGTGTACTCTCTATGCCATTATCCAAATCATTTATGAAGATATTTAATAGAACTAGACCCAGGACAGATCCCTGTGGGACCCCAATCAATGTGCCTATCCAGCTCGATTGTGAACCATGATAACTACTGAGTACGGTTTTCCAAACAGTTGGTTTCTGTAGGCTATATTACTTCAGTTTGTTTATGAGAAGCTCATGAGAGTAAGGCTTTTGATACTGTCTAAAATTGAGATATATCACATCGCCTGCTTCTTCCCCTACCCACAAGATTTGCTCCCTTGTCAGAAGAGAATATTAGGTTGGTTTGACATGATTTGTTCTTGACAATCCATGTTTACTGTTGTTTATCACCTTATTTTCTTCTAGATGCTTACAAATTGATTATTTTCTCCATTATATTACTGGCACCGAAGTTAAGCTGACAAGCTGGGTTGTCCTTATTACCTTTTTTATAGATAGGTGCTATATTTCCCCTTTTTCCAGTCCTCGGGTAACTTTCCTGTCCTCCACGAATTCTCAGAGATAATCACTAATGGCTCAGATCTCTTCAACCAGTTCCTTAAGTATTCTACGTTATATTTCATCAGATCCTGCCAACTTGAAGACATTTAACTTGTCTACGTAATTCTTAACTTGTTCTTTACCTATTTTACCCTCAGATCCTACTCCATTTATACTGATGTTCACTGTGTTAATAATCCAATCACAGTTTTCACTAAATAAGTTAACTAACTAAAAAGGCATTTAATACTTTGGCCATTGCTGCATTTTCTATTATTGTCTTTTCCTCCTCCGTTGAGTAATGGGCCTACCTTGTTCTTGGTCTTCTCCTTGCTTCTAGTGTATTTTAAAAATGTTTTCTTGTTATCCTGTGTGTCCTTAGCTAGTTTAATCTCATTTTTTGTGTTTGACTTTCTAATTTTGTCCCTACATGCTTGGGGGGAGGGAGTTGTATTCATCCTTCATAATTTGTCCTAGTTTCCATACTTCCTGTCTTTCCTATACATTAGGATAGTTTGCTTTTGTGCCCGTTATAATGTTTCTTTTTTTTTAAAAAACCTGCCAACTCTCCTGAACTCTTTTTTCCCTTAGATTTACTTCCCATGAAATATTACCTACCAATTCTCTTGAGTTTGCTAAAATCTGCCTTCTTGAAGTTCATTGTCTTTATTCTGCTGTTTCCCTACTACCATTCTGTAGAATCCTGAACATATCATTTCATGATCGTTTTCATCCAAGCTGCCTTCCACCTTCAAATTCTCAACTAGTTCCTCCCTGTTTGTCAGAATCAAATCTAGAACAGCCTCTCCCCTAGTTGCTTTCTTCACCTTCTTCAATAAAAAGTTCTCTCCAATACATTCCATGGACTTCCTGGATAATCTGTGCCTTGTATTATTTTCCCAAAAGATGTGTGGGTAGTTGAAGTCTCCCATCACTATCAAGTCCTATGTTTTGGATGATTTTTTTAATTGTTTAAACAAACAGACTCGACCACCTCTTCTTCCTGCTTACGTGATCTATAGTGGAACTCCTACCATAATATCACCTTTGTTTTTAACCCTTTTATTCTTGCCCAGAGACTTTCAATAGGTCTGCCTCCCACTTCTATCTCAACCACAATGCAAGTGTATACATCTTTGATATATAAGACAACACCTCCTCATTTTTTCCCCTTCCTGAACAAGCTGTACCATTCTATACCAATATTTCAGCCATGTGACTTATCCCACCAAGTTTCTGTGATACCAGTTTGCTGTAATTGTGATTATTCATTAATATTTCTTATTGTTCTTGTTTATTCCCGATACTTCTTACATTAGTATACAGACATCTATGATCATTAGATTTCCTGTCTGTATTTCCTCTTGTCTCTCCTTTGTTCCTGCTGTGATTGTCAATGTTGGCCCCAGATTCTGACCCTTCACCTAGGTCTCCATGTTTTGGACTTACCTGTGGGCTTTTGTCTCCTGCTATATAAGTTTATTCTTATTATTTGAGGCCTCAAATATGACGTGTGTATATATATAGTGATGGACTCAGGCCAGAAGGATATAAGAGGGTAGTGGAATGCAGGTATATTAGCCTCAGAATGAGCAGGTCCCTGTTCCCTGAATGCCAAACAAGGGCTACTCCAGGCCAGTCAAGACACCTGAGGCCAATTTAACCCGTTAAGGTTGTTAGGCTAATGCTGGCACCTGACCTCAATTAACTGACAAAGGGTCAGTTAAGGCTGTTAAGCTAATGGAGACAGCTGGAACCAATTAAGGTCCCACTTTTACTGCTTTAAAAGCTCTCCTTGCCAGTTCTCTTGAGAGGAGCCCAGGTGAAAGGAGCTGGAGGAGAGGAAGCATTACTGAGCCCTGAGGTAAGGGTGAAGCTTGGGAAAAGGGAACATGGGGAAGTGGCCCAGGGAATCAAAGCAGCATCAGTGGAGGAGGGAAGCCACTAACAGCTGCTGTCATTAGGGTCCCTGGGCTGGAACCCAGAGTAGAGGGCAGACTCGGGTTCCCCCCTTCCTCCCTGCATGATCCTCAGAGATCCCTTGAGAGGGGAAACAGACTTTGGTCCAGGTAGGAGACCAAACGGTGCCTATGGAGCTCTAAGGAGCAGCAGAGACTGTGGGTATTCCACCTTTCCATCTACCATACCGGCCTGTGATGAAAATAGATCAACAAGCTGTAATCTTTGCCGCCATGCTGGGAAAAGGAGGTCATACTGAGGGCCTTAGTGAGCTTCTGAGGCCACTGAAACTGCCAGGAAGCGTGGGACCCACCAACATAGACCTGGAGCTTTGTCTATATATATAGTTCCTATGTTGAACAATAGTATTGAGTAGGAGCCTGATACAATGCCCTTTGAAATCAATAGTAGTCTTTCCACTAACTTCATTGGGCTTTGTATCAGGCCATAGGCTCTCCTAGCTATACTAGGCTTTGACTATTGTATAACAGGAATCTAATAGACAAATGGACATTCAAAATATAATGATATAGACAATCTACTGCCTACGAGAAAGCCCTGGACTTTGCTGCATGTTGATACTTAGCAGAATTTGCAACCAGTACAGTGACAGCTGGTAGGCCGCTGGTGTCAAATAAGATGTGGGGGGCAAAGATAGGGAAGATAGAACTTGTGGCACAAAAATTATAAGAAATATGAAACAATTTGCTATATTTAAGGGATAACATTCATGGCAGTGAAGCATCAAGAAAAAAATGAGATTAATGGTCAGTTAAATGTCAAAGTAAATCTGAGCCACATAAGCAATTTACTGGCTAATGATGCTATTCCTATAATAAAAGGAAAGAGAAGATGCAGCAAACTACAGCATTAAAAGGAAATATTTTCTTTTCCTTGTGATGGTTTGCAAGGTGGTGGTGTTTTGTGATGTTTCTTTCTCAGACTTTCCATTGATGTCTTTTTTGGGGTCATAGATTCATAGACTCTAGGACTGGAAGGGACCTCGAGAGGTCATCGAGTCCAGTCCCCTGCCCTTATGGCAGGACCAAATACTGTCTAGACCATCCCTGATAGACATTTATCTAACCTACTCTTAAATATCTCCAGAGATGGAGATTCCACAACCTCCCTAGGCAATTTATTCCAGTGTTTAACTACCCTGACAGTTAGGAACTTTTTCCTAATGTCCAACCTAAATCTCCCTTGCTGCAGTTTAAGCCCATTGCTTCTTGTTCTATCATTAGAGGCTAAGGTGAACAAGTTTTCTCCCTCCTCCTGATGACACCCTTTTAGATAACTGAAAACTGCTATCATGTCCCCTCTCAGTCTTCTCTTTTCCAAACTAAATAAACCCAATTCTTTCAGCCTTCCTTCATAGGTCATGTTCTCTAGACCTTTAATCATTCTTGCTGCTCTTCTCTGGACCCTCTCGAATTTCTCCACATCTTTCTTGAAATGCAGTGCCCAGAACTGGACACAATACTCCAGTTGAGGCCTAACCAGCGCAGAGTAGAGCGGAAGAATGACTTCTCGTGTCTTGTTTACAACACACCTGTTAATGCATCCCAGAATCACATTTGCTTTTTTTGCAACAGTATCACACTGTTGACTCATATTTAGCTTGTGATCCACTATGACCCCGAGATCTCTTTCCGCCATACTCCTTCCTAGACAGTCTCTTCCCATTCGATACGTGTGAAACTGATTGTTCCTTCCTAAGTGAAGCACTTTGCATTTGTCTTTATTGAACTTCATCCAGTTTACCTCAGACCATTTCTCCAATTTGTCCAGATCATTTTGAATTTTGACCCTGTCCTCGAAAGCAGTTGCAATCCCTCCCGGTTTGGTATTGTCTGCAAACTTAATAAGCGTACTTTCTATGCCAACATCTAAGTCGTTGATGAAGATATTGAACAGAGCCGGTCCCAAAACAGACCCCTGTGGAACCCCACTTGTTATACCTTTCCAGCAGGATTGGGAGCCATTAATAACTACTCTCTGAGTACGGTTATCCAGCCAGTTATGCACTCACCTTATAGTAGCCCCATCTAAATTGTATTTGCCTAGTTTTTCGATAAGGATATCATGCGAGACGGTATCAAATGCCTTACTGAAGTCTAGGTATACCACATCCAGCGCTTCTCCCTTATCCACAAGACTCGTTATCCTATCAAAGAAAGCTATCAGATTGGTTTGACACGATTTGTTCTTTACAAATCCATGCTGGCTATTCCCCATCACCTTACCACCTTCCAAGTGTTTGCGGATGATTTCTTTAATTACTTGCTCCATTATCTTCCCTGGCACAGAAGTTAAACTAACTGGTCTGTAGTTTCCTGGGTTGTTTTTATTTCCCTTTTTATAGATGGGCACTATATTTGCCCTTTTCCAGTCTTCTGGAATCTCTCCCGTCTCCCAAGACTTTCCAAAGATAATAGCTAGAGGCTCAGATACCTCCTCTATTAACTCCTTGAGTATTCTAGGATGCATTTCATCAGGCCCTGGTGACTTGCAGGCATCTAACTTTTCTAAGTGATTTTTAACTTGCTCTGTTTTTATTTTATCTTCTAAACCTACTCCCTTCCCATAAGCATTCACTATGTTAGACATTCCTTCAGACTTCTCAGTGAAGACCGAAACAAAGAAGTCATTAAGCATCTCTGCCATTTCCAAGTTTCCTATTACTGTTTCTCCCTCCTCACTGAGCAGTGGGCCTACCCTGTCCTTGGTCTTCCTCTTACTTCTAATCTATTGGTAAAAAGTCTTCTTGTTTCCCTTTATTCCCATGCTTTAAGTGAATAAATGTTGGGAAGACCGAGCAACCATTCACTAATTGAAGCTGAGAGGAGTGGCATTTGTAGAAAAGGAGTGAAATAATTGGATGCATAATGTCAATGAAGATTTTGATATGTTTGAAGGGAATAATGTTGGGTTTTCTAAGTTGTGGTCTGCTGGAATCTCATGTTTGCTAGCTAGAAGTATATATGAGCTGATATGGAAGGGGTGGGGGGAGCAATGGTAGAAATTACATGGACATGTAGACTGTTCTGTTCATTGTGACCACACAGGCTTAAAGACCAAAATGCAGGACGTTTCCAGAAATACATGTTTACATCACTGGAGCTGAAGTAGAATCTCTGTTAACTAATGTAGTTTTAGGCCTTCAGTATAGCTTCTGTGCACCAGTCACTAGAGCAAGACATAGTAATGCATATTTCAGCAGGTCTGACATTCTTTCCACTAGGAGGCATTGATAACTTTTGTTTGTATGTAACATTATAGTAGAGTGAATTGAGTAAAGTATTATAACTTACAAACTAGTGAAGAGAAATGGGACTCTGATATGGCCCATAGCAATTAATACTCCCATTTCTTAGAGGTTGGTGAAGTCTTTGTTTCAAAGTAGTTGTTAGTAGTTTTGTATATGATGATATTTACGTGCCATATCTATATTTCAAATAATATTTTAATAAACACAATGCCTGAACATAGGTTGCACTGTTGAGTTGGGAGATAAATGTACCTTTTTATTGGGAATTTAGTACTCATGCAAGATTGACAGTCCTGGCTACTGCAGCCCTCTGTTTAGTCACAGGAATGGTACCCTACAGCCAGCAGCACTTCAACATGGAATTGGAGTGATCAAGAAAGTAATTCAAGTCTCTCCATTCAGTGGTGTTTTCCTGTTGATACTGCTGACAAGGGTACCTGTAGTGAGGTGTATGCTAGAATCTGAACTGAGAAGCCTAAAGAAGTTTCATCTAGGCCAAACAGGGAGCAATTTTCAGTCACTATTAACATGGGCTACATTTGAACTGGTGACCCAGATCTCCATAGCTCTTTACTAATCCTTACTCATCTGTTCCCTTAAGGAATTTATTTATATATGTGTGTGTATTTTATGTATATGTGTATACGTGTGTGTGTATGTATATAAAAAATGTGTATATATTTATGTTGCGGGGGGGAGGGCAGAGAATGAGTTTTAGCTAAAGAAGCATGCACTTTGGATGCATGCCCAGGACTTGTCTACACAGATTGGGCTTCTAGTGACAAGGGAAAAATTAGGCCCATATATTCTGTGTCATTAGAGAGCACACTTTATTTCTTCTACTCTTAGCTTAAGTAGTTGTGGATTTTTTCATTTTTTAAAAAATAGATACTGTTTTGCAAGAAACACAAGCTTCTGGCCACTCTGCAAGTGTAGGTTCTGTTTACATTTTTGACGCTATAGGGTGTGGTTGCCAGACCCAAATGTGTAACCAAGTGAGTGTAATGTGTACACTTGTCCCTTGCCTCTCTTAAAGGCAAACACTAGCTACTTGTTTACAGGTGCTCGCCAACATCTGTACCTAGGAAAGTCCACATATAAACACATCCCATCTTCTTGTCTTGAAGTCTCTTTGGATGCCCTACGTGAAGTTTGAAACACACTTGCTTTGAGTAACTTTTTATCCTTTGATCATCAGTCCACTTATTTTCTTTTCCTTGTGATGAAAATACTTATGCAGAAGTTGTGCCTAAAGTTTTGCTTTAGTGATTCATTTGGAATATATTGTTTTCTTTGTCTATTGGGAACAGTGTTTTATGGCTGAAAAGCAAAAAAGCAATAGTTTTTTTTTTAAAGGGAGCCAGCGAAACGTATGTAAGGCCTGCATTGAGTTCCAGCAGCTGACTTATAAGCCAAAAAAGAACAGCTGCCTTTTACTTAAAAGGTTATGTTGTCACACTTCCTTTAGACTAATGGCTTGAATAAGGACCTGATATTTCCTGACATTTGATGACATTGTACTAAATGAAGAAGAGTCTGTAGACATCCTGAATTCTAGCCATGGATCTTTAACTCAGCTAAATTGAAGAGAAGTATGGGGAAATTCTAGCTGGATTTGGGGTGAACAAAAATGATTTTAGTGCTTGTGTGCGAAGTGATGGATTGACAAAACTGCAGTTATCTATCCATCTAAAACAGATACAGCACAAGAAGCTGCAGCAGCACCTTTCTCACACTGCTCTGCTGCCAGATATTATTCGTCAACCCTGATCAAGAGGATTCACTTTCAGAGCTGAGATAAGATGTCCGTTCAGTCATTGATCTTTCCTCTTGAGATTGCCAACAAGGGTGTCAGTTTAACAGTGGCTTGTATAATGCAGACACAAATCTGCTAGGAAAAGGAACAATTCATTTCTATAGGCTGATGAGACACCTTTGAGTGATGATAACTCTTGGAGATTACTGATCTGGGCTGGATTTGAGCGAGTCACTGAAATGTGAAAAGCTCTGCGTTTCTTTGAGTAAGAAAAGTCGTGAATGTACCAGGAGGGGA
The DNA here is from genome assembly GCF_025201925.1 of Gopherus flavomarginatus. Lineage (NCBI taxonomy): Eukaryota > Metazoa > Chordata > Testudines > Testudinidae > Gopherus > Gopherus flavomarginatus. The sequence goes on from NC_066618.1 coordinate 180,908,937, forward strand.
GATGAAGGCTCAGTTAACGAATGAAACAGATGAGAAGATTGAGTGTCTGAAGAAAGAGAAAAGGGGAAACTGCAGGGAAGAGACCTGGGAGGGGGACAAAAATAAGTGAATCACCCCAAAAAGGTGCCCATGAAGTTATCAGGGAAAAGAATGAGCCACTGGATGCAACCTTAATGCCCCTACACACACACTCTTGTCATAGTATAATTCCCAATTCTGAACCTTAGCGTCCAAAATATGGGTACTAGCATGAATTCCCCTAAGCTTAATTACCAGCTTAGATCCTGTAGTGCTGCCACCAATCAGGATTTAGAGTAGAGTGCCTGATAAACTCTACTCTAGTCTGGTCTCCCCCAAAACCTTCCCTGGGGACCCTCAAGACCCAAATTCCTTGAGTCTCACAACAAAGAGGAATAAACCATTTTCCTTCCCCCTCCTCCCTTCCTCCCAGCTCCTTTCCGCCCTGGGTACACTAGGAGATCACCATGATTCAAACTCCTTGAATCACCACGCAGAGAGGAATGATACCTTCCCCCCCCCCTTTTCCCTTCACCCAGAGGCAATACAGATTCAAAGTCCGTGAATCTAAAACAAAGAGGAAATTCACCTTTCCCTTCTCCCCACCAATTCCCTGGTGAGTACAGACTCAGTTCCCTTGAGCCTCAACAAGGGGTAAAAATCAGACAGGTCTTAAAGCAAAACTTTTAATAACTTTTACCTTTTTTCTTTCTTTTTATCTCTGTAATTTAGATGGTAAAAGTTACAGGGTCTGTCAGCTTACAGAAATTGGAGAAACAGCCTCCTCCAGCAGAAATACAATTTAAAATACTTTCAGCCAAATACACATTTGCAAATAAAGAAAAAACAAATAAAAAGACTATACCGCCTTTCTACCTTTGTACTTACAAAATTGGAATAGAAGATTAGAGAGCCTGTAGGTACGTGTAGTCACTCTCAGAGCCCAGAGAGAACAAAGCAAAACCCAAAAAACACAAACAAAGGCTTCCCTCCACCGAGATTTGAAAGTATCTTGTCTCCTGATTGGTCCCCTGGTCAGATGTTTGGTTCCCTGTTTGTTAATCCTTTACAGGTAAAAGATACATTAACCCTTAACTATCTGTTTATGACAACTCTAGAGGTAGGAACAAGTCTTTTAGGAAAGATACCTGGTAAGAAGCAAGGTTCGCTCAGGACTCGGGGTAGGGGAGGAGGTGTCCATCAGTTCAGAAGCATGTAATAAAAACTCTTATTCAGCTCTTCTTAAGAAGGAAAAAAAAACAACTGCCGACTGACTTCATAGAGGTTTTGCTTATTAGGACCTTATGACAGTGCTAATAACCCTTCCTGAGTGGAGTTAGATGACATAGGGGTTTAAAAAAAAATACCTTACTCTTGAGCCCTGTCTGTACTATGGCTTCTGTTGTTTACTATAGATGGAACTGTATTGGTATTGAATAATGGGTCTTATTTTCGCCATTGTAGACGAGGCTTATGACAAGCTTACAGATGTTACAATGTACAGACTTGCACTGAAATTCTCGTAGATGAATGCTCTATAATTCTGTATTTGGGCATGTACTGAGAAAGCAACAAAATGGAAGTGAATGGTCATATCAGTTCTTCTTAAAATAGCATAAAATCATTGTGGAGTGACTTCACATTGCCTTTATTTAAAGCAATCAAAAAGTAAAAATGATACTCATGGCACCTGGAGACATTGCAATAGGCATACAGGGCAGTGTGATCTAAGCACATTCTCTTTTTAAAAAAGAAAATATTTTTATACAGAGTCAATAGTGTCAGCAACGTTTTGGTTCCCCTTCCAGTCCTTTGGTTAAAACAGTGCTTAGTTGTTGAATTTCTGATTAAAATCAAATCATTGTTATGGACTACCTTTTTTCATTACAAAACCCACTGAAGATGTCAGCAGAACATTGAGAAAAGATTAATTAAACTTAAGTTTGGCCAGAAATTTGACATACCTTAAGCATCCCCTTTGAATGGTTAATATAGATTTTGTGATTGTGTAGAAAATAGTCTTGTAAAACAGATTTGAAGTAACTTTGGACTTATTTTGAATGTAGCAGTCTAAATTTTGAAACAAATTATAGGCTAGTCTGAGGTTAGGAGGTGGAAATGAAACATTTTATAAAACAATACATCCATCAGCTTCTGCTTCCTTTCAGCCTTTAAGTTTTCAAAGACAGAGGTTATGTCTATGCTGCAATCATAGTATGTGATTGCAGCTCATGTAGACACACCTGAGCTAGCTAGAATCTAGATTCTAGATTCTAGCTAGCTCAGATACCAGTAGCATTGAAGCATCATCAGCATGGGCTTCCGTGCTGTCCGTACAAGCCTGCCCAGAATACTCAGGACTTCGGTGGTTAACCTCCTCTGAAGTCTGTGGTGCCATGGCTTCAAAGCTCTGTCACCCAAGCTAGCTAGATTAAAGCTAGCTCAGGTAGGTCTACTCAAGCTACAATTACACCCCGTGATTGGAGCGTAGACATGTCCCAAGAGGTTATTCTCTGTCCCTGGGTTCTTTCAGCACTAGTGTTCATTTTTTAAATACACAAAATAAGAGAGATTGTCAAAAGCACCAAAAGAATGTAGGGGAGACAAGTCTCACTGACTTTCAAGTGTTCGTGACCAGCTTCATTATAAATGGGAGAGACATTCTACTTCACAGAACACGGCAGACTGTAGTAATGCAGCCTTTTATGATGCTGAGGCAGAACAGAGAGGAATTCAACCCTATTTACATTTGTGTTCCAAATATATATAGAATGCTGAGTTTATAGAAACAGAAGAGGGAATTTGAGTTTCAACTCTGTTTGGAAGTGGGTTACTCATTTAAGGGAGACCTGAAAAGTGAAGGGAAGAAACAGATTTATTTCTGGAAACAGACCGTTATGTATATTTTTTGCTCAGAAATGTTCTTGCTTTCTCTCGGCGAAGTGTTGGGTCAGGAGTGGGAAGGCTGAGAGAATTTATGGTTGATCAATGATGTCAGCCCTTGGTTGGGATGATTATTATTTTTTCAAGTGTAAATATCCTGTTAGTACAGACCTCAGAACCCTCCTACACTGTCCAAACAACTAATCTATTTTTTTTTAAATGAAACAATGGCTTGAGCTGAAGATCAAAGGAAGGATATGGTGCCTTAATGGTCAACATTTATTAAACAATTTCATTTGTATCAAGAATGAAATATGGTAGCTTGATGTGCGTAGAAAGATTTCTCCCACATTATAAAATTGGGGTGGGGTATGTCCTTCACTTCTCCCATTTATGTAGTGTGTTCTCCTGCAACAGAACATCATTCCGTTAAGGGTTAAAACTGTCATTATTTTTAGCTGTCAGTTAGTGGTAGTAAAGTCTTTCTGTTTGCAACAGGATATTTATACAAATATTGTCTGAGTTTCTAATCTAAAGGGAAAATTGATTTGCAGGCAGTGTTTATAGTTTAGAAAATAACTGTCCCCAACTGGATTGGAATTGGTTTGTTCAAAACAAATGGCAAAGTTAACATCAGTCTGTCTCAAGCTAAGGTCAGATTTGTATATAGTGCGCATATATTTACTCCTGGGTGGGAGGGTGTGAATGTGTGTTTAAAGTGGTTTAAAAGTCAAAATGTTCTGGGGCGAATTTAGCAAATAAATGTTCAGTCCTGTAGCCAATTACCTTTTCCTCCAGAATATAAAGGAAACTTCTTTAGCTCCACCATCCCCTTTTTTTAAGGACAAAGAAAAGCCCTATTGGTGCAAAATCAACTGAATTCTGAGATGAGACATTGTCTACTTAGAGTATATTGGTCTTTTGATTAAAGCACTGGACTGGGAGTCAGGAGAAACACACTCTACTAATGTGAGCTTGGGCAATATTTTTTCAGTTTAACCATTTGTAAAATGGAAATAATACTATAATACTTACCTGTCAGGGTTATGAGGGTTAAGGGCCTGGTCCTACAAAGAGTTCCATGTGGAGATACCTTGCACCCACACGGAGCCCATTGACTTTCTTTTAGTTTCTCACAGGCACAGGAGTTCCCTTACATGGAGCTCTTTGCAGGATCCAGTTCCAATTTCCTAGCTTTGTGAGGTGCTTTGTGATCTGTTGAATAAAGGTGCTTTACAAATGCAAAGTTGTTAATATTTCATGTTATAACTTTGCATGCATTGTGTTCTACACACAATTTATGCAGTATGTCCTGCATGTCAGCAAACTCTTCAAGATTTTTATCTAGGCAACACTAAAAATAACATACTGAAATGATTTGATTTACAGTTGTGCTAGGCTGTACCTTCAAAATCTTGACTCTGCAAGACTACATTTTATGGTGGATACAATTTTTCATTCTGTTTGTGTTTGGTTGTTCAGAAGAAAAGATATTGATGATGAATCAGCAGTATCACACGCAGAATAATTTTTCTGGAGATCTGAAGTAGTGCAAACTGTAGACTGAGTGTGATATACAAAAAAGTATTAAGAAAGGATATAAAATTTTTACAAATAATGCAGTAAAAACCCCTCATATTTCTGTGCAAAAATCTCCCTTGAGGTTGACGTTATGCAGTCTAGACTATTATGTCAACTTGTCTTTGAAGAAAAGTAAACAAAAATGTTCAGCTGAAGAAAGTTTTAGGGACTTATAGTAACTAATGCCTCAGTAAATATCTGTCAATGCGTAACAATCCCTTAAACACCTGGGTGCTTGTGAGCTTTGAAGCTGAGCCAAAAATGTTGTTCCTCATCCGTAATTAAAATAAGAGGCCTTTAACTTAGTCGTTTGAAGGTGAGAGCTCTATTTATTCTCACTGCTTTCTTGGGAAAACTTCTGCCTAGTTGGGGTGGGGGATGAGGACGCGGAGGGAGAAAGGACTGTTGGGAAAACAGAAAACCTTTTTCCAGTATATACTTCATAAAATTCAGCTTTTTATAGCACTGGTGTTTTTCCTGTGGCAAAATTCCATGTTATAATGTGTACTCAGGACAGAGAGAAATTATTTTAATCTGGCAATTTCACTAACTATAATAACAGAGATTAGCCACTTGACTAAAATGTACGCTAATTAGTGTTTAGTTAAATAATTAAAATGAATTAATACCCACAGACATTTTGTTGAAAGGTTTATTGAGATTTTAGCTAACGAAATATTTAATTACAGGGGAAAACACCATAATTACACCTCTACCTCTGTCAGGGGGTGGAGGGTGTGGATAGAGGTTGGAGCAGTCAGGGGACAGGGAGCAGGGGGTCTGGGTAAGAAGTGGGGTCCTGGGGGTCATTAGGGACAGGGGTCTCTGGAGCGAGTGGTCAGGGAACCAAGGAACGGGGGGGCCAAAGCAAGTTCAATATGATGCGGCCTCACTTATAATGCAGTGAGATTTTTTGTCTCCTGAGGACCACATTATATCGGGGTAGAGGTGTAGATGCAAACTATACCTCCCATAAATACCCTGACTACATGGCCAGGATTCTGGTGTTAAGAATAGTAGCTATAGTTGATATTTATAGCTGGATATTTATAAATGGATTCTCTTCCAGAGTACTGGAGTTAGGGCAGAATTTATGATTCACAAACAAATCATACTTCTCCCTTAGACTGTGTGATTCTTTCAGCCACTTGCAATTGTTGTCTTGACCTTTGTTTGCAGGGCCTGCCTGATCCAAAGCTGGAGGCTGTGGAAACACTCCCATTTATTTCAGTGAGTTTTGAGTCAGACCCATAATGTGAGGGTCTGACAGCAGAATGAGCTTCTAGCTGAGTGAGGAATTCCTGACTCTCATGTCTCCAGTTGGCTTGCAGTGTAGTCTTGGGAAAAATCACTTCACCTCACTGCCTCAGTTCCCCCCCATTTATTTACTTCCCCATAATAATACACACCTATCACTTATACAGTGTTTTACGTGTTTAATGAGCTGCACAAACACTACTGAATTAACTGCTTGCAGGAGTTCAAGTATGATTAAAATCTTGATTCGGTTCTCAGATATCACAGTGATGATGAGCACAGTGTAAATGCAGAAAAAGAGAACTGTTTATGGATATAAAATACTAGGGACAATTTGACTAAGTGTTAAGAAATGGTTCATTATGGTGCTGGAATTTCACTTCTATCTACTAAATTCAAAAGTCCTCTTTTTCTACATATGCAGGAGACTAGATAGTATCCTTGAAATGAAGAGAAGTTTGTGCGTGGATCAGTGATAGCATCTGATTCTGTCTGTCTTGAGTCTGTGCTGTAGACATTCTTTCCTATCCGGTCATGGGTAGCTTGCTCAGACCACTTCTTGCCCATTTCTGACTTTCCACTAACAGTCTTTCTCTTTCGCTCCCCTCCAGTCTTCTCTACCTGGTCCATGTCCCCTATCCATTCCTACCTTTCTGCTGCTCCTGTATGCAAAAAGTACGATACAGTTTTTAATATATGGTCACAAACTATTTTTTCCACAGGACCCCTATCTCATTCATGGCACAGGATGGACGGTGCTCACTGAATGGCTAGCTATTGAATATTTTGTTTTATCCTCATTGTCCAAGGCCTTACTCATGGCACACTATTTGAACCCTGCTCTGAAGAACTAATTAATATTTCTCATGGGCTTTTTTTATAGCGCTCCTCATGATAGAATCTGAGTGTTTCACAAACCTTAATCAATCTTCACTACCCCAATTTTGCAAATGAGGAACGGAGGCACCAACAGATTAAAGCAGGGGTCGGCACGTGTACCAAAGATGGCACACAAGCTGATTTTTTTAATGGCACGCCGCTGCCTGCCGGGGTCCCGCTCAGCCCGCTGCTGAACCCCAGCAGTGGGCTGAGCTGGACCCTGGCCAGCAGCAGTGTGCCATTAAAAATGCTACCCGACCCAGCTCACTCTTCTCTGCCCCCCACCTACCACTCTCTCTGGCAGGGGCAGAAGCAAGCTTGGGTGCCGGCTGCTGCTGTACAGCAGGCTCTGCCAACACCCAAGCTTCTCCCTTCCCCGCCTCTTCCCCCAGCGTGCTGTGTTGAGCCCTACCTCCTCTCCCCTCCTGCTGCCAGTGGCCCTTGCGAGGGAGGGGAGAAGAGCAGCCCCAGCGCCCTTGCTGCTCATACCGGTAAGGAGGCAGGGAAGAGAGGCAGGAGTGGGGCCTTGGGGAAGGAGGGTAGGAGCGGGGCATATCCCTCCAGCCCCGTGCTGTGAGCCGCTCAGGGCAGGGGGCTGGGAGCACCCGCCTGATCCCAGCCCACCCCCCCAGCCCTCTGCCCTGACCCCTGCAGCCCCCTTGCACCCCAGCTCCCTGCATCCCACTCACGACCCCATCCCTGACTCCTGAACCCTCCACACATACCCAGCCCCCCAACACCCCATGCCCTGACTCCTTCACTCCCCACACCCTCTGCCCTGACTCCTGCACTCCCCCCACATACCCAGCCCCCCTACACCTCCTGCCCTGACTCTTGTAGCCCCCACGTCCCTATCCTGAGCACCAAATGGGAGCTTCTGCACCACCCCCCACACACATTCCCACCTTTACCCCTTGCACCAAATGGGAGCTGCCCAGATAATCGCTTTACACCCAAACCTCCTGCCCCAACCCTGATCCCCCTCCGTCATTCTAACTCCTGGCTAGACCCTTCACCCCAACCCCTAGCCTGCTCCTTCACCCTCAGCCCTGTGCTCAGTGCACCCCCATCCTCAGCTCAATGCAGAGAGAGACAGAGGAAGAGAATGGGCCAGAACTAGGGAGAAGGTAGGTACCTACTGTATGTGGGCAGGGCCGGGACCCCAGGCTGGCAGCGGGCTGAGTGGGGCCGACGGCCGGGACCTCAACTGGCAAAGGGCCGGCAGCCAGAACCCCAGACTGGCAGTGGGCTGAGTGGGGCTGGCAGCCGGGACCCTGGCTGGCAGGAGCCAGCGGATGGAACCCCAGACCATCAGACGGCTGAGCAGCTCGGCCCGCTGCTGGTCTGGGGTGCTGACCCCACTCAGCCCGCCACTGGTCTGGGGTTCTGGCTGCTGGCCCCGCTCAGTCCACCGCCAGTGTGAGGTTCTGACTGCCAGCCCCTTGCCAGCTGGGGTCCCAGCCACCGGCCCCGCTCAGCCCGCTGCCAACCTGAGTTTCCGGCCGCAGGCCCTGCTCAGCCCGCTGCTGGCCTAGGTGAACTGAACCCCAGGCCAGGAGTGGGCTGAGCAGGCCAGCGGCTTAAGATCAGCATTTTAATTTAATTTTAAATGAAGCTTCTTAAACATTTTGAAAACTTTGTTTACTTCACCTACAACAGTAGTTTAGTTAATTATATATAGGCTTATAGAGAGAAACCTAAAAAAAGTTAAAATGTATTACTGGCACGCAAAACCTTAAATTAAAATGAATAAATGAAGACTCGGCACACCACTTCTGAAAGGTTGCTGACCCCTGGATTAAAGTAAAACATGTCCACTAATTTTGGGTGCCCAATTTGAGATGGTTAAGGGCCTAACTTTTCTGAGTATTTAGCATTTTGCAGCACTTCATATATTCAGAACTGGGCTCAATTGACTTCTATTGCAGCTGTGAGTGTTCAGCGCTTCCACAAATCTGGCCTCAGGTATTTCAAGTTGGGCACTCAGGAAATGAGGAAAAGGTATTTAGTGGCCACCTGTGAAAAATTTGGCTTCAGTGACTGAATAGTGGCAGAGGCAGGGGTAGCTCCAGGCACCAGCACGCAAAGCACATGCCTGGGGCGGCAAGCCACAGGGAGTGCTCTGCCAGTCGCCACGAGGGCGGCAGGCAGGTTGCCTTCGGCGACATGCCTGCGGAGAGTCTGCTGGTCCCGCGGCTTCAGCGGACCTCCCGCAGGCGTGCTGCCAAATCCACGGGACCGGGGACCTCCTGCAGGCAAGCCGCCGAAGGCAGCCTGCCTGCCATGCTTGGGGCGGCAAAATACCTAGAGCCGCCCCTGGGCAGAGGCAGGGATAGAATCCTGTTCCTCAGGGCAGCTTTCAGCTGCCTTAACCATCAGACCTTCCTTTCTCTTCCTGCCATCCCCTGCCTCATTCACTACACACCTTCCAACTTCTTCTGTAAGTGAGGCAAGGAGCTTATGGGCAGCGGCCTCGTTTGCTGCACAACCCTGATTAATTTCTGAGCAATCATGCATACACAGATGGGGACAAAATTAAGGCTGCACAGGCAACCTTATTTTTGGCATTTATTTAGTTTCAAGTACTTGATTGTACGATCTTAGCACTGGTGACATTTTTCAGTTTGTTTTTGCAAAAATGTAGAAAATTACTCATGGAGAACCATATTTGCCCCACTAGCTATCAGCAGGGTTAGAACCTTTAGATTTGCAACGTAGACCTCCCTCTGCCATCTGAGCTAACAGAATAATTGGTGGTGGTAGTAGGTCATTATTCTCTGTGGGGGTCTATAACCACAGGAGGAGGATGAGACAGATGCACATTTTGCCAGTGGGTTTCACAGGTATTTTCAGACAGCAGAGGAATGTTGAGACTTGGGAATCCTGGGCTTAATACTAGTTTCTCAAGGGTAGTGTGCTGTAGTGGTTACAGACCCGTTTCTGTTCCCATCCTTCCCAAGCCTGACCACTCCAGCTTGTCCCTTTCTCAGTCTGTCTCACTCCTCATCCTTCTGCATTTCAGTTAGGCTTTCTTCTCCATGCTGCCTGGATGCCAGCAGGGAAGCCTGAAAGCACAGGAGGGGCTGCTTGTAGTTTTGGGACATGGATCCACAGTGGCCTTCAACTGACAGGAGGAGCAATTGCAGGGAAAGTTCTGTTCTGCCGTGTAGCCATATGACGGTGCATACTCTGTTGCTCTGTGGGGGTGGCATACAAACAGTCAGATTGCCATGTAGGTGTTATGTGGGGATGAAGCATCCTTGGTGCAGATGGAATCTTCAGAGAATTTAGCTGCTAAACTCTGAGGGTACGTCTGCACTACGGGATTATTCCGATTTTACATAAACCGGTTTTGTAAAACAGATTGTATAAAGTCGAGTGCATGCGGCCACACTAAGCACATTAATTCGGTGGTGTGCGTCCATGGTCCGAGGCTAGCGTCGATTTCCGGAGCGTTGAACTGTGGGTAGCTATTCCGTAGCTATCCCATAGTTCCCGCAGTCTCCCCCGCCCCTTGGAATTCTGGGTTGAGATCCCAGTGCCTGATGGGGCAAAAATCATTGTCGCGGGTGGTTCTGGGTAAATGTTGTCAGTCATTCCTTCCTCCGGGAAAGCAACGGCAGACAATCATTTCGTGCCCTTTTCCCCTGGATTGCCCTGGCAGACACCATAGCATGGCAACCATGGAGACTGTTCAGCTTTTTTTTTACTGTCACCGTATGTGTACTGGATGCCGCTGACAGAGGCGATACTGCAGCGCTACACAGCAGCATTCATTTGCTTTTGCATGATAGCAGAGACGGTTATCAGTCGTTCTGTACCGTCTGCTGCCATTGTAAATTGGCAATGAGATGACGGCTATCTGTCGTCTGTACCATCTGCTGCTATCATGAATGCCCCTGGCTGAGGTCGGCTGGGGGCGCAAAGGCAAAAATGGGAATAACTCCCCGAGTCAATCCCTCCTTTATGGTATCTAAAAATAGTCAGTCCTGCCTAGAATATGGGGCAAGAGTACTAGAGAACCAGTGTATCAGAGAACCAGAGAGCACAGCTGCTCCGTGTCAGATCCCGCAGAAATGATGAGCTGCATGCCAATTATGGGGGTTGCCCCTGCAACAACCCCACCCGTTGCTTCCCTCCTCCCCAACCTTCCTGGGCTCCTGTGGCAGTGTCCCCCCCATTTATGTCATGAAGTAATAAAGAATGCAGGAATAAGAAACAGTGACTTGCTAGTGAGATAAAATGAGGGGGAGGCAGCCTCCAGCTGCTGTGATAGTCCAGGCAGGACATTAAGCGGTGTGGGGGAGAGGAGCCCAGCATCCCGCTGCTATGATAGTCCAGGCAGTACAGAATCTTTTCTTTACACATGAAAGGGAGGGGGCTGATTGAAGCTCAGCCCCCAGTTGCTATGATGAAGATGGTTACCAGCCGTTCTGTACCATCTACTGGGAATGACCAGGAATCATTCCTATTTTTACCCAGGCTCCCCGCCCCGCCCCCCCGGCCGGCCTCACCTGAGGCCAGCCAGGGGTATTCAGCAGCTATCAAGCATATTGTACCGTCTGCCACCGCGGAGGGAAGAGGAGTGAATACTGCTCTTTACTGCCGCAGCATCGCGTCTACCAGCAGCATTCAGTAAACATAGGATGACATAGGGTAACATTAAAAAAAGTCAAACGATTTTTTTTCCCTTTTCTTTCACGTGGGGGGGGGTACATTGACGAGCTATACCCTGAACCACGCCGGATAATGTGTTTGAACCTACAGGCATTGGGAGCTCAGCCAAGAATGCAAATACTTTTCAGAGACGGCTGTGGACTGTGGGATAGCTGGAGTCCTCAGTCCCCCCTCCCTCCCTCCATGACCGTCCATTTGATTCTTTGGCTTTCCATTATGCTTGCCACGCAGCACTGTGTAGCCTGGAGATTTTTTTCAAACGCTTTGGCATTTCGTCTTCTGTAACAGAGCTCTGATAGAACAGATTTGTCTCCCCATACGGCGATCAGATCCAGTATCTCCTGTACGGTCCATGCTGGAGCTCTTTTTGGATTTGGGACTGCATCGCCACCCGTGCTGATCAGAGCTCCATGCTGGGCAAACAGGAAATGAAATTCAAAATTTCACGGGGCTTTTCCTGTTTACCTGGCCACTGCATCCGAGTTCAGATTGCTGTCCAGAGCGGTAACGGTGCACTGTGGCCAATACCGTCGATCTGCAGCCACACTAACCCTAATCCGATATGGTAATACCGATTTCAGTGCTACTCCTCTCGTCGGAGAGGAGTACAGAAACCGATTTAAAGAGCCCTTTATATCGATATAAAGAGCCTGGTAGTGTGGACGGGTACAGCGTTAAATCGGTTTAACGCTGCTAAAATCGGTTTAAATGCATAGTGTAGACCAGGCCTGAGTCTTTACTGAGCATGGACAAATTTTGGTAAATTTTCACAGGGAGAGCAAAAGGCACATCCCTACTTAGAGCAGGCCTCTGCCAAATTTCAAATCCCTGCTCCAAAGCATGAAGTATTAGGGCTTCTTTGTGAAATGACTGGAAACATTTTTTAACATGAGGAAAACATTTTCTCCTAATTTTGTTCCTGGAAACAGCTAAAGCATTTTTTTTCTTGAAAATTAAAATGTCAGCACAAGTAGTTATTTTGATAAAGTTACAACAGCTGAAAACAGGCCTTATAGTGGTAAGTGTCAGGCTACCTTAATTATAGGTGCTTCTACTAGTGTCACCTATAACATCTGTGGAATAATACTTCAATAGTTGACTTCATAAACCTGTACCAAGAAGAAGAGCTAGTGGAATAGTAGTGCTGGCTGGAAAATGGTGAGAATTTTTAGAGGAAATTTTTTTTTTGACAGTTAAAAAAAATTAACTCAGGCCTATTGAATAATCTGTAAATCTATTTATGAACAATTAGTTGAATTGAAGAGCCTGATTTTTCTTGTGTTTTTCTCGCCTTATGTGACCATTCATACCTGTGCAAAGTGGGTATAAAAAGCTAGTATTGTGTAAAATGGAGAATTTTGATTTGGTCACATTTTACACCACTTTTCACTCACTCCACACATATGTAAAAGGTTTCCTAAAATGCAAGATAGTGGCAAATCAGGCCCTGAATTTCAGTGTGATCTGTCCATGCTCCTTGTTAATTTGATGTTTTATGAGTGTTTGTGAAAGCATAGGTTTGCTCCGTACATGTTTCCGAATAGTTTTGTGACCAAACACATTTGTTTTGGGTGGAAGTAATGTGTCTTTTATTTAGGGTTTGGGGGTGAGAGGAAGGCAGGCTGAAGCATGTTAGGGTGGAGGAGGGCAGAGATGGTTTACAGGAAGCAGATTGAAGAGGGAAATTCAGAGGAGAGACACAGCGCAGGGACTAAAAGAGGACTGACTTGCACCTGTGTAGCCTACTTCAGAGGGTGCCAGGGACCAATCTGGAAGATTTATTAAGATTCTGGGCTGATGCAGCAGTTAATCCCTTTACAATCGTTGTGCTCCAGGGTACACAGCATGCCTGGTGAAGCCCAAATCTTGCAACCACAGAGTTTTTCCAAAGCATACAGCAGCTAACCAGCCCCACCACTTGCTACTACTGGAAGTGAAGGTCACAGAATTTCCCCTGTGGAAAGGCTGCTGAGTCAACCCAGAGTGTGGTTACTAGCAGAGGGAGGAGCAAAGCTTTTCCACTATAAAAAGTAGCTGCACTAAGAAACCCAGTATACTGACGTGCCTGGTTTTCCATGTGTGATCTCATGTAAACCAAACTGCTGGGCAATATGACACAGCATTTGGCCAAAAATAAAATGTAACTCAAACAAAACTTTTTCCGTAATTAATCTTTGATGGGAGAAGCGGGACAGGTAACCTGTTTTCTCACTTTCCTTATGCTCTTATTAATTGTAATGTGTTTTTGCAAAAGAAATAGTGATAGGATTGGTGTCAGAGATCCAAATTACTGTTGCAATATTGGCTTATCACACATAAGAACTGTAGCCCTTTACATAAATAGGGATAAATATTAGAAAACAGATAGACATGGTAATAACTTTTGGCCACTGTACAATCTGGACTCCAGGGCTGGGGGGGGAGGCAATTTGCCCCAGGCCCTTAGGGGCCCCCATGAAAATATAGTATTCTATAGTATTGCAACTTTTTTTAATGGAAGGGGCCCCTGAAATTGCTTTGCCCCGGGCCCCCTGAATCCTCTGGGCAGCCTTGCTAGACTCTATTTACATCCAGGCCTCACTGGAGTAAGGCTTAAAATCCAGTTACTAACACACAATCCTAAGTATTAGCATTTCTGTAACTGGTATGGGTTCCACAAGCCTAGAAAACAGCTACATTTTTGTAACATTTTGAACTTTATGTGCAGAAGCACATGCCTTTTCATGATGAAATTATAGTAACAAATGAGCAATATTTTAATTTCGATCCTTCCCACTACTGTGATAGTGGAAGCACATGGGGAAATCTGGAACCCCCCTCATGTTCCCGTTCTCTTTTGCAGAGATTCTGATCTTTTTTTGCTGGATACCAGAGCAGTGTGGGCCTCAGAAGAAGGCTGGCTGGAGTTTGACATCACTGCCACCAGTAACATGTGGGTGATGAACCCTCAGCACAACATGGGGCTCCAGCTGAGTGTGGTGACCAGGGATGGTAGGTTACAGACCAACTTACTTGATTCATCTGGCAAGTGATTGTCTTTGTTAATTGTTTATAGCCATCAGCCCTAATGTGATGGTCTGGGTAATGTATCTAAGCGTACAACTGTGATGTGATAGACTAGGCAATGCATTCAAGTGCACAGATTGAAGGCTACTTACTGTCTGTCTGATGGTCTTCTATGTGGCTATCTAAAATACTTCGAGTACTTTGAGTTCTTTCTGTTGTATGAATTACATATGTAGATCCTGGCATAGTTAGCCCATAGGAATGCCACTTTCCCCATACATAAGTGGCCTGGCTTGCAGATACTCTCCATTTCTGATGCTCCCTTTGACCTCCGCACCTCTGAAAATCCAGCCAAATAAGTTTTTTTTTTTATTATTTTTTCTAACTGATGGAAACATTTTCCAGTGTAACTTTTTAAAAAAAGAGGTCCACTTTTAAGATGTGCAGTGGCTTTAAAACTGATGTTAGATTTGCTGTAATTGTTGTTTCTGCCACCTCAGAATCCTTCCTACTGAGCTGGCCTTAAAAACATCAGAGGGTAATGCACATCTATCATTGACTCCAGTGAAGCCAGGGTTTCACCCACTTCCTTCAGTCTATCAGTTGCTGATAAAAGCATTGCCTCCAGAAAGAAGCAGCTGCAGAAATTTCACTAACATGAATGAAAAGCACTAAGGATTGTGATCCACATTACAGGTCCTAATTAAGCCTTGCAATAGTGCTGTGGGGTAGGGAAGTATTATGGTCATCAGTTTACAGATGGAGAAGCTGATGCACAGATGTAGCTTGTCTAGCATGACATGGAGTGTCAGTAGCACAACTAGGGATAGAACTCATGAGTTTGTCTCCCAGTGTAGTACTCTAACCATGAGATGCAATTAATCAGATTCCACGTGTGGGAATGGCTTTGCGGACTGTGGGACTGAGAGCTGCAGAAGAAACAGTAACATTTACAATACATGGCAACTTTGAAAGATGGAAGAAGGGAGGTTGGTGGTGGGAAGGTGGAAGAAAAGGATGGAAGATGGGGAAGGAGAATGTAAGAAAGGAATGACAACATGGAGTGGTGTGGAATCATGTCTGCCTTCCACTTCTTTCCATTTTCTTCATCCTATTTGGAGTTCCTCCATAAAACTCAAGCAAGAGATCAGAGACTGTCCAGTGTCTTTTGCCAAAAAAAATGTTGAATGCTAGTTTCCACCTATCTGTAGGAGCTACTGATATGATACTGTGCCCCAACTCTAAACTCTTTTTGGGAAAGGTATCCAGCCTTTTTCCCCTCAAAATTTCCCAGGGTTTTCTCCTTAATGTCTCTATTCTTGGTGGCTCAGAAGTGTCATCACTAATTTTACAACAGATTTAGGCATTTAATTATATATGTGTAATATACCAATGCCTATACACAGCATTAGAGATGCTATAAGAATTCAGAAGGTCCCTGCTCTGAGGAGCTCAGAGTCCAAGTTAAAGAACGTCATGAAGACAACAGGCTATGGCAGAGGGGGTAAAGGAGGAGAGAGAACCAAAAAGAAGGGGAAAGGGAATGCTACTTGTGGGAGAGCAGCTGTGTCTGTGTTGCTAGCAAAAATTATTCAAGACTGATTTTTTTAACACACCTTTTTTCTTTCTTTTGTTGTTGTTGTTCCATTTGAAGGTCTCAGTGTAAACCCTAGAGCAGCAGGCCTGATAGGCCGAAATGGCCCTTATGACAAGCAGCCTTTCATGGTGGCCTTTTTCAAAGTGAGTGAGGTTCATGTTCGGACCACTCGGTCAGCCACAAGCAGGCGCAGGCAGCAGAATCGAAACCGCTCTTCTCAGTCTCAAGATGTTTCCAGGGTATCTAGTATTGCAGGTAATTTTTGCAGCATTTGTTTTCTCTGGAGATCAGACATCTTTTCTCTTAAGATCTTTCATTTGCTTTGATATGTGAAAAAGCACAAAAGGGGCATGGCCAAAATAAAATGAAATAAGCACAGAGAAGCATACTACGTTTACAAGAGCCTGAGAGAAGAATGTTCATGTAACATTTGCTTTTACTAGAGACTTCCTGAGTCCATGGGTGAAATCCTGGCCTCATTGAAATTTAGTGACATTGTTTCAATGAGGCCACGATTTCACCTCAGATCCTTTGGACCAGTGATCTGCTGCAGAGTAACATTTGCCTAGAAGTATGCTGCTGGCATGAAATATCAGATATTTAACAAACATTGCTAAGTACTGAAACACTACCATTTACACCACTCTGTGCGTGCATTTTTAGTCCAGGTTTGACTAAGAAGCGGTGATGGATTCTCTTCTGTAATTCAGAAAAAGCATAGTACAATTTTTACCCAAAGAATCACATTATTAGGCTAGACTTCAGGGAAATATGCTGCTAGGTTTCTTGGTGTGAAAGTGAGTTGTGCACATGGAAGGATGGAGTGTACCTTTTAAACTCTTGTTAGAGCTGCTCGATGATACAAAAGCAGAGCTAATAGATTTAAATTTGATCTCAGGCATCTTATCACCAGTGTTGACTTTTTATTTTTTAAATTTTGCAATATATCCCCATCTTTCCATCAGTTAATGGTATTTTGTTCATTTAAAAAAGCCTAGCTTGAACATCATAGAGCACACACATAGTCTTGCCTACCTCTTAACTGGCGTGAGTCGTAAGCCACATAGGAATGGTTGAAGAACAGGCTTAAGAGAAAAGCATTTCCTGTCTCACTGGAACTGGTTGGAAAATTCTGAAATTTGGATGAAAATTGAGGAAATATCTTTTGCTTTCCAACCAGCTCTGCATCGTATCATAAGCGAAAAGTCCTCCCTTTTTGGGATATATTTTTGGTGAACGTACTGAGCATCTCTTTTGTTCCCTGATCAAACTGTAGCATTTCTGGAGCAATTGAGATTGATTATTTTGCTTATACTGCCTCCTTCTTTCACAGTAAACTCCTTAGCTTTTTTTACTGTACTCCAACATAAACTCACAATAGATCCATTTATCTTCAGAAAAACCTGTGAAACTTAGTGAATATTATTGAAACTTAACTAATGTCCGTCAGTGGGCTCCTTGGAGACAACAATGCACATGCATGATAGTGATTTAGAAACGTCCACGTAACAGCTAGATTGGGTTTAGAATTTGTGCTTAAAATGTAATTCATAGATTAGTGGACTTTAAGGCCAGAAGGGACCATTAGCTCATCTACTCCTGAATATCACAGGCCATTACATTTTAGCCAGTAACCCTCTACTGAGCCCAGTAACTTGCAGCCAGTCATTAGTTAAGAACCCACATGCTACATTAACTTTTAGGGTACGTCTACACTACAGCATAATTTCGAATTAATGTAAACTGGTTTTATAAAACAGATATTATAAAGTCGATTTTATGCATCCACACTAGGCACATTAATTTGGCGGTGTGCGTCCATGGTCCTAGGCTACCATCGATTTCCGGAGCATTGCACTGTGGGTAGCTATCCTGTAGCTATCCCATAGTTCCCGCAGTCTCCCCTGCCCCTTGGAATTCTGGGTTAATATCCCAGTGCCTGATGGGGCAAAAATCATTGTCGCGGGTGGTTCTGGGTACAGCCTCACCCCTCCCTTCCTGAAAGCAGCAGACAGCCATTTCGCGCCTTTTTTTACTGGGTGAACTGAGCAAACGCCATAGCACAGCAAGCATGGACCCTGCTCAGCTCAGTAGTGCGATCGTGGACGTTGTAAACACCTCACGCATTCTCGTGCTGTCTATGGTGAACCATGAACTGAAAACGCAGGAGAGGAGGAGGCAGCTACGGCAGCGCAGCGACGAGAGTGATGAGGACATGGACATTGATTTCTCCCTAACCGCGGGCCCCCGCGCATTGGAGCTCCTGCTGGTAATGAGGGAGGTTCTACCAACTGAACGCCGATTTTGGGCCTGGGAAACAAGCACAGACTGGTGGGACCGCATAGTTTTGCAGGTGTGGGACGATTCGCAGTGGCTGCGGAACTTTCGCGTGCGTAAGAGCACTTTCTTTGAACTTTGTGACTTGATTTCCCCTGCCCTGAAACGCCATAATACCAGGATGAGAGCAGCCCTCACAGTGGAGAAGCGAGTGGCAATAACCCTCTGGAAGCTTGCAATGCCAGACAGCTACCGGTCAGTCAGGAATCAATTTGGAGTGGGAAAATCTACTGTGGGGGCTGCTGTGTTGCAAGTAGCCAGAGCAATCATTAAGCTGCTACTACGAAAGGTTGTGACTCTGGGAAACGTGCAGGTCATAGTGGATGGCTTTGCTGCAATGGGATTCCCTGACTGTGGGGGGGTGATAGATGGAACCCATATCCCTATCTTGGCACCGGAGCACCAGGGCACCCAGTACATAAACTGCAAGGGTTACTTTTCAGTGGTGCTGCAAGCACTGGTGGATCACAAGGGACGTTTCACCAACATCCACGTGGGATGGCCAGGAAGGGTTCATGACGCTCCCGTCTTCAGAAGCACTGCTCTGTTTAAACAGCTGCAGCAAGGGACTTACTTCCTGGACCAGAAAATAACAGTTGGGGATGTTGAAATGCCTGTCGTTATCCTGGGTGACCCAGCCTACCCCTTGATGCCATGGCTCATGAAGCCATACACAGGCAGCGTGGACAGTGGTCAGGAGCTGTTCAACTACAGGCTGAGCAAGTGCAGAATGGTGGTAGAATGTGCATTTGGCCATTTAAAAGCCCGCTGGCGAATGTTACTCA
Organism: Gopherus flavomarginatus; assembly: GCF_025201925.1. Classification (NCBI taxonomy): domain Eukaryota; kingdom Metazoa; phylum Chordata; order Testudines; family Testudinidae; genus Gopherus; species Gopherus flavomarginatus. Next base: position 180,927,957 of record NC_066618.1, read on the forward strand.
CTCGCTCAGACCTCAGCCAAACCAATGTCCCCTTTGTTATTGCTGCTTGCTATGTGCTCCACAATCTCTGTGAAAGTAAGGGGGAGACCTTTATGGCGGGGTGGGAGGCTGAGGCAAATCACGTGGCCGCTGATTACGCGCAGCCAGACACCAGGGCGATTAGAAGAGCTCACCAGGAAGCGGTGCGCATCAGAGAAGCCTTGAAAACGAGTTTCATCACGGGCCAGGGTACGGTGTGACTGTTGTGTTGTGTTTGTTTCCCCTTTATGAACCTCCCCCCCTTTATTGACTCCTCCTGTAAGCAACCCACCCTCCCCCTTCAGTTACAGCTTGCTTCTGGAAATAAAGTTACTATCGTTTAAAAAGCATGTATTCTTTATTAAAAGTCATTGCCTGTAAGCAACCCACCCTCCCCCTTCGATTACAGCTTGCTTCTGGAAATAAAGTTACTATCGTTTAAAAAGCATGTATTCTTTATTAAAAGTCATTGCCTGTAAGCAACCCACCCTCCCCCTTCGATTACAGCTTGCTTCTGGAAATAAAGTTACTATCGTTTAAAAAGCATGTAATTATAAAAAGAGGCAGAGAATTAACAAGGTATCTCGGGTGTGGTTTGGGAGGAGGATAGGAGGGAAGAAAAAGGCCATTAAGGACATTTCAATGTAATGACAGCCTTTTGGTTGGACTGTCCACGGGGGCGGAGTGGACGGATGCAGAAAACCTTCCCCCACGCGTTCTTACACATCTGCGTGTGGAAGATATGGAACATGGTGAGTACTGAGGGTGGTTAAAGATGGGCTGGAGCGGCACTCTGTGACCCCGCTGCTCTTCCTGAAGATCCACCAGACGTCGGAGGATGTCAGTTTGATCACGCAGCAGCTCCAGCGTTGCATCCCGCCACCGCTGATCTTCCTGCCTACACCTCTGATCTTCCTGCCGCCACCTCTCATCTCAAGCGTCTCTCCTATCCTCATGTTGGTCCCTCCTGTCCTCACGTTCACTGGCATCTTTCCTGTACTTTGCTACCACGTCCTTCCACTCCCCCAGATGAGCTCTTTCATTGCGGGTTACTGCCATGATTTCTGTGAACATTTCATCTCGTGTCCTCTTCTTCCTCCGCCTTATCTGAGCTAGCTTTTGGGATGGAGTAGGGAGGCTTGAAAAATTTGCAGCTGCATGAGTAGGGGAAGATAGTGATAGAAGGATTATAAAAGATACATTTCACAGAACAGTGGTTATACTCTTTCACAGTGAACAACACTGTTCACCTTACATAGCACATGTGATTTCACTACAAGGTCGCATTTGGATTCTTTTAGTATTGAGTGCCTGTGGCTGTGGTGTAACAGATCAACACAGACGCAGGTCCGGGCATCACAGTTCAGCTTGCATGCGGTCATGGTAAGGCATATAAAGAGGAATATAGCTTCTCCCTGTGCTACATCTTTAACAAGGAGCAGCAGACGCCAAACCCTAACACTGGAATTGCTTTACCCCTCCCCCCACCGCATGGCTGATATAATGGCAGATCACTGCTAATCACCCCCCCTTTCTCCTCCCACCCACCCCCCACCACGTGGCTGGTAGCTGGGAAGATTCCTGCAGGCCAAACGCTAAAAAGCTCAGCGCCATTAACCCTCTTTCCCTTCCCCCGCTTGGCTACCTGCAAGGAAGGATTTATTTTAAGCAACAGGCAAGCAGCCCAGTAGGAATGGCCATCTCTGTCCCCTTAATTAAATTCCTGAATTTCAACCAGGTTACCATGAACGATATCACTCTGCTGAGGGTAACAGAGCGAGATAAAGAACAGATGTTTCTTGAATGCCTGCAGTCACCGGGACCATACGCAGCTAGGCTTTGTCATGCAGTGATACCCAATTACTTGCTACATGCATGGCATGGTAAAGTGTCCTACCATGGTGGACGGAACAAGGCTGCCTTGCCCAGAAACCTTCTGCAAAGGCTTTTGGAGTACCTCCAGGACCGCTTCATGGAGATGTCCCTGGAGGATTTCCGCTCCATCCCCAGACATGTTAACAAACTGTTCCAGTAACTTTAATGCCTGCTAATGCATGCCAAGCCCTCATGGCAAATCAATCATTAAAAAACGCTTGCTTTTAAACCATGTTTTATATTTACAAAGGTACACTCACCAGAGGTCGCTTCCATGGCTTCACTGTCTGGGCTAGTGGCTTAGGAGGGCTGGGATGGTAATTCCGTCTGGGTCACAAAAAGCTCCTGGCTGTTGGGGAGAATGGAGTGCTGTGTGCTCTCTGCAAGCTCTTCCTCCTCTTCCTCCTTGTCATCTTCCCCCTCCGCTGAATCTTCATCCATGGTTGAGATTATAACCCCCACCTCGGAAATCACGGACAAGGGGGGGTACTGGTGGCGCAGCCCCCTAAAATTGCATTCAGCTCAGCGTAGAAGCGGCATGTTTTTGGCCCTGATCCGGATCTGCCGTTTGCTGTTTTGGTTTTCTGGTAGGCTTGTCTGAGCTCCTTCACTTTCACTCTGCACTGCACTGAGTCCCTGGTGTGGCCTCTCTCCATCATGGTACCGGAAATTTTTTCAAAAGTTTTTTCATTTCGTCTTTTGGAACGCAGTTCTGTTAGCACTGAATCCTCTCCCCATATAGTAATAAGATCCAGTACCTCTCGTGCGGTCCATGCGTGTGCTCTTTTTCTATTCTCAGGAGACTGCATTGTTATCTGTGCTGATGAGCTCTGCATAGTCACCTGTGCTGATGAGAGCTCCACGCTGGCCAAACAGGAAATGCAATTCAAAAGTTCGCGGGGCTTTTCCTGTATACCTGGCCAGTGCATTAGAGTTCAGTTACCTGTCCAGAGCGGCCACTGGTGCAGTGTGGGATACCGCCTGGAGGCCAATAACTTCGATTTGCGGCCACACTAACCCTAAATCGATATGCTAATATCGATTTTAGCATTACTCTCGTTGGGGAGGAGTACAGAAATTGATTTTAAGAACTCTTTAAATCGATTTAAAGTGCATTGTAGTGTGGACGGGTACAGCATTACATCGATTTAACGCTGTTAAAATCGATTTAACTGCGTAGTGTGGACCAGGCCTTAGAAACCTAAAAGCATGTACTAAAAGATGATCTGTAATAGGGTTGTAGCCATTATCATTACCATTAATGACAGTTAGGCCATCCATCAGCATGTGCAGGAGCTCTGATTTGGCTTCTTTCCCCTATTTTTCCACTTCAGTCAATCGGACTGGGATTTCCTCATAGACTTAGTATTTTCTTTGCAGGCTGGTAGGAGGATTGGGAAGTCTGTAGGCTATGGGGGAACCCATGGGTTTGCAGCTGCATTGTTTGAGGGAGGGCATTGCAAATCCCTTGCCTGTGCATTCCTGCTTCTGCCTCCCTTAAGGTCAAAAGCCAGTTTCCTTCTCAAAGAGCAACCCCCACCCACCCCAGACTATAAGCATCCCTTTGTAATAACCTACCCTGCCAATTCCAGTTACTTAAATAAAAGCAATGTTTATGTTACACAGATAATGAGCGAAATCCTAAACAAAGCCTAATCACTGTGAAAAGCTGAGGTAACATGACTGAAAGTTTACTTACAGGAATACAGGTTAGGTACAGTGACAGCTTTATATCTGAAAGTGAGAATGTTCTCAGCCAGTTGCCTCCAGCCCATTTGATGTTAGTGCGTGTGTGTGTGTGTGTGTGTGTGTGTGTGTGTGTGTGTGTGTGTGTGAATCCAAGAAGCTCTCTCTGGGGTCACTGGGGTCACTCGAGTGCATTAACATACTGGCATTTCATCAGCCCTGATAATCACAACTAGGTTGCATACTGTGCTGCAGCTCCACACCATGCAAGGCTGTATCCCCTTTAAGAAGCCACATCCAATCCCACAGGTATAATCATTGAACTTAGCTCCATTGGGACCAGCTTTAGTTCCTCAGTGACTGTTTGCAAAAGTATGTGTCATGCTTGTTCAGTAGGTTACCCTTGTGATCAGTTTGCCCCCAGTAATGTAAATAAGCACATCTTATTCATACAGATTTTAAAAGCAGTAGGCTCAGCCATTTAGCACAGAGTGTATAATTACTATATTCAGATTGAGCCAGGTGTTTCATTCCCTCTCAGTGATGATGTGAGGGCTGTTAATGTTTGTACAGCACATTTGAAACGTTAAGTGCCGAGTCTCATTCTAGAATTGGAAATTGGCTGATATTTCGTGCTGATGACATTTGAGGCAGAATAGACTCCACTTTCACTTCCATTAACTCTGCAGAGCTGGTTGACAAAAACAAGCTTTTACTACTTTAAAATCAGAAGATAGGATTCAAAGCCCCAGAGGGAGCAGATATATTGGGCAAAAGGGGGACGTTTTTACATAATTGCTTTTCTGACTATAACCACTCAGATTATAAAATGACAAAAGGAAAAAAAATAACTAGTCATTTTGTGGTTTCAAGTGCTTTTTTGAGCCCTTTAGCTCAAGCCAACTTTAATTTAAAACCTGGGGTTTGGCAGACTAGTAGTCAACAAGGTAATGTTGAACCTTTGTGGATTTTCAAAAAAAGGGGAAAAATTAAAACTGAGATGTTGGTTGGCTTATTTGAAAAAGAGAGAGAAATTCTTTCTAGCGTAGTACTGTTAGTCTATTGTTCCTAATCCAGGGTTGATTTAATAGCCTGTGTTAAGATGATAGAATCTAACGACTACACAGGGAGTGCTTTATGGTTTGGTCCATGATTAATAGTGAAAGGTTTAAAAGCTATGGTTTTATAAAATCTTTGCAATCATGCCTCTGCACTTTCCTCATGTATTGACATGCAGTGAGACTGGGAGAACTCCCATGGGTACAGAAGGAGAATGTAGCCCTGGATGTCACCCTAGGTGCTATATCAAACTTTGAGGGTTACCATCCCTGCCGGTTAAACTCTAATGGCTCTCAACAGTATTGAACCTCATGTAATTTCAGACTTTTTTTCTTCTTCTGCAAACTCTGTTACATGGATCTTTTTTTAAAGGCTTGTGAGGATAATAGAATAGGTAATTCACCAAACTAAGGCCTCTGGTTCAGCAAGGTACTTACTTACATGCGTAACTTTAAGCAGGTTTTAGTGACGTAAGTAGGTGACCAGTCCCATTGAAGTCACTAGGATGACTCGCCTGCTTAAAGTTAGGCACATGTTTTGAGCATCTTGCTGAATTAGGTGTAAATCCTTAAAGACTATGGTGTAAAGAAAAGACTATGGTGTAAATGGACCAAAGTTCAGGAGATTTCAGAGCCAAGGCTGCTTCCCCATCCTGTGCTCTCCTGAGATCTCTTAGCATTATGGAGCCTCCAATGTAAAGTACTGTCACATCTGGATGTAATGGTGAGTTCATGTCACTAGGCTGGTTCCTTCATGTCCATTTCCAGGGTAGTGTATTATCTTTGGGGTTGCTTTCTTCCTTTTATGATTCTCTTCTCATTCTCCCCTTTGGTTTCTCTGCTTCCTGGCACCCTCTTACCGCAACTTCTGATCAGTGTTTAAAAAGGCAGCTGAGAAATTGCCACGCCTGGTAAAGTTGATACATGCAACAACTCAGTCTTAACATGTTTTTGGTTTGGTGTCTTTATAGTGGATTGCACCTTTTCCCGTACTTACCCCCACTACTGGCAAGGAGCTTCTCAGTTTCAATCAGAGTGCATAATAATTTTGTCACATGCTTCTGACTCCTCAAGGCCCCAGTCCTGCAACTGATAGTTCGTGACGTGCACGGCTGTGTTGGCACTGAGCCCTATGAAATCAGTGGGGCTCCATGCAGGCACAGCAGTCTGCCCCGTGCTATCAAATACAGGATTGGGGCCTTCATGTGCTTTCTCTGATGTTCATATGTTGTTCAGGACTCAGTACCCAGGTGATGGGTAGGGTGTAAGAACCTAAACCGAATAAGAAAAGTGTTTTTTTTTTTCTCTCAAGAATATTAGTTCCCCTGTATTATAAACATGTTATGACTGACCTATAAAGCAGACCTGAATTTATGGGGAGAAAGTCGTAATGTACACAGATGTGTATTTGCTTTGACATGAGATCCTCCATCAATCTATGCTTGGGGCCAAACACTGTTCTTTTGCAGAAGAGAGGATGCACTGGCAGGGGCAGAGGGTGTTAAGGAATAAGTATTTTCTGTGTGCCAAGGCAGAGAACTGAACACCAGCTATTGCCTTAGAGCACTGGGGGCAAGGGTGGTCTGTCTGCATATCTGGCTGTTGGAGGGGCTTGCTTATCCTTTCATCTAAAACCAGATGATGTCAGGATCAGAGTCGAAAGCTAAGCAATTCACTTAACAGTATATTTAGGTCTGACTCCCGAAGACCATGCAGACACTAATTTTAACCAGAAGTTATGGTGACTGTCAGAAAGGTGTTTCTGCTGTCTGATCAGGGTCCTAATGAATTTATTCTGTAATGGATCTTCAGAGGCAAAGTGTTGTCTCTTTCTTCTTTCTGCAGAACAGTGTGTTATCATTAGAGGATCTCCATTAAGGTAATGCCCCCAAGACCTTCCTGAGATGGTAAATGGTCACACAGAAAGATTTTCTGGCTATTGCCAACAGTTCCCACTTTGAATTTAACCCATGTGCCACCCATTTGGGCATTCCTCTGTTTCAGGCACAGAGGTCACGAGGATCTCAAGGTAGGTACCCTCTGAGGCACATCAGAACATCAGGGAACTTATGTACAGTGCAGTGCCCTCCATGCCCCCAGCGCACAGCTCCTTTCCCGTTTGTGAGGAAAAATGCATGCATGTTTGAGAGCTGAATTTTGTACTTAATGCCTAGTGCATCACTAAATAAAAACAACAAATAAGGCTGGACATGTCCAGGATGGCACAGATGTATCAGCTTGTGAATAACATAATTGCCTTGCACTAGAATCTCCCATTAGTATAACATTCATCGATGTCAGACTGGAGGTGACTCTGTGAGAGAGAGAGAGACACGCAATGGAGAAAGCTGCATTACAGCTGGAGTGCCTTGCGTAGTCAGAACAGCTTGCACTTCTCCCACCTCCTCTCTGCTTCTGATCTGTGTGTGTCTGTGTGCGTGTACTTAAACCTGTCATCTTTTCTTATCCCACCCAAGCAGATGGCTTTCATGTTAAGTGGGTTATTATTAACTGCATGATCAGTTTACACCAGCTTTATCTAGGCAAATCACCTAAGTCAAACACTGAGAGAAAGAGGCTGGCCCAGAGACCTCTGTCAAAGCCATTTAGAAGCATGGTGGCAATTAATAATCCTGTGGAATCCAGTGAACTGGCACCTTGGGAGCAGTCAGAGTATTCTTAGAAGGATTAACCTCAGTAAATATTTATATATTCTCTGCCAGCACTTAACGTGGGAGAAGTTATAGGAAATCTAAGATTGGTGCATAAGTATTCGTAGGAGGAAGATCATTAGGGTCAGACTATATACTCCCTCCCGGTTAAACAACAAAAATGTCAGTGTCCAGCTTTAAAAGAGACATCTGTGCTCGCCAGAAAGTTGGTTTTGTGTTCAGCTTCTCTAGGGTTGAACTAAGGGAGCATTCAGTGCAAACAAGTCACCTCAACTCTGCTGTCTTGGAAGGTATTTTTAAATGAAGAATTGCTTCTTAAATTTCAGTTTGAGACAGAATAGCTTGCAAAGCGATAAAATACAGCACATTGGAAGTAATGAGTTGGCATTAACTATTAAACCACAGGGGCAGACTCACTAAACCTAAAGGGGACCTAGATGAACCCCCAAGAGCAGGGCCCCCAAATCATGTGGGTTTTAAGGTTTGATGAGACTCTGGCATAGAGGCCTATTTAGCTAACCATCCAAACGTCTAGCTACTTATTTAAAGCTTTCCTAATATATCCAAACCTGTGGATCTCTCTCTACCCTATGAAGGCCTGTCTTTCTGATCTGCAATTGGTAATGTGTGGCTCTGGGGCATAAGAGGGGAGTAGATCACTCCTGTATGTTTCAACTGTGAGTTCCGTATAAACTCTCAGGGCACTTTACAAACTATTCATCAAGCTTCACAACACACCACACGCTAAGAATATTATGTAAGTGGTGGAATCCTCAGTTTACAGATGAGGAACTGGGGCACAGAGGTCGAGTGATTTGCTCCAGGTCGCACAGCAAATTTAAGGCACAGCTGGGAGTAGAACCCAATCTGATGACTCTCAGTCTTGTGCTTTAGCTACAGGGCCCCCAGAAGGGAGGGGGTCGACCAATCCACTGTACGCTCAATCAAGAGGATCCACTCAATAGGTCTAGAGCTTCCAACCCCCTGATCCAGCCTTTAAACTGCCACTATTCAATAACAATTTGAGAATTGTTAGGTATTAGAACTTTTAAGTAGGGTGACCAGAGAGCAAGTGTGGAAAAATTGGTACAGGGGGTGGAGGGTAATAGGCGCCTATATAAAACAAAGTCCCAAATATTGGGACTGTCCCTAAAAACTTGGGACATCTTGTAACCCTAGTTTTACGTAGCATTATTTGTTTGATGTTCTAAAGAGACTAAAAAACAAATGATCCCTGCCCTGAAGTGCTTACTGGGCAAATTAGACAAACATAACATATGGAGATGAAAAAGTAAGAAGGCGGGATGAAAAAGTGAGTCCTAGACCGTGCACCTCCTAAATGTTCTGATATTTTAAAATAGAAACTAAGGGAGGGGAGCGTAGTGCGCTCAGGAACAGGAGCCATTGTTGGAGAGCAAGAGAAAATAGGTTTTAAAGAGAGAGGAAGATAGGGCAATTTGTGTTTGCAGGCAGGAGGTGGTTGTTTCAGGGACATGGATCAGATAACGTGTTATTGGTCACAGTAGGGTGACATAGATTTATAAACAATAAGTGAGGCATCATGTGGTGACGACCTCATCCAGTAAGAGAAAATTCAGGATGGCCTGTGCTTCACAGAAATTGTTTTGTTTGGCATGTCTTGCTTCTGCCCTCTCTTGCTTGAACTCTGCCGTTGTTCTCATTCATATTCTCTCACTCTTCCTGCCCTCCACCTTTTTACATTTGATTCAGACCCAGCTTCTATTTTTGACAAAAGGCAAGAATATGTTTTCATTTCTGTCCAGTCACAAAGATGGTGGCCTTCACGTGCTCAGCACCTCTTTTGTTACCAGCAGAAGCCCTGCAAATTTTTCCTAAGCAAAGAGCTTATTTCTCATTGAAGACTAATGCTGAGCCCCAAAATCATCTTAAAGCCCACCCCCTCTTTATAATATGTTAACTCAAAATCATTTTGTGGCTTGGTGTTTGCTCTTGGAAGACATTATTTCTACTGAGTCTGTCTGATTTGAAAAGAGACTTGCATAGAAACACCACCTCAGTCTTCACTATAACATGTTGCTGAAATAGTGTGTGTTTATTCTACAGAAGCCAGTTAGCAAACTCTGCTAACTTGATTAATTTTTTGAGTGAAGTGAAGCTATTGAATGTCTCAAATGTAATCCTTGAAGTAAAAAACCCAAACTGCATCTAAAAACAACTCTAGGTGGTTTGGAGGCTAGGTTTGTTTTGAGGTGTAGGGTTTTTGAGACCTCAGCATTAACAGGACCCAGCTGTAATGCTGTTGCCTTAATATCACTAGGATGTGCCTTTAGTATTCTAGTTTGTCTTTTGAATAAATATTTGCACTTGTAGTTTTTCAAACGTCTTCAGAGCCAAGAATACAGTAACTAAAAATATTTTTCTATCCCAGCTGCTGTGCATGGAAAGCTGCATTAGCCTTTCAGGCAGTGTTAGTGGACTGGAATTCAGAAGTCCTGTTTCAAATCCTGGGTCTACCACAGTTCGAATGTGTGACCTTGGGCACGTACGTCACTTAGGTGCTTTTGAAGATATTATTGTAAGTCTCATTGTCAAATATGCCTTAAACAGTTAGGAGTCAAAGACTTATTGAAAGTTAATAGGACTTAAGTGCCTAAGTAACTTCTGAAAATTTTAGCTAGTTTCTTTTTTCCTCAGTTTCTCATTTGTAAAATGGGGGAAATAGTGCTATTTTCCCTGCCCATCCTTAGCTGCTGTCCCAAAGTGCTTATAAGAGACATGCCAGACAGTCTTTTTACTGTGTTTTTTTGTACAGTGAGAGCTCAGACCAGAGCTGTTGTGCTGGGGCCTCTAGGTGCAACTGTTAGAAGAGGATTAAAATAGTACTGCATTTTTTATCCTTCTCTGTCCCTGAAACAAGCTGCATGTAGCCACAGGAGAAAGCAGGAGGCTCACTATTCCGTCGTGTGCATTTATTTTTTAATGAAAGAGTTAGCCATGTTGCTGTCTGGGCAGGGCTGGAACCTGAACTGCTCTGTCTCTCCAGGTAACTGGGGCAGCATAAAGTGTCCCAACCCTACATGGAAAAGTTAGGTCAGGTTCCATGGCTCATTCTGGCTTTCGTCATTGCTGAGATTTCTAGTTGCGAAGTTGGTTTGTGTGGTGGTGACTTTCAGTTGCTTCCAACCCAGGCTGGATTTGTGTTGGCAAGTTAGAAGAGAAAGGCCTCTCTGTCCGTGCTCGACTCCTCCATTCTCTTTTTGAGCGGCAGTTCCAGGCACTCACATGCTGAAAAGCACTTCTTACTAAATATACATGGTGAAACTCCACTGGAAATCAAAACCTGAATTTTGTAGAATCATTGCAAACCTCCTAAGTAGCCAAAATTGTTACACTACAGCTTGTGCCATTAAGATCAGTGTCTGCCACTCTGAAGGTGCAATTTGTTAGCAATTAGAACTTATTAAGTTCTTTAATTACCATGTCAGTTACAGCCTAGATGACACCTAACAAGAGCATTGTGAAGTTCAGAGAGTAGGCTGAATACCATAGTTGGAACAGTAATTTTCAGACCAAAGGTGAGATGGGGACTAAATTACTATTTCAGCCAAAGAGGCACTCTCTATCAAGTCTGGGTTTAGACACACAGGGGGGAGGGGGAAAACTTGTCTCTGCTGCTAGCCATAGTGTATCTGTTCAAGGACAGAGAACTACTGTCTCATGGCTTAGCAATCCTGGATATGCAAAGCAAATATGGATATGTTTGAAGTTGTGATTGACACATATAAAAATCATAATGGATGCAATTACTGTGTGATCTTGAATATTTTTTGAAATATGCTATAAAGTGCATAAACATATCTGCTAACCAGAAGCTCTAACAAGAAGGTAGCACAAAACAGGTGCTTACCAAGTCCTGTGTTTACTAGTGGGAACAGATACTTTTGAAAGTGTTTCACAGGGACAAGAGAATTTGGCACCACAGCTGAGCTTTTCAATTGAGCCTAAAGGAGTTAGGCACCCAAATCCCAATTTAGTGGGAACTGGGTGCCTGACTCCTCTGAAAAGCCCAATCCCAATTCTGTAATTTCTTCTCTTCAGTTGTTGAGGGTGTTCATCACCTTTCACAGTTCGGCAGTTAGTGCATCCACTACGTATCCAGTAGCTCTTTAGAATGATGCTATGATTGCCTAAAATTTACCTTCTAAGTGGGTTGTTTTCTTTCTCCTAACAGATTACAACAGCAGTGACCTAAAAACAGCTTGCCGAAAGCATGAACTTTTCGTTAGCTTCCAAGATTTGGGATGGCAGGTGTGTAATGTTTCTCTCTGAGTAAGCTAGACATTTATTATGAAATATTATCTAAACAATGTTATGGTAATTCCAGTAGACACTACTAGCACACTTTAAAACAACCCTTATGCCACCACATTAAAACTAGTCATTGGGGAGAACAAATATTGATAGCTTTTGCATTAGATAGAACACCAAATTTCCTTTGGGAATCTTAAGATATTTAATATTTCACGTGGCATTGTATTATGCAGCCATCCTACTGCTGGACAGCAGGCTAGTAATTAGGCCTGTAGATCTAGTCTGAGACCCAGTATGCACATAGAAAAACTGATTTTAGTTAAACTAGTGCAACTACCAGTCTGGTTTAAACCGGATATAAGGTGTGTTCACACAGTAGATTTGCACTGCTTTAACTAGATTGATTTATCTAAAATTGTTGTTTTAAACCAATGTAAATTTTTTGTGATCAGTGCTGTTCCTGGGCCACAAAATGTCAAACTGAAACCCTTTCAAAGAATTCTTTTTTTCATAGAATTTTTCTTCTCATCTGTTTAAAATTTTGCATTACTTTTGTAACAGAGGTAAAGAATTAATGTAAATCAAGGGCTAGTTGGTGATAGCTAAAATCTTTGAGACTATAATTCAGTTCAAACCTTCCTAACCCTACACACAAGGGTACTCATCCTGGGAGCATAGAAGGGGTATCATGTAGTTTGCACACAATTCCACAACGGGCACTGCATCACCCTGGAAGCTGGCCAATGTACTAAGGTGTAGTCAAGGCTTAAATTGGAATGGATCACAACCCAGAACTACTTTTGGAGGCTGCCATCCTGTCAGAGTCCCCCTTTATTTTTAAAAGTAAAGTTGTCAGAAAACCATCAGCATATGACCTGCATGTAACCAATACACTGAGTCTGCAGCCAACCTGAAAGAGGAGCTCGGGGAGATGTGAACTGCCCAAACTCATCTCACCGTGGTGTTAATCCAAACCCCATGATGTTTTAAAGGTCAATATTAACTTTCACTGCTGCTCAAAACCAGCTGAGGGGGACTATAATATGAAGAACAGCATTACCAAGAGTGACATTATAAATTAAGCATTATGGGTGGGTGGCACAAGTGCCATTCCTTTCCCCTTAAATCTGATCTGTGGAGCTGAAGGAGCAGACCCTAGGGCAGCAGGGGAAGGCAGATGAGCTGTGTGCAGCAGGGCCTTCAAGCTCCTCCACCCACCTCCCAGCAGACTGAATACGTTACAGGGGGGATGTAGGTCAGATAGCTTCTTCACTGGGTCATGGAGGCTGCTGCTTCTCCCACTGCACATGTTATACTTGGGTCATGGTTTTTAAGTTTCTCTTCACAAGCATGAGGGCTAGGTGCGTGTTTTTCACAAAGAAAGCTTTGGTTTCTTCACATGATGATGGGAGTTAAGGCTATATACCTTAATCAAGCCCTATCCATGGCTGTGTCTAAAACATGATGGATCAAGCATGTGCCAGTGGTTAACATCTACAAGTAACTTCTTAAGTAGGTAACACGTAGGAGGGCATTACTATTTTTTATTCTAAACCTTGAGCCCAAAGTTTAATGCAAATTGTACGTTTGGCAATTCGGCATCAAACCTTCACATTTATAACAGGTATCTTCCACAGTACCAGTAACTGTCCTTTTAGATAAGTATTACTGTCTCTTCAAACTAAAGTAGATATTGATTTGAAATAGCTGGTTGCTGGGGAAACAATCTCACAAATTGAATTTAAATATGTATCAGGAAAGTAAGTGATACTATGTGCATTTAATTTTGGTGACAGATGATGAGGTTCATTTTAAATGCAGCATTCCAGAATGTTGAGCAAAAGATAGCATTGGTGTGTGTACTTAATGTACAATGTTAATATCTTAAGCAAGTGGGGTATAGGTAGGAAGCAGTAGTTCTGTCATGTTTCTTCAAGGGTGAGAAAAAAAGTTTTTTTCTACAGCACTCAAATTATATGCTACCATTTCAAAATGCCAAATTTATCACCACCTCTTTCATAGCGTATCAGGGCTCTCAGATTTTTCAACTAGATTATACAGAGGTGGTCAGAACTTTTTTTTGTGTGCAGAGCTTCACTGAAAACTAAGACTCTTGTGGGAAGTTTTCCATGGAAAAATTAACTTTGAAGTATTTCAGCCAAAAGCTGAAATATCTAAATTAAAAATGGCACCGCAGTGGCTGATGGGTGCCCTATGTTCCCATTCTCTATGGATGTTCTCTGGCTGGACTAAATCTCCCAGGATACATTTTCACCTCTTTTGATGAGTACAGCGAGTGGAGCATAAGAGTCCCTGGCTGTTGTATATCATGGGAGATGCAGTTTCAGCTAGAGAGCCCAACCCCAAGAGCGGAAGTCTAAGGCACTGTGTTGGCATTTTTTAATCCAAATTTGTTTTTGATCAAAATAATGTTTTCTATGCCAAGGTGACACTTTTACAATTTTGACAAAATCCCAATTTTCCATCAACAGTTAACACAAGTTTTAATCAGGCTTAATTGCATACTGTTACCTCTATATGCCATCTGTTACAAAAATCAAACAGGCAACTAATTCCACTGAAATATTTTCTGTTTATTTCCTAACAAAGGATTGGATAATTGCACCAAAAGGCTATGCAGCAAACTACTGTGATGGAGAATGTTCTTTCCCACTCAATGCACACATGAATGCCACCAATCATGCCATTGTACAAACTTTGGTGAGTATATAGAAAGACTTGTGCTAAACTACAAGTGAAGTTGGAGATCAGATTAGTTGATACAATCAAATTGTTTTCTTTTTTGAAACAGGTTCATCTTATGAATCCCGAATACGTTCCCAAACCCTGTTGTGCACCTACCAAACTAAATGCCATATCAGTTCTTTACTTTGATGATAACTCCAATGTCATTTTAAAAAAATATAGGAATATGGTAGTAAGAGCATGTGGATGTCACTGACACACAAACATTCTTCACCCAGATGTACTGTGCAATTCTACCATGAACTTCTAGATTATACCTACCTGACCTTGGAGAAAGTCAACAAAGGTGCATCAGAGGAAGCAGCAGGATACTTCTTCATTGATATGTACTCAACTTTGTAATGGGAACTGGTGCTGGATTTTAAAAAATACAAAAAACAGATCTACAGCATGGCAGCCTTTCTGATCTGCAAAAACATGAACTGCAAGGCTTGCAAAAATGAAATCCATCCCTACAAATTTTGTTACCATACAGGGAATGACTGAAGCTATTAAACTCCCCTGAGAGTAGCAGAAACTTAAAACAGGAGCTTGACCTTGTCAGTTGGTCAGTCTGCACTTCAGTTTTACCAAACCACCATCTGCTACATGTAAGCCTTGAAAAAGTGTCTCCTGTAGACAAAAAGCAAAGCTGTAGTAGTAAAATATAGAAATTATGCTTTTAATACCTTACCAGCATGCATTTTATGTTGGACAACCCCAACGTTAGGATGTGCCTTCTATTTAATAGTTGCTACATCAGTATGAGTGGTTTCTTCCAGAAGCCAACTTGATAAAGAGCAACGTCAGTTGTGCCAAAGCAAGCCTTTGACCCTGTGCATTCTCCAAACACACATGCTGAACCATAGACTTGACTAGATATTTAACCGCACCATGTATTAGTTAAATAAGGACAAAGCCACTCCCTGCCTGGTTTCTTGAGATGAATGTACCAACTAGACAGTGAATTTATAAATTTGTTCTTGTAGAATCTAAACAAGGTGGGAAGCTGCACAACTCCTGCACGATGCATCCACTAAGCCTGTTCTGTTTTATTCCAAACATTCTTTGCTGCTCAACTGTACCACCACGGAGGGAGGCTGCAATCAGGACAATTCTACAATTTTAAGTTTATACAGAAATTTTGAAGCAGCTCCTGTGTTGGAGAGTGGGCATATTAGTGAAGATGCAGTTTATGTAAAACTATCTGGCCAAAAAGGAAATTGCATTTAAGAAGTTGGTTTGAAGGGTATATTCACATTTTAGCCATAGCTTCTAATAGATTAGTTTTATTCCCAATGTTAATAGTAACATTGAATTTTCTGATCAATGTTAAACTTGTATTAAATGCACTTACCTCT
Organism: Gopherus flavomarginatus; assembly: GCF_025201925.1. NCBI lineage: Eukaryota > Metazoa > Chordata > Testudines > Testudinidae > Gopherus > Gopherus flavomarginatus. The sequence goes on from NC_066618.1 coordinate 180,943,665, forward strand.
AACTCTTGCATTTAAAAAAAGCTTCTTGTAAATACAAGCTATAATTTATTGCAGTTGTCATCATTGTGCTGTAACATTTATAGAAAGACTGGGCTTTTTTAAAAAAAATTTATTTAGAAAGTCTCAGTGTAAACAATTGTACTACTTTGATTTTATACAAGAAACTCATGAGCCAAAACTTGGGCTACTCCTGAGATTGTGCTTCACAAGAGTTTTAAAAAACATTAATAAAGGCTTCCTTTAAGGCAGATGTCTATACATTTTATCTAATTCATCTTGCCATACAATATTTAGCCCTCATTGTACACTTTCCATGCTTACCCAATTTTAGTTTGAACAGAACCTGTGGTCCTTGCCAGAAAGAGTAAGTTACCGATTTAAAGAGAATTCTCACTATTACATATGGACACAAAAAACCACAGCTTGACTTAGAGCAAAGTGCTGACATATGTAATTCCCAGAGATGTCAATGAATTTTGATGCATGAATGAGGGCAGAATTTAGCCCTTTAGAAGAAAAGATACAGCTACATTAGCAAACTAACGGTGTCTGCATTGTAAATTCTTTGGCTTTAATGTATTAGAACACCTCACACAATCAGGTAGGTCATCATTCAAGGCAACAAAGTGTATGGTCCTCCCATTCAAAGGTAGCAACAGGAACTGAATTGCAGTGGTAGTGAAGAGGAGTTTTGCTTCTCATTTTGAGGAACAAGAAACACTTTTGAAGTATCAATCTGCTTATTAAATAAACCCCATGAGTTCATCTGCTCCTGCTGCTTAAGTCAGATGAGTGGTGCTAGCAGTAAACTGGGGCAAGAGAAATATGGAACAGAAAATTTGCAACCAGTTGTTTCTAAATGTGTTAATTATTTTCCAAGAGATGTCTACCTCTTTAAGTGGTTGTCATGATAGCATCCTCTCCTCTAGCAGTGAAGAGAAGTGTCCTGTTTGAGCTGTTATAAAATCCCCCATCTCCTATGGCATCAGTAATATTCAGTATCAGAGGGGTAGCCTTGTTAGTCTGGATCTGTAATATGGCTACTAGTAATATTCAGGCACATAGTAAAAGTACCACTACTTTCATAATGGCTAGGGCCTCCCATGACTAGAGAAATATTAACAGTAGTGGCCTGGTATCTTCCAAAGAGGTGTTTTCTCTTTTTCAACCTCCCATTTTTTGACCAGCTGCTATATTAAGACAGAATTTTTAGCTTCAGTTGAAAAGGCAACATTTATTAATATAGCTGTGGCTTGCACCTTTCTAGTAATGGTGAACACTTTATAAGCTGTACTTTGGTAGCAAGCCTTTACCCAAATTCAACCTGAAGACAAAAATAGTTTACCCAGTCCCTTAACTTGATTTTCCTCATCTATTTTAGGCTCAAAGGAAACCATTTATATCTCAACAGGGGAAGGTAGAAATGTAGTAATACTGATGCTGAAAATACTCAATTTGCACAGTAACTATTTGTTACCAGTTTTCCTTGACAAACAATGAAAAAATCAGTACAGTGTGGCTTTAAAACACACACACAAGGAAGATACCACAAGTCAGTACATTCAGTTTTCAAAAACAACAAAAAACCAACCCCGCCCCCCTTTGAAAATCAATAACATTAACTTGATTTAACTCTCCCCATTAGTGTACAAGAACAGTCAGGGCAGAAGTATCCATGTGTGTTTTACAATTCATCCCTTGCCTGACGCATAACAAACTTATGCAGCGTTTCAAGATCTCTGGCTCCATTGTGTTCACTGACTTTCTCCCCTGCTCGGAAAAGCAACAGTGTTGGATAACCGTTCACCTTTAAGGGGGGAAAAAACAAAAACCAAAACCATGTCACTTCAGTAGCATCCTTACAACACCACGCTAATGACTAGGGGCCAAACCCCAAACACTATGCTTAGCAGTGCTTAACTTTAGGCCCTCTGCCAACAAGTGGAATGAACAGTCCTGCGTTAGGCACCCAGGCGCCCTGTACATTGCTGGGGAGAGTTGAGTACCTAAAAAAAAAGAACTGAGCACACTAAGGCATTCAAATCCCTGCTCTGCTCTCTTCATCTCCCAGATGAGTGCCCTAACCACTGCAGTAGGTCTCTCTCTGTTGCCTATTGAAGCTCTTCCACTTTGTATAAGATGTTTAAATATTCACTAGCACAGGGACTTTCCTAACCACCAGGTAACTATCCCTCTCTTTTCCCCCTTGCACAACAAGAGTAACTTCTGATGTGAGTGTGACGACCGGATCACTAAATTTACAGTGAATTGCCACCTGGGCCAACTACTGGAGACTTCAACCTGGGGTACAAATTATTTAAGATTATCCAATTAATTTTAAACCATCCACACTTACAGAAAATCTGTTGCAGACGTTACGTTCGATGGTGCAATCTACTTTTGCTATTTTGACATCTGTCAAACCTGGAAATTGTTCTTTGGAGAGGTTCTCCCAAGTTGGAGCCAAGTTCTTACAGTGACCGCACCTAGAAACAGACAGGCATGTGTTCAGCAGACATCTTCCAGTGTAGGCCCTAGCTGCTTTATCACGATAGCCATACAATGTGCTCTCTCCTTAATGATACGGGCCAAAATGACAATTATGTGAGTAAGTGGACAGGGTGGATCACTGGTGTATTTGAACTAAGCCAGATGATTTGAAGGTTAAAATAATTTCTGGCTTTTATGTAGTCTCTTCTGGTACAGTATTATATGAAATAGCGTATTAACATCTCTCACCCACCAGAAGCTTGTGAAAGCAAACATGAAAACATCACAGATTATATTTAAATAAAGTTGCTTGTATCAAGCCACAAACTGTTACACTGTTTAAAAGGTGACACTTCTAAAGTTTGAAATAAGCTACTAGGCATGTACAGTACATTAACTCTCTCCACCATGTCACTTCCCCTTCTCCCACCAAAGCTAACCCAAGACACTGACTGATTAGTCACGTCTCAAGGGGTGTGTCTGTTTTTAAGTCACATTGCACAAAATTTATGACATGAGACTTCTGTTTTCCTGGCAAAAGTTTTTATCCCAACCTCACCCCCCCTTTTAATAATGTAGCCTCCTGGCACTATAAGATTAAAGTTCCTATATTAATGCTAATGAAAAATGCATAATGTTTCTTAAACCCTAAACTCTGCAATAAAGGGGACTCGAGTAGCTTAATGTATTTTCCATCTTAAATTTAACCTTCCTGAAAACTAAAAGCAATCCTTCACACATTAACTTTGTCCTCTTTGCAAAACTGATTCTCTTCTCTACCACCATCCTCAGGCAAGTCACATAGCATTTACTTCGGTTGTCGTTTTTACTACTACCACCGTACATATTGGCTAAATCTGGAAACAAGTAGTTTGTTTGCCTGTGATCTTTGCTTTCTACAGACAAACGTAACATACTGGCCACATTCTGATTTGCATTACACAGTTGTACATTTAGAGTAACTCCATTCAAGTGAGACTTAGAGTGGACAGGTCTATGGCTGATTTACACCACAATTACTAATTTGCTCTATCATAACAATAGAATGTGGGCCTCTAGATGTAGGTTTTATATTAAAGTCTTTACATTAGATTTTATTTTAAAAGTAAAAAAAAAAAACAACAATAGCCACCACCAGACTATTACAGTATTTTGTTCAAATTTTGAACTTTAATTCTATAGTGCCTCCAAGAAACAAATCCCTAAAAAAAGCACTTTAGAATGTAAAGATCTATGCATTGCTCATTTTGTTCTGCCTCAGTTGCACCTTAGGTTGGTGGTTACAGAAGCCCATGAGTATCTTAAGGCTTGATTCAGGCATCGACAAAGATGGTGACAAGTCTCTGCCAGAGTTTTCATTCTACAATTCAGAAAACAAGTATATATTTGAACTCTGCTGTTAATATACACTGAGTGTAAAAGCATTACTGACCACGCACAAAAACAATTAAGACAAGATGGTCTCAAACCTACCCTGCAACTTAATGTTAATATTTACCTAAAATAAACAGAAGGGCAAAAGCAGATCTCAACCTAATAGTATTTGCTTAGCCAAACATAAATTAATCTACTTGGAAAGGAAAAAGGTCATCTATATACAATGAACTACAATTGTATACACAGACATGATTTTTTAGCTAAGAATAGGATACCAACCACATGAATGTAGCAAACAGTTTCCTAAACTCAACTCTGCAATAACCAATCTATCCTCTGGCAGCAGCTAATAGGTTGATTCTTTGTAAAGTATGTTTAATACACCCTTCCTCAACTGCCATCTGGCATTCTTCTGGAGTTTGCCCCATCTACCAGTGCCCTTTTTAGAATCCAGTGAGAAGAGAGGAAGATATTTAAAGTGCAGTTCTACTTTGAAAAGTAACTAAACAGGGCTTATTGGGATTCCACTTTTGTGTCTCAATTCTCTTTATATTGAGTTCAGAAAACTAATTCCCAACCCTGCAAACTACATCTGGGTTCTGAATCATCTAGCCAGATTCTTTCCTCCTTGTGCACTGTAGCCTGTAAAAGGTTGTGTAGGCAAAATCTGGTCCTGTGCAACCTCATCTGCCTTCAGTGGTGCTGCACAGGTATAAGCTGAACAGTAGACAATTCCACGTATGATATATATTAAATAGATTTCACCTCATTTCCTCTAGCTGCATTAAGTCTACAGTGATGAGTAAAAAAGCAGTTCATTTTTGACACCGAAGTCTGCAAGTTATTTTACAGAACCCAAAGTATGCCAAGAATCACCACTGTATAAAAATTACTGTACTGCCCTGTGAGCCTACAATCTGGTTTCAGACAAGATACAAGAAAGCAGCAACAGAGCATGCTGGGAATGAGCACAGAAGGCAACACAGCGAAGGCAAGCACTGTTTTTTAGTATACAAATATCTATGTTAATACTGAATAGACATAAGAAGCTGATCTTTTGGGTAAGAAAAAGCCATGACAAGTCTTCTAGCAGTTCTACTCTGATTTTACAATTTAATTTACTGTGTTTCTCTTCTTCCACCAGAGTATCTCTCATGCATAATAGGGTAAAGGTGGCCCTCTAGCAGAACCACCCCATCGCTCTCAGCCTGGCTCAGGGGTAGTAGCTCTCACACATCAGGGTCAGTAGATTATGGATCCTACATCATGACTTGGGCTCACAGCCAGGACTGAAACTGCAGTGTAAAAATAGGGAATAGTGCCATGCTGAGAGGTGTGATCACTCACTCTGCTAGGTACAAATTAAAAATTCCATGTTGCTATTCTTACCATTTACAAAAAGTATTTCCTTATCTCAAGATAAGCCACAGTAAAATCTGAGATTGCTGAGTATTTTAAATTGTTGGTTGCATTTGCCTAGTACTGCAGCACTACATATGGTTAACTTACTGCTCTGAAATACTAGCACTTCAATACAAAAAGTATAACCATTTTCTATTCCTTCACCCCTTCCTGTTCAATGCATCTTGGGGGTTAACAGGAGAATGTGTGAGGAAATCTGAACTACATTGTCTTCTGCACACAATGACATTCAGCTTTTTCCATCTTTTCCAACATAGCCAGTGAAGTGGAGCCCACTAACAGACTGGGGTAGGAAGGAGAGCTAGCTGCCTGAGGCTCAATCTAGATATGGCTGAAGTTTGTGGAAGAAAGTAATGAAATTGTCACTCCTGTTGGGTGTGGGGAGGAGTGATATGTTTGTTACACAGGTTTGCAATGTTGGGGTCTTGTTGCATGTACCAGCTGTGCTGGGCATTCCAGTGACAAGCAGATATCAAATATCAATCATTTGGGAATTTTCCCACTACATGCAGACTAGAGTTGCCAACTTTCTAACTGTACAAAATCGAACACACTAGGTCCCACCCCCTTCCCTGAGGCCCTGCCCCCACTCACTACATTCCCCCTCCCTCAGTGGCTCACGCTTCCTCACCCTCACTCACTTTCACTGGGCGGGGGTTGGGGTGCAGGAGAGGGTGGGCTTTAACTGGGGGCGTGGAGCTCCAAGGTGGGGCCAGAAATGAGGGGTTCAGGGTGCAGGAGGGGGCTCCAGTTTGGGGGGTGGGGCCAAGGGATTCAGAATACAGTAGGGGGCTGGGGGCTGAGGGTTGAGGCAGGGGGTTGGGGTGTGGGGGGTGCAGGCTCTTGTGTCAGGCTGGGAATGTGGGATTTGGGGTGCAGGAGGCTATAGGCTGGGGGGGTGGGGCCGAGGGATTTGGAGTGGGGGAGGAAGCTGCGAGTTGAGATGTGGGAGGGGATGGGGCCAGGGATGAGGGGTTGGGGTGCAGGAGGGGGCTCTAGGCTGAGGCCAAGGGATTCGAAGTGCAGGAAGGAGCTGTGGGTTGGGGTACAGGTTCTGGGCTGGGGGTGCAGGAGGGGGCTCCAAGTTTGTGGGGGCTCAGGGCTGGGGCAGAGGGGGTTGGGGTGCGGGCTTTCTTTAGGCAGCTTACAGTCAGCAGGGCTAAGGCAGGCTCCCTGCCTGTCCTGACTCTGCACTGCACCCTGGAAACAGCCAGCAGGTCGGGGTCCTAGGCTGGGGGGACCCAGGAGGCTCTGCACACTGCTCTTGCCTGCAGGTACTGCCCCCCCGAAGCTCCCATTGGCTGTGGTTCCTGGCCAATGGGAATGTGAAGTCAGTGCTCAAGTTGAGGCATGGAGCCCCATGGGACGCCCCCCAAGAGCCGGACCTGCTGGCCACTTCCATGGTGCAGCGACACGTAGGGATTAGCCTGCCTTAGCCCTTCTAATGGCCCAGTCAGTGCTGCTGACTGGAGCCACCAGGGTCCCTTTTCGACCTGGCATTCCAGTCGAAAACTGGACACCTGGCAACTCTAATGCAGCCTTCACCACGGTCATCCATGCTGGTCACATCAAGGGTGGGTTACTGTAACTAACATGCAACTTCACCTTAAGACCACCTGGAAATTGCAGCTAGCTCTGCACTCTGGTTACAAGATATTAAACAGGACTCCAGTAGCAGCCCATTATACCTGTGCTCCATGATCTGCACTGACTCCCAATTGATTTCCAGGTGAAGTTCCTAACCTCAGAAGTCGTAAACAGTTTGGGCCCTGCTCTGATGCAGAGAGCACCTCTCTCCTTGTGTGAGTCCAAGAAAACTAAGAGGTGTTCAAGCAACAGCCAGTTTAAACAGAGTCAGGGCATTCTTAGGTGGCGAGTCTTCAAGGGAAATGTCACTTCCCTCCTTTCCCCTCATGTCTGCCAGAGTCTGGATTTGATTCTGGGTATGCAGCAAGGTGGGTTTTGCCAGTCTTTCTTGGGGGACGATAGGAGAATTTTGTTGCCAGTCTGCTTGTTGATAAATATTTAATTATTCAAGCTTTGTACACAGGTTAAGATTTAATGCATTTTATATATCTAAATAAAAATTATATAGGAGCACAAAGCCCACACCAAACAATGAATAAAAAGCTAAATACCAATAATTCAGGAAATATATACAAAAACTACTTACCATGGAGCATAGAATTTAATGAAGGTAACTCCTTTAGCAATGGTTTGGTCAAAGTCTTTTTCAGAGAGAGACAGGACTGTAGGCTGTCAAAAGAAACACAAGTCAAAACCGTATAAGAAGTCCGTCCTTTGAACGCCTGAAACATGTCAAAGAGAAACTCACATGCCTGTTGCTGTCACTATGATAGCTATTCAATAAGATTAGCAGTGTATGCCACTGCTAACCCCCAAATTACACCTCTCTCTTATATACCAAGAAATTAAAATATTTCAAGGTCATTTTCACCCATTTTTTGAAAAATGCAGTGTACTCAAATATATAACTTCATAGTATCTGAAAGGCTAAGTGTCTAGCAGCTACTGAACCTTCAACTTCATTTTCATATGCTGTCATGCAACTTCCTATGGAATCACTGAGCTAACAATTAGTCTGAAGGGTTAAAAAAATACTAAAGTGTGAATTCTGATATCTTTAAAAGCTTTCCTAGTGTATTGTTACTTTATGTAATGTAAATAGACTTGTCACTAGAAAAATATTTGCATGTCAAGTGTAAAATGCAAACCCCTCACCAAGTATGGATTTCATACATGCTTTTTAGTAAATAGTAGCTGAATGGTGGGAGGAGAGTGGTAAAAAAAAAAAAAAAGGACAGTATTTTGCTTGTCTGTAGTCTAGTCATTTGAATTGACATAAAATTGAGTTCAGTCTACCAAATAAGGATTAAACTTCTGCTCTAAAAATTGTTTGTGGGAGAGGGTGGGCTTCAAATGAAAGTTCAAATGGTAAGTCTGTGATGACTGACCAAATCTACTTTCTATAAAAGCCTCAGGTTACAACTGGGAATAAATGAAAGAGGGAACTGACAATACTACCTATTACCCCAGTAAAAAAGGATCTTTTACTTTAAGAGAACAAAAATCAAAGAGGAAAAGACATCAATAAGTTTAATTAAAAAACTTCTCTGTATTTCTCATTTTTATATTAAAACAGTCAAATCTAAGTCAATTCACTAAAGCCCTATCTTAAATAAAACACTGAAATTCAACATTATAATAGTAAAGATGTTGGTTAACAACATTTACAAAAAATAGTTAGGTCATGAAACTACATGTAATTATTTTATTAAGCTTGATTTTATCTGAAAATTAGGTATTAAACTTCGACCTATAAATTACCAGAGGAAAAAATAATCTCCCACATGTATTATAATTTTATATGTCCACTACCATCCCACATTTTGTGGACATAACAAACACTTATTTCGCAAACCATAAATATTATATAAACCGAACTTAGGCTGTACTTATGGATGTTACAATTTCTCAATGATGATATTTGCACATTAGTTGCAATAAAACCCAAAAGTGAAAAGCAGAAGTATGTGGCTTTTTTTTTTTTTTTTAAAGATAAAAACAAAGTGATGAAGTTAGACCACAGAGTACTAATGGATTTTTATTGTGCTTGGCAATCTGCATGACTCCCTGTAGCTCCAACACAAAATTAATGCAGTCATTCCAAACTCAAAACTTTTACTGCCATGATCTGCCACGCTATCACATTCATGTTTCCCGATGCAAATCTTGCTCTTCCACCACCTTCTCTGGGATTTTTTCTCCCTCCATCCTTCCTTTCCCTATAAATACAGTATCTTCGTTTTTCAGATGCCCACCTGTTCCTGCTGTCTCTTTCCTATTTCAGGTCAGAATCCTGTTTGTGACAATCATCTCCACAACAACCAAATGTGATGTCACAAGGATTCTGACTATGTGAAAGACACACAAGGTGCAATTTAGTAGACCAAAAAAAAAAAAAAAAAGAGAAGTTCATTTTTTAAACTCTATCAATAGATGGACATACATGCAACTAGCTAAACAATTTACTGTGACTATAATGACATATGGACAGATTTTTTTCTTCAGAGTTTTCCAATGCATCAGGTTAGTAAAAGCATCAGAAAAGCTTATGGTTATATGTTCCTCAATAACAACTGCTAAACTACAATATCTAATACTAACTTTTTATTAAAAGTTTTGCATGCAAACATTTTTGGCAAGGTTCACAAAAGTTATTGTTTACAGGTTACTAAGCTATCATTTTAGCCATCAAAAACATTGTGGTAAATGACAGGGAGTGGCAGTACAGCTGTTGGTACAAAGATTTTTTATATAATTTTACAGCACAATACCACTTACCTCATCATGAGTGGGTTCTCCAGGCTGCTGTGGAACTTCAGGTGGCTTATCAGCATCTGGAGCTTTCTCGGCATTTTGTAGCTGAGAATCGACATATTCCTTTAATGAATCCAAATCCCTCTTTCCTTTATACTGGTCAGCCTACAATTAATCAAACCATTTGTTAAAATACATATTGTTTAGCAAATAGAGTTTTCTGAAGTTCTGGATTTTATCTAAAAGATAAATATGGTAAATATCTGTAATAGAGCATGTAATATGCATATTCAAAATAAAATGCTCTGTGATCTGTAAACATATGTACAGGACTAAGTTTACTCCAAGGATTCAGAAATTGCCATGGAATCCTTCCCTTGTACTTTAGAACCTAAACTTTCATTTAAAAGAAAGATTTGAGATTTTAAAAAGTAGCTGACTAAAGTAAAACATGGAATTAGGAGCACTCGAAATCTTGGTCTCATTTCTAAAAGAAGTTAGCTCATGTTTCTAGCTCTCAGGGTCACAAAGATTATCTTCAGTGTGTAAACACAGTGTAAGAAAAAATACAGCAAACTATCAGATTTAGTCTCTATGTTTTAGTTTGAACTGTTGTCACTGTGTTCTGTCAGTTAAGTCAAGTACTTCCTTTGACAAGGCTTCAAGTTTTGGAATCTCAGTAAGTCCCAGAAGTCTTTGGGGTCAATTTCAGCCCCCTCAGGTGTGAGCTATGAGATGTACCTCAGATTTGGAATATCTTTTCAAGGTACTGTTTACAAACTTTCCTGCACCTTCTGAGAGTGAAACAGACATGTCTCTTTAGTCATCTCCTATGCCTTTGGTGAACACTACAGATCTCGTATCTTTGTCATTTATATGGTCTATGCCCAAATAGCTGTGGCTTCTTCTGTCCCTCCTCCCATACTGCCAGTCCAAACCAGGGAGATCAAAGATCACATGAGAAGTCTGTACCTGCTTATTCTTATCCATTTCAGCAGGGCAGAGCTCTGCCCATTTTTTCTCCTCCACCACCCTTGGAGACCTTATCTACCTCTTTCCAGTACTGATGACATGATGCCAAATTTCTATTATGAGGAGGAAGATGACAACGATAGAGACAATGCTCAACTGGCTGAAGCAGTTCCTCCCTTATTGAACAGAATTATGACCTTCCCATTGGACAACTATAACATTTTCCAGGAGTTGCTGGGTAAAAAGGTTGGAAGTTTTATTTCTGGATGTCATACTTGTCCAAAGAAACATCTTCCTGATTCTGAGGAGAGTCCAGCATGAGGAAATAGCATGATGTTGATAAAGGCCAACTTGACCTTGCCAGAGATCTGTAGTTCATCAGGGCAGTGGCTAAAAAGGAGAGTCATCTTTACCAAGCATAGAAGCAAATTTTTTATTTTTTTTTTCTTCTTAGCCTCTGGTTTTGGAAGCAGCTGAAAGGTCCAAGGGAATAGGAGTAACTTCGTCTTCACTAATGGATAAGTAGTTCAAAAAATAGACCCATCTTGTCACAAAAGTCTACTCTGAAGTGACCATAGCTCTTTGTAATGTCACTGATGTTTGGTGGTCCTGCTGAAATACACTATTATTTGAGGACACTAAGAGTCTCTCTTGGGACAACAACATAAAGTATCTTGGAAATTGTTTTGGAGAGTCAGAATGTACCCTTGTGCTTAAGAGCCTTTGCTGTGTTGGTCTCTGAACATAAGAATGGCCATACTGGGTCAGACCAAATGTCCATCCAGCCCAGTATGCTGTCTACCAACAGTGGCCAATGCCAGATGCCCCAGAGGGAGTGAACCTAACAGGTAATGATCAAGTGATCTCTCTCCTGCCATCCACCTCCACCCTCTGACAAACAGAGGCTAGGAACACCATTCCTTACCCATCCTGGCTAATAGCCATTTATGGATTTCACCACCATGAATTTATCCAGTTCTCTTTTAAACACTGTTATAGTCTTAGCCTTCACAACCTCCTCAGGAAAGGAGTTCCACAAGTTGACTGTGCACTGTGTGAAGAACTTCCTTTTATTTAAACCTGCTGCCCATTAATTTCATTTGGTGGCCCCTAGTTCTTGTATTATGGAAACAAGTAAATAACTTTTCCTTATTTACTTTCTCCACATCACTCATGATTTTATATACCTCTATCATTTCCTCCTTTAGTCTCTTCTTTTCCAAGCTGAAAAGTCCTAGCTTCTTTAATCTCTCCTCATATGGGACCCATTCCAAACCCCTAATCATTTTAGTTGCCCTTCTCTGAACCTTTTCTAGTGCCAGTATATCTTTTTTGAGATGAGGAGCCCACATCTGTACGCAGTATTCAAGTGGGCGTACCATGAATTTATATAAGGGCAATAAGATACTCTCCGTCTTATTCTCTATCCCCTGCTGTTAGGGCTGTGGAGACAACAATCAGCTTAAATCAACATTCCCAGCTGTAATTCTCCCTCCAGAAGTTCAGAATCTTCACTTCTGCTCTGTTACAGGCTTTGATGACCACCGTGGTGATTATGCTCTGCAAAGATTCACATCCTTACCCCAAACTTTTTACTTAAGGTGGTTGTTGGCTAATTTGCACTGCAACACAAACCCTCCAGTTTTCTTCCTAATACCAGTTACTTGGGGAAAATAGATGCGTAAACTTGACACAGAGTGATAACTTATTTAGGTGCAATGACACCCATTAGAAAGTTACCTAGGCTGTTCACAGTCTTTTCTGATAGTCTAGAAATGAAGTGAAAGACTTCAGAAATGGGTTATTCTTTGTGTTTAGACTTGTTGCAATAGAGTTGATGTCTTCCTGAACAACAAGTTTAGAGCTCATTCCACTAGCTCTAAGGCAGATTAATTTAATAGACTATGTGAGCATGACTTAATTCGTAAAGCTAACACTTTTAGCTCTATTCATATGCAGCACTATTCTCACTAATTTGAATCTTACTCCAATGGTTGAAAGCAGTTCCACGATTCTTGCTTGTTTAGTCCTCCTTTAGAGTTACTTCTGGTAAATCTCCCAAATGCGAAGATCTTCAGAGGCAATTCTCTTAGGAGGAAAATATTACTTACAGTAAAGCTTATTTGGTGCTGTTCAAATGCATTGGCTCAGCAGATCTGCACTCCTCATTTCCCTAACCTCTTCCAAGTCCTTCTTGCAATTCTTTGAATTTGGGCAACTGGAGCCACAGGATTCTGATAACATCATTTCAAATGTTCAGACTTGTGAACTCAACAGGCACTGCTCTGAGCTGATGACTCCAGGGCCATGCAATACCCATGAAAGTGAATCTGGAGGCGCAAAATTGGGGGATGGGGTGGGAGGAATTCCCTCTTTTAGCTTTGTATTTTGTCTATTTCATCTGTATTTCCAGACACTTTTACATGTAAGGATAAAGTTGGAAGATGAAAATATACCCCAAGTTCTCTCACAAGCTGGTATGTTTTGAGATATCTATCCCTGGTTTTGGTTATTTGCAGACCAGGATGCACAACTATATTACAAGTTTTATTATGGCACAAACAAAAGTCATCATTCCATCCCAAACACTGCTCCATTCATATCGTCTATCTTTACATCTCTTACAAAAAGAGGCTTTCAAATATATTCAAATAAGCCAACTTTTCCCAACATGCAAGAACATTCTACAAGCCTGCTTGTCTTCACAGAGGAAGAAAGGGTTTGACCTCGTCCTGTATTTGCAGCCTCACCTTTTCACCATTGCTAAACCAGAGGAGAGTGGGATATCCACGAACTTGGTTTTCAGAACAGACTTCATAATGCTGTGTACAGTCAACCTAGAGTTTAAAATAGTTATAATCATTCATTCATATGGAATAAAATCCATGCTGTTCCAAACACAGCATCATATCCTCTATATTTAATATCTCTCACTATGTATCTACAGAGAAAAGCAAAGTTTGTCAGAAGCTAATTGGAATAATTTACAAGTTTTGTCTTGAAAGCCATTTAAGTCAGTGTTCCAAATCTCTCTCAAGCCACTCAGGGAGGGTAGAGGCAGAAGCAGAAAAGAACAAAGGCACTACAATTAATATGCTAGTTAGAACAAGCATTCAGTATTTGCAGAGTGAAAAAAATTGCAACCTGGGAAGCAGGACACCCAGCACTCATATGTTAAGAGTTTGAAACCTAAATTTTCAGTAGAAAGATTTAGAATGGCTTGGGTTTTTTTAAAATCATACTGGAGTACTCTGAAATCAGAAAGCAAAACAGCTAGTAACTTGACTTCAATGCAAGGGAAATTCCAAATGCTGAGCAACTGGAATTCAAATTAGATTCTAATTTTGCCACAAGCCAATTTGTAAGGACAGAGAGTACATCTACACAGGGATAAACAACCTGCGGTACAGCTGTGGATGGCCCAGGACAACTGACTTGGGCTTGTGGGGCTAAATATTGCTGTGTAGACGTTTGGACTTGGTCTGGAGGCCAAGCTCTGAGACCCTCCTCCCCTCACAAGGTCCCAGAGCTCAGGCTCCAGCACAAATGTCTACACAGCAATTTTTTTTAGCCCAGAGCCAAACCAGAAAGCTGAGCCAGCTGACCTGGGACAGCAATCTTTTTTAATCCGTGTGTAGGCATACCCTGATTTACAAATCCAGTTAATAAGCAAATAAATATCTACATGTCACGTGCATGGTTCCAGCATCTGCTTGAGATAGCACTTAGATTTTTTAAGTTAACATTAGGAACTCTTTGCCACAGATCTCTGAAGTGAGGACAACTAAGCAGACTACAGGCACAAAGTAACAGGTGCTACTGACATTCACCTGGATTACATGAAGGTCATGTTTCCTGCCTACGTAGAGAATCACAGTCTGAGCCAAAACTAGTTTCCAATAGTTTCATGGCTCCTGTTACACAAAACTGGGTAGGCACTGAGACAAAACTGACTGCCTTTATTAGGGAAAAAATGCTAAAACATGCAAGATGGAACACTGGATAAAACAGGACTTTTGAAAACAATGGGTTTATAACTTTCTACATTAAGAGAGACTGGGTAATACTATAGTAGGAACATACTTAAACCAAGCAATAACTGCACCAGATAGCTCACGCAAACATTCCAGATGCTCAAAAAGTAATCACTACATACAGCATTTAATACATACAGATAATATCAAAGGATCAAAATCCTCTAGTACTTTATTCTGAGCAATCTCAGTTGTGTTGCCAGATTTCAAAACATTTAAATTTCTCAAAAGACTCACTCTGATCTACACCATAAGAAAAGTCTACTCTTACAGAGAGAAAGGAGAGACTGCAGCTTCTTTGTCATTAACAGTTTTACTTAGAAGTTAATGACAGCAGTCTTTAAATACCAAGTGAATACCTTTGAAGGTTTAAGAGTTTAAAAAAGTTAGTCTCTATACATTTAGCACCATCAGATAACATTGAGGGATTCAGATTGCTAGACACCAGCATGACTTTGGCATGGGTCAGCAAATAAAGTGAGTAATTGCAGTTGCCAGACCACCTGCATACCTCTGCATAGAAGTCACTTCAGGAACAAATAATCATCTCCCATGGTAAATACACCACAGAATCTAGTTATCATCCCTAAGGGAAATAGTAAAGCAGGACAAGAAATCAGTTTTTAAGACAGAAGTCCTCCAGAAGTCTATGCTAATTTTTTTTGTTGGAGGGTGGAGGGAGAATATGAAGAGATGAGAAACAATGCATCATTAATGCCTTTATTGGATCTAAAAATTACAAAGCTATCCAGTTGTATATAGCATACTGGAAGAGGAAGAGTAATTTTTACTACTGAAAATAAACCTTGAAATTTATGAAGCCCTGACAACAGACAAGGGCAGTGCAATACAAAAATCAAAACTGAAAATATTCCTCTCATCATCCAGTGTATTCACCCTTTCTTTTCGTTCATAACTCTGAAACACAGTAATCTGAGTACAGACAAGTTTCTGGCATGCCCTTATTTAAAATGAATAGGTCTTGTCAATTCAGAGTTGGCCATCTCATCAGGATAAATAAAATATTTGGGTCCGTGAGGCATAAAAGAGAAATAGCCAGCTCAAAATTAAAATGGGGTCTGTGAAGGTGATTTATCAAGTGACAAAACAGAGTAAATAAAGTTTGGCTTATAGACTATATACGATGAGTAGTGTGCTACTTGACTAATGTATTCATCCAAAGGAGGTATATTTCCAGATTAATAAGAGCTTTCAACCTACCCTGCCAATCTTGACAGTTTCAGAATGTTCAAGAACTGAGGCCAGCTGTTCCCAGGTTGGAGCCAAAGCCTTGCAGTGGCCACACCAAGGGGCAAAGAATTTGATAAAGTGATTACCTTTAAAAGAGGGAAGAAAAAAAAAAGACTCAATTCATATGTACCTGAAACAGCAGCTGTCATTAAAGATTAGCTATTTACCACCAATTATAAATTTATCACGGTACTTTCCAGCTTAAGTACAGGTAATTCTGAAAATATAATAGTAAAGATAAAATACTGTGGTGCAGTAAACATTAGTTTTTAAATGGTATCCATTGTACAGTACTTCACTTATACTTAGTTAGTTTGAAATATCTTAAACTAAACATGGCCATGAATATTTCAGGAGCTAGTTTTTCAATGTCATATCCAAGCACATCAGTGCATAGATCATGTCTTTCCTCCATCCATACATCTTCACAAAAAACACTGCCAAAGGTAGATGTTTATTAAAAGCATAATAATTTTCATCTAACCATTTGCTAAAATTTCTTATTCTAACAAGAATTCACGTGGGTCAGCTACACTGCTGAAGAGGGGAAAACAGCAGGAGGTCAAAAAGTAAACAGCATAATTTAAAGAGAAAGCTCAAACACTAAATACATTTCTAAATACAGAAGTGACTGCAATTCAGTTGCTATAAAACTATTTGAATTAACTCTCCTTCTTTCCTTGCACTGATCTTCTGTCATCTTCTTGTTTGTGTTTATCTAAGTTAAAATTGCAAGCTCTCTGGGAAAAGGACTTTTAAAATCTCTGTCATGTAATCCTGGTACATAGGGTCCGATGGGAACAAAACCTAAGAGATAAAGGAGTTCAGGAGAGCTGGCAATTTCTCAAGAAGACAATATTAAATGCACAACTGCCAACTATCCTGATGTAAGGAAATATAGGATGAATAGTAAGAGGCCAACATGGCTCCAACAGGAGCTCTTTAATGACTTGAAAATAAAAAAGAAATCCCACAAAAGGTGAAAAATGGACAAATTACTAAGGTATACAGAAGAAGAGCACAAGCATATAGGGACAAAATCAGAAAGGCTAAGGCACAAAATTAGTTGCACCTAACAAGGGACATAAAACTTAGTAACAAATGGTATCGTAAGTATATTAGGAGCAAGAGAAAGATGAAGGAAAGTGTAGGTCCCCCACATAGCAGGAAAGGAGAGCTAATAATTAATGACATCAAGAAGGTTGAGGTATTTAATGCCTATTTCACAAAAAAGATTAATAGTGACCATATACTCAACGCAATTAATATTAACAAAATGGGGGAAGGAACAAGTCAAATGTGGAAAAAACAGGTTAAAGAAATTTTAGATAAAGAGAACTTGAGAAGGACGAACATATTTCCTATTGTTAAAACGGTGAAAAAAGGGGGACTTGGGGAATTATAGACCAGGCAGCCTACCTTTGACACCTGGAAAGATACTGGAAAAAAATGAACAATCAATTAGTAAAAGATACGAGGAATAGCTAGGGTTATAAGTAACAGCAAACATGGATTTGTCAACAACAAATAATTTAGACACTTAAGAGTCTAAATCCCACTGGCTGTTGATGGGATTTAAACTTCTAAGTGCCTAGATTCCTTCTGAAAACGATATTTAAGCTCCTAAATCAGTTAGGCACGTGACAGCAAAGCAATGCCTAAATAACTTTAAAAAACTGGGCCTAAGTGCTTTAGGCTATGTCTACACTAGCACTTATGGCAGTATAACTTATGTAGCTCAGGGATGTGAAAAAGCCACTCCCCTGAGCAATGTAAGTTACACTGACCTAAGCGTCGGTGTAGACAGCACTATGTTGGTGGGTGAGCATCTCCCGCTGACATAGCTACACCGCTCACGGGGCTGAAGCAGTAAAGCCAATAGGAGAGCTCTCTTCCCGCCGGCTTAGAGAGCTTACAGTGGCATCACTGCAGTTCCTCTGCTGTAAACTCTCCAGTGTAGCCGTAGCAGTCAAGTCAGTATCATGAAGCACTAACAACATCAAGGCAACTCTATATTAAGATAGAATAGAAAGGAACTAAATACAGAGAAAAGAATGTCAAATGAAAGAATGGAAACCTCTTATAATAATGAAGTCTTTTTCACTGCTTCCCCGATCCTCCCCTCGCCCCCCGCAAAGGCTTCTACTAACAGAACAACTTCACTATAAATGGAGATTCACTGTAGGCAGGCTCTACTGTAATTCCATTCTAGTTTAAATGTTTGAAAGAAAACTTGAGAAGCAGAGAGAAAGATTGATGAAAATAAGATTTATTGGTACAACTTTCTGTCGGGGATTGTTGCCTTTTTCATATTTTTACTCAATCAGTAGTCTCACCATTACTTTATAGTCTAGTTTCTTAACCAGGAACCATATAAACAAAGATCTAAAAAGTAAGGAATCTAATGACTCAGTCCAGTGGCTTTTTATCTGCAATGAACCTCTGAGTTGGCAAGTGCAGCAAATGTGCACACCACTTATCATTGCTGCCCCGTTCTCTTTTGTGGTCCATCAGCCATGAATAACTTGACATTTCACATCATTCTGTGTTGTCCCCATAAAATGATGAACAAGTGAAAGCTTCAGTGTGATTTAGTGTTTTTGAAACAGGTGAGAAATCGCACACAAAACCCAATGCCACTACTGTGAGGCATATTTCCATCCTTACTGGAAAACTATCAATTTGTATTTTTTGTCCAGACAATACAAGAGTTTAATTAGTATGTGGTTTCCAAGCTGAAATATTAGGGTTTTTTAAAGTTTACTAAGTTGACATTTCTCATTTAGAATAGGTAGCTAATGCAGTGATGATGCAGATTGTACAATCAGAATTATTACTTTTTTAAATTCCAAAACTGCACCCAACAATAACAAAAATGTATGGTGTATGCACAGGGTTAGATATACAAAAATTACAATAAAAGATTATTTAGTTTGCAAAACAAAGCACTCACAAGTTAGGAAATGCTAAATTTAAGAGTTGCCCATGTAACCTTAATTCTGCCCCCTTGTGTATCTACCCTCTGCACTGAAAGAGACAGGCATCTAATGAAAAAACTACCATGTGATCATGTAATTAAAAACTGTCTTATAATGCAATCTTAAATCTAGTATTTCCTCACTTTCAAGTACTGCACTTTGCAGTTAAAAAAAAAAAAAAAAAAAGGTAAAAAGAAGTTATTTAGGTTACAATTTCTTAGGTTTTTTAAATCGATTGGAACCCAGAACTTTCAGCACTGCGCCACAGACTTCTATCACTTGAACTACAAAAATAACTACATTACTTAGCAACAGAGGATGGCTATTATCCCAAAATGGAGCATGGGGCTCAGGGTGTGCTAGGTCCAAGGGATGAGTGAGGGGAGCCCAGTCTGGCTCTCTCTTCCCCAAACCGTGGAGTTGTGGGAGCGCCTGACCCATGCGATAGCCCTAGAGGGCAGGGATGGACTACTGGGACAAGAGGCTGTGTCAGGGGTGTGGGGAGGAGAGAGAGCCTGACCTAGCTCTCCTTCCATGACCACCCACTCTAGTGCTACCTGAATGGAATTCCATGGGACAAGAAAAAATCATCTCTCTAGCCCCAGGGTGTTGTCTGTGTTGAATTTCACAGGCCTGTTCAAAACAATGGAGGTGCTAGAGAGTTTCGTAAAGTTACAAGAATCTTTTATAATTGAAAATGTATTATGCAACCTAAATATAAAATAAATATAAAATCTCTGAAGATTCTATCCTCACTGAGCATATCGCAGCTCTGACATGTGACTGGACTCCGCATGCACCAGCCACTGAGCATGCTCTAGCACAGGGCAAGGGGGCGCAGAACAACTTTCCCTATAATGACTGCTCTGAGCCCAGGGAGTGGCAGGCACTAGAACTGAGAGCTGGGAACCTGCCTTTCTTGTGGTCCCAATGACTCAATCCTGCTAGCACTTAACCAGTGTAGGAAAGGAAGCCTTCTGATTTGAATGCAGATTGGACAAAAACTGGACCAGTGAGGAGGGAAAGGAGCAGACTTGCACAAAGAATCTGGAAAGAGTGGGACTTGGAAGGGGGGAAAATTATGACTGGATGCTGGAGACTGGGACTACCTGGGCAAGGAGATGGGTAGCCAGTAAAGGAAACATGGGGTGGACACCCTGGGAGCTGGTGAGGGAAACTGGAGACAGGGGGAGACTGGGAACTACTTGGCTAGGCAAAGGAACACTGAGATGGGATGAGGGCTGTGGTGCATGGGGAGAGCTGAGGCTTGCTGAACCAAGATACTGGGACAAAAAGCCAAGGATGAGATAGAGAGAGAGATTGAAGGAGGAGCCCAGGAAGGGAGAGTGGAACTCAGAGCTAACTGAAGGGGAGGAAGCCAAGGAAAGACAGACTGGACAAAAAGCTGAGAGGTGGGACTGCCTAAGCAAGATGACTGGACTTGAGTATGCGAAGGGGCAGGGGGAGGCACTGGGAACCAGACAGCAAACAGAGAGGGAGGGAAGCTAGGACTGATTAGGCAAGGAGAATGACACTGGAATGAGAAGCAGAGGTTATGTAGGGAAGAATGGGAGTAGCATAAGAAGCCTGAGCTGGGGAAAGACAGGAGTGGGGCAGAGCCAGATTAGAGGAGACAGGGCAGAAAAGGTCACGCTTGCCAGAAATGAGCAAAAGAGTCTGTGCCAACTAGAGAACTCTCGCCTTCAGAGCCAGGAATGGAACCCAAGACTCCTGAGTCTCATTATTCCTTTGCAGTCAACCAATATCTGTGAAACCCACGGCAAAGTGTGTGTCTCATCCCCTTCTACTGCTGGGACACATATAAGATGACAACCTACTACTGCTATCAGTTACTTGTTAGCTCAAGTGGCAGGAGTCTGTGTGGTGGATCTAAGGATTACAACTCTACCAATTATCAGAGGGGTAGCCGTGTTAGTCTGGATCTGTAAAAGCAGCAAAGAATCCTGTGGCACCTTATAGACTAACAGACGTTTTGGAGCATGAGCTTTCGTGGGTGAATACCCACTTCCTCAGATGCATGTAATGGAAATTTCCAGGGGCAGGTATATATATGCTAGCAAGCAAGCTAGAGATAACGAGGTCAGTTCAATCAGGGAGGATGAGGCCCTGTTCTAGCACTCCTCTCTTGGTTTTCACAACTCAACTGCTAGAACAGGGCCTCATCCTCCCTGATTGAACTGACCTCGTTATCTCTAGCTTGCTTGCTAGCATATATATACCTGCCCCTGGAAATTTCCATTACATGCATCTGAGGAAGTGGGTATTCACCCACGAAAGCTCATGCTCCAAAACGTCTGTTAGTCTATAAGGTGGCACAGGATTCTTTGCTAACTCTACCAATGAATCAAGTGAGTGTCAATATAATCCCACATGATGGAATTTCTATTTTTTTCAGTTTGCTTTTTTTAAATCCTAGGAAATTATACAGACAAAAACTATTAAAAGAACATTAAAGTGCAAAGTCAACCACTAAAAAAAAAAAAAAAAATCAGAAAATCCCAGAATTAAGGTTGCCTGTGCAACCTTAATTCAGCCACCATGTGTGTAGACATTATGATACAGTTTTAATTACATGATCGCATACTATTTTTCCACAGGATGCTTGTCTCATTCAGTGCACAGGAGGTACTTGCTCTAGGGATGAGTTAGGGTTGTGGAATAGAAGAGGCTGTTGTCTGTAGGACCTCTGCTTCATTCATAGCAGAAACTGGAATATATGTAGACCATGTAGAATATGTACAGATAAATTAATGCTTGTGAAGCACTTAGATACTATAGTGATGAGCGCCATACAAGAGCCCATGAGGAAATAAATAATTGTATTTCCATAAAAAAAGGTTTGAATAATACACAGTAAATAAAACCTAGAGA
Organism: Gopherus flavomarginatus; assembly: GCF_025201925.1. Lineage (NCBI taxonomy): Eukaryota > Metazoa > Chordata > Testudines > Testudinidae > Gopherus > Gopherus flavomarginatus. The sequence goes on from NC_066618.1 coordinate 180,965,422, forward strand.
TTCACACATTGAACCGTGAGCATAAAACAAAATAGTGCAGGATGGCTCATTAATTGAGCATTGTCCATTCCGTGTACTAAATGAAGCTGGGATCCTGTGAGGGAAAAATGGCAAGTCTTCAATTACATGATGGCAATCATAATGCATATGCATTAGAGGATGAATTTAAGATAGCTTGTGCAACCTTAATACTGCGATTTCCTAACTTTTGAGTTCTTGATTTCATAACCCTAATGTCTTTAATATATTTATTGTATGCAATATGTAATAAAACTGATTTTTTTTGTATGTTATCTTTCCACCTGTTACAGATTTTTGGGTAAGAAGATGGGAGAAAGATACTTTTAAAGACTAATCCACCATTCCTCACAAGATCAAGCAAATATTGCAGGCTTCTCATTAATTAGATCTAAATATCTGTACCAATCATAGCTACAAGAAAATAATTAAATTACCTTCTTCTATATGCATCTTGAAATTGGCTGCTGAGAGATCATGCATTCCCTGTTTAGGTTCCGGAAGTTTTGGTGGTTGCAGATCAGATTCTTGCTCCTATTAAAAAGAAACAAAATAATTACTATTTCTGTCTTATGCAACTGATGTACACAGCATGAATTGTATGGCAATTTGTCTGTCTTACATAGTGCTCCATGTGTACTGATTCCATGCTGCATTGTAAATGGAGACAATCCCCATCTGTCAATTTTCAAATTCCCAAAAATATTTCCTACTCCAGCTTTATTCTGTATCAAGGTCTGTGTCAAGTGGACACTAATAAGCAGTTATTTGAAACTGACATGTGAGTCTACTATACAGAAAGCAACTCTCTCAGTTACTGGGCTAACTGCATCTGGTCTTTCCTCCTGGTGATCCACCATCTCTTCAAGTGTACCCTCCCTTCCTTTCAAACTTCCAACTATCATCTGACCTGGGGGAGAACCACAGGATTCTCCCACTCTCAAATTGGGCCCTGGCTGCAGTTCCCAGTGTATTAAATGTGATTACCACAGCAGGTCTGACTTGGGCTCAGATCCTGCAGTTCTGTTCCCTCAGGGCACAGTAAGAAAGGCAGTCAGCTTCTTTAAAGCAAAGTATTATTTATACAGAACCAAAAGCATACTGTTTTTAAGATATGTTTTCCCTAATAAGCCAGCCTATGCAAATGCCTGTTTTCCCCTAAGGCTTATCATTACCTGGATATGAGTAGGTCCATCTCCTTCAGATTCCTGCACAGAGACTGCCTTCCAGCTTGTGTCTCTGTCAGAGCTCACTGACAATTGACTCTCAACCGCCTCTTTTCCTGAAAAGTCTTTTTTAACTATTTACTGTACTTTTGCTCTGTTGCTCCCAGTCTGGCAAGAAAAGACAATTACTCACCTCTGTAACCGTTGTTCTTCGAGATGTGTTGCTCATATCCATTCCAGTTAGGTGTGCACGCCGCGCGTGCACGTTCGTCGGAAGATTTTTACCCTAGCAACTCCAGTGGGTCGGCAGGTCGCCCCCTGGAGTGGCGCCGCTTTGGTGCCTGATATATACCCCTGCTGGCCCGTCCGCTCCTCAGTTCCTTCTTGCCGGCTACTCCGACAGTGGGGAAGGAGGGCGGGTGTGGAATGGATATGAGCAACACATCTCGAAGAACAACAGTTACAAAGGTGAGTAACCGTCTTTTCTTCTTCGAGTGATTGCTCATATCCATTCCAGTTAGGTGAATCCCAAGCCTTACCTAGGCGGTGGGGACAGAGAGAGATGTCACAGAGTGCAACACGGCGGAACCGAAGGCTGCGTCATCCCTAGATTGCTGAACCAGGGCGTAGTGGGAAGCGAAGCTATGGACAGAAGACCAGGTTGCTGCCCGGCAGATTTCCTGAATGGGCACGTGAGCAAGAAAGCAGGCGATGAGGCTTGAGCCCTGGTGGAGTGCGCAGTCACGTGGCCCGGGGGGGCGTGCGCCAACTCATCACAGGCGCGGATGCAGGACGTTACCCACGAGGAAATCCTCTGCGAGGAGACGGGTAACCCCTTGACACGTTCCGCCACCACAACAAAGAGTTGGGGGGTTTTGCGGAATGGCTTAGTTCGCTCTATGTAAAAGGCGAGCGCCCTACGGACGTCCAGTGAGTGTAGCTGCTGCTCCCTGCGAGTCGAATGGGGTTTTGGGAAGAAAACAGGTAGGAATTTCTCCTGGTTAACATGGAAAACCGATACCAGCTTGGGGAGAAAGGCTGTGTGCGGTCTCAGCTGCACCTTGTCCCTGTGGAACACAGTATACGGGGGATCTACCGTGAGGGCCCGAAGCTCCGAGACCTGTCTCACTGATGTGATGGCCACCAGGAAAGCGGTTTTCCATGAGAGGTAGAGAAGGGAGCAAGTCGCTAATGGTTCAAATGGAGGGGACATAAGCTGGGTCAGAACCAGGTTAAGGTCCCAGGTAGGGGCAGGGCGGTGAACCTGGGGGTAGAGACGCTCCAAGCCCTTAAGGAATCTAGTCACCATAGGGTGAGAGAACACTGAGCGGCCATCCCCCCCGGGTGAAAGGTGGAGATGGCCGCCAGGTGAACCCGGAGAGATGATATCGCTAGGCCCTGTTGCTTGAGGGACCAGATATAGTCTAAGATATTAGCAATGGAGACCTCGGTGGGAAGGAAACTCCGTTCCGCGCACCAACAGGTGAAGCGCTTCCATTTGGCCGAATACATCGCTCTAGTGGAAGGCTTTCTGCTGCCCAGGAGCACCTGCTGCACTGGGGTAGAGCAACGGAGCTCAGACCGGGTCAGCCACTCAGGAGCCACGCCGTGAGGTGGAGTGATTGAAGGTCCGGGTGACGGAGTTTGCCGTGGTCCTGAATGATCAGGTCCACACGAAGGGACAGCGGGACAGGGTCGGCTACGGAAAGGTCCAGCAGCATGGAGTACCAGTGCTGCCGAGGCCACGCTGGAGCTATCATGATCAAGCGGGCTCTGTCTCTGCGCACCTTCAATAGGACCTTGTGGACGAGCGGAAACGGTGGAAAGGCATAGAGCAGGTGCGTTGTCCAAGGAACAAGGAAGGCGTCTGCCACCGAACCCGATGAGAGGCCTTGAAAGGAGCAGAACATCTGGCATTTCCTGTTCCCGCGGGATGCGAAGAGGTCCATTCGGGGAAACCCCCACCTCCGGAAGAGCGAAAGAGCAACATCCGGGCGAAGGGACCATTTGTGGGACAGGAAGGACCTGCTGAGATGATCCGCCAGCGTGTTCCGAATCCCCGGGAGAAAGGACGCGATAAGGTGAATAGAATGGGCTATACAGAAGTCCCAGAGTTGTAAGGTCTCTTGACACATGGGAGAGGATCTCGTGCCGCCCTGCTTGTTTATATAATACATGGTCATCGTGTTGTCAGTGAATACCGAGACACAACAGCCCTGCAGATGGTGACGGAACGCCTGACAAGCAAGGCGGACCGCTCTCAACTCCCAGACGTTGATGTGGAGGGTTAGTTCGCGAGGTGACCACAGGCCTCGGGTTTGCAGGAGCCCGAGGTGAGCCCCCCAACCCAGGGAGGAGGCATCTGTTGTCAGGGACACTGAGGGTTGGGGCGGATGGAACGGGAGCCCCGCACACACCACGGAAGGGTCCTGCCACCACTGGAGGGAGTCCAAGATGCCCTGGGGAATTGTGACAACCCTGTCGATTGGATCTCTGGCCGGACGGTATTGTGCGTTGAGCCAGGACTGAAGGGGTCTTAGGCGGAGCCTTGCATAGTTCGTTACGAATGTGCAGGCCGCCATGTGGCCAAGGAGGGTAAGGCAGGTGCGCACCGAGGTCAGGGGTGCTGCTTGCAGTCTCCGTATGATGGCTGCCATAGTTTGGAACCTCGACAGAGGCAGAGAGGCTTTGGCAAGAGTGGAGTCCAGGGTGGCGCCTATAAACTCTATCCTCTGTGTGGGGATTAGCGTTGATTTCTCCACATTGATCAGCAGATCTAGGCTTAAGAACAAGTTCTTGACAATGCGGATGTGCCTAAGGACTTGGGCCTCAGAAGTCCCCGGATAAGCCAGTCATCTAGGTATGGGAATACGTGTATATGACTGCGGCGAAGATGGGCAACGACTACAGCCATATGCTTGGTGAACACTCTTGGGGCTGTAGATAGGCCGAACGGGAGGACTGCGAATTGGAAATGTTGCCGGTTGCCCACAAACCGGAGGAACCTCCTGTGGGGTGGGAAGATAGAGGAGGGAGGGATAGCTCAGTGATTTGAGCATTGGCCTGCTAAACCCAGGGTTGTGAGTTCAGTCCTGGGGGGGGAGAGGGGGGCACTTAGGGATCTGGGGCAAAATCAGTACTTGGTCCTGCTAGTGAAGGCAGGGGACTGGACTTGATGACCCTTTGGGGTCCCTTCCAGTTCTATGAGATAGGCATATCTCCATATATGGAAGTAGGCATCTTGCATGTTGAGGGCGGCGTACCAGTCTCCAGGATCCAGGGATGGGATAATGGTCCCCAGGGATACCATAAGGAACTTCAACTTTACTAGGTATCTGTTGAGTTCCCTCAGATCGAGAATAGGTCTGAGACCTCCCTTCGCTTTGGGGATTAGAAAGTAGCGGGAATAAAACCCCTTGCCCCGCTCGTACTCGGGAACCTCCTCTATGGCTCCTTTGGCGAGGAGTGCTCGCACCTCCTGTAGGAGGAGTTGCTCGTGAGAAGGGTCCCTGAAGAGGGACGAGGGAGGGGAGTGGGAGGGAGGGTTTAAAACAAATTGCAGGTGGTATCCAAGTTCCACCGTGTGTAAGACCCAGCAGTCCGATGTTAGCTGGGATCACGCAGGGAGGAAAAGGGAAAGACGGTTGGAAAAAGGAGGGGATGGATCCATCAACGAAACTGGTACAACGCCCTCAGGCGCACCTTCAAAAGGAAGGTTTCGGCCCGGAAGAAGGCCTGGAGGGGTTCTGGTTCTGGCCTCCTTGATTGCTGGATTGTCTGCGGCGACCATTCCTGCCTCACTGCCTGGCGAAGTCCTGCCTCTGCCGGGGTTGGGAGTAAGGCCGGTGTTGTTGCTGTGGCTGGAAGGGTCTGCGCTGGGTCATGGGTGTATGCATCCCCAAGGAGCGCATAATGACCCTATTGTTTTATAGGCTTTGCAGCCTAGGGTCAGTTTTGTCGGAGAACAGGCCTTGGCCTTCAAATGGGAGGTCTTGGATGCTATACTGGAGTTCCGGGGGGAGGCCGGAGACCTGCAACCATGAGATACGGCGCATAGTAACATCAGATGCCAGAGTACGTGCAGCTGAGTCCGGGGCATCTAGGGCAGCCTGCAGGGAAGTTCTCGCGACCTTTTTGCCCTCATCAAGGATCGCGGAGAACTCCTGACGTGCTTCCTGAGGGAGCAGCGACTTAAATTTGTCCGCTGCGGCCCAGGTGTTATAGTTGTAGTGGCTAAGGAGGGCCTGCTCATTAGAGACGCGGAGCTGGAGGGCCCCCGCAGAGTAAACTTTTCGGCCGAGTAAGTCCATGCGTCTCGCCTCCTTGGATTTTGGGGCCAGGGCCTGCTGACCATGTCGCTACCTCTCGTTCACAGATTGGACAACGAGGGAACAAGGGGGAGGGTGGACATACAAGTATTCATACCCCTTTGAGGGGACCATGTATTTACGTTCCACTCCTCGCGCAGCGGAGGGAACAGAAGCCGGAGACTGCCAGACGGTAGTGGCGTTGGCTTGAATGGCTTTAATAAACGGAAGGGCCACCCTAGTGGGTGCATCCGCTGACAATATGTCCACCACTGGATCTTGTATCTCCGAGACCTCCTCGGCCTGCAGGTTCATGTTCTGTGCAACATGCCTGAGGAGGTCCTGGTGCGCCCTAAGGTCAAGTGGAGGCGGGCTGGGTCCAGCCACAGCCTCATCTGGAGAGGATGAAGAGGGGAGACCTGGGAGGAGCGGGTCTGCGGAGGGCTCTGCCTGAAGAACTGCATCCGACTCCGCAGGGGGTTTGGGGTCTTGAGGCTGGGACCTTTCCTCCGTGGGAGGGGGAGGAGGATGGGAAATCGTGGCCTCAGGAACCCTGTGCTCCGAGACATTGGAACGTGAGGGACCCGGCTGATGGCCTTGGGCTTGATGGTACGCCCAAGGTGTCCAGAACCCCAACTGCTGCGGTCCATGCTCTTGAGGCTGGGGTTCGTGGAACAAGGTAGTAGGTACATCTGTGTCCGGGGCATATAGGCTATCTGTCTGAGAAGACACAGACGGCTGGCGGGACGGCCGGGGGGCGAACGAGGTTGGTATGGGTCCCTTGCCCCCGTTGGAGGAGACCTCCTCGGTGCCGGAGACCGGTACCGGGAGTCATAACGGTGCCGAGATCGCGACCGGGACCTGCCACCAGCTCGGTGGTGGGAGGTCGACCAGGATCGGGAACGCCGACGGCGCGAGCGGCTGCGGGAGTCTCGGTGCCGGTAGTGATGACTAGAACCGGAGCGGTGCCGAGAGTACCGGGAGGTGGTTCTGCACCACAAGTACGACCGGTACCGCCGTGGTGAACGGTGACGGGACTGTGAGCGGTGCCTCGACTGAGATCTTCCACGGGACCTGGAGCGGTGCCGGGACCTAGGTGGAGATCGGTGCCAGCCTGCCGACTCCAGGGACGGAGGTCTCATGGCTGCCGGCTTGCTTCTAGATTGAAGAACCCGCACCGGCGGTGCCGGGGGTTGAGGCAGAGCAGACTCGGTCATTGCGATAAGGTCCCTGGCTGACGAGAATGTTTCTGGCGTAGAGGGGACTGTCAGCTCGACCACGGGTCTCACCGGGGAGCTCACCAAGACCGAACTCGACAGATCTCTCGGGCCCGGAGTCTACGGTATCACTGGCGTCGGGGCCGCGGCAGGAGTCGGTGCCGGGTGGGCTGCACGAACCTGCTTCGCAGGAGTAGAGGCAGCTGATGTTCTTCTGTCGGGAGCCTGCGCTGGGGAAGGCCGGTGCCGAGGCGTCTTTGCGGTGCCGGCGCGGTCTATTGCCGGCGTGGTGTCGGCACTCGGTGCTGAGGAAGGAAGGTTAAGAGCTGGCTCCATAAGGAGAGTCTTCAAACGATGGTCTCTCTCCTTCTTGGTCCGCGGCTTGAAGGCCTTACAAATGCGGCACTTCTCAGATATGTGCGATTCCCGCAGGCACTTTAGGCAGGCGTCGTGGGGATCGCTCGTGGGCATCGGCTTTTTGCAGGCCGAGCACGGCTTGAATCCCGGCGAACGGGGCATGAGCCCGGGCACCGGGTGCGGGGAAGGGCTAGAGCCCGAACCCGCTACACTATATACAATAACTAATTGACAACTATGAACTAATTACTCTGTACACTAACGATAACTATATACAACAAGTGAACAAGGAGAAGCTAGGTACGTGGAGGACAGCTATGCCGCGCTTCACAGTTCCAACGACCGACACGGCGGTAAGAAGGGACTGAGGCATGGATGGGCCGGCAGGGGTATATATCAGGTGCCATAGCAGCGCCACTCCAGGGGGCGATCTGCCGACCCACCGGAGTTGCTAGGGTAAAAATCTTCCGACAAACGTGCATGCGCGGCGCGCACACCTAACTGGAATGGATATGAGCAATCACTCGAAGAAGAAAGGAGGGTGACTTCAGACTGGAGCCTGAAAGTATGCCATATAGTCACTCCTTACACCCTGTCTCTGTACCAGGCCGGGATTAGGGTTGTGTTACGGGGGCAGAGGGTGCAGATGTGGGTAGTCCGTGCTCCCTCACTTTTCGGGGCTTTTTTTTTTTTTTTAAATTAAAAAAAAAATCTCAGAGCAGTCACTAAACCAGTGACTTTTACTAAGATTACCATGACTGCTCTGTGATTTTTTATTTAAAAAAAAAAACGCAGTGACAAATCTGCAGCCCTAATTATCACATATTAGGCCCACTCCTGTCACAGAAACCACATGTGCCATCACATAAATTTATGAGGTCTTTCAGCTATCTATAATTTACAAGCTATTCAAGACTCCACTTTGAGCACTCTTTCCCAATCCCACAGAACCAGCAATATTAGAAAAGGAGCAAACTAGAACTTGGCCATCTTATAACTAAGCTGCAACACTCACAAACATTAAGTCAGTCACTTAACAGGAAAAAGACACTTTTCTAGGAACTAGCTCAGAGCTGAAAAAACATTACTAGAAACTACACTGCTAAAACTTCTTTGCATCTGATGTTTAAATTTTTAAAAGATACATTAATATGGATCTTGTTTAAGCAGAACTGCGTATTTTTAATCAACTGAGCTCAGCAATCATTGTGGCTTTGTCTTGGCTAGGAAAAATGGTTAACTTAACACCAGGCTCATCTAATACGCTAGATAAGCCAGACCTAAACTCAAGCCTTTTCCTTGTGTAGCTATAGGATAACACACTGCAACTCGATTTTGCTGGTTGAGTTGTAGCCTTAACTCTTCTCTAAACAACAGCATGATCAGCTGCTAATTCTTGCCCTGCATCTACATTAGGAAAAAGGTTGTTTATGCTAGACTTACCTAGCTTGTATTAGCTAAACCACTTTTCCTAGTCAAGACAAAGTACTTGTGGCCTATACTTGTCAACTGAATGTGTATCAGGAAATCCTATCTTAAATGTCAAGAGGCTAATATTTCCTTGAAATAAGATTATGAATTTTGGTTTTAAATACAAGAAACAAAGGGCAAGTCAAAGGATGCCAGTTTTAATTATGGGTTTGATGGCTATTTGGCCACTGTTCCAGTTTATCACCATCATCCAATTTTTATTCTTATAAAGTTTTCCTCTTGAAAAGCAAAACTTAACCCCTATAGTTCAAGAAATCAGTATGACTCTTGAAGAAGGGAGTATTTCCTGTTCACTTACAGCTGGTTCCTCATTTAGTGTCTGCAACATCCAGCTTTCCAGTGCCTGAAAGTCTCTAGGACCCTGGTATTTCACGGGTTCTTGGCCTGGCTTAAGCAGCTTTAGGCTGAAACATTAAAACAGTACAAAGAGGTAAGGCAAAACTTTTCAAATAGATACAAACAAGAAACATTCTTTGGAAATAAATGAACTTTTTGCTGATAACATCAAAACTGAGCTCAGAGCATACTTAGTCCTCAAGCCTATAATTAAAATCACACATTCCCTGGATTTCCATGATGCAGAATTGGGCCCTGTAACTAACCAGAACTCTGTTGTTCTCCTTTAAATTTAGCACAGGTAAAAATACCATATTTTGTGTTAACATTCCAAGATGTCCTTAGATTAACATGAAATGGTGAATAAAATGCTACAAAGAATAATTCAAAGATTAATCCCTGTTTATGCTTGTGAACCCAATTTTTTCAGTTTGCCAAAAAAGCATTGGTTAATTTTTTTCAGTATGCACAAAACCAAAAAGTTTATGTTCCAGGAATTTCTCTACACTTTTTTGTGCCATACCAAATTTGCAGGTCCTTGATCACATGCCACTTCTCATGCTGTATTAAACTGATTAAAAGTAGCTTAAAGCAGATGAACAAGGTGAGAAAATAGGTGGAGAGTTGCAAAGGCAGTCTTTCTGATTATATATATGTACTTGCTATAAAATCTGTTTAACAAAATATCTGAATCTTTTTCCATTAAATATGTGGGAAACTTAAAACTGGAAATCATATTTGTTCAAATACTGGAATTTTAAAGGGATACCATCAAACTGAGATTGTCTTTTTTTTTTTTAAGCGAGTTAAAATTCATTTCAGTTATTATATCTGCTCTGGACTTCCTTTGCTAATTTTTGTGGTTTTACAGCCACATTTTTCTAAACATTTCTCTCCTGTTTTTCTCTTCAGAGCCCTTACAACTTAACAAATTACTACGCAAAAGTGTTTTCAAAAGCACAATGCATACAAATTAAAATAAGAAAAAATCCTCCCTTTATTGCTTTCATTTATAGTATTTTACATGGCTTGTACAATAGAAGGTTAAAAAACATTCAGAAAGGTGTGTGGTTTTTAAGTTAATATTGTCCCTTTAAGAAGTTAACAAAAAATAAAGAAAATAACTATGAAATCCGAATTGCTTATCTCTCCCTTTCATACATCTTCTGGTAATAGTTTGGAGTAGAGCTTAACAGAAATCAAGAAGTTCGCTTAAATGATTCTACAGGCGTAGTAGCACCTCTATTATTTTATTAAGACGAGGTTCGGTTTTCCCCCCACTTAGATCTGTATATCCAATCTCTTTGTTTTGTATGAAAATAACGGCATATCTTCCTCCCCAACTGTACAGTACACAACTAATACATAAAGACTGAATTTCCTGAGGATTTTCAACTAAATCTGTTACTAGTTGGAGTTAAAATTAATTTTAAAATCAGACCTTTAAAAATTTCAGCATGTGACCCTGTGGAGAATGATAAGATACCTGTATTACTGGTATTTGTATGAATATTATATGTACCTCAGTTTACCAGCTTGATAGTATTCTGTTTGAAGACCAAGCAGGAAATTAAGCAATGGTCAGAGATAAGACAACTAGAGGTAAACAACACCGAGGGAGCTAAGGGAACAATAGCTGGTCTAGTAATAGGGAAGATGCTCTTTCCAGGCCACCCAAAAGTGACAGAGCTGTTTCACCAAAGCCAGCACCTAGAGATACAAAAGACCATAAACAGTTAAAAGCACACACTGGCAAAAAGGAAGGGAGGAGGGGAGATACTGAGAGAAAGAATACAGCAACATAGGCCTGGTCTACACTACGCGTTTATACCGATTTTAGCAGCGTTAAACCGATTTAACGCTGCACCCGTCCACACAACGAGGCCCTTTATATCGATATAAAGGGCTCTTTAAACCGGTTTCTGTACTCCTCCCCGACAAGAGGAGTAGCGCTGAAATGGGTATTACCATATTGGATTAGGGTTAGTGTGGCCGCGAACTTTTGAATTGCATTTCCTGTTTGCCCAGCGTGAAGCTCTGGTCAGCACGGGTGGTGATGCAGTCCCAAATCCAAAAAGAGCTCCAGCATGGACTGTCTGGGAGATACTGGATCTGATTGCTGTATGGGGAGACAAATCTGTTCTATCAGAACTCCGTTACAGAAGACGAAATGCCAAAGCATTTGAAAAAAATCTCCAGGCTATGATACGGAGCCCACAGCATAGTGCTGTGTAACAAACATAACGGAAAGCCAAAGAATCAAATGGACGCTCATGGAGGAAGAGAGGGGGGACTGAGGATTCCAGCTAGCCCACAGTCCCCGCAGTCTCCGAAAAGCAGTTGCATTCTTGGCTGAGCTCCCAATGCCTGTAGGGTCAAACACATTGTCCGGGGTGGTCCAGGGTCTCTCTCGTCAATTTACTCCCCCTCCCCCCGCCCGTGTAAGAAAAGGGAAAAAAATCGTTTCATGACTTTTTTCAATGTCACCGTATGCCTACTGCATGCTGCTGGTAGACACGGTGCTGGGGCAATGAACAGCAGCATCCTCTCACCTCCCTTCCCCAGTGGCAGATGGTACAGTGCAGTAGGACTGGTAGCCGTCCTCGTCATCAGCCCGTGAGTGCTCCTGGCCGGCCTCAGGTGAGGTCGGCCGGGGGCGCCTGGGTAAAAATAGGAATGACTCCCGGTTATTCCCGGCAGATGGTACAGAATGGCTGGTAACCGTCATCATAGCAACTGGGGGCTGAACTCCATCAGCCCCCGTCCCTTTCATGTCTAAAGAAAAGATTCTGTACTGCTTGGACTATCACAGCAGCAGGATGCCGTGCTCTTCTCCTCTCCACCATTTAATGTCCTGCCTGGACTATCATAGCAGCTGGAGGCTGCCTCCCCCTCATTTTATCTCACTAACAAGTCACTGTTTCTTATTCCTGCATTCTTTATTACTTCATCACACAAATGGGGGGACCCTGCAACGGTAGCCCAGAAGGGTTGGGGGAGGAGGGAAGCAACAGCTGGGGTTGTTGCAGGGACACCCCCTAGAATGGCATGCAGCTCATCATTTCTGTGGGATCTGACATGGAGAGGCTGTGTTCTCTGGTTCTCTGATACACTGCTTCTCTAGTACACTTGCCCCATATTCTAGGCAGGACTGACTATTTTTAGATACAACATAAAGGAGAGAATGACCCAGGAGGTCATTCCCATTTTTGTCTTTGCGCCCCAGGCCGACCTCAGCGAAGGTCAGCCAGGAGCACCCATGACAGCAGCAGATGGTACAGAACGACTGATAACCGTCATCTCATCGCCAATTTACAATGGCGCAACAGACAGTACCCGTCTCGGCTACCTTGCAAAGGCAAATGAATGCTGCTGTGTAGCGCTGCAGTACCGCCTCTGTCAGCGGCATCCAGTACACATACGGTGACAGTGACAAAAGGCAAAACGGGCTCCAGGGTTGCCATGCTATGGCGTCTGCCAGGGGAATCCAGGGAAAAAGGGAGCAAAATGATTGTCTGCCGTTGCTTTCACGGAGGAAGGAATGAGTAACGACATTTACCCAGAATCACCCGTGACAATGTATTTGCACCATCATGCATTGGGATCTCAACCCAGAATTCCAATGGGCGGGGGCAACTGCGGGAACTATGGGATAGCTACGGGATAGCTACCCACAGTGCAACGCTCCAGAAATCGACGCTAGCCTCGGTACATGGACGCACACCACCGAATTATTGTGCTTTGTGTGGCTGCGTGCACTTGACTTTATACAATCTGTTTTACAAAACCGGTTTATGTAAAATCGGAATAATCCTGTAGTGTAGACGTACCCATAGTCTGTCAGCATAATGACCCAAAGATCCATTCCCAGAGTTGTTAAACCACACCCTTGCAGAGGTGAAGAAAGCACAGCCTTTTCTCTTGAGAGGCATACTCAAGAGAGTCTGAAAAGTGGCTTAAGGCACAGCTCACCCTGTAATTATGAACAAGCCTTTTAACAACAGTACCAGGTATTCTCAAATGCATAATTCTTTTCTTCTATCTTTCCCATTATACTTAGTACACGTCTACCTTGCTATAACACAATTTGATATAACACGGGCAGTGGGGCTCCGGTGGTACTTTAAAGGGTCCGGGTCTCCAGCCACTGCAGGGAGCCCTGGGCCCTTTAAATCACCACTGGAGCCCTGCTGCCACTACCCCGGGGCTGCGGCAGCGGGGCTCGGGTGGCGCTTTAAATGGTCTGAGGCTCTGGCTGCTGTGGGGAGCCCCGGGCCCTTTAAATCCCACTGGAGCCCTGCCACCGCTACCCTGGGGCTGCAGAAGCGGGGTTTGCAGGCAATTTAAAGGGCCTGGGCTCCTCGCAGCGGTCAGAGCCTGGAGCTCTTTAAATTGCCAGCATGCCCCGCTGCTGCAGCCCTGGGGTAGCGGTGGTGGGGCTTCAGCGGCAATTTAAAGGGCCCGGGGCTCCGGCTGCTGCAGGGAGCCCCAGACCATTTAAATCACCAGCAAGCTCTGCTGCTGCAGCCCTGGGGCTTCAGTGGTGATTTAAAGGGCCCTGGGCTCCCCGAATCAGCCGGAGCCCCAGACCCTTTAAATCACTGCCGGAACCCTGCTACCCCTACCCTGATAAAACGGGGTTTCAGCTATAACACGATAGGGATTTTTGGCTCCCCACGACTGCGTTATAGAGGAGTGGAGGTGTACTTACTGACTCAAAATGGCTGCCATTTTCCATAACTTACAAAAGAACTGGACGAGCCAATGACTGTGAAGTTACTCATGTCCTCAATAAAAATAATCACTATTTTTCTAGTGGGGAAGTGATGGTGCACCTAATAAAAATGTCCACTACTTCTTATTGTTTCTACTGGGACTGAAGCTGCAAGCTGCTCCCAGGGAACAGAACTCCCATTTCAATAAGCACTTTCCTAGCATACCTCTCAACCTTCAAACCTTAAACTTTGCAACAAAAGTCATTGTAATGTGTGAAAAATGACAAACACGGAACAGCGTCACAACATAATTGAGAGATTTTTTTAATCTCTAAGGATATTTTCTCATTTAAAAGAGAGCATGGGAAAAAACAGGAATTCTATTTTGTGCAACCATTAAGACATACACCAGTGATGGGTAACCTGTGGTCTGCAAGCAGCCCATCAAGGTAATCTACTGACGGGCCGCGAGACAGTTTATTTACATTTGCATGGTAGCCTGCAGCTCCCAGTGGCCGCAGTTCGCCGTTCCCGGCCAATGGGAGCAGTGGGAAGTGGCATGGGCTGGCCGCAGCTTGCCCACCACTGACATACACCCTTCCCCAATGCTCATCATGGAAGTTTGACTTTCAGATCCCCAATCCAGACCTCTATCACTTGAGGTACAGGAATAATACCTTTGCAAATATATTGCTGTATGTGCACAGGTTGAGCGTGCATATGTTATATGTTTATGGGGCAAGCATGAGGCCATAACTAAGGTTGTGTGGGAAGAAGAGATTAACCGTTGTTTGGAGTGTATTTACTTTAACACTTGGAGGAAGACGGCAGTTCCTTGTCATTAGATGTCCCGTAATTTGTTTCCATGCCTTTTAAGGATTGTGTGTGGGGCAAAGGAGGGGTGGTAGAAGATAGCAAACCTGACCAAGCTTAGTCCAGTTCCCTTTTAAATGAATTTTTTGTTTATGGAATGGAATCTGCCTTGAATTGTGTGTACCACAGATTTACAAGGAATTAGGTACCATCTTATTGGTGTGTCCTATATGCAGAATTAGAACCCTGTAAGTATATTGTTCTCTCTCCTCGTGCCAATACTGAAAGCTGAAGTCTTGTCCTGCTTGTCTTGATCACACACATTTTATAAGATACATATGCCAAAGCTAGCTCAGACCTGACTCATCTTTGTGCCAACTGCTATTAGACTTTGCCCTATTGCCACATTAATTCCAAGGTTACAGTTCCAAATTTACTGTATTAATATTTACTGCAATTCCTACCCCCTAATTAAAATGTGCTGGCAGTGAGGTGATGATGACAAACTCCATTCAGAAAGAGGGAATACTCAATTGTTAGAAAGCACTAATAAGGTATAAGGTCTGTATTAATACAAACTACAAAAACAGTAAACTATTTTTAACCTCTGCTGATCCATCTTCATAAATATCAATATTTGCGCAACTGACTAGGCAGAGCAGTGAATTGTTGTTATTTTCCATCTCTTGAGAAAAGTTAGTATTTGGACCCTAAGGTTTGACCATAAGCTTTTGTGGTCTCTATGGGTACATCTACATAACAAAACAAAAACAAAAACCACTTGCAGCAGCAGGTTTTGAAGCCTGGGTCAACTGACTCAGGATGACACTGCAGGGCTAAAAATAGCAGTGTAGAAGTTCAGACTTGGGCTCCAAAACCCAGCAAGTGGGGAGGGCTCAGAGCCCAGGCTTCAGCCCAAGCATGTACACTGACATTTTTAGCCCTGCAATACAAGCCCGAGTCAGTTAACCTAGATTCTGAAACTCGCTGCCATAGGTTTTGGGGTGTTTTTTGCTGTGTAGATGTACCCTACCATTGTAGGACATTTATTCACAAAGCTATACAATTGACAATCTGCTAAAAAGAGGTCCAGTATTAGGCTAGCAGGAGTGCTGGAGTTTGGGCTGATGTGCTTTAAGCAAAGGCATGTTTATCTGGTATAAATTGCAGCTCACATTCTTTTCCTGCAGCTCAGAGGCAAGATGTGAGCCTTCTCGCCAAGGCCTTACCCTGGCCCTTACTGGCGGAACCCTCATTTATCATAATAGGAAAGGTTTAAAAGATAACAGGTTTAGCGCTCGAGTTCATAAGTAGCTGCTAAGATTTTCAAGCCCTGTTAAAGCAAAACCATGTAGAGAAACTTGCACAGCGCCAGCATCAATATGTGCCTGGTTTTAGATGGTGTTTTTAATCTATCAGCTTTATGAGCACCAAATTCACACAAAAGTTTGAGACCATTTATACACACTGCATTGGTTCTGCTATATACAGTTAGATAACTGAAATAATTTTGAAGTAGTTAAAATAGTTTTGAACTACTATTACTTTACTGCTGTATGTTATGTTACAGTCTCAAAGACATGTTGGGGTGGGGGGAAGGGAGCCTATTCTGAACTTTGTTTAAACATAGCCATCTTCCAAGCTGTGAAAGAAAAAAAAAAAAAAAAAAAGAGACATTATAGATTATCTTGTCTTGGCAACATGATGAGGGCTTAAATTTATCTTCTAACGACTGAAGAGCTATAAAGGAAACCACCAAAAATCATAACTTAGAAGCTGGTCTCAACAAATTGGCAGAAGACTGTGGAAAAACATACAAAATAATAGAAGCACACATCCTTTTGTACTTACGTGGGGTATCCTCTGATTCCAAATTCAGAGCAGAGTGGAATATCTATAGTGCAATCCACTTTTACAACATAGACTGATGGATTTTCCATGTTGTTGTATTTGTCTCCCAGATCATTCCAAGTTGGTTGTAGACGTTGACAGTGTCCACACCTACAAAAGGATGAGCAAAAGTTAAATAAATTTCAGTAATAAGGTCACTGTTCTGATTTGTATGCATGCTATATACTTAACAAATATAGGTTTAAATGTAAATATAAAGACTAGATATGAATGAAACTATGGGAAAAGTATATATACACGTGGGTGAGATCTGATGTACTTGAAACATGTTAGACGAATGAAAAATGAGAAACTTCTTCCATATAAAAGCAGACTGCGTTAAACAACAGTTAACACCGTAGAGTTGCCTTTTATTGTAGAAGGCTAACCTTGTAAACAGTTTTGACACAAAATTCACACCAAAAAAAAAAAAATCTAAAAACAGCCCTGACGGTTAGATAAGTACTTTTGCATTACAAAGTCTGCAAGGTTCATTGTAAAAGATTATTAAATTAATGAGAATACTGAAAAGAGAACATTCAGCTTCTCAACTTTCTAAGAACACCATGAGAGGATGCCTGGTGTTCTATATGCTCTTACATTTGGAAGCACCATGTTTTTACGTGTCTGGTAAGGAGATAATGGTTTGTACTCTTTGTATAAACACAAGTGATCTTAAGTGTAACATCAAAATTGTGACTCCGGAGACCCATGGAATACCTAAGTCAGTGAAGTAGAACAGTTCTGTTTCAAAGTCCTGAAGAGATGCTAATTTTAATACGTTATAAACAGGAACAAGTGTCTTTGCATAGTGAGATTCCCAGAAGCCTCAAAATATTCAACATATGCACACAGTAAGGTGACTTAAAACAGGTTTCAGAACAAATAATTGCTATTTTGCTTTTCTCTTAAAGGAATAGTTAATTATTCAAGTAATCTTTTCCACTGCTTGGCATCCAATAGCATACTAATTCAAATTTAAAGTGTTAGAAATGTTCAGCCAATCAAGAGATTTACCAGTTCTTGAAAACACCATTCCAAGTCCCCCAAAACCGAAAATGAGATCTCATACTATTGGCATTTACAAACTGGAGTTGTCAAAAACACTAACACCAGAAATATGGTAAACTAGTGGTCCCCAACCTTTTTGGCTGGCAGGCACCAGCCGAAGGACCACTGTGGCGGTGGAGCACCTGCCGAAATGCCACCGAATTTCGGTGGCATTTTGGCGGTGACGCCTCTCGATGACACCACTTGCCGTTGACAAGTGACAGCATCGAGAGGTGTCACTGCCGAAATTTGGGAGTGACACCTCTTGATGACGTCACTTGTCGACGGCAAGTGGCATCAGCGAGAGGCGTCCCCGCCAAAATTTGGAGGTGATGCCTCTCAGTGACATCACTTGTCGGCGAAATGCCGGCAGATGCTCTCCCGGGGGCCAGGACGCAGGCGCATTAAGATGCCCCCGCGGGCGCACCGCGTTGGGGACCACTGTGGTAAACTATTTAAAGGAGCCAATGTTAATTTATCTTGAATGACCGTTCTTGCTGTTCCTCATTTTTACAGGTATTAAAAAAATGTCATTAGATTAATTAAAATATCCTCAACTTTGTTTGCTTTTGACAAGTCCTGGTAAGTCTACTTTTTATGCAACAATTAACACAACAATAAGAAAGTTTGCAGGAAGTTGCCTCTTACTCCCTACAGCAGTGTTTCTCAAACTGGGGTCGCCGCTTGTGTAGGGAAAGCCCCGGCAGGCCGGTCCGATTTGTTTACCTGCCCAATTCGCAGGTGCGGCTGATTGCAGCTCCCACTGGCTGCAGTTCACCGCTCCAGGCCAATGGGAGCTGCTGGAAGCGGCATGGGCCGAGGGACTTACTGGCCACTGATTCCAGCAGTCCTCATTGACCTGCAGCGGCGAGTCGCGGCCAGTAGATGTAGCCCAAGAAACTAAATTCTTTATCTGACTAAAAAGGAAATTATAGGGGCTGTGTAGTCATCAAGACCCAAAAGTAGAATATAATCCAAAATTTATTTTAAATAATTACTCAATCTTTACTGCAGAGAGACTGTTGCAACTCCATAGTTAACACTGTAACAAGGTTTCAATTAGAAGGCTAATTCTGGACTCAACTATAAAATAATCCAAAAAAGGTCTGACACTTCAAATGCCATATGAGGTTTGGTAATTAAGGGAGAATTTGAGTATGGAAATGTAGCAAAGGTATCCCAAACAACTTTAGTTCTTCACTGTGCTTCCCCATTCTGTAAGGCAGTGGCTCTCAACCTTTCCTGACTACAGTACTCCTTTCAGGAGTCTGATTTGTCTTGCATCCCCCAAAATTTAATCTCACTTAAAATCTACTTGCTTACAAAATCAGACACAAAAATACAAAAGTGTCACAGCACACTATTACTGAAAAATTGCTTACTTTCTCATTTTTAACATAATAAAATTAATCAATTGGAATATAGATACTGTTCTTGCATTTCAGTGTATAGTATATAGACCAGTATAAACAAGTCATCGTATGAAATTTTAGTTTGTACTGACTTTGCTAGTGCTTTTTATGTGGCCTGTTGTAAAATTAGGCAAATATCTAGATGAGTTGATGTACCCCCTAGAAGACATTGGTGTACCCCTGGTTGAGAACCACTACTGTAATGCATTGATTCGACACTGCCTTATGTTGTATTTAGTGATGTACTCCCTTAGGTCTTCATCTAGTAAAGAATCAATTAGATAAGTTCAAGAATTTGTAAAACTGTGGAGTTTGACAGGGTAACTTTTCTGTGGCTCTGAAGTTTATATTGAATGGTGTTGGCTGCTGTGTGTGTACACACAATGTGGTTTCTTGACTATTACAGAGAAGGTTGGTTAGGTTTGAGACATGGTTTTGGGGGTCTGAAGAAGAGTAAGTAACATGATATGGGTATAGCTAGCTCTCTGAGGGAGGAAGAGAATCTGCTAATAAAGATGACACTTGCATAGTGGGTGCCTAGTGCATTTATCAGTACTTCAAATGTAAGATAGTACTGTGCCAATACTAGTAGTGTATGGCTCAATGTCGAAAGGGCAAGGCATACAAGTGATAAGCCTATCTTATGAATGAATGGAAGGTGCACACAGATATAAGGACAGAGCTGATACTGTGTGAGGTACCTAAAGCTTGCAGTCCCATAATTCTAAATGTTGGGGACTCGAAAAAAAAAAAAAGAAAAAGAAAAAAACCCCTAATTTTAATGTCTTTATTCCTAAATGCCTGAAGTTTTCTATGCGCTCCCCTTCAAAGTTACTTCAAAATTTCAATTTGTATAAAGGAAGGAGAAGGCAATGCTCAACTCTGAGTCAGTAAACCAAAACTGACCAAACACTAGCTGTTCATACACACTGACAATCCAATAGAAGAAAGTAACATTATGGAGTTGGCTGATAAATTGTGGGCCCAAATTTACATCCACCTCTTTCCTGCTCTTCTCCAAATGTAACTGATTTTTTGACTGCTGCAGCCTCAGTTTTTTTGGTTGCTGCAGCCTCATTATGGCATGGAGTAGTGGTATCTCATTGACGGATTTTAATAATTCCTTAGTCAGATATTCCCATGAATTCTGAAATGCTTTTAGCACAGGTTGTAATATGAACAAGCAATATATGTCTAGTCAGAAAAGTCCACAAATTCAAGAAAGCTTATCCCGATCAGTCTCATGTATTTATGTGGTCATGTGTGTCGGTCATTTTAATGCTGCATCACCTAGCATTGTGCTCTTAGTGCTACCACTGAAGATCACTCAGAAGCATCAGCTGGTCTAGACTGCTGCTGTTCACCTCTTATGTGGGCGGGGATGCTGCATGATTGTTACTCTCAATGCTCTGCAATGACTTGTCACTTGTTTACAAATGTAAATCAAAGTACTAGTTATGATCTATAAGCCATTAAGAAGTCTGGCTTCTTGAAAAACTGCCCTTTCCCTTATATCCTATTACTGGAGGAGGTTAGGTTGAAAGCAACTGAAATGCTTCTGCTCTTTGTTCGTAAGCATGAATTTTTTAAGACCCACATCACAGCACTGTCAGTCCAACGTCTGAATGTAGAATTCACTTCCTCATCCAGCTCACTCGAGCCAAGATTTGGTGACCTCCAGAGAAGAGTGAAAAAATATCTGTTCAAACTTTTGGCTAACATTTTTATAAGACCTCAGGAGGAGGTCGCTGAAATTACAAACAATAAGCCAAGAACGTAGCAATTTGGCAGTGAAATTATGTGGGGTTTTTAATTGTTGATTTTAAAGGTGAGGCACTCAAATGCAATGGCAATGTGTACCACAAGGTAATATATATAAACAAATATTCTAAAATCAAAACATCACATTCACAGATGTTGCTCAATTCTCTGATTTAGCTGACTTGGTCTGATTTTGAACATTCAGTTGACCGGACAAATAATGTCAATTGACTGCCTATTATTTGATTATGGTAAAATATTGTCAAATATCCCAGCAAGAACGCCCTGATGTAGACAACAGCCTATCTTTTGGATTTCACCATAGTGTCACCTGTTAACATCTCTACTCAAATGTCTTGATCACTCACTTTAGTACATGCTAATCCTACTTGTTGGGAAAAAGGTTAACTAATTGAAAGCTGAACATCTTGATTGATAAGAATCTTCTAGGACAAAGATCATATGTATATCTCTACTTGTATACCAGACCATCAATGCACATGGTGGTTTACAAAGCAAAACATAAGAGTTAAAAGGCACAGTTCTTGCCCTGAAAAAGCTTACAATCTAACCTGATGAAACAAATATACAGAAATTAACTCAGATGGGAGTGGGAGAGGAAGGCTCACGATCATTAAACCTCCTCCCACAAAACAAAATAAAAAGATGCCTAGTCATTAAACTTCTCCCTTATCATACAAAAGTATCACAGCTATTAAATCCCCCCCAACAACTCCCCTCAAAAAAAAGCAAATGATCTACACTGAATGCCCATTTCAATAAATTCCCATGCCTCGACTCTTAACAAAAAGCGTCTTCATAATGTATCCCTCAAACACACACATTCCCACGTTTCACATTCTTCTGAGTTACGTAACTCAGTTGTGTAACTTGTATTTTATAATTAGGCATAAGTATCTATGTATGGCTAAGCCTATTGGAGACCATAAAGTCTTACTCTGTTTGTGACTGCTGTTACTGTTCTAATAAACCAGTGGTTTAAAATATTTGACCATTTTTGACATTTGACAATATTTGACAAGTCAATTGACCAACCTTAATTGAGAGTGGGGACAAACATTATTTCCCCACAACTCTTCTTTGGAATCTCCCTGAAAGGAACATGCCAACCAGGTAAAAGCAAATTCATTACCGCTGCTAGGTCTTGCAGGTGGGTCAGTGGCACTCTGATCAAATGGCTGCTGATAGATCTTGTACAGGAGGTTCACATCCTGAGAGATCATAAAGCAGTGTCATGGGTTGAGACCAGACTGCCCTTTCCATATTGCTAAACTGAAGGAGGATCATAGTATGGAAAATCTGAGAACCAATCATTCAGCAGTATCAAGATGCACAACCTGACCAGCAGACAGACACCTATTGCTCTATGGAGACCACCAAGATGAATGCTATTTTCGGGTTATCTCCAGGTCAAAAGGCTCACTGATGAAGTAAAGTACTGACACCCTGTAGAGAGCTACGAATCGGCAAATGTTAAAAACAAAATAGAGTCCAAAGTTTGCAAGATTTGGCCTGCAAGATAAACTCACTCACTGAAAATTTCAGCGTATCTAACATTTCTGTAATTGGCAGGTTTCTCCATGCATGTCTGCCAACATGTCTATGTAAGGATTTGGATGCAGAGGATGGCACAAGACCAGATCTCATGTCAATTAATCATGTGGTTAATCAAGAAGAAAGCCATTTGATGTCTGGGAAAGATCAATAACTCCAGACACAAAAAAGCATTTTTAAAAAGGAAGTCCTGCGATAAGACTGCCTAAAATTATTATTTTGACTTCTATCTCCGAAGACTCCATTACAGAGTTCAGACATCCACTGCACCACCTGTCCTGCTCCCCATCTAAAAATTCCATCCTTTTATCCCTCGTTATGAGACTATCACAATCTACTGCATGTAGGAAGAATTAAGACTAAGCTCTAGCTCAAACATAGATGCCCATAACCCCGCAATGAGTTCCACACATGAAGGCCACCACACTTAAGAGGAGAGCCAATGATTTCAAAGGGGCTCATATGGATCTCATTGCAGAACCAGAGCTCTAACAAGTAATATACTAAAACTGGCGCCAGAGAACTTCTCAGTTAAATGACTAGTAAGCCAAATATGAATACCCAACAGGACTAAAATGAAATACAATGCATCCCACTGAAGACATTCACAAGCAACAGATAACATTTATTACTTATATAGCTCTTTGTATTTTCAGAGTGCTGCACAAACAGCAATACTCCCCAACATAACTCTGTGGAAGGTATTTGTCTCTTTTTACTCGTCTGAAAAATAGGGATGACAGATTAAGGGCCTGTTTTTTCAGCGACACTGAGCACCCACAACTCCAAATAGAACCACGGGGAACTCTGGTTGCTCATCCCTAACTGCCTTCTCCAATGTTACACAATGGTAAATTTGGGATTAGAATTTAGGAGTTCATGATACCAAAACAGTGCTCTGGAACATGATGTATTTCTTAAGAACCACTCACAAAACACGTGCCATTTACTTTGTTCATATTCATAAGGAAAGGAGGAAACAGAAAACCCACAGAATAATTAGGAGTCACTTTTGGAAAACTTCATTTGGAAGCTCAGTCAGCTGCTGTCAAATCTATCAGCATGGTTTTTACTACATTTTTACATTAATCAGTAAAAGGAGTGAGGCTCCATCAGCCCTCTTTCAAAAGTGATTCAAGGAAACAGGATGCACACAAAAAAGGTTATTACACCGTCCTCTTAGGGCTTGTCTCCATGAGGATGGAAAGTGATTTTTTTAAGAAGTGTCAGCTAACTTTAGTAACAAACTTTACCAAAAGCTAAGGCAAATCGAGAGGAAAGATGGCCCAGGGGCTGGTGTTAACCTGGAATTCAGAAAACCCAGATTCGATTCCTTTTTATTCCACTGGCTTCCAGTAAGACCTTGGATAAGTCACTTTCCACGTGGGTGCTCTGGTTGAGCATTCAGCGCGCCCTGGGCCAGCTCTGCAAGTGACCTCCCCCTTGTGCAGACACCTCATCTCACCTGACCTCCCCCATCCGTACCATGGGGACAGTCACACTCCCCGCCCTGGCGGGGCGGCTGCTGCTGAGAACGGACACGTTTAGGACTAGGAGGCACGGCTGGGGCCTGTGCTGAGGAAGGCCACGTAGGCACCGTGGGGGCGGGTTGTGCTGTTGCCTCCTGCCCTGGCCATGCAGCCCCCGCCCCTCCCGGCTAGCAGGGTCCCCGCGTGTGTGTATTCCGGGCTCAGCGCCTGCCCCAGACCCGCCCGCGTGACCCCCGAGGAACCGCCCCCAGGGCCGCTGCCACGTCAACGGGGAAACGCGCCGCCGCGGGCCCGGCCCGGTTACCAGGGGGCGAAGAACATGACGAAGTGCGGGGCGATCTGGGCGCCGTGGCGCAGCATCTCGGCGTTGTAACGGTGCCGCGCGTGCGGATCCAGCTCCGGGTCCGGCTCCGCGTCGCCCCGCGCCGGGGCCGCGCACAGGAGGCCTCCGAGCAACAGCAGCAGCAGCCGCGCCGGGCCCGGGCGGGGGGAGGCGCCGCGGCACAGAGCAGCGGCCATGGCGGCGCGGAGAGACCCAGAGAGCGCGAGAGGCAGAGAAGCCGGGCAACGTCCGCCGACCGCCTTCCTCCGTGCCGGCCCCAGGCCCCGCCCGCAGCCTTCCGGCCCCGCCTCCCCGGGGTCAAAGGGCACGAGAGCCCCCCCCCCCCGCTGCCCTGTCTCTACTCACTATCCCCCAGCTCCTGTAGCCGCCTCCCCCCACCTCTCTCTGCGCTTCACAGACACCCTCACTACCCGTCCCTGTGCCTCCAGCTCAGCACCCTCCTCACCCCCAGCTTTTCCTGTCTCACTGCACCCTCCCTCTCCCGCACCCGCTGCTACTGCCCACCCCTGTCCACACTGCGCTCTGGGGGGGCTGTGCCTTCCTGGTGATCCCTTTTGGAAGCATCCAACAGTCCTTTTACAGATGCAAAGATACCCGCTCATACACACTGCACCGGGAGTGTAAATCTAGAAATTTGGCTAAATCACAACTTAAAAAAAAGTTTATTTGTGGAAATCCATAAAGAAAAGGTACATATACTCTTAGCACCACTTCAGTTAACAATGGGAATGAAGACAAGTAACAGTTGCCTGCTACCTGGAGAAAACCAGCTTTAGATCTTTGCCCCTGAAAGAAACCTTTGAAGGGCTCAGGTTCCTTTTCATAATCATATGTCCCATAACATTGGGACCAGATACAATTACAGCCATTTAGCCTACAAGATTTTGGTCCATGTGCTCTTTTCTGCGTATGTGATACCACATAGGGAGGCCATAGGAGGACCTCAGATTGTTTATATTGTCCATATTTAATATGCTAAAAATAGCTGTGTAGCTATTGAGGCTCAAGGCTCACTGTTATAGACTATATAAGTGTATGCGGAATGGCAGCTATAGAATAGCATCCCCTAACCTTAGGGTTTTTGTGTTGACTTTCTGCAGTTGCTATGTAAGAGCTTTACTCTACAAAGCTCGTGAGGGGTGTTGGGGTAACCCACTCTGAACATCACGTTTCCTTCTCCACACAGCAGAAAATAAGATACAAAACACAGTGTACGATATTACCTTAAACATCCTTAATTCCTCATCTATGCTTTCAGAGACTACATACATAAAGGATAGGGTCAACGTTGAGAGCCATGCTGCCATTACTAAACTACCGGTTTAGATGGCAGAGGAGGTCTCATTATGTCTGAGATTCATGTAGTCCACATGTATTTCTGCAGACCTTGGCCAAAACAAGTTTTGAAGGTTCCGCTCCACCGTGTTGCTATCCTCCATAGCAAACAAGAGAAAGTAGGGGACTTATTGAACTGATAAAAGTCACAGATTTTTGTAAGTAAGTTTTCCACTCCTGCCAGGTTATCATGGGAGAGTAAGATATACGCTGTTATGGTGCTCCTCTAGGCCTTCAGAAACTTTTATTTTTGAACAGACTGAATTTCAATCATCAATAGATTATATTTGTACCAGATCAGACAAAATGACATTATACTGTTTTGCCCAGCACCTAACGATATCAAAATCACTGTTTTACCTACTGGATATGTAATTGAACATAACATTGCATTTTTGGTTTCCATTACCTCTTTTTGTATTGGCTAGTAACAGTCACGATGAAAAACGGCAGCCCTCATGAAATACAGGTTTGTTAGTTAAATTGTGCTTTTTTCTGGTAGATTGTTCAGCAGAAGAACATAAAAAGAGAATAAAGAGGATTTGTTTACTCAACATAGAGAGAGGCTTACTGAAAAACATTATAATAAATAATTTGGGCTGACAAAATAGTAATTGTGTTTTAAAAGAGATCTTTTGATTACAAAAACACATTCCCCACTCAATTATAAGAATTTAAATTCTGCCATAATCTAATAGCAGTATATTATTTTGTTCTTGCATCAGAGGCTCTAAAAGCACTTTACAAATATTGACAAATATAGCTTTACAACATCCCTGTGAAACGAGTAAATATCTCCAGTTCACTGATGGGAAAACAGAGGAACAAAGAGGCTAAGTGATTTGCCTAAGAGTTTGTCTACACAGAGTTCACACAGCATGTCAGTGACAAAGCCAAAAACAAAACCCATGTTGCCTAACTCCCAGTCTTGTGCCTTAACTTCATGTTGCTTCTTTCTTGCATTTAACTGTTCTTATAGCTTTAACTCCACCTCTTTCAAACAACTCAATTTAACATACTCTTCACTCCTAACCTTATCTATTGTCTCCCTGACTCCTCAACCCAGGGCCGGTGCAACCCATTAGGCAACTAGAGCACTAGCATATGGGGGATGGCATTTCGAGCCCTTCGGCGTCCGGATCTTTGGCTGCCCTGGTCGTAGTCGGCATTTAGGTGGAGGCACCTGGGGCAGGGGGGGCGCAGGAAGGGCTGCCTGCAGCAAGTAAGGGGGGGGCATGGCCCACAGAGGAACTGTTCCCTGCCCCAGCTCACCTCTGATCCGCCTCCTCCCCGAGCACACTGCCCCGCTCTGCTTCTCTCCCTCCCAGGCTTGCAGCGCCAAACAGCTGATTGGCACTGCAAGCCTGGGAGGCGGGAGAAATGGAGCAGCAATGGCGTGCTCGGGGAGGAGGAGGAGCAGAGGTGAGCTGGGGCGGGGAGCTGCTGCTGCAGGGGAGGGGGGCGCCTCAGGGTGGAGGGGGGGAGCTGCCAGAGGGGAGACGCCTCAGGGCAGTGGGGTGGGGAGCTGCCGTGGGGGGGGGCAGGTTGCAAGGTGGAAGTTTCGCCTAGGGTGCGAAACATCCTTGCACCTGCCCTGCCTCAACCTCATTCCTCTTTGACACCTAGCTCTCTCTTTATCCCACAGCTTTATCTTCAGTGACTTCAACGGCCATCTCCATGTCCCATTTGACCTATTAGCCGTCTACCTCCTTTTGATTTTTTAAAAAGCTGCATCAGCACTCTACCTCACCAAAATGATCACTTGCTTGACCTTGTCTTCACTAGAGGCTACCTTTTCAGTATCTAAGTGCTCTCTCTGCCCACCTCCTCATCAACTTTATCACCATCCTACCTCCTTCTCTTCTCCCCAACCTTTCCATAACCTCTGCTCCATCACTGTCCATGACTTTTCTCTCCACTCATTCTTCCACTGTCCCTATTACCAAGTTCCTCCATTCCTGCATCCTGGACTCTTCTTTAGCTTTGTCTACACTGCAACAGTTTTAACTTAAATCAGTTTTTAAACTTATTTAGATAAACTGGTACCACCCCTTGTATGGGCACACCAGAGTTTTACCAATTTTAATCTAAATCAATATAAGCCAGCCGTAAACTGATCTATGTCCACAAAGAGATTTGCTGTGGTTTAACTAAACCAGTTTTTAAAACCATTTTTAGTTCAGCTGGTGCAGCTTTTATGTTGAGACAAGGCTCTTAGCTTCAGCATTGTGCCTGTGCACTATTAAATTGCAGCTATGCTTAATACAGGGGTTGGCAGCCTTTCAGAGGTGGTGTGCCGAGTCTTCATTTATTCACTCTAATTTAAGGTTTTGCGTGCCAGTAATACATGTTAACGTTTTTAGAAGGTCTCTTTTTATAAGTCTATAATATATAACTAAACTATTGTTGTATGTAAAGTAAATAAGGTTTTTAAAATGTTTAAGAAGCTTCATTTAAAATTAAATTAAAATGCAGAGCCCCCAGGACCGATGGCCAGGACCCGGGCAGTGTGAGTGCCACTGAAAATCAGCGTGCGTGCCACTTTTGGCACATGTTCCATAGGTTGCCTACCCCTGATTTAATACAAGAAACCCTGAAATGGGGAAAAATAAGTGCCTTATATAATCTGTTTAGCATGTAACGTGCATTCAGATGCAAATGACACATAAATGCATGACATATTTTAAGGAGAGCCAAATTTGGCATTTTAACTGGAGTTTATCCCACATCAGCCTAGGCATCAACAACACTCTCAGCAGCCATAGGATTTTAGTCCATTTTCCTCAAGGCTTGAGTTTGATTTCTTAGGCTTATTGTACACTAGGAATTTATGTCAGTAGAACTATGTTGCTCAGAGGTGCATAGACAGTGGTATGTCAACAGAAGGGTTTCTCCTGCCAAGGTAGCTACCGCCTCTCAGGGAGGGGGAGTACCTATGCTAATTGGAGAAGCTCTCCTGTCAGCATAGGTAGTGCCTTCACTAAGCGCTACAGCAGTGCTGTCAGTGTAGACAAGCCCTAAGTTCCATATAGAAACATGGTCTTTTCCCCTGACCCAGGGTCTCTTGCAGGAGCCTGTCCACTTCCTGCAATTCTCATCCCCAAGGCCCTACAGCTGAGAGTTAAGGAGAGTCTTTCTACTCTCTTCTGCTGAGGCTTTCCTCCAGCAGACCGGCTTCTAGCCTGCTCCCTGAAGGATTGTGCTCCTTATGCTATTTATCAGGAAATCCAGGAAGACCTCTTTACTCCTTTCTCCTCTCTAGCCTGGCCTCAGGTTTTCTTTTATATCCCTGGCTCTGTGTTACAATCTTCTACCATGTGACCCAGGAACTTATTCCCTTCACTTGGGAAGGGGGGCTGAGCCTGGCACACAGTGTAGCTGAGCCCCAACCTCTTGAAGAGCCAGGTCTCCCTATGACAGTCCCATTCCTGGGATCTCATTTATTAACAAAAACCTAACAACTCAATGTCAGTTCAAATACTATCTTCCAGACCTCCCTCTTCTCCAGGTTATACCATCCTTCCCCCAAACCATCTCTTTCCTAAAACCTTTCCCAGCTACAGCTTCTTCTCCTGCTTCTATAAGTATGTTCCACCTGACTGGTGCAGAGAATCCACTCCCATGTCCTTTCCTTCACTCTGAATCTCATCTTTGTCTGAACAGGCTCCCTCTTCAGGTGCTGCCTCTGTGTTGCCTTCCTGTGACTCTTGGTTATCTGACTCAGCTGCAGGCTAGAGTCTTGAAACAGAGTGCTGTGACATGGACATGTGGGCAACGACCAATTACTCTGCTACACTGCTGGGACCCCTTCAGAGTGGAGGACACAGGGAGTGAATAGCGATTTACAGGTATCCTCGGGTCAAATATCTGCATCATCGTTCACCAAACGGTGGCATGTGAGATGCCTACCGAGAGCCAATAGTAGTTATAATCCCTAGTAGTTATAATCAATGTGAAATCTGTGTACAGATAATCTGTTTGTGAAAGCTACTCGTTATACGCATACGTTTATATGAAAGACTATCTACTAATGGTCCCATTTTACAATATGATAAATTGCTTAACTGTGCTTATATTTCACTAGTGGTGACCTGTGGCTTTGATGCTCAAGTTTATGGTAAGTCTGAGTGAGGCTGGATGAGTGTGTTGTCCTGGGAGATGTTGTGCTGATTTTTACAGGTGGTGAAGGAGGGGTATGGACTCTTGTGAGGGGATATCTACGTTTGGGGTCATTGCATGTGCTGGTTATGTTGTTCTGGGAGATGTGTGTATTGGTTGTGCTGTTGTGCAGGTCATTGTGTTTTGTGTCTGGGTATGTGTGCTGGGGTTATTGTGTGTATTGGTTGTGATCACTTGTGGCTGGAGGTTGTGCTTGGAGATGTGTTGAATTGTGTTGGGGCGCTGTGGTGGTAGAATTGAGTGGAGGTGATGAATGAGGGGTAGTTGTGTTGATTTGTGTGGGGGCGCTGGGCTTAGGGATTTTATGTTGTGTGTGGGTTGTGCTGGGAGATGTGTGTAGATTTGTGGGGGTGGCAAATGAGGGAATTGGAGTTATTGTGTGTGCTCGTTGTGTTGTTTTGTGGGTAGTTCTGAGCAGTCACCCTCATCCATCCAATGGAATTGTTGCATGCAAATTACCTGTAGAGAAGGGGGCAGGGGGGAGTACCTGACTTATCACTGACATCACAACTGACTCTTCGCCTGGTATAATTGGTAATATCAAAATGGCTGAGAAATTGAAAATTGGACAGTAATAGACTGCAAATCTCAGTGATGATTTACCCTGGTGAATCAGAACAAAGAGCTCTCAGCCATGCTTTTAGATGTTTCCATCACTTCAGATCACTCTACAGACATTCTAGACTTCAGAATGAGACACAGACTGACAATCCTGGCATTTTCTATAGATTGTCTAATTGCCTGATTCAAAAATATTGTGCCATGAATTTTTTGCAGAAACCAGACTATCACAGTTGAAATAAACCATGCCTCAAATCCATTCACATACCACTGAACAGCAAAAAGCTATTTAATGCCCATATGTATGCCTCCAAATAGCAATACTGTCAACTAAGCTAAATTATACGTCTATCCTGTACCAAGGGATCTCAAATAGAGTGTGTACCACATCTTATCAGAGCGATTGTCTACCTTTTGGATGCTTCCCCTCTCATTCACAATGTCACAGACAACTTCCCCTGTGGTTTGTGATCACATAACATCCCTCTGGCAACTACCTGAAAAAGTAACTTTGGGAAAGTATTCAATCTTATTTTAATATGATTTAGCATTTGGAAACCAGAACAGTCAGCACCATGTGATTAGTCAACTCTTGGCAGACCACCTGCAAGTACTCCACAATTTGAGAACCATTAGTCTATACTATTCCATCTATTCTATATTGCTTGAAAGAAGATAGTCTAAGTTCAAATTAGATACAATTAATTTAGGTTTGAACAGACACTGGGAATGGTTGGGCCATCACACTAATTGAATCTATTTCCCCAGGTTAAGTATCCTCACAACATCTATGGGTCATCTCAATTATTACTTCAAAAGTATTTTTTCTCCTGCTGATGATAGCTCATCTCAATTGATTGGCCTCTTACAGTTGGTATGGCTACTTCCACCTTTTCATGTTCTCTGTATGTATAAATATCTTCTTGCTATATGTTCCAGCCTATGCAGCCGATGAAGTGGGCTGTAGCCCATGAAAGCTTACATTCAAATAAATTTGTTAGTCTCTAAGGTGCCACAAGTACTCCTGTTCTTTTTGCGGATACAGACTACCACGGCTGCTACTCTGAAATGGTATCAACAGATAATGGTGACATCTGAAAGTGGATAAGCAGAACAGAAGGAGGTCTCTGAGCTCTTCAAGAATGGAATATCAGACTTTTCGTCTAGCCCAGCTCGTGGAGACTGGAGAATATGAAAATCTTAAATCTCATGTTAGTCAGTTTAAGACCCACATTGGTCAGGTTTGTTTTGCAGCTTTTTCTATCAGTGATGGATATTTTTCATTAAATCTTTTAAACCTAAGCAAATGGTGTCTAAAGTGAGTGATGCACAAGTATGCTATTCTTTATGATGTTCGGGTTTTAAAAAGAGAACAACAACATTTTTAAATTTGCTCTGGATCCCATTTTAAAATCAGCCTCGATGGTCTATTCTTTCAAATGGAAACCTGGACACATGGTTGACTTACCAAAAATTAAACATTTTCCCACCAATATAACCTCTATTTTCTAATGTCATGCTATTTCATATTTTTATATTTTTTCTCCTAGAGAAAGAACTAAGTATTTTCCCATAAAGTACATTCAGTTTCTGTCGATTCCAATCTGTTTCAAAAGACTGTGCCTAGATTTCTCTGATTTAATCAATTGTACGTGCTAGGAGGCACACAGAACCAGTGTACTGACTGATAAATACAGCGTATCTGATTTTAAAGAACAGACAAAACCTGTAACCAGGGGAACTTCCACTATATCATAGCTGGTTTTGTACATAGAATAACATTTTCAGCTGCAATGTAAGCTAGTGCAATTCCATGGAAATCAGTGTAGTGCCATTTACAGCAGGCATGAACTTGGCCCCAGTGATGTATGGAGGAGAGGAGGTTAGTTATCTATTCAGTAACTGGAGTTCTTGGAGATGTTTTGTTCCTACGGATGCTCTACTTTGGGTGTGTGCATGCCTCCATGCATTCAATCTGAAATTTTTGGTAGCAGGGTCCGCACCTTTTCCCAATACATCCTCGTCCTCTGATCCGAAGGCAATAGGGGAGGGGCCGCTTCGGTTCCTTTTCAACTACAAAATCCAGCCAAGGCAAGGACTCCAAACTAGAGGGAAAGAGGGTAGGTAGTGGAGAACCCATAGGGACAAAACATCTCAAAGAACTGCAATTACTATATGGGTGAGTAACCTCTCCTCCTTCTTTGAGTTGTTCCCTTTGTGTTCTACTTTAGAGACTCCCGAGGCGCATCCCAATGGAGGTGGATGCTCTGGGGAGGGATTTAGCTGTAATAGCAGTCAGGTGGACTTTGATGGAGCTCAGTGACAAACCTAGGATTTTTAATTCAGCAAGTACTTGAGTATGTCAGTGAGATGAGACTCGGCGGCAAATAATGCCTGGTGGGTGCATTAGGACTGGAACTGCTTGCACTTTTGCAGGTAATTCTTTGTTGTGGAGAGTTTCCTACTATTAAGCAGCACATTCTGTACTTCAAAAGAGCAACTGATTTCTATAATCAAGAGTCATCAAGGAGCTGGGACTTGAGATGTAGCATTGAGAAATGGGTATTGTGGAATGCATATTTTGCCCAGTTCTTGGGTCAGTAGGTCAGCTGTCAGAGGGAGGTGAAAAGGTGGTCACCGACAGGTATATCAGGTCCAGGAACTTTACCTGCCTTTGTCAGGATGATTACCACTTTCTCTTGTTTTACTTTGTTTAGACCTTGAGGAACAATGGTGTTAGAGGAGAAGCATATGGCAGAGTTCAAGGCCAAGTAGTAAGGAAGGTGTCCCCTAATAATTTGTAGTTGTGTCCTCCCCTCAAGCAAAATCGCTGGTATTTCATGTTGGATGGTGTCTCAAAGAAATCTATCTTTGGGATGTACCAGGTGAGAAAAATCTTCTGTAGGATAAGATCACTCAGCTCCCATTCAAGGTGCTGGATAAATGTCTGCTATGGTGTTTTGCTGACCAGGTACCTATGCCATTGAGATGTCAATTTGGTGGGTTATGCACCAGTTCCAAAGTTTTATTGCCTCTGTGCAAAAGGACCTTACTCCTCTTGGTGGTTTATTTAGTACACGGTTGCTCTGTTTATCTCTTGACTCTGACCAAGTGACCCTGAATCTTGGGTAGAAGGTGGTTGCAGATGTTTTGAACTGCTCTGAGCTCAAGTAGATTGATAAAGAGCAGACTCCTCAGGGGTCCATTTGTCTTGTGCTATGAGGTCCAGCTCTCCAGTCTAGTAGGGAGACATCTGAGGTGCTTATCTTTATGGGGGGTATATGAAAGAATGGAATTCCATGCAAACCTTGTGAGGATCTCTCTGTGATGGGGCATCCACCCCACACTGGCAGAGAAGGGACTAACAGAGCCCTAGGGAGGCTGTCTGGGAAGCAGCCAGACTGCGAGGAACAGCCAATCAGGGCCCAGCAGGTCCATATAAAAGGGAGCTGCAGGGCAGAATAGTTCAGTTGCTGTTGGGAACCCAGGGAGTAAGGACTGTGTCCCTGGAGGGCTGAGAGAACTGTAAGCACCTTGGACAGAGCAGTGGCTGGTTCTTGGGACTGAGCAGCTAAGTGCCCTGAACTGAGGGCGAAGAAGGTACTGGAGCTATGGGGAAGTGGCCGAGGGAAATAGAGTAGTATTGACAGAGTTACAGAAGAGCAGTGGAAGACTGCTATTTAGAGGGTCCCTGGGGTTCGGGCCCAGAGTAGTGGTTGGGTCTGGGATCCCCCCACTCGCCACTCGGGAAGTGGCTGGACTGTTGGACAGAGACACTCTTCCCAGGAACCACAGACAGTGACATGGCCGGAGGGCTCAGTCAAGATGAGGACGCTGTGGTTCTGGCTGAGAGAGGAGCTGTAGGCAGGAGAAGAGACAGAGTGTCAGTGCGCAGACCGCAGATGTGAGTGTTGGCCTTGAACTAAACCCCAACACAACAAGGAGGAGGTGCCAGTCTGTCAATGAGGGCTGTGACACCCTCCACCCATTGAGAGAGTTGAGAACTCTCAGGGATAAGCACCTGTTCGGACAGGTTGTGGTTGTTGGGAGTATAGATAGTTCTGAGCCAGGTTTGAATGCCCCAGAGGGGGCACAGAGAATGCAGATTGGCATAAGATGTTACAATAGTACAGGCTGCCACATGGCCCAAAATCTGAAGGCAGGTCCTTCTAATGGTTTGAGGATTCTGGTGTAGTGGAGATGAGGTTTGACATCATGACAAATATGTCCCTGGGGAAGTATGCCCTGGCAGTTGTGGAGTCCAAGGTGACTCCTATGAAATTGATGTGTTGGACAGGAGTCAAAGACTGCATTGAGCCACAGTCACACAGAGTAGAAATGTGCTGGAGCTTTGTTGGTGCCAACTGTACCTCATGGAGGGAACAACCCTTGAGGAGCCAGTCATCTAGATAGAGAAAGATGACTTTTCCCATTTGCCACAGATGGGCCATGACAACTGAGATGACCTTTGTGAAGACTCTCATGTTAGTTGAGAGGCCAAAGGGAAGCACTCAGTACTGACAGCGGTCATTGCTGTTGATGAACTGGAGGCGGTGTCTGTGAGCTGGATGTGTTGCTACCTGAAAATATGCATCCTGAAGATCAAGACTCACAAACCAGTCTCCTGGATCTAATAATGGTATTATAGCAGCTAGGGTTACCATACTGAACCTCCCTGTTTGGATGAATGTGTTCAGTCTTGGTCTCCATCCTCCTTTTTGCTTGCATACCAGGAAGCAGCTGGAGTAGAATCCTTTTCCAATGAAAGAAGGGGGAGCTGGTTGGATCACCCAGGAGGAAGAGGGTTTGTATCTCCTGTCTTAGATCTTTGTGAGAAGGCCTTTGAAAAGGGAAGGGGAAGGCGAATACGGGTTGGGGGGGGGGGTTGGAAATTACATGACTGGCATAGCCTGATGTAATAGATTCCCAATAAAGCTTGAAATAGGAGAGATGATCTCCGTAGGGTGGGTAGGAGGTAGGGGTGGTGATGCCGCATCAGATCCCAAACGTGGAATGACTTGTGACTTTCAACAGAAGGGTCAAAAGAAAGGTCAGAAGAAGCTGCCGACTGCAAGGTGATAGCAGATGAAGTGATCTTCTTGTGGAATCTGGGCCTCTTGTTGGGTGGCTCTACAGATCTTTGAAAAAAGTTTGGTACTGGATTGGTTGAGAACATTGGGCTATCTGTGACCTCTACTTTTTCTTTTGGTTGCAGGGATGTAGATGCCCAGGGATCAAATGGTCACTCTAGAATCCTTTACTGTGTGAAGGAATTAATCTGTGGCATTGCTGAAGAGCTTAAGTCTGCAAAGGCAAGATCCTCCACTGTATTCTGGATTTCCCTGCAGAGTCCAGATGAGAATAGCCATGAAGCATAGTGAATAACTATAATGGTTGCCACAGAAAGAAAGGTGCTTTTGGCCTCATTCAAAGTGGCTTGAAAAGAGGCTTTGGAAATCATCTGACCTTCGGTGATGAGAGCCAGAAACTGGTCTTTCTGGTTTTGTGGTAAATAAGCAATAAAATGAGAGAACTTGCTGTAATTTGTGTAGTTGTATTTTGCCACTAGAGCCTGGTTGCCAGCTATCCTGAACTGTAATGCGGCTGAAGAACAGCCTTTGCAGCCTAGAATGTCCAGATGCTTGATTCTTGATTCTTGTCATGAGGACTTGGTCTAGAGCAATGTTGTCTGTCTCTCTCATTTACAACATTAACCACCAGGGAATTTGGGGTACAATAGGAGAAGAGGTATTCCGAGCCCTTGGTAGGTATGTGATATTTCTTTTCTGCCTTCTTGCAAGTTGGTGGGACAGTGGCTGGCATTTGCCATATTGCCCAGGCATGGGACAGCAGAGTGTCATTTATAGGTAAGGCTATACTGCTTTGGAAATAAGTTTATAGGATATCTACCAGGGCACGCTGTGGTTCCTGCACCTCTTCCAGGGTCATCTGTAAGGATTTGGCTACCTTCTTCATGAGTTCCTGGAAGGCTTTGAAGTCATCCACATAGGATAAGGGAGAGGGTCATAACTGTCTCATCTGGTAAGGAAGAGGATATATTAGATGGCCCCACCTCTTCCTCCACTCTCAACTCTTGTTCTTCTAGAGAGTTCTTTTGAGGAAGGGGAGTCCTCCTGGGGCACCAGAGATCATGAGGGTGCCCTCTAGAACAGGTCTTCGTATGGGACCCAAGGTTTCCAGAAGACCCAATGTAGTGAGGCATAAGGAAACTGGGAGGCACCCCAAGGGTGCTCCTGCCATGGAGGTTGTTGGGTCAGTTGTCAGCTGGTTCCTGGGGTCTCTCCCTCACGATACTTCTCAGAGGGAAGTTAAAACAGAAAGACAGTGGAAAGTTAGATGGAGATCTTTGAGTCTGAGGAGGAGTTATCCTCTGTTTCTAGTGTTGAGGGGGGAAGAGGTGTTGGTACTGGTGACAGCGTCAGTATCGGCAAGGGCTGGCCTTACCATGAGGCGAACTGAGGTGGCGTCCTCAGGTGCCAGACTGTGGGAGGGTGCCACTAGGACTCAGAGCGTAGAGAATTGTGTTTGCTGCTGGTACATATGTATTCTCTCTGCTCTAGATGCACAGCGATGGTGGAGTACTATGCTGGAGGAAGGAGGGCACAAGAGACATAACAGGCAGGCAGGAGAAAAGGTTAGAGGGAATAACAGAAAGCAGCAGGAGCTGCAGGGAGAGAGAGGAGGAGGAACCTCTTATGTACCTCTCTAGCACCCTCAGGAGCCTGTACTGATTAATACCAGCTTCACAGGGAGCTTCCCATTTCCTGCTGCTTCCCTGAACCCACTTGAGGAGAACAGGCAGTCAACTGAAGTAGTAGGAGCCAGTTAGGCCCTTAAGACACTGATATCTTCCCTCATTCGGGCCCTGCTACCAGCCTGCTTATTTGTCCCCTTCAACTGAGTGTTGAGAGCCACTATAGCTGGCACAGAACAGCAGTCATGAGTGAAAGAAGAAAACGCCCCTCTGGGGCAGCATTCAGAAAAAGAAAGAAAGCAAAGGAAGCTTTTCTATCTAAGCAGGAAGGAGCTCTCCTGAGATACATAGACACAAATGTTCACTGTGAGCCTTCTGGCCCCAGTGAGGATATAAGTGGTGAGGAGATGCCTGATCTTCCAGTTAGTCAGAGTGCAGGTGACCTGGCAGCTACTGCAGCATCCATGTCTCCATCTCAATGGATGTAACCATGCACACTCCTGAAGAAAAGTGTAGATCAGAGAAGAGTCTAGTGGAGGCACAAGAAACAGCTGCTGCTGAGTTTAGTTCCTTAAGTCTAGATGATCCAGGACTTTGGACCCACCTGAGTTGTAATCCAAGGGACTTCTTTGTACTGCATGGGCCACAGCAAGTGAAAAACTTCATGTTCCCCAAAGACAATGAAAATAGAAGTTTCCATCCAACACATTACTGAGTGAAATCCCCAATGGCAACAAAGTAGAGAGGCCATGATTTATGTACTCAAAAACCCAGAATGCTGCATACTGTTTTTGTTGCAAACTCTTCCAGTCTAATGTTCCAGCCACATTGGGTTCTACAGAAACAAAGGACTGGAAAAATCTGGCTAGAAATCTGGCATGCCATGAGAAGGCAGCAAATCACCAGAGAGCATTCCATAGGTGGAAAGAGCTTAAGATGAGACTAAGGTTAAAGGCCACCATAGATGATCAGTGCCAAGAGAAGATTGCATCAGAGTCTCTTTACTGATAAATGTTCTGAAAAGGCTCATTGCCATTGTGAAAACGCTTGCTACCCAAAACCTAGCACTGCGTGGCACTTCAGAGCAGCTGTATGTGCCAAACAATGGAAGCTTCCTTAAAATTGTGGAGCTGACAGCTGAGTTTGATGCCGTACTCCAGAAGCATCTAAGAAGAGTCACCACCCAAGAAATGTACACACACCACTACCATGGAAAAACAATTCAAAACGAGATCATACAATTACTGGCAACAAAAGTCAAACAGAAGATTGTGGCAGATCTGATGTCAGCAAGATATTACTTTGTTATTCTGGACTGCACACCTGACATCAGCCATATGGAACAAATGACTTTAATGTTGCGTTTGTAACAAAAACAGAATCTAGTGAAAATGTCCCTGCAATGGTGACTGTCAGAGTATTATCTAGAATTTATTGACATTGATGTTACTACAGGAGCTGGTATGACAAATGTGCTTCTTAAATAGCTGACATGACATGAGAGGTCAGGGCTACGACAATGGTGCCAACATGAGAGGAAAGAAATGAGGGGTGCAGACACGGATCAGAGTTAAACCCTTGAGCTTTTTTTGTCCCATGCAGTTCTCATTCACTGAAACTTTGTGGTCAGTGATGCAGCATCAGCTTTTAGAGAAACTGCTGAATTTTTTTTATTGTAATTCAAAGCATCTATGTATTTTTCTCTGCATCAACTCATCGATGGCAAATTTTGAAGCAACATATGGGAACATCCTCTCTGACACTGAAACCACTGAGTGCCACACAATGGGAAAGTCGAGTGGAGGCGATAAAGCCTATCAAACACTAAATTGGGAAGATAGATGATGCCATAGTTGCCATTATGGAGGATAATGCTATGACAGGAACTGTTTGTCGGAGAACAGTGGCAGAGGGAAATGGAATCACCAGAAACATACATAACTTCAAATTTCTGTGTGGCTTAGTATTGTGGCATGACATATAGTTTGAAATAAATGCTGTAAGCAAGAGACTCCAAGGTGTTGACCTTGATGCATCTGGAGTAATGGAATAACTGGACAAAGCAAAGTCAGAACTACAGTCTTACCAGTCAGATGAAGGATTTCAAAACATTCTGAAGAGTGCACAGTAGTTGGCAAAGGAACTTAACACTGAAGCTGTTTTCCCACCCATTCAAGAATACAAGGGTCACCAAGGAAGAAGACATTTTGATTACAAGGCACAGGATAATCCCATAAGAGACCCCAAGCAACAATTCAAAGTTGAATTCTTTAACCAGGTGCTAGATTGTGCAATACAGTCAGTTGAAGAACGTTTCATGCAGCTCAAGGAAAACAGCAGTATATTTGGGCTGTTGTATGATATTCCAAAACTCCTCACTATACCTGGAGAAGACCTGCACCAGCAATGCAGGGCACTAGAGACAGTGTTGACACATGATGACATGCACGATATTGATGCGAGTGATTTAGGTGATGAACTGAAATCCCTTTCAAGATACATTTCAGCAGGATCAAGTCCAAAGGCTGTTCTGGAATATATAACGCTTTTGTTGCTCTGCACATACTTCTACCACTTCCTGTAACAGTTGTTAGTGGAGAACACAGCTTTTCCAAGCTGGAGTTAATAAAAACACATCTACGCTTCACATTGACACTGGAGGGGCTGGTCGGCCTTGCAACCATCTCAATAGAGCATGAGCTAGCCCAGACTGTGAACCTTCAGTAGGAAGCAGTTCAAATCTTTGGAACCAAGAAGGCATGGAAAGCACCACTTTGAATAATCAAACAGATAAAAATGCCAGTGTTTACTATGCAGACAAGAAAAGTTCATTTGCTCTTCAGGCGTTTGAAAGTTAAGTGTTACTTAACATTTTTGAACAAGGCATTTTAAGTTGTTAGTTCTCCTTTATTGGGGTAGGTAGCAGAGCTTTTAAAGCCAGTTGAGACTTTGAACTCGGATGGAATGTTGAACTCTCTGAGACAATGGAGGCAGCTGGAATGTCCATCGCTAAGGGGAAAAGACCTATCACAGATCTCTCAGGGATTGAAGCCTCAGGTTCTGGGCACACCCCAAAAAGAGAAGGCCACAGACAAGAAGAGGTGTAGGTTGGATATTGTGTGTGTTTGTATGGACTGCAAAGACAAAGATATGGGGGGCGGCCCCCAAAAGCACCCAGCATGTATGAGGAATTAATAAAACAACAAATAAATTAAATAAATAAATTTAATTGAAATGCAATAAAAAGGTAAGATTAAAAAGTGAATGGATACTGCAAGGCTCTATCTCTAGCCACAGGCAGCTGAGAAGGAGCTTGTGCGGCACTGGGTCCATCCTCCCCTATATGTCCTTGGTTTGGCACATGAGAATATATAGGACACAAGCCTGGACCCACAGACACTGCTGTGGGAAGTCTCCCATGGAAAGCATATCGGCACACACACTCCTAAAATAGGGCTATCCACAGGGACAACTACTTGAAGAAGAACACTAGTCACTTTAATCAGTGACATTTATATCTTGGATTTATTCTACAACTTGCCATTTACATGTAGGATTCCAATTCACATTCCACTTTTGCTATAATCCATTGCTACCCTTCTAAAAAAAGAACAAACTCATGTGTATGTACCTAAGAGAGTTCCAAAGCCCATAGTAGAGTATATATTTTGACAGCTGTCTCTTGAATCATAAACCATGTCCTCTGAGGGCAGATAGCATGATGTAATTTTAGTGACAGCACAATTGTCATTCAGCTAGAAAGAAGGATATTGTGATCTCAATGGAAAAGAAAAGTGATACTGCCATCTGTAAGTTTATATCCCACTTTCTTCAGTAATTTGTACCTCTCATGAAGGTCTGTGAGTGGAAATTACTACAAGCTGTTGAACTAAATGACATCGTTTTGCCACCCACAAAATATTATGAGTTTGACAGCCTAAAAGATGGTACAAGATTGAGAAAAGCACAATCTCATATTATGTGTACACTTATTTTTTGTTTCTAGTGGAAATTTATTTTCATTAGGATTGCAATTTTCACCATTTTCACTATCAATTGCTGACCACCACTCCTGTGGAACTTTGACCTCTACGATGAGCAATTAGCCTCTTCAGAAGTCAGTTTCAACAGCTGCTCTTGATTGGCTGCTGCCTGGCAATATGTGATTGTTGGAGCTGACAGCCTCCTTACAGCGTCTTCACAACTATTTAGCTTCTTATGATTACATCTAATGATACGGAATTTGCTTTCAGGTAATTTACTCTCAGTTGTAATGTACTGTGTTTATAAAGTTGATAAACAGGGTCCTTCAGTTATACAATTAGATGTTGTTACAAAGAATAGCATAATATAGATTGAAGATTTCAAGGATCATAAAGAGAGAGTTTCCTATTAGCTTTACAGCTGCTTTAATGATGGAACACTGGAGAATATTTTTTCCATGGTTGAATTCTCTTCCATTACACTACACACACCCTCTTAAGTGACTCGCAGCTGCTTTTATCTGCCAATACTGAATTTTGGTTCATTTTGATACTTGGCACATTATTG
Organism: Gopherus flavomarginatus; assembly: GCF_025201925.1. Classification (NCBI taxonomy): domain Eukaryota; kingdom Metazoa; phylum Chordata; order Testudines; family Testudinidae; genus Gopherus; species Gopherus flavomarginatus. Next base: position 181,006,704 of record NC_066618.1, read on the forward strand.
TGCCCCCTATGATTTTTCAATAATAACCTAAATAAAAGAGAACTGAAGTGAAAGAAAGTAAAGCAGCAGATATGAATAATATAAAAAAAAACCAAAAACAAAAACTATGAGATACTCAGAAGGTGAATGAAGTTCAGAAAATAGTGCTTGTTTAGACAGTTACTCACTCATAGTTTCTGGCTGACTCCACATGCAGAAAACTGGTTTTAATTATTTTTTAATCACCACTTTCTTTCTACACTAGCCTGTACCCTTCTATGGCTCATAAACAATGTGCTAGAATATCCACCCAAAAAGATCTCTCTCTCTCTGATGTTGCTCTTTCAAAGCCAACTACAATTTAGGAAACTAAAAATTGTGATTCTCTCCACTCCCTCCTTAATTCTTAACAGAAGCACCATCACTCTTTGGTAAATGAGGACCAAGATTATGGCTTACAATAATTCAAAGGGACTTGGTTGTCAGTACTCAATGTTTATTTTATGCTCTCAGTGTGTCACTTATCACTGGATGTTTTTCAAATTCTTAATGATTAGTGAACTTTTTTTCCTTAACACTGATGATATCAAGTGCAGTATTTATAGTTTTATAGAAACTAAGAAGAATGATCTATTTTGTACGTGGATTCAACAACAAAAGAAAATAACTGACCTTTCTGATACATGCTTAGTTATTTAGATTTGGAAAAGAAGGCATTCTTAATTCATCTAAAACTTGATTCCTCTGTCCCACCGGCCCACAATTTCCCCTTTGCTAGTGCAACAACCTCCTCTGCAGTGGTCACCAGGTGACCAGCCTCACTGCAGCTGTTATCCTTATTAACTCTCTATCTCAGTGGTTCTCAAATTTTAGCAACCTTAGGACCCCTATTTTGATTTCAAATTTTTCAGACCCCTAAGCCCCCCGCTCAGCCCCAGGCCCTGCCCCCACTCTACTCCTTCCTCCAAGGTCCCACCCCTCCCCCACCTCTTCCCACTCCCGCTCCACTCCTGCCCCACCTCTTTCCATCCCCTTCCCCAAGCATGCCCTTGCTCCTCCCCCTCCCTCCCAGTGCCTCCTGCATGCTGGGGAATAGCTGTTCCCCAGCGTGCAGGAGCCGCTGAGAAGGATGGGGGAGGAGTTGATCTGTGGGGCCCGTGGACCCCCTGGAGTGCCCTCGTGCAACCCCCCAGGGGTCCGCAGACCCTAGTTTGAGAAATGCTGCTCTATCTCATTACCTGTTATTACTCCCCTTATGCCCTGCCTCTTAATATTTCCCTTCTTCTACTAGGTAATTATGAAGTTGCTCTATTATATTTTCTTATCATTTAAATAATTCTCTAAGATGTTGTGGGATTTATTTATATGAAAGACATTATATAATTAAAATGTTAATTATTCTTTGATGCTCCTTTCCATTCCTCCTCAACATTCAATCCCTTCCCTCCATATAGAAAAGAAGTTCACTTGAATGCAGCCAAATGCAAAGTCCTACATCGAGGAACAAGGAATGCAGGTCATGCCTATAGAACAGAGGACTATATCCTGGAAATAGTGACTATTAAAAGGATTTAGGGGAAATAATGGACAGGCAACTCAACAAGAGCGCTCTGGCAGAAAGGGTGAAAGCAATCCTTGGATGTATAAATAGGGAAGTAGTGAGTAGGAATAGGGAAGTGATTTTATGTATATGGCATTGGGAAAATTGATACTGAAATACTATGTACATAGGTGCCAACTCTGTGGGTGCTCTGGTGCTGGAGCACCCATGGGGAAAAATTGGTGGGTGCTTAGCACCCACCGGCACTCACCGCCCCACCCCAGTTCACCTCCGCCTCTGTTCTGCCTCTGCCTCCTCCCCGGGGCACACTACATGTTCACTTTTCCCCCCTAGCTACCAGTGCTTGCGCTGCGAAACAGCTGATTCGTGCGGCAAGCGCTGGGAGGGAGGGGGAAGGGGGAAACGCTGCGCACTCAGGGAAGAGGCGGGGCCGGGGCGGGGATTTGGGGAAGGGGTGCAATAGGGGCAGGGAGGGGACGGAGTTGGGGCAGGGACTTTGGGGAGGGGTTGGAATGGGGGCAGGGGAGGGGTGGGGAACGGCTGGAGTCGGGGCAGGGCCAGGGGGGTGTGAGCACCCACTGGTGCCGGGGAAAGTCGGTGCCTATGACTATGTACAGTTCTTGTCATGAACATAAAGCTAAGGGTAGCATAAAATCCCCCCTTTACCTGTAAAGGGTTAAGAAGCTCAAATAACCTGGTTGGCACTTGACCAAAAGGACCAATAAGACAGACAGCTGCAACAGCACAGCAGCCAGCAAACAGAGCTGTAAACAGGGGAGTTTCAGAGGGAGTTCTGTTGGAGGAGCAGGTTTTTGTATTTTTTGTATTGTATTGTGTAGTTTGTATGTGTGGAGGCTGCTAGGGGCAGTGTGCTGGGAGAGAAGCTGAGCCCTGTTTAGGGGGTGGGGCTTGTCTGCTTAGAGGTCCTATAAAAGTAACCAGCCAGTCAGGCAGTGGCATAGACAGATGCAGCGGCACAGCAGCCAGCAAACAGAGCTGTAAACAGGGGAGTCTGCAGAGGAGACTAAGAGACCTAGGTAGACAAACTGACAGACTAGTGAAGGGAGTGGGTGGTGGTCTGCCAGTGTTCTGGTTCCTGTTGGGGGTTTCTCTTGTTTTGTGTTTCTTGGACTAACAGGTTTTAGGTGGGAAGGCTATGACCAATACAGAGGCAGCAGTGAAAGACACAATGAGGATGACTGGATGTGGAAGCTGCAGCATGTACATGATCCTGGAGGGGGTACATGAAAAGAGTTTTGTCTGCATGAAGTGCCGCCTGACAGAGCTGTTGGAAGAAAAGATCCGAGGACTGGAGATGCAGGTGGAAACTCTGGTAGAGTTTAGAAGGGGGTTCGAGCAGATGATGGAGCAAAGACATGAGGAGGCTGAAGGGATGAGCTCAGACTTGCAGATGGCAGCAGGACCAAAGAATTCTGAGGAGAGACTGCTGGGTGAGGAAAGTGGACAGTGGAAGCATGTGACTAAGAGAACCAGGCAGAGGAAAAGATGGGCCAGTGAAGGAGAAATAGAGCTCAGGAACAGGTTTGCAGAGTTGGAAAATGAAGAAGGGGCACAGCAGGTGGTCGCTGAAGGTGAGAGGGCAAGGAAAAAGAGAAGAGCTGCTAGTCCTACAGGAAGAGGGGAAGAGTCAATGGAGACGACACCAAATATGAGCCCCAGAAGGATACGGGAAGGGTTGTGGAGGATTGCAAGGGTGAACAGGAATCGAGAGGACTTGCAGCCAGTGGAAGCAGGGGATAGACCGGAGAATCACACTGTCACCAGGAAAAGGCAAGTCTACGTGATTGGAGACTCCTTACTGAGAAGAATAGACAGGTCTGTAACTAGAGCTGATCTGGAGAACAGAAGGATGTGCTGTCTGCTGGGTGCTAAGATACGGGATGTGGACCTGAGGCTGAAAAGGATCCTAACGGGAGTGGGAAAGAATCCGTTGATTGTCCTTCATGTGGGAATGAATGATACGGCTAAATTCTCGCTGGAACGTATCAAGGGAGACTATGCCAGACTGGGGAAGACGCTTAAGGAAATTGAGGCTCAGGTGATGTTCAGTGGGATTCTGCCGGTTCCTAGAGAAGGGCAACAAAGGTGTGACAAGATTATGGCGATCAACAGATGGCTCATGCAGTGGTGCTATAAGGAGGGCTTTGGGATGTACAGCCAATGGGAAGCATTCATGGACAGAAGATTGTTCTCTCGGGATGGACTTCACCTGAGTAAGAAGGGAAATAGACTTCTAGGATGGAGGCTTGCCCAACTGATTAAGAGAGCTTTAAACTAGGAATTTGGGGGAGATGGTTGAGAGATGTCCAGGTAATCTCCACGCCGGAATTTAACATTGAGAAGGAAGAAAACAAAGTAAGAGAGGATACAGCCGTGGTTAGAAGAATTGACATCAGGAGGAAGGGTAGTGTAGGTACTAGTCTAATAGGTGATGCTGGTGGTAGAATATCTGTGCCTAACCGGGTAAAGAATGTCAGTGAAGCCAAACAGCAAAAATTTAGATGTCTGTACACTAATGCGAGGAGTCTAGGTAACAAAATGGAGGAACTAGAGCTACTGGTGCAGGAAGTGAAACCGGATATTATAGGGATAACAGAAACATGGTGGAATAGTAGTCATGACTGGAGTACAGGTATTGAAGGCTATGTGCTGTTTAGGAAAGATAGAAATAAAGGCAAAAGTGGTGGAGTAGCATTGTATATCAATGATGAGGTTAACGGTAAAGAAATAAGAAGTGATGAAATGGATAAGAGAGTCTGTCTGGGCAAAAATCACACTGGGAAAGAAAGCTACTAGAGCTTCCCCTGAGATAGTGCTTGGGGTGTACTACAGACCGCCGGGATCTGATCTGGATATGGATAGAGACCTCTTTAATATTTTTAATGAAGTAAACACTAATGGGAATTGTGTGATCATGGGAGACTTTAACTTCCCAGATAGTACTAGTAACAATAATAAGGCTCATATTTTTCTGGATATGATAGCTGATGGATTTCTTCACCAAGTAGTTGAAGAACCAACAAGAGGGGATGCCATTTTAGATTTGGTTTTGGTGAGTAGTGAGGACCTCATAGAAGAAATGGTTGTAGGGGACAACCTTGGTTCGAGTGATCATGAGCTAATTCAGTTCAAACTAGATGGAAGGATAAACAAAAATAGATCTGGGACTAGGGTTTTTGATTTCAAAAAGGCTAACTTTAAAGAATTAAGGAAATTAGTTAGGGAAGTGGATTGGACTGAAGAACTTGTGGATCTGAAGGCAGAAAAGGCCTGGAATTAATTCAAGTCAAAGTTGCAGAAACTATCAGAAGCCCTGCATCCCAAGAAAGGGGGAAAAAAAACATAGGCAGGAGTTGAAGACCAAGCATCTCAGAGAGGTGATTAAGAAAAAGCAGAAAGCCTACAAGGAGTGGAAGATGGGCAGGATTAGCAAGGAAAGCTACCTTATTGAGGTCAGAACATGTGGGGATGAAGTGAGAGACTAAAAGCCATGTAGAGTTGGACCTTGCAAAGGGAATTAAAACCAATAGTAAAAGGTTCTATAGCCACATAAATAAGAAGAAAACAAAGAAAGAAGAAGTGGGACCACTAAACACAGAGGATGGAATGGCGGTTAAGGATAACCTAGGCATGGCCCAATATCTAAATAAGTACTTTGCCTCAGTCTTTAATAAGGCTAATGAGGAGCTTAGGGGTAATGGAAGGATGACAAACAGGAATGAGGATATGGAGGTAGATATTACCACATCTGAGGTAGAAGCCAAACTCGAATAGCTTAATGGGACAAAATCGGAGGGCCCAGATAATCTTCATCCAAGAATGTTAAAGGAACTGGCACATGAAATTGCAAGCCCATTAGCAAGAATTTTTAATGAAGCAGTAAACTCAGGGGTTGTACTGTATGACTGGAGAATTGCTAACACAGTTCCTATTTTTAAGAAAGGGGAAAAAACGTGATCCGAGTAACTATAGGCCTGTCAGTTTGACATCTGTAGTATGTAAGGTCTTGGAAAAAAAATTTGAAGGAGAAAGTAGTTAAGGACATTGAGGTCAATGGTAATTGGGACAAATTACAACACGGTTTTATAAAAGGTAGATTGTGCCAAACCAACCTGATCTCCTTCTTTGAGAAGATAACAGATTATTTAGACAAAGGAAACGCAGTAGATCTAATTTACCTAGATTTCAGTAAGGCATTTGACACGGTTCCACATGGGGAATTATTAGTTAAATTGGAAAAGATGGGGATCAATATGAAAATTGAAAAGTGGATAAGAAACTGGTTAAAGGGGAGACTACAACAGGTCGTACTGAAGGGTGAACTGTCAGGCTGGAAGGAGGTTACTAGTGGAGTTCCTCAGGGATCAGTTTGGGGACCAATCTTATTTAACCTTTTTATTACTGACCTTGGCACAAAAAGCAGGAATGTGCTAATAAAGTTTGTGGATGACACAAAGCTGGGGGGTATTGCTAACACAGAGAAGGACCGGGATATCATACAGGAAGATCTGGATGACCTTGTAAACTGGAGTAATAGTAATAGGATGAAATTTAATAGTGAAAAGTGCAAGGTCATGCATTTAGGGGTTAATAATAAGAATTTTAGTTATAAATTGGGGACACATCAGTTGGAAGTAACAGAGGAGGAGAAGGACCTCGGAGTATTGGTTGATCACAAGATGACTATGAACCGCCAATGTGATATGGCCGTTAAAAAAGCTAATGCAGTTTTAGGATGCATCAGGCGAGGTATTTTCAGCAAAGAAAAGGAGGTGTTAGTACCGTTATATAAGGCACTGATGAGACCTCATCTGGAATACTGTGTGCAGTTCTGGTCTCCCATGCTTAAGAAGGATGAATTCAAACTGGAACAGGTTCAGAGACGGCTACTAGGATGATCCAAGGAATGGAAAACCTGTCTTATGAAAGGAGACTCAAAGAGCTTGGCTTGTTTAGCCTAATCAAAAGAAGGTTGAGAGGGGATATGATTGCTCTTGATAAATATATCGGAGGGATTAATATTAAGGAGAGAGAGGAATTATTTAAACTTAGCACCAATGTGGACACAAGAACAAATGGGTATAAACTGGACACTAGGAAGTTTAGACTTGAAATTAGATGAAGGTTTCTAACCATTAGAGGAGTGAAGTTCTGGAACAGCTTTCCAAGGGGAACAGTGGGGGCAAAAGACATATCTGGCTGTAAGACTAAGCTTTATAAGTTTATGGAAGGGATGGTATGATGGGATAGCCTAATTTTGGCAATTAATTTTGGCAACTGATCTTTGATTATCAGCAGGTAAGTATGCCCAGTGGTCTGTGATGGAATGTTAGATGGGATGAGTTACTGCAGATAATTCTTTCCTGGGTGCTGGCAGGTGAGTCTTGCCCACATGCTCAGGGTTTAACTGATCGCCATATTTGGGGTCGGGAAGGAATTTTCCTCCAGGGCAAATTGGCAGAGGCCCTGGAGGTTTTTCATTTTTCCTCTGCAGCATGGGGCACGGGTCACTTGCTGGAGGATTCTCTGCAGCTTGAGGTCTTCAAACCACAATTTGAGGACTTCAATAACTCAGACATAGGTTAGGGGTTTGTTATAGAAGTGGACAGGTAAGATTCTGTGGCCTGCATTGTGCAGGAGGTCAGACTAGATGATCATAATGGTCCCTTCTGACTTTAAAGTCTGAGTTTATGAGTAATAAGGATAAGGGGAGAAGATACTCTCAAATCGGGGGGGGGGGGGAGTTTGCATTGTGCTGTGTGGGTTGTTGTTCTCGCTGAGACAAAGAGAGAGACCAAGCAAGTAATCCAGCTCCTACTGAAATGAGACATCTAATATTACAGGAATGTAAGTAATATCAAGAAAATGTGTTAGATTATATTTTGTTTAAGCTTATGAATTATCCCTATGCTAAGAGGGAGGTTTATTCCTGTTTTTTTGTAACTTTAAAGTTTTGCCTAGAGGGGAATCCTCCGTGTTTTAAATCTTATTATCCTGTAAAATTACCTTCCATCCTGATTTTACAGAGGTGCTTCTTTTATTTTGTTCTTCATAATAAAGTTCTGTTTTTAAGAATCTGATTGGGTTTTTAGTGTTCTAAAAACTCAAGGATCTGGTCTGTGCTCACCTTGGTTACCTATTTGGTTAATATATTATTCTCAAGCCTCCTCAGAAAAGGGGGTGAAGGATCTTGGGAGGATATTTTGTGGAAATAGGAACTCCAAGTGGTCCTTTTCCTGGATCTTTGTCTAACTCACTTGGTGGTGGCAGTGATACCGTCCAAGGGCAAGGAAGAATTTGTACCTTGGGGAAATTTTTAACCTAAGCTGGTAGAAATAAGCTTAGGGTGTCTTTCATGCGGGTCTCCACATCTGTGCCCCAGAGTTCAGAGTGGGGAGGGAACCCTGACAGTTCTGGTGTCCACATTTTTAAAAGGATGCTAAAAAAATAGAGAGGTGCAAAAGAGAGTCACAAAAATGATTCAAGGGCTGGAGGAAAATACCTTATAATTAAAGACTAAGGGCTTGTTTGCATGGTGCATTAGTGTGCTCCAGCATGTTACACACTAATTGTCTGTGTAGACCTTGCTGGTGCACACTGAAAGTTTCCTAGTGTGTGTTCATGTAGTCCCGTTTCAAACAGTACTGTGTCAAAAGGCACTAGGTAATTTTTAGTGCATTGCAGAAGGTCCACAAGGACAGTTAGGGCGTGGCATACTAGTGCACACTAGAATTTACACCCTAGCTGATAGGCACGAATGCACCATGTAGATAAGCCCTTAAAGAGCTCCATCTGTTTAGCTTATGAACAAAAAAAAAGATTAAGGGGTGACTTGATTACAGTGTATAAATACCTACCTGGGGAGTAAATTCTGGGTACTAAAGGGATCTTTAATATAGCAAAGGAAGACATAACAAGAACAAATGGCTAAAAGTTGAACTCAGAGAAATTCAAATTAAAATATTTTTAACAGTGAAGATGATCAACCACTGGAACAAGCTACCAAGGAAAGTGATGGATTCCCCATTTTTTGATATGTTCAGATGAAGTCTGGATGCCTGTCTGGAAGATATGCTTTAGCCAAGCACAAGCTCTTAGGCTCAATAAAGGGGTAATTAGGTGAAATTTAACATCCTGTGTTATACAGGAGGTCAGACTAGATCATCTATTGGTATTTTCCATCCTTGAATCCTAGGAATATGGGCCCTACACTGAGTCTAAGTAAACTATGGTTTTAAATTGAGTTGGAATATTAGCATGAGCAATACGCTCAAAACATGTGATCAAAAAAATTAGATCAAGAATAAGATCATGAGAACAAAGAGTTGTCTGTGTTAAATGTGAAGTGACCCTGGAAATACCAGCATCATCATATTGATGGTCTCAGCAGAAGTAATAGAAATATAGAAAACATGGCTGATTGGGCACCAGGTGCAGAACTTAGTCCTAAGATTCCCTTTTTGGTCTTTGGCTAAAGTCCAACAACCAGCAATAATATTGTTTGTTATTGTGTATAAAAAGCAAGACTTCCAGAAGTTTTTTTTTTTTTTGCCAGAGCTTTTTCCTTACCCCTTTGTAGTTACAGCATAATGGGAAGGAATATCCTGAACCTGTTTCTGTTGTGAGTATTTTGGCCAATGCTTGTATGTGTATTGCTGTTAAAATATAAAATATATGCTTGTACCAGTATTTTGGATGAAATTAACACCAAGTGGCCTTTAGACTAATAAAGAAATACATGTGTGGAAGCTGAGTCATAGTTAACCTTCATAAACTTAGAAGGGAAATTATTTATGACAGCTTGACTGGCCCAGGAATGCCCCCTATGTCTGGGAGGGAGAGGGAGAGAAGAAGGTAACATGGGTGGCATAAAGCCAGTGTAGATGCCTCCAAGATTTCCTTACATCAGAGGAACATCCACCTGCTCCGATAAGATACTTCTCCTTACCCCTGGGAACCATGGATCAGAATCTAGCTTGTTGTGTACAAAGGAGGAGTAAGAATTTGACATTGACTGAATGTATGGGGTAAAAGATAAAGGGAAATTTCCAAGACGACTCCTATTTTACAGGACTCAGTGATAGGGAGAATGGTGGTATGTTCAATAGTGACAGAAACATGGGAGTGGAGGGTAGAGAAGGTTTTGAAAGAATTTTAAGGAGCTCAGTTTTCAGTTGATGGTGAGAAATTGAAGAATGTTGTCAGAGAGGTTGAAATGAGCACTTGGATAAGGAGAAAGGAAGGGAGATAATCGGAAGTGGAAAGGTAGATTTTTTCATTGGTACTCAAAGACATGCTAGCAGGTAAGGTCACTTAGAGTGTACAGAAAAAAGAGGAGAGGGCCAAGGACAGAACTGCGTAGGACCCCCTACAGAAAGTGGGAGGGGGAAAGAGGAGCATCGATCAAAAGAGAAGATAAAGAAGCAGGAAAAATGGGAGGATACTGCACAAAAATCCAGGGAGGACAAGTTGTCAAGGAAGAAGTGATCAACAATGTTACATGCAGCAAAGAAATGTTCCAGCACTCCTTTGAAAGGGGAAAACTGTCCAGTTACTGTTTGGAAACCAGTACAACTGTACTCCTGAACAAAGAGAAAAATCCAGAAGTCTGTAGATCATTCTGACCAATCTCATTAATTAAGCTAGAAAATAAAATACTGGCAAAATCAGCTCTCTCTGATCCTATCACTATCAAATCATACTGACCAATGTAGCTTTACTCCAGGGAGAGCAACAAATCATAACATTTGGTGAATACTAAACGTCATTGCATAGTACAAATAATTAACAGCATCCTAGCATTAGATGCAGGGAAAACTTTTGATAGGATTTTTTAGGCTTATTTTTCTGTAGTATTGGAGAACTTTTTGATTTTGCACATCAATTTATAACCTCCATAAACTGTTCTATTGCTCTCTATGTGTATTCCTTCATCTGAACAGGTACCAAGCAGGGATTTCCTGCTTAAGGAGCAGAAACAAAGCAAAAGTTCCCCTTTGTCACTTCTTCTAGGTGTTGAACTGCTTGCAATAGCTGTCAGAGATTCTCCAGAGTCAGAGCAGAACAATCCTTAATACAGAATGCAAAATTTCTTTTTTTCTGGATGGCATCTGCCTTATCTGATTGAAACATAGGCCTCTCTTCAATTCCTTAAAGAAATCTTAGAAGTCTCATTTAGTTTTCATGTAAATATGACCAAATCAGAGACAAACCAGTGAGACTGTTTAATTGTCCTTGTTGATGTTTCTGTGAGGGATTCAAATACCTCACCTATTTATACTAACAGTGCTAAACCCATAACCCCTTTTATATACCTTAAAAGATGGCATCTCTCACAATTTTCTATGTTAGGCCCAGCCTACTTGACAAAAGTGAATGTCCTTGCTCGAGTGTTACACTTCTCAAAAGTCCACCTAGTATTTATATCTACTTCGTACTATAGCATGGAGACCAAAAACAAGTTGTTGAGGCTATAAAGACAGAAAACAACTAGAAATTCTATAACTGGACAGCGGTAATTCAATATGTTTGGAACAAGATTACTTTTTACAGAAACTCAAAGCAACAGCCTCACTTGCCAAAGCCTGGAAGCAGCATATTTATCTCTTTTTATTCCTTTCAACCTGATTTATGGCAAAGACAATTTGCTCTCTCAGTAAATCAGACAATATCCTACCCCAGAGAACCACACTGCAAATATGGAGAAAGAAACTTTTCTCCCTCAAGAGACCAAACAACATCCTGTCCTAGCAGACTACTCTAAAAATATGGAAAAAGAAAAACAGGTACCTGGGTGTAATGCCAAAATTCTCACCAACTTCCTGGATAGTCAGGCTCCCATCTTTTCCCGCAGAATAGAATGACACTAACTTTAAAAGATGTTTATATTAAAGGATTATCAACAATTGGAGACTCAGAGCATAATACTACTAAATTTTGAACAGCTCAGAATTAAATTAAATCTACTTTCTTGATTGTTGTATATGTACTTGCAAATTAGACACTTCCTAGATACAGTTACTAAAGAAAAAACTGCACTATTGGCAAACCAAACAAACCACCACTCAGCGGGTGCCTAACCCAAATAAGTTTCTATTTTTACTGCACAAGTTCTTCACCGAAAAACACTTCACAAGAGTACACTTTACATTCTACACCCTGGATTTGAGCTCTTAAGATTCCTTTAAAGATAATCAATGGCAAAAAGCACTTGGTTACCACTCTGAAGCCTGTTTCGAGCATTTACAAGTAAATGCAGTACTTTGTGCTACATAGATATTGCTATTTTCCTTCCATTTTGAAAAAAAAATTACATTTATCTACATTTTAAATGCTCCAAATAGACATTACAAATCACTCTCACTCATATATTGTTTATTGAGCTGTCATTACATATGCTGGTTTTGGGCACTTATTCCCCGTTTCATGATTCAAGTTGGCAATTGAAGGTCAGGGCTTGATTTCCATTTATTTTAAGGCCCCTTTGCTCTGCTCTGGTGGCATGAAAGGATCTGAAATTTGGTGTACATTATATTTATATTCATTTTAAGGCCCCTTTGCTGTAGCAAAGTGGTATAATGAGTAACAGATTGTCATAATTTAACCCTTTATTATACTTAGGGGAGTTGAACCATAGGACCAACTCCCCAACATTGACTTAAGAGTATTAATTAAGAACAATTAAGAATAAATGTCTATGGTGTGCAAAAAAGTTTATCCTTGCTCAACTGACTATATCAAGAAAATTCATATTACAGATGTGGTAACAAAGTTGAAGTACTTTAAACTACTAAAATCAGCCCATCAGATCAGCAATATCAATAAAAACTACTGTAAACTATGGCATGAATAGATAATGCCCCTGTAACTTCAGTAAATGATAAATCAATTGACTACCAACTCTAGAGATAGCCAACTTATATTTAAATTATTCAATTTGTTGCCCAGATCTGTTGGTCAGGAGATGGAAGGATAGGGTTTCTGGGAAAAGTGAAGTGTTTCAGGAGACGGCACTCAGCAACACATGAGCAGGGGCAAAGAATCAGATATTGGGGGTGAACCAAGGTTGGTAGTTGGTGAAACAAACTTTGTGTGGGACAGAAGACGACCTTGTCTACATGTGAAAGTTGCACTGGTTTAACTATAGGTCTGATTTCAAACTGATTTGTTAAACCAGTGCAAACCCCTAGTGGGGACACATTGATTTTGGTTTAAGAGTGACTGAGTTCAGTTGAGCTTAAATTGATTAGGAAACAGTGTAAGCTAACCTGAAATATGTCACTCTTAAACCGAATAAAAAAGAGAGTGTCTGCACAAGGATCTGTACTGGTTTAAATTAAATTGGTTTAAAAACAGGTTTAAGTTAAATCTCTGCAATTTTCTCATATAGATAAGGCAGAACAAAAAAGTCATGGATGAAAGAGAGATAGGAATGGAGGAATTCAACAAAAAAGTCAGTGGAAGAGAGGGAGGTGAGAGATGTCATGGACAATGATGGATTAAAAGTTATGGAAAGGTTTGGTGGAGGCAGGTTGACGATGATGAAGGAAATGAGGATGAGCAGACAGAAAGCAGAGAAACTGCAGGGTTTAAGGGAAGACAAGATCAAGCAAGTGGCTGTTTTGGTGAGGAAGAGACTTGATTGTCAAAAGAGACATCAGTATAGAAATAAAGAAGAGTGAGAGAACAAGGTGTAAGGATTAAAGAGGAAGGAAGTTGAGGAGGAGTCCGGGGAAGACAGTAGACAACAGCTAAATGGAGTAGGAGACGATAGTAAATTCAATGGAGTATTGTTCAAAAGAGGCAGAGGAATGGGAAGGGGGTTGAGGTAAGTTTAGTTGGAAGAGGTAGAAGAAGGAGAGAAAAGGCCCAGCACAGTTCTTTGGGGACAATTTGAGGCACAAGGCATCAGAAAAGAGGGGGCCTACCAAGAGACACAGTAGCTGCAGAGGCTGTCTCAGATAGGAAGTGAAAGGAGATTGAGAGAACAGCATGTAATCAACCACAAGTGAGTGCCAAGGCTTTTTGATAATCATAGCAAACAAAAGATACTGAGTTATTACAACCTGCCTGTTACGTATGCAAAATACCATATGGAGATTGAGATGACAGATTGTACTGCTAAATCAACAACATCCTACAGATATTTAATAAAAACTTAATCACTCCCAGTAGGCACAGGATGTCTTCATCAATACAAGACAGAAAAATGTGTTGATCTCTGGGGAAAAAAGAAAAGCCAGTCATGTCTCTCAGTAGCAGCAAGCCATGTGAGTTTAGGAGTGACACAAGGACTCGTAGTTCTATGATCAGAGGACAATACATGCTGCCAAGGCAATCTACTTGATTTAAGGTTTTTAGAAGTCTTTGACAAACTAGTCTCATGCTTTACACAGTTTTCAGCACCTGTTGGAACAGAATTTAGGGAGTTTTAATGAGTGCTCTGTCAATGTCCATGGAGTGTGTCCATGTTAAATAAAACTCATGGTGCACTGATTCAAGGAGCTCCCATAACTCAGAACATGATGAATTGTAGGAGCAGAAGGGCAAGGAGACAGGTTAAGCTGCGCCATTCTTCAAAAAATAAAATTCTGCCATTTAATCCTGAAAGGAGAATTAATACAAGGTGCACACTCTGGGCCAAATTCTGGGCTGAATTACCCTTGTGTAAATTGGGAATAACTAAAGAACAGAATTTGGTGCGGTGAATATAAACTGCTTACTTTTTACAATATTGTGGGAAACTAATTCCAATAAGAATTACTAGCAATTAATCTTTTCAGTATCTGGTGTATTTAGAGAGAGACTTCACCTGAAGAAAACTCTTCTGATTTTCCAATAAACTGGATTCAGAAACTGTCATCTTTTCCCCCAGGAAATAATAGCCATTCTCCAACTGCAAGGACATAAGGCAGAATTATTTTCTCAAAGTACGCTGGTGTAAATCTGGAATAACTTAATTTACGTGAATGCTGGAGAAAAGTTAGTCATTCCAGCTTATTGAAATGCAATAAACACATAACCCGACAATGTCATTTCTGCTAGGTCACTTTATAGAGTAGAAATGCACTGAGCCTCTCTGGCTCAGTTCCCCCATATGTAAAAAGGGATAATATTAGTTAGCTTACAGGAATATCAGAGGACTGATTAGTTAATATTTATAAAGGGTTTTGAAGGAAAAAAGCAGTTATAAATACTAAATACTATTTACTTACTGAGTGCTCCAACTAGCAAGGTTAAGAAAGACATTCAGCACGTAAAACAATCTTATAACTTGCTACATCCTCCATAGTATTTTTTAAGGCTCTCTGAGGTCACATGCGTTTGCTCCCCTGGATGTGCCTATACTGGGCTGAAGGAGTGGGGTTGGGCTGGGGCTGAACAAGGGATGGTATTTTTGTTTGTTTGTTTTTTTGAGGGAGATTGTTTTCTGATCCCAAATGAGGTCACTCTGGAAACTGAAGAAGAGCCTGTTAGAAAGGGAGAATGGATACAAAGTAGGGAAAAAAAGAAAAGAGAAAAATCAGAACCAGATGATGATATCAGCAAAAAAGCAAACCTAAGGAAAGAAATAAACCAAAATGTTATAACTTTAAGATCTCCAGCCACAGAAATAAGATTAGGTGATGTTAACCCTGTGAAAGTAACCGACTGGATATAAAAAGAACAGGCTATATAATAAGAGCCAGGAGGTTGTGAGATAGGGCTCTTTCAGTTGACTATAAGAATACAAGAGCAAGTGGATAAACTGCTAAACATTAAAATGTTAGGGAAAGTTAAAATAAGTTGCCAGCTATTAAAGTATTTGAAATGAAAGGAGTAATATATGAAGTGCCATTAGAACTGACCAATAATAAGATTACCAAAAGCACAGTAGAATGTAAAGTAGTTGTAATCAGGTTCTGAATGAATGCTTCCCTGACAGCTAGCTGGGAGGGGGAGAGACGCTGGGTGTGGTTATGTAAATACAGTTTAATCCTGCTTTGCTTAGATATTCAGCAGATGGAGCGGTGTTTTCCTCACTGTAATCAACTTGGCTGGTGTTGGGTCACAAATCATGTTAGTACTGAATGAAGGGGTAGTGAAATGCTGTTATCAATGTTGTGATTATTGTGGAAATGCAGAGAAGCAGGACTGTGCTTAGACCAGGGTTCTCAAACTGGGGGTCAGGACCCCTCAGGGGGTCGCGAGGTTATTACATGGTGGCAGAGCCGTAACAAGGAATTTTTGCGCCCAAGGCAAGGGCCAGCTCCAGACTCTTCGGCGGCAATTCGGAGGCAGCGGGTCCCTGAGTCCCTCTCAGAGGGAAGGACCTGCTGCCGAATTGCCACTAAAGAAGCAGTGGCGGTAGAGCTGCTGTCGAAGTGCCACCAATAGCGGCAGAGCTGCGCCCTCCGCTTTGCGCGCCCAAGGCAAGTGCCTCACTTGCCTTGCTCTTGTTACAGCACTGCATGGTGAGTCGCAAGCTGTCAGCCTCCATCCCAAACCCCGCTTTGCCTGCAGATTTACAATGGTGTTAAATATATAATCAAGTGCTTTTAATTCATAAGGGGGGGTGTCACACTCAGAGGCTTGCTATGTGAAAGGGGTCACCAGTACAACAGTTTGAGAAACACTGGCTTAACCTGTTACAAATGGGCATGGGGGGCGGGGAAGTCAAGAGGACCTCATTGAACCAGGGGTTTGACTGCCCTGCCCGCAGCCAGCCCCTGCTGCACCCCCTGCCCTGCCCGCAGCCAGCCCCTGCGGCACCACCTGTCTCCAGCCAGCCCCTGCTGCACCCCCCGCCCTGCCCACAGCCAGCTCCAGCTGCACCCCCCGCCCTACTCGCAGCCAGCCTCACACCCCGTCTCCAGCCAGCCCCTGCCACACCCTGTCCTACCCGCAGCCAGCCCCTGCTGCACCACCTGTCTCCAGCCAGCCAGCCCCACACCCTGCCCTACCCGCAGCTAGCCCCACACCCCGTCTCCAGCCAGCCCCACACCCTCTGCCCTGCCCGCAGCCAGCCCCTGCTGCACCACCTGCCCTACGCGCCGCCAGCCCCACACCTCTTGTCTCCATCCAACCCCTGCCGCACCCCCGTGCCCAAAGACAGCCAGTGCCACACCCTGTCAGGTTATTCATTTATTTTCATTAAATATGCAGACTAAATAATGAAATTAATAAATTTTCAAGCCAAATGTGTATTAATTCTAATGAACAATGCCACATAACGCAGTATTCATTTTTGAAAGTTTATAATAAGCGATGATCTGGGGGGAGGGGTGGGGGCAGGGGGCGCAAGGTGGAAGTTTCGCCTAGGACGCAAAATATCCTTGCACCGGCCCTGACCCCACCCCCTTTAGACAGGCTTAACCTGTTCTTCCCCACTGTTCAAAGAATAGAGCTAAATAGACTTCATTAGGAGTCTCTTCTGTTATTTTAATTGCTGAACCCAGTTGTGGTAGGACTGTGTTTCTGCCCTGCCTGTTATGAGCTAAAATCACTGAAAGCTGAAATCACTTGAGATGGAGCAGTGTTTCTGCCAGGCCTGCAAAAGAGCTGAAAATCACCGAAAGACTGATGTGCAGAGGTCACAGCAGAGAGGCAGAAGGTGACTGACAGTCAGCTGGTGAATGAGGGACCAGCAGGGCAGCAATGAAGAGGCATGAGGAGCAGCCAGCAGGGTGGCAGCAGAGCGGTGACAAGCGGCCAGCAGGGCAGTGGCGGAGAGGCACGACAAGCAGCCAGCTGGGTGGCTGATGGAGGAGTGCGACGAGAGTGGTGAGCAGGTGGCTGGTGAGCAGCTAGCAGAGTGAGTAAGATTCTTCTTTACCTTCCACCCATCACTTCTCTGATGTGCAGCGCTTCCTGGTGAGCTCTTCTAATTGCCTTGGTGTCTGGCTGAGTGTAATCAGCAGCCAGGCAATTTGCCTCAACCTTCCACCCCACCATAAATGTCCCCCCTTACTCTCACAGAGACTGTGGAGCACACAGCAAGCAGCAATAACAATGGGAATATTGGTTTGGCTGAGGTCTGAGTGAGTCAGTAAAGTGTGCCACTGTCCCTTTAAACATCCAAATGCACATTCTACCATCCCTCTGCACTTGCTCAACCTATAGTTGAACAGCTCCTGACTACTATCCAGGTTGCCTGTGTATGTCTTCATGAGCCATGGCATTAAGGGGTAGGCTAGGTCCCCAAGGATAACTATAGGCATTTCAGCATCCTCAAATGGTTATTTTCTGGTCTGAGAAGTAAATCCCTTGCTCCAGCCGTTTAAACAGATTAGTGTTCCTGAAGACGCGAGCATCATGAACCCTTCCCAGCTATCCCACGTTGATGTTGGTGAAACGTCCCTTGTGATCCACCAGTGCTTGCAGCACCACTGAAAAGTACCCCTTGCGGTTTATGTACTGGCTGCCCTGGTGCTCCGGTGCCAAGATAGGGATATGGGTTCCATCTATTGCCCCACCACAGTTAGGGAATCCCACTGCAGCAAAGCCATTCACTATGACCTGCACATGTCCCAGAGTCACTACTTTTGGTAGCAGCAGCTCAGTGATTGCTTTGGCTACTTGCATCACAGCAGCCCCCACAGGAGATTTGCCCACTCCAAATTGTTTCCTGACTGACCGGTAGCTGTCTGGCGTTGCAAGCTTCCAGAGGGCTATTGCCACTCGCTTCTCAACTGTGAGGGCTGCTCTCATCTTGGTATTCTGGCACTTCAGGGCAGGGGAAAGCAAGTCAAAGTTCCATGAAAGTGGCCTACGCATACGAAAGTTTCACAGCCACTGGGAATTGTCCCACACCTGCAACACTATGCGGTCCCACCAGTCTGTGCTTGTTTCCCGGGCCCAGAATCAGCGTTCCATGGCATGAACCTGCTCCATTAACACCATGATCTCCAAAGTGCCGGAGCCCGTGGTTTGAGAGAATTCTGTGTCCAAGGTGCAAAACGGTTGTCTGCTGTTGCTTTCATGGAGGGAGGGAGGGAGAGGGCGGACTGACAACATGTACCCGCGACAATGTTTTTTGCCCCACCAGGCATTGGGATCTCAACCCAGAATTCCAATGGGTGGGGGAGACTACGGGAACTATGGGATAGCTACCCACAGTGCAATGCTCCGGAAGTCGATGCTAGCCTCGGTACATGGATGCACACTGCCGAATTAATGTTTCTTAGTGTGGCCACATGCACTTGACTTTATACAATCTGTTTCCAAAAATCGATTTCTGTAAAATCAGAGTAATCTCATAGCGTAGACATACCCTCAGGGAGGTGGATTAACTAGGCCAATGGGAGATGCTCCCACTGGTGCAGCTGCACCAATGCAGCATATTAAGTGTAGACCTGCCCAGATGAGAAAGTAGCACTAGGGTTTCAGATATTCAGAACCAAGCCATATATCCTCCCTCCCCTAAAGTGTTCTAAGTGCCAATGACATGGGCATGTAGCAATTGTTTGCAAAGGGGAAACAAGATGCAGTGAATATAGGGGAGAGCATTTCTATGAAAATTGTATAGAACGGACATAAGTCATGTAATAACTGCAGTGGTAATCACAGTCTAGCATATAGAGGGAGTATTGCTGCTAGACAAACTAAAGAGATACAAAAAGACAAAAAAATCTTATGTGGAAGCTATAAGGATACTCAAAGCATCAGGTGGAGAAGGAAGACACAAACAGCACAGTAAAAGGGGAACTGCAGACACAGACTCATTTTATAAAGAATATGATAAACACTGTGTAAGGAATAGGCTATAATACAATAGAAAGGTTTTGTGCATTTATGGTAAAAGTGATCAACTGTACATTAAAAATAAGAAAAATTAGAAAAAATGAAAATTATAGCCAGGGCAGCAGAAAAATACTTGTATGTTAGCAATTTATCAATGGACTGCATTCATGCAATTTTGAATGAGGCTAATGGTGAAATATGACTACTATGGGGATCACAATCTTTTGTTGGAATGTGCACAGCTGGATAGCACATCGTCAAGAACTAAAAGAAAATATCCTGGAAATGAAAAATAAACCAGATATCACATGTATTCAGGAAACATGGTTGGTTAAAAAGCTTGCTTTTAAAATTCCAGGATATACTGCTTTCAGGCAAGACCAAAAACTAGGAAGATGGTTTTATCCTGCTGTAAGGGAAGGATTAAACTACATAGCAGAAGAAAACAAAGAAGTAAGCATACAATATGATGCTGCTGAGATTCCAATGCAGAAGAGAAATATTTATCTTTAAGGATTTATAATATCTATAACCCGTGTGGGAAATTAGGAAGCTTGGAGTGACCAGAAATAGTGAAGAACTATAAAAGACCATATATTAGATGCATTGACCTAAACAGTCATCATAAATTGTGGGGAAGCAAGACAACAAATAAAAATGGTACATGCTTAGAAAACTTAATTGATGAAAACAATCTAGTAGTTTTAGACAATGGCACTCCCACTAGTGTAGTACAGCAGATGGTAGTTTTTCCTGGTTAGATCTGGGAATTATTACAGCAGATATTGCAAGTAAATGCCCCTGGGAAATATATAAGAAGGAGGAATGGGGAGTGATCACTTCCCTACACTTATTATTTTTCAAGGACAAAATAAGATTGAAGGTTATGGAAAATTACCTATCTGGATTTTTAATAAAGCTAATTAGGAGCTTGACACACTGTCTGGAGTGGCTCACAACCATGAGTGCCAACTTCAGGGCAGACTATCAAAAAGCAGGGTACAAACCCCTGATCGGTTGAGTTCTATACTTAGATTTCTCCAACCAAGTATCAAGTGTGAACTTTTCAAGCACTATAGCAGCCTAACCAAGGACTCAGACAGTCCCCTTGGGTACTCCAGTCTATCTTACCATCCAGACAATTTGCCTTTGTGGTAGATGGTCCCTTACATCAAATATCACAACAAATTCAGGATATTCCCAGTCCCAACGGATCAGTCACTTACCTCAGGTAACAGGAAATCAGGAATATACAGGAAAATTAGAAGAATAAAGGGAATTCTGACTAAGAGCAGTCTCATTCCAAATCTTATTGGAACTCACAATAGAGTTAGAAATTCTGATAATGAGAAAGCAGAAATTTAGCAGAAAATTTCTGAGGAGTGAATAATGATGAACATCACATTTAATCTGGTGGAAAAATTCAAAGACAATTCACTGAAGAAAGTCATGATCTATTATGTAGTTGGGGGTAAACACAAAGTTACTACACCGAATGAGTGATTTTGTCTGAGGTAATTTTAAAAGCTATTGATATCAGCAAGAATACACCGACAGGTAAAGATAATATATGTAACAATGTTTAAATATATCTCTCTGGAAGCAGCTAGAGGGTTCTCTTGGAATTATAACACTATATGGGGAAAAAAGGAGTGATACTGGCAGGGTGGAAACATGCATTCGTAATTCCAATATGAAAACCAGGAAGCTATAGACCAATTGCTCTTTCATCTGGTCTGGTTAAAAGTATGAAGAGAATGGTGAATGACAGATTGGTTGCCTATCTGGAAAAAAATGGTAGTATAGGTAAGGTGTAGAGTGGTTCTAAGAAAGGAAGATGCACCTCTTATCACATTGTTAAGTTAAAAACTGAAATACTTTTTTTGTATGAGGCACAAAGGTTCAAGTTAGCCGTCTTTCTACCTATGAAAAGGTGTATGACACGCTATGGCGGAAAGGCTTGTTGTTTAAAGTAGGTGCACTAGGGATAAGGGGAAGAATGGATGGATGGATGGATTAGAGAATTTTTGAGTAAAAAGACCAGGCAGATGAGAGTTGCAAAAATTATGTCAAATATATATAATGTTAAAAATGGTCCACCACAGGGAAGTATCATCATTATCCTGACCTTATTTAATATTATGATAAACAATCTCCTAAAATGAAAAAGTGCCAGGGCAGGTGTCACTCTATTCGTAGATGATTTGGCTCTGTGGATTAGGAGCAGCAATGCTGAGGTAGCAAGACAAGAGAATCAGCAAAGCATTACAAGAGACCTTTGACTGGGAAGATGCATGGGGTTTCAAGTTCTTTGTTGATAAATCAATTTATCTTCCTTTGTAACGTTCTTTTTTGTAAAGAAATATAAACTGTATCTATATGGAGAACAAACCGATATAGTTACAAGGTTTAAATTCATAGGGGTAATATTTGACACTAAATTACTTTGGAAAGATCATATAAACTACGTTAAAGATAAATGTGCAGGAGGATTAACCTGCTTAAGTCTTGCTGAGACTAATTGGGAGGCAGATAAGAAAACACTGCTAATGGTATACAGAGCTTTAAATCAGATCAGTATCAAAATTAGAACTTAAAACATTAGATTTAACCGAAGCCCAGGCACTATGAATTGCATGCAGTGCATTTATTACAACAGCTTTATGTGGCTACACATATCTAACCAATTGGAGTGCCTCCAGACCCCAACCTGCTCCGCCTGCCTGGCACTCCTGCCAGGGAGTGGGGTTGGTGCATGGGGGTGCCCATTTTTCTGGAGTGCTGGGTGGGGGACGGGGACAGGACTGTAGGCGAAAGGGATGGGGAGAGGCCCCTCACTTGCACTGGCCCAGGGCCCCACAAACCCCTAATTTACCTCTGGATACTGGGCCTAACTTTCTGGGCCAAAGTTAATGGGAACTGCAATGGTGAAAGTACCAAACAAAAATATGAGGATGGTTGGGAATTCGATAGGCAAACCACAGCACACAACGTTAGAACTCTACACACTGCTAAAGGTGGATGCAGGAGTTGAAAGACAAGGAAAAGCTGAATGAAGTCAAAACTTTTGGTCATAGGAAAATTACCTATGGATAGAAAGTCACATGTCCAAACATGGATGTAGATTTATTTTATAAACTTAAGGACAAAAAAAAAAAAGAGAGACAGTAGGTTTAAAAAAAGAAGTTTACCAGTATATAGATGAAAAGTGGAGTCTGTTTTGTCAAATATATAAAAATGGATCCAAACAAGAAGAAACAGGAAGAGTGGGGACCATATATTGTATGCCAAAAGCGAGAATTAGTACATGTAAAGAATATCCAATTAAATGACTGTCATGACAGCCAAATTAGCAGCAATAATGCTAGAATTAAATTGGATGTATGCCCAGCAGTGGTGGTCATGTTTTTGGATTCAATGTCAGGTCTTATGGCAATAAAAAAGTAAGTCTCAGTATGTAGAAGGAATTCAAAAGCTTAGTATAGAAAAATGTAACAGAGGAATGTCAAAAAACACTTGATTAATGAAAAAAAGTGGTAGAAGATTTTTTGAATTGTGCCCTGGAGTTGAGGATAATGTCATACTTCGGGGCCTGCATAGGACTAATGAAGTGCTTTTGTTTAGAGTACTTGCTAACCATTGTGGTTTAAACAAAAACATTTTTTGAATAAACAGACACAAAGATGGACTATGTATGCTCTTCCAGGTGGAAGAAACAATTGGTCCCCTTGTATGGGTATAGAAGGGCTTTGACAAAGAAGGGAAAAAGCTTTTTGAAGAATTCAAAACATCCTAAGTTAACAAAAACTACATTATGCTATTTAGTAAAAATATTGGGGAAATGAGGTATTATTAAAAATGTGTTGTTACATTACCTGAAAGACACAGGGCAGAGAGAGAATATAAATCTCTAAGTATTGAGGAATTATAGTTGGTGGTTGCTAGGCTTTAAGTCTGCTTCACCATTTAAAAAAAAAAAAAAAAGCATGCAGTAGGCTAGAGTGAGGCCACACCCACCACAGAACTCCATTGGAACCTGCCTAATGGGCAGGAGAAAATCAGCTAAATGTCTTGCCTATTATGTATTACATTGCTTGTGCAAAGCTTTTTTTAATATACTAAAGAGTATTAATGTTAAAAATACAGTTGTATGCACTATCATAAAATGATATGAAAATATGTTCATGGCAATGCTAAGCAATATTAGCAGAATGTCATTCAAGGCATATCATAAACTTTAAAAGGAATCTATCAAATATCACAGATAAATCCAGTTACAAAGTATATTGGAATGGAAGATTCTCAGAGGATAATTCAACAAGCTAAAAAAAGTTTAAATTTGCTTCAAGGACTTAGTTCTTTAATTGCCTTTTTCCCCTCTTAGATAAAATATCTGTTGTCGCAGTGACAGCTGGTTTGGGTCTCGGCTCCACCTATGTTTGTTGATACAGAAACCAGGATAAAGAAGTATATAGTTCCTGGATAGTAGGGTTGTAAGTTATATCATAGTGAGTCATTCTCCCAAGTCGTCATACAATCACCATCTGATTGTAGTAGGTGACTTAGGACCAGGTCATGTACTCTAATTCAACCAGCACTACCACTGAGTACCAGAGTTAGCGTCTAATCCACAAAAAGTTCAGCTCCAGCTCCAAACTTATACAGAGTTAAGGGGTGAACAGATCCAGGGTCATATCCATCTTTAGTAGCAATACTGTACTATAGCATACACTGCATATGCTTACAAGTTTACAACTGATCTGTGATGAGGGCAAACTGAAAAATGAATGGAACTGGGGTTGGAGCAGGGATTTATTTGTACATGTAAATCACAATAAAAATAAAATGGAACAGAAAAAAATACATATAGCAGGCCTCACATTCTATAATTAAACACTAAGAGTAGGTCTCATCAGAAAATGAAAACTTGATGTAAGGCATTACACAACAAAGGCAAAAGGAATACATATAGGAAAAATAGCAGTAGCAAAAATCCCCAACTGCTGGAGATGGGACACTAGATGGGGTGGGCTCTGAGTTATTATGGAGTATTCTTTCCAAGATATCCGCCTGGTGGATCTTACCCACATGCTCAGGGTCTAACTGATTGCCATATTTGGGTGGGGAAGGAATTTTTCCCCAAGGTCGGACTGGCAGAGACCCTGGGGTTTTTTCGCTTTCCTCTACAGCATGGGTCATGGGTCACTCATAGGTTTAAACCAGTGTAAATGGTGAATTCTCTGTTACTTGACGTCTTTAAACCATGATTTGAAAACTTCAGTAACTCAGCCAGAGATTCGGGGTCTATTACAGGAGTGGATGTTTGAGATTCTGTGGCCTGCAATGTGCAGGAGATGATCACAATGGCCCCTTCTGACCTTAAAATTTATGAGTCTATAAATGTTTATTGAAAACTGAATAAGAGTTGTGTAAGACTGTTATAAGTTTTATTGAATCAATCAACAAATTCAATTTTTTCAAAAGGAACCTGTATACTAGGGGGTTCTCAATCTGGGGGTTGTGACCCCCAACAGGATGTTCAGTCCTGGTATGAAAAAAGATGAGAACTACTGTTACATACCATAAAGTTCATACAATAATGCAGATGGTACCGCATGATTTTATGGATGTTAATGAATACAAAGGAAAAATTACCTGTGGTTTAATGTAATTAATCTGTCTAAAGAATAATTAGTGGCTCTAGTTTCACAGCTGATGTATCACAGGAAAGAAAAAAGACAATTGCTGCAACTCTTGGATAATGAGCAGCAATCAAGGCAATGAACCCTCAATTATTCTGTAGTGTTGTTCTGTCCAATTAAACTGATGATATATTTCACCTTATTGGTGGTGAGTGATGTAATTCTTTAGCATATATAAGTTTTCTTAAAGTGATTTGAGATTTCTCATGATGAAAGGTGCTACATAAATGTAAGGCTTGTTATTTTTAATTAATAAATACTAATTAAAAGATAAGGAGGGTTATTGTTGCAGAAAAGTACTGGCCTTGAACAGTTCTCACTCCAAGTTAAATAAAGTTGCTGCACAATGCTTCTAGACAACTTTTCCCTCCCTCTCCCACGTGTCCACACATGCAAAAACGCATGTGTTTTTTTTTGCAAAACATCCTTGCCTGCTAACATGGAGTAATTCACACTGGCGTGTCTATCTGAAGTTGAGGAACCAAGAATACTAAACCTGCTCAGTCTGCTATTTCAATAAACATCCCTACAGTTATTTCAAAAAACATAAAAGCATGGAAAAGATACGAATCCTTTCTCAGAACTACAGGTCAAATCCAGACCTCCTGTAAGAGGGTGCAATTCCACTGACTTAAATGGAGTCCCAACCCCTTACAACAGGTTTGAATTTTCCCCTAAATAAAACTTTTTGACTTACCCAAGGACAATGACAACAACAAATATGCATCTGAAAAAATTATTAAGTGAAATCTGCTTGTGAAAAAGCCACTCTTTTTGTTGCACAAAGTCCCAAAGAAGGCATTAAATTGGTAGGAGGTCTGTGTGACTTTGAGGGCAGGTTCTGGAACTGGATAGCTGGGAACTGGTAGAAGCTTGGTTTGAGTTTGGCTACTTGAGTAGTCAAGTTGGGACATTAGCTTTAGCTCAGAGAAGACTCATAGTTTGTGGTTCAGCACTGGAAGGGTACTATTTTGGAGACAAAGATGTTGGGTCCCCTGGTTGTTAATCTTTATGATACTACACATATCTGTGTCTTGACAAGGTGCTGAATCATTCCTCTTGACTTCTCAGATTTGAGCATAAGAACAATGCTCTCTGTATACCTGTTATTTTTATGTTTCAAAAGGGAAGTGGTCTTTTGGTCATAGTAGAGAAGTGGAAACCAGGAAGTCTGGTGTCCTAATCTCAGTTCTGACATTGGCCTTCAGAAAGTCACTTATGGCTCAGTTGTGCCTGGCCCCTGGGCAGATGCACAAGCATGGAGAAGGCACAGAGAGCCCAAACTCCCCTCCTTGTGGGCACAGTGGCAGTCCTTGTGTCCTCCTGAGTACAAAGACCACACAAAATCTAGTGATGTTTAAGGCACCCACAGGAGGCTAGGACATGGCTATTCATTCCCTTCATGCTAGCTAGCAGAGATGGCTTTGCACAAGGATGGGGGGAATGTATGCGCTCTCCTGTGGTACCTGTATGAGGCACAATGCCTACTGGAGCTTCCGCTGGGTCAATGCACCTCCTACTGCAAGCTGTGGCTTAACACCACACCTGAATCCTTACTTTTTGCCTTCATTTCCCCATGCGTAAACTGAGACGACAATACTTTATCCACCTTACCAAGAGGATGAAATAATTAATATTTATAAAGCATTTCAAGGATGAAAAACACTAGCAGAAGTTTTTTAGATAATATTTTGTTCTCTCTCTTATTCTTGTTTATTTATGACTACTGAGTGTTTTGCTGTTTTAAAAATTAAAAAGTTGCTGTTAACCTCAAAAATCCATTGACACCCATTACATTCAGAGATATGTATTGAGCCTGCAGTAGTTAGACAAGCTCATAGACTCATAGACTCATAGGTCAGAAGGGACCAATCTGATCATCTAGTCTGACCTCCTGCACAAGGCAGGCCACAGAACCCCACCCATCCAATTTTATAACAACCCCTATCCCAGGACCGAGCTGTCAACTTAAAAAAAATAAACAAAAAACCCCACATTTTTCTCTGAATTTTTTTTGACTAACACCTATGTTTACAAAGTTCCTTCACTAGTTTTCACTGAACGAGTGTCATTTTCAAATTTTGCCTTCTTATTGTTCACCTTTTCCAGACCATTAATAAATATATTGAATGTCATTTCTAATATTTTACAGTTGTATATTTATTATTTGCCTAGCAGCCCCAGACATGAACCAGGTAGAAACACAGAATAAGAAGACTTTTAATGCCTGTATGAATTTAAATTGACTGTTTATTCCTACTCTCTCTCTTAGCTAGTTTCTAATCCATAACAGCATTTTTCTTCTCACAGCATTGCTGCTAAATCGCCTTAATCCTTGTGAGTGATTTTGTTAAAGACTTTTTGAAAATCCAAATATATTATAACAGACTTGGTTTTCATCCACTATTTTTTGACACATTCAAAAAATTCTTTATCCATTTTATCATCTTAATCCATTATTTTGCTGAAATCCTCCAAGAATGAAGAAGAAATGTCTTAAGGCAAGCTGATTATCAACTGGACTTTGGTCAGAAAACAGAAGAGTGTCCAAGGGGGTCCCAACCCTTGCAGAAGAATTGGAAAGACTTTGACCTACTAGGGATAGGGAACAAGTCTTGTACGCCATTGTGATGGGGTGTTCAACCCACACGAGCTGGGGGGGGGGGGTAAAGTAGCGTAGATAGGGCCAATTAACCTTATAGGCCACACCTGGTGGAGGGTCTGGCTTGACTAATGGCAAAATGACTAATGGCAGATAAAGCCCAGCTGGGGGAGAAGCTGGCTAAGGTATAAAGCCTGGAAGTTTGGAGCAGAAAGGGGGCTGCAGTGTAGAAGCTGGCAATCATACTCTGGTCATGAGGGAAGGGTTTAGCTAGAAGCATGGAGAAGAAAGCCTGCAGGAAATGGACTATGAAGCAGCCCAGGGAAAGAACAGTGAGGTTAGAGATTCGTGCAGACCTTGCATGCTGATTGTAGGGTTCATGGGCTGGAATCTGGAGTAGTGGGCAGGCCTGGGTTCCCCTATCAGCCACTGAGAAGTGGCACAGGATTGTAGGGGACAGCATCTGGATAGCTGATCCAGAGGGATTTTGATACCCTGGAAGGGGGAACTATATAGTGAACTAGCAAGAAGGTTGAGTCACAAAGAGAGAGAGAGCACCTCGAATTGCAAAGAGAGAGGCTATGGGGTGAGGAAACTACAGAAGGGGGAGCCAGACCAGATGAGAGGGCTGCTTCCCCAGAGGCAGCCATGAGGGGTATCCCATGGTGAGTAGAGAATTGTGATAGGCATCGATATCAACAGTTAAATAATAATCCAAGTGCAATCCTTAAAGGAGGTGACAGACAGGAGAAAGTGTGCTGCCCACCACAGTATCCCAGCTGGGACGCTAACTGTGCTACTGACCAGTTATGGATCATATTTTAGCCCCCAACCTGCCTTTAAGCAGGAGTAAATGTATTCACTTAAAAGGGATCTCCCCAATTTGGTTTCTAACATTAGAGATGGTTATATCAGTAGCTGTAAAATGTTATAAACCAATGATATTGTAAAGACATCCACTGATGAACAAATTACGGGAGAGACAGAGTTACAAGGAAAGCTGAACAAACAGATATTAGTCTCTTAATTATGGGGTGCAACTTTACTTGCATGATCCTGAAGTAAGTTTCAGTCACACACTAACTTAAGGGTACATTTATATATTATTTATAAAAGATTAAATTATTAAGATATTCTAATAAACGGTTAGTCAATTGTTATGGAGTCCAGTAATTCAAGAAGATACTTATAATCATCATAGATAACACATACTCTTGTGTATTTATAACAAAAGCAGTGCAAATAGCTTTTTTTTAGTTTGCTGATAGTTCTAAAAATTAAAAAAAAATTCAGTAAACCGAAGAGTAAAGAAAAATTAATTTTGGGTTGAACAAATGTTTCATCTGACTTCTAGCTTTGCTAAAAAAATGAAAAAATTCAAAATAAAGTCATTTTGAATAAAAAATTGAAAATATGTTTCATTTAAAGAATGTCAGAATGAAACACTCTAGTTTTTTCACATTTTGTTATTGGCTTTTTTTCCCAGCCAAAACAATGTAATGAATTCACTGCAAATGTGTGAAACATTTCATTCGACATGAATCTTAATTTTTCACTGACAAAGATTAGGTTGACAACTTCTGCACAGTTTTACTTAAAACATATTCATAATTTATTAACTTTTTATAAAACAACTTATAAATAACCTTCACATAAAGCATGACCAACTTTTTGCTTTATTTGGAGAAAGTGCATTTAAGGACTAACCTAATGCTTGTTGAAGTCAATGGGATGACTTCTATTGACTTTAATGGGAGTTTGATCAGGCCCATAGAGAAAGAGCCAGTGAGCCTCCCTGCCTGGGGGGTAGACAGATTCACAGTAGGGAGGCTCGAGCTAGTGTGCTAAAAATAGCAGCGTGGACACTGCTGCACTGGCAGAATCTCAGACCAGCCACCCAAGCTCAGACCCACCCACCATTTGGGTCTGAGCTTGGGTGGCCAGCCCAAGCCTTTGCTGGTGCAGCAATGTCCACACTGCTATTTTTAGTGCACTAGCTCAAGCCCCTCTAGAGTGAGCCTGTTTACCTGGGCCAAGAGGCTTGCTCCCAGCTGCAGTGTAGACATACCCTTAGGGCAAACTGTACTGAGATTACTGTGCCTAACCTAGACAAAGCATAAGCTGTTCCCTCACTATGACTGTCTGATCTACAGTCCTTTCCCTCTGCCTGAAAATGGAATGCTCATCAGACAGAAGGCGGCAACCCTAACTCAGTCATTCATTCAGATCAGCAGTGTGAAAAGCACTGAGGTCCTTCACAGCTCAACAGTTTACAGTACCACCTGTCAAGTGCCTGTCTCCAGCATTCCTCATAGAGAGGTTTCAAGCCAGAGCATGGTACACAACTAGCCCTTGTTGCTCTGATGGATGGCCTCTTCCTAGTCATAAACAGAGGAAGCACATCTCTACTCTCCCTGCTGAGTGAACTGTGGATCACTAAATCCTCCTATGTTTCCACTAAGAGATATTGGGGCGAAAAGAAACACCTGAAAATGGTTTGACTCCTTTTCAGACAAACCTGATGGGTTATTATGGGAAACATCCTCCACCTCTAGAAACTTCTCCTGGGGAATCCCATATAGTTCAATCATGTCCTTCAGAAAGATGGAGAGAAAGAAAAGGAAGAGCCAACTCAAGGGAGACCATTTAAAAACAAGTTATTTGTAACTGGAGCTCTTCAAGATGACTCCACATATTCAGTTATGGGTTATGCACTGCCAGATGGTGTTTAATG
Source organism: Gopherus flavomarginatus (assembly GCF_025201925.1). Classification (NCBI taxonomy): domain Eukaryota; kingdom Metazoa; phylum Chordata; order Testudines; family Testudinidae; genus Gopherus; species Gopherus flavomarginatus. Next base: position 181,037,024 of record NC_066618.1, read on the forward strand.
GTAGAACATTCTTCAATAGTGTCCATTAGGGCATGTGCACCCCCTTCTATCCTTCCCCTCAATGTCTGAACAGTCTGAGAGGGAGGTTATATAAGGGGGTCATGTGTTCTCTACCACAAGTTCCTACCTCCACTAACCCGGAGAACCAAGGTAGGACTCTGAGAAAGAGAAGAAAGTCAGTGGGAACAGTCATCTTGAACTCCACTTAAAAGTAACCTTTATTTCTTCTTTGAGTGGCTCTGCATGTTCCCACTTATGAGTAGTTTGGCAAACAGTGCTGAAAACTCAGGAGGAGAGAACAGAGCCCTCATCAAATAATGATTGAAGCACTGTTGTATCACCTTTGGCATCGGCTTCTGAAGAAAAATCCAAAACATAATGTTTGGTATGGTAAAGGTATGACCGCAGCCTTACAGATTTTCCCACTAGGAACATGTTTAAGGCAAGCAAGAGATGCTGCCACTGCTCTAGTAGAATACTTTACAAAAGCAAGCACAGGAACTGCCGCTATCTTAAAATATTCAGTGAAATATTGTTTAACCCATCTGGAAATAGTATGAATACATCCACTATTACTCATATGGTTCTTAGCATAAGGGACAAATAATCTAGGTGACTTTCTAAAACTCTTAGTTCCATTTAAATAATGTGCGAGAACGCATTTAGCAGCTAAAGTATGTAATATTGATTCCCTTTTATTAGCAAGCAGCTTGGTGGGGGAGGGCTTGGGAACAGTAAATTAAGTTTGATTGTTGTGAACTTCTGATACTACTTTTTGGTAGAAACCCGAGATCATGTCTTTATGAAAAATAGTAAATGGCACATCCATCATCACAGCTTGTAACTTGTTCACCCTTCTAGCTGATGCAGCAATAATAAATACCATCTTAATAGATAAATAAAATAAGGAACACTCCACCAAGGGTTTAAATGGTGGTTTCATAAACATGGAAAAAGCTAAACTGAGATTCCAAGGGAGGGACAAGATCCATCAGTGAGGGATACAGATTGGACAACCCCTTCATAAACTTTTTAACTGAATCATGCATCTTTTAACAGTGATCTACCATCAGTCAAGACATGGTAGATGGAAATAGCCTCCAAATAAACTCTTAAACATTCAAACTTTTAAAACATTAAATACTCTAAACACAGAGGGAATAAAAGCTGAGATTGGAGAATCAGATCTTCCCTGCACCCAAGACACAAATCTAGCTCATTTCAAATAATAATGCTTTCTTGTGGGCAGCCTCCTTGAATTAAACAGTACATCATTGACTGACAAGGCACAGGATTATTCAATATCAACCAAAGTCTGATAGCGCACCCACCCCCACCCCACAGGCCATCCTATGAAGAAACTGAGGATCCAGATAAAGGATCTTGCCCTGTTGCTGTGACAGCAAGTCTGGAGACATAGGGAGATGCTTATAAATTCTACCAGACAGCTGAAGCAGTTCCATGTACCACTGCTGCCTTGGCCAGGGAGGGGCAGTCAATTATCCTTGCCTCCTCCTCACATACTCTCCTGATCATTTTCTGAAGGGAAAGGATGGGAAAGCATACAGAACGCCCTTTCCTCAATGGAACAGGAATGTGTTCAAGACAGACAGAGTCTCTTCCTGCTCTTGAACAGAAAATGGGAACATTTCTTGTTGAACATGGTTTCAAACAGGTCTATAATGAACTGATCCCTGTTAGAGAAAATCTCTTGTGCTATCTGATCTTTCAAAGACCACTTTGCATCTGTGTACTGTCTCTGATTAAATGGTCTGCTAGCATGCAGCTCTCCCCTGCTAGATGCAGGGCCACTATGAAGAGCACATCAATCCCATAAATTGAGGGCCTTGACACATACTAGGGAAGAATGAGCACCTCCTTGCTTCTTGATGTAACACATAGTGGCTGTATTCTCCATCTCCACTGGAACAACCTTTCCCCCTTTCTGTGAGAAAGAAAGGACATGAGAGCCAAGCAAATGGCTCTTAATTCGAGCATATTTATCTGCAAGTTTTTTTATTGAGAAAGCCAGTGGCTTCAAATTGTAAAATGACCCAGATGAGTTCCCTATTCATTGTTAGATGCATTGGAGGTTATTGTGAACAAAAGAAGGATTGAACAAGACTCCTCTGAGGACATTTGATCTGTTTGTCCATCACATCAACAAATTTTAAGGACATCCTGAGGCATAGTGGGTGTCATAAACAGATAGCTAAGGGTTAATGTCTCTTTCACCTGGAAAGGGGTAACAAACAACACCTGACCAGAGGACCAATCAGGAAACAAGACTTTTTCAAATCTAGGTGGAGGGAAGTTTTGGGTGTGAGTCCTTTCTTCTTGGTCTGTTCTCTTTCTGGGCTCTGAGAGTGACCACAGGAATCTCCAGGCTTTCTAATCTTCTATTTCCAAGTTGTAAGTACAAGGATAGTAAGACAATAGGTTTATATTGTTTTTTTTGTATTTACATGTGTGTAGTTGCTGGAATGTTTTAAATTGTATTCTTTTTGGATAAGGCTGTTTATTCATTTTTTCTTTTAAGCAATTGACCCTGTATATTGTCACCTTGATACAGAGACCATTTTATGTCCTTTTTCTTTCTTTTTATATAAAGCTTTCTTTTTAAGAGCTGTTTGAGTGTTTTTCACTGGTTAAGGCTAAGAAACGAAGGGAGGGGGAAAATCTCTTTGTATTAGATTTACTAAGCCTGACTTTGCATATCTTCTGGGTGAGGGAGGAGACAGATTAGATCTCTCGGTACTTGTGTTTCAAGGACTTGTAGCAGGGAGTATCCTAGGGTCCCCAGGGCGGGGAAATCTGGGAGGAGGTAAAGAGGGGGAAGGGAAATGGTTTATTCCCCTTTGTTGTGAGACTCAAGGAATCTGGGTCTTGGGGTCCCCTGGGAAGGTTTAGGGGGACCAGAGGGTATCAGGCCCTAAAATTCCTGATTGGTGGCAGCGATATCAGATCCAAGCTGGTAATTAAGTTTGGAGGTTTCATGCTAGCTTCTCATGTTCTGAACTCTGAGGTTCAGATCTGAGTAGGAGAGTTATGACAGTGGGAAACATCTGAAGACTGTCCATATTAGGTCTGTAAACCTGAGAATGGATGTCACTGCTGCATTGAACTTAATCTGAGACAAGCAAACTGAGCCACAAAAGTTGTTGCTGTCATAAAGTCCATGAGACCAAGAAAGTAACCTCTCAGTTAGACATAGAACACTATTTTGCACATTCAGCTAGCTTCAGAAATTTCCTCTCTGAGAAAAGCTCTTCCTGCTACCAAGTCAATAAAGAATCTCTGAAATGGATATCTGATTTGGGCAGGATTTGACTTTTTAACGTTCAGAAGCAGCCCAGCTCTGTAAAAGTAGGAAGATTATGGAGTTGCTATGAAGTAGCAACTTCTCATGTCTAGAGAGCTTCATCAACCAAATGTCCAAATATGAGCTAACAAAACTACCCTGCTATCTCAAATGCACCACTAGTGCAGAAAAGACTCTTGACACTGGAGAAAGACCAAACGGCAGTACCCTTACTGGAAACGTCCCTGGGCCATTAAAGAATGAAAGTATTTCCTATCACTCAGCCAGACTGAAATATGAAAATTTCCATCCTTTAAATGGATAGCTGTGAATCCATAATTGAAAGCAAGGGGATTAAGGAAGCCAGTGTTAGCATTCAAAACTGGAACTTGTGAATCTATTTGTTCAATTTTCCCAGATCGAAAATTGGACGGAATCCTCCATCTTTCTTCTGTACCAGGAAGTATTTTGAATAAAATCCCTAACCCTAAAGATGTTTGGGCACTCCTTCAACAGCACTTATCAGAAACAATTTTTAACCTATTACAGAAGAAAAGGCACATGAGAAGGTTCCCTGAAAAGGGAAGGATGGGAGAATTGAAAGGAGGTAATTCTTTTTAATTGTATGACATAGCCTTCCACTATAATTTCTGGAACCACTTGTCTGATATAATAAGCCTCCAGTGGAAGAAAAGGGGCTAGCTAGTCTCCAGATAAAGGAAGGAAATGAGCCTCACTGACTGGTTTGTGACTCTTGACCCTCATATCAAATATGAGATCTGGTGTTCAAAGAAGGCAAAGAGAAGGCAGCAGGTTGTTTTGTCTTAGGCCCAGGGCCGGTGCAAGGATATTTTGCGCCCTAGGCGAAACTTCCACCTTGCGCCCTCTGCCCCTTGCACCCCTCCCCCCAGAGCATTGCTTATTATAAACTTTCAAAAATGAATACTGCATAATGTGGCATTGTTCATTAGAATTAATACATATTCGGCTTGAAAATTTATTAATTTCATTATTTAGCCTACATATTTAATGAAAATAATTGAATAACCTGACAGGGTGTGGGGCTGGCTGGCTCTGGGCAGGGCAGGGGATGCGAAGCTGGTTGGAGATGGGGTGTGGGGTTGGCTGGAGACGGGGTGCGGGACTGGCTGTGTGCAGGGCAGGGGGTGTGGGGCTGGCTGCAGGCAGGGCAGGGGCTGCAGCAGGGGCTGGATGGAGACAGGTGGTGTGGGGCTGGCTATGGACAGGGCAAGGAGTGCAGCAGGGGCCGGCTGCATGCAGGGCAGGGAGTGAGGGGCTGGCTGTGGGCAGGGCAGGGGGTGTGGGGTGGCTGGAGACAGGAGGTGTGGGGCTGGCTGTGGGCAGGGCAGGAGGTGTGGGGCTGGCTGCAGGCAGGGCAGGAGGTGCTGCAGGGGCTGGCTGCGGGCAGGGCAGGGGGTGCGGGGCTGATTGAGGCAGGGAAGGGGGTGCGGGGCTGGCTGCGGGCAGGGGGTGAGGGGCTGGCTGCATACAAAGGTGTGGGGCTGGCTAGAGACAGGGCAGGGGGTGTGAGGCTGGCTGTGGGCAGGACAAGGGGTGTGGGGCTGACTGGAGGCAGGGCAGGGGATGAGGGGTTGGCTGCAGTCAGGACAGGGGGTTCAGCTGCCATGGATGGAGCTGGAGCACAAACAGCAGCTGCAGAAGGAAGAGCTGTTGGACAGAAGCTTCTGTGAGGAACCGGCTCTGTCCCATGGAGAGGTACCGCTGCGGGATCTGCATTTTAAATAGCAGTGGGGACGCCCCTGCAGCCCCTTGCCCTCTCAGCCTCCTGGGCACTGGCTCTCTGCGGCTCACTCCCTAGGGGCTCAACCCTGCTCCTCTTGCCCCCAGTCCATCATTAGGCCTGGGTGCACGGAAAGCATGCAGCATATCTTTGTACTGTGTTCATGACTCCTGAACTGGTGGGGGCTATGCCTAATTGCTGCCACTATCTCTTTCTTTGCGGGGCAATTAGATGACAATTAACTTGGAATAGCCCAGCGGGGTCAGAGTAGAGAAGGAGGGAGGAGAGACTTTTAGGTTTCAGTTCTGTGCAAAGCCAGTTAACTTTTCTTTTCAGCTGCCTATAAACAAACCTAGTAGAGAAAAGAGTTTCTTCCCCACATCCCCTCCCCCAAAAAATTGGTTATGATTTTAATGGATCCAGAAGCAAAATAATTCTGTAATCAAAAAGACAAGTTTCCTGCTTTCCCTTCCACAAAGATGTATTTCCAACCCAGGTAACTTATTATTTATTATCTGTAGTAACTATGTTCTCACGTTTGAATGATACACTGTAGTGGTGTCGGAGTTCTTTGGAAATCCCTCAGCTCTTTTGCGGTGTTGGGAGTGAATGCTAGACCCTCGGTTAATTACTTTTACCTTACTTCACGTGCCTATCTTTTGGTCATTAATTTTTGAAGTTAAATTAGATTTTCAAAACCCAGCTTTAAAATGATGTTCATGCCGACAATTGCAATTTAATTGTCTAAACGGGGAAATCGATGCCTTGAAATTATGGGATCTAATTTTAAAATTGTATTAAAAATGTGGCATTATAAAGGGGAAATATTTAAAAAGGTTTATCCAGCATCCCCAGGATTCTGCTTCAAGCAGTAACACAGGAGGGAGGGGGCAATGTACAGATTAGTGTTCAGTGGTACTTCAAACAAAAAGACATTTACTCTTAAATTATCTCGTTGATGCCTAATTGACGATCTAATAGCATGCATCAAGTACATCAAAACTTCGCTGAATAAGCTTGTTAGCATTTCTAAGGGGGACACTGAACATTCCAAACAGTGATAAGTGGTGCCTGCGGGCGGTCATGCAGGCATGACTGCGGCAGTTCAGACTCCCTCTCTGTCCCAGCAGCAACGGCTGCTCAACCATTTAAAAAAAATTTGAGGGCGCTTTTTGGCGCCCTCAAATCTCGGTGCCCTAGGCAACCGCCTAGTCTGCCTAAATGGTTGCACCGGCCCTGCTTAGGCCTGTAGCTGAAAGAACTCTTTTTGTACAGGCTCTGAGATGAAGGTGAAGCTTGCTGCTGGGTGTGTAAGAGGTAGGAATAATAGAGAGACCTGACTGTGGATGAGAGAGAGGCACAGGAGGGAATAGTTTTGCTTTAGAATAAAATAGTTTCAGTGTGCATTTTGCAAAGTAGATGATGGGTTTTTGCATGTTTTCCATCAGATTCTGCATGTGCCATTTGGGAAATATGCAACAGTGCATCAGGCCCTCTATTTTAATGGGGGTTAGTTGAGTTTTGTTTGTTTTTGTTTTTAAAGAAAGAACAAATTTTCCATCAGCAAATTATTTCTGTACAGTCAGAATTTCAGACATAGACCTAGTAGGTTTACATTCATTAGCATAAACAGCTTCATTTCGTAATGTCTTCAAACCTTTTATACAGCAGGAAGCTACATCCAACTTTTCAAAATTCCACCTCCCACTTTTCTACTCAAGTTGGAATGTATGTAGAAGGCTTCATTGGGTTGAATAGACCTTATTACAGTTCTAAAGTATTACTATACATATCTTTGAAATGCCCATCACTGTAATATAGAGACACTTTTACCAACTCTTACTTTTGTATAACAAAAAACCCTACAGTTGGACCATAGGTGTCCTGCCTCAGCAGTTCCTTCATAGCCTCTTGTTACAGTGTCAGACTCCAAATATCAAACAGAGGAGCTTAGTTAGTGCTTAGATGTTAGAAATACCTCATAGAAATACCTGGGGTGAGATTCTGTGCTGTGCCTCTTTGCTCTATTTACTCAAATATAGGGGCTTCAGCGGGGGCGAGAATTTCACCCACAGTTTCAGAACCTGTTGATTCTTAGTGTCAAGAATGGCTGCATTAATAATAAAAAGATTGTCCTTTTGATGTATTGCCTTGTGATTTACTGAAACTGCTCTAGAATGTAGCTTTAAAAAAAAACAACCAAAAACTTTCCCTGGGGCTTTATTGGCTATTATTATTTATTTATAGAGCACCCAAGCATGTGCTAGGCACCTTAAAAATAGAGATGGAAAAGAAGTGGCCTCTTCCTATACGAGTTGACAATCTAATTTTAGATGTGACAAGTGGGAGCAAAAAGACAATAGGATAGAATGGACTGAGGAAGGACAAATGTGAAAGATCATGTGGATTACTCAGTATAGAAATGCAGACATCTTAATGGGTCAAGAGTTAAGATATTGCTGAGTCACAAGAAGTCATCACTATCTTTCCACTATACACTCTGATGTGACCAGAATACAACAGCTATTTCATCTCCTGTACAACCCTGGTATAATGGTTCTGAGCACCTTTCAATCCACTTTCCTTTTTTTTTTTTTAAATTATTAATAGTTTTCCTATTTTCAGGAGAGAAACAATCATATGTCAATGCAGTATTAAACTCTTAACTCTAAAGTTCCTGATATCTTAAAATCAAAAGTTCAAAAAGCAACTTTTAATTCACAAACACGAGAACCCTGGTGGAGCAAAAGGCCGGGGAGTAATGCAATGCTTGACAAGGGAGGATAACTAAAGAGGAAGAGAGTTATGTAATTTTTGAAGATGGTGACAAAAAGCTTAACCTGGATGCTATAGTGGAAGGGGAATCAGCAGAAGGATTCAAATAGGAGAATGACATGATCAAAAGGATGGGCAAAGAACTTGACTTTAAGGCTGCTTTAAGGGAGTAGTGTGTGTGTGCACACGTTTGAGAGAATAGCAAGGAGAATGCTGTATTAGTTGAGGGGGTATGTATAATGAGGGGCTGATTAAGATGTTTGGGTGTGGTGATAGAAAGGAAATGATAGCTCTTGGAGATGCTGAGGACCAAAAGAGAGGAAGCAGTAAAAAAATAACCCCCACACTGAGTAACAGAGGGTAGTATTGTCAAAATGACAAAGAGGGGAAGTGGAGGTGGTTTTGAGAAAGCAGATGAGGTACATTTTAAGCTAAATTTCCCCCATCTTAAAGCAGGCTTTCAATATGTCATCAGCAATGGGCTTATTTTATGATCATTTGTTTCCACCCCTATGCGCCTGTTATTTGGAGTATTTTGAATATTTTGGGGCAAAGGATCTACTAAAGTGGCGTGAAAAAGAGGGGACATCAGGCAGCTTTGCCACATGTTAAATTAAAGATATTGGATATTTTCATTAATAGTCAAATTTTGTGAGTGTCACATGAACACTATCCCGTTTTTAAATTAGGTTCTACATCCTATTTAATATAAAGCCTGCTTGCTGCAGGAAGCCACACAAATTATAACGGAACAGCTGTAATTTCCTAGGACTCTGGGATTCTACCATATTTGTGAAATATGGATTTCTTCATTAGCTGGCAGTAGGATTTGCTTTCAGAAAAATTGTGTGGCAATGTCGTCATTTTAGAACATTCACTGTGATATAGTTAAGAGCATTTGCCTTGATTTTCCTTTATTTAAAGAGCAAAAAAAAGCCAAGAACTTTGAACACAACTAACTTTTGATTTAAATGGGTACTCAACTTTGCAGAGTGAGACCCTTAGAGAAGCAGCTCCAAAACGGCAAATGCAAGGTATTATGACAGGATTTTTTTACACACACACACACACACACACACACACACACACACACACACACACACACACTCTAACTTAAACCAATACAAAGATACTTTTTTATTCTGAGTTTCTGGGAACAATACACCACAAGACCAAACCATCTTTTAAAAAAAGTGAGAGCCACTTGACCTAAATTTGGTTTATTGAGTGAAAATAATCTACTGTATTAGCCTATTAAATCCTGACTTGAATAAACCCGTGAACACGGCACCTGTTTACCGAACTCTGTATAAGTCACGTAAAATTTTCAGCATGAGCTTGGCTCTTTACTGTATCCTGCGGTTTATCTGTGACTGGCAAATAGCAACCCTGTGCTTCCAGAGCTTCAGAGCCTTTCAGTGCACTGGTGTTAAGTTATTCCCCAAGTCCCTTCTGCCAATTGTTCTTGGCAAATGAACCGAGAAAGACTATTGTTGTTGCTGGCTGTTATCTCTGCCTCAGACTCTACTTGGCAGAACTGAAAGTCCACCTCACTAGTGTGGAAACAAGCTGTTTGACTCGGGATGAGTCAACTCATTAATAAACAAAGTCACAAAGGAAATGGGAACCCGTCTTAAAAAAATACATGTATAAAAAGTTTATTGGATGCTGTGATGTTTGTCCTCCCCAGCATGACACTGTTTTATCTCACTCCACAGCTTTCCTATCAAAGAAGTGGGGAAGTTAATAGTTTATCAAATTTTAATCAGCTTAAATATTTATGTATCACTTACATAGCATGGAAAGTATTTTTGTGTATTGTTCCTGGTGGTTTATTTTTAATTAAATGACATTTTTACCATGTTTTTGCACCTGCCTTTGTTGTATAGAAGGTCTCATTGTTAACTGAAACACCTACTGTATCAGATTGCTTACCCTATCACTATCAAACAGTCCAATTCAGCTGCTGTGTTGAAAGCTCAGGAGTGAAATGTCAAATTATTGAGACATTTTTCTCTGTCCTGAAGTGGAAGTATGTATTCAGATCCTGGATTGGAAACTCAGTACTTGTTATAAAAGGATTTCTTGGTTTTATCCACCACGGAAGGAGCCTGATCCAAAGCCCACCCCCACCGCCAAAGTCAGTAGAAAGATTCCATTTGGATCAGGACTTAGGCTCAGAAGTACAACTATATTACCAATAATTGTAACAAAGCCTAGCAAGTGCACGCCACAGGTTGTCTGACTCCCAAAGCTGATGCTGGATAGCTTTCTCACAGCAGCTTTGATGAGAAGACTCACAATTCCCTTGTTTGTGACCAAGTGCTCAAGGCCTTATCACAGTCCAGCTTCCTTCACAAAGAGGAACCCCAACAGCAAATACCTTCACATAAGTGACAGGGCAGTGTCAATTGTTACCTTAAAATAAAAGCAATACTTATTTTGCATGTTAGACAAAGAGAAAAGTCAAACTAGACAAACAGTAAGCAAACACTCTTCTGCAAAACAGAGCTAGCTAGGCACAAAGCTAACTTACAAGGAATACCTGTTGAGCATGATGAACACCCTACATAAAGGAAACTACTTTGGTATAGCCAGCTGCCACCAGCTTCTCCTTCAGTGTTCCAACAAGATGTCTGTCTCAAGACCCAGGAAGTCTGTCTGATAGCATGAGAGTGTTTTTGCTATATAAGAAAAATAGGTTCCTTTGTTTATCTCAGAAGGAACCCTCCTTCTCTCCACAGCCACCATGTCCAAGTTGTACACCTTTTACACCATATTACAAAAGCATTATGGTATCTGCTTCACCTCGGCTTCCAAACAGGGATGACCAATAAGCAATATTATGATGGACAACCCTCCTTCCTATCTTCCATTCACAACCATTAGTATTGATGAAACGTCAAAACATTTGAGATAAGCCAAATGATATCCAATATACATCTTCTCTCATGCAGTATTTTGTGCAGTCCCACATGTAGCACATAGCTGGGAAAATGGCAAGCATGAATTAAAGGAGAGGGTGGGAGACTGTACCTAAAATTGGACTGACATGCTTTTCATAAAACTTACCAAACATACCACTGGAGCTATACAATTTATCAGAAATAGAAAACAAACCTGTTACATAAACTGTATGATGAAAAATATTAAGAATGTTAATTATAATTCACAAGTTATCACAAATATGCATAGAGCAGATTAATTGTGTATGATTGTGCATTGTGAAATGAATGCCATATCATAAAATCCATCTACATGGAAAGAAAATTATTATTGCAAAGCAAAGTACTCTAAAGTTAGAAAATGCCAGCATTAAGGTAGCCCAGACAATTTTAATTTGGTCTCCATGTGCATAAGAATTAAGATCAGGCCTTTAATTATATAATCATATTCTATTTCCTACAAGACCTCGAGGAACGAAGATCAGCCTCCTGCAGAGAATTTCACTCTAGTAAGGACTTTGATCATGTTACCACAAAATATTATTTATTCAACAAGTCAATTATATGTTATGTAAAAAAGTATTCCTTTCATCAGTTTTAAATGGGTTATCTTCATTTTACTGGATGTCCCCTTATTCATGAATCACAAAAAAAGAAAACTAGAAACAAAATTTATCTTCTCTACACCATTTACTGTTTTTCAATATTATCATTTCCCCTCTTATCTGCTCTCTAAACTAAATTGTCTTAATCTTTTAAAATTTCTCCTCATATGCATGTCTTTTCATGGCTCTATGCATTTTCACTCCCCATCTTTTCTATTTCTGCTTTTTTTTTCTTTTTTTTTTGAGCTTGGATAACTAAAGCTGCACTGGGTATTCAAGGAAAGGCACACCATCTATTTATAAAATGACACTTTATTTTTAGTATCCTTCAATCCTTTCTTAATACAACCTAACTTTGTGTGAGTTTGTTTTTGGGTCAACACTGCACATTCAGTTATTTTCATTGAGCCATCCACAATGACAACGGAGTCTTTTTTTTGGGTTGTTCCTGTGTGGCTACAGTTAATTTAGAATCCAATTTGTACAAATAGTTTAAGTTGGAAAGAACAACTGAATTACAATCTCAACTCCATTATGTTGTCCAATTGCCTAGTCTTTGTTAGGGCCTTCTTAATTTCCTCATAATTCTCTATATAATTTTTGTCAGCTTGAGGTTTTACTACTCCTACTGTTTGCACCTTCCGCCAATTCATTAGTAAATATATTAAACAATGCCCCTCTTCTTACAGGTCTTGGGGGAACTCTATTTAACCTTACCTAAACTCTATGAAAACTAACTCCACATCCACCTTTTCCATTTACAATCAAAGTAAAAAAGAAAACAAATCTAATCTTTTCACACTAAAAAAAAAAAAAAGAAAAATTGTCCAACCTCTGATTTAGACTTGTTAAATGAGAACATGGTCAGAGATGAGCAGGGTAAATGAGGAATATTAGAGCTTAGAGGATATCATTGTTCTCTTTGAAAGGTAGCAGGGAGCAGAAATGAAAGAAGGGAAAGGCAGGGAGTAAATATGTTTCTAAATTTTAAAAGGTAGTCACATAGATAGCACCCTACCAAATTCATGGTCCATTTTTGTAAATTTTGTGGTCATATTTTAAAAAATCTTGAATTTCATTATTTCAGATTTTTAAATCTTAAATTTAATGGTTTTATAACAAAGCATGAATACATATTTTAAAACAGTGAAATATAAACATTAAAACCCTTAAGTCAAGTACTGTATTTCTCAAACTAGGGGTCCTGACCCAGAAGGGGATTGCAAAACTATTGTAGTGGGGTTGTGGTATTGCCACCCTTACTTCTGTGCTGCCTTCAGTCCTCGGTGCCGGAAAGCAGTGGCTGCAGGCCAGGTGCCCAGGTCTGGAGGCAGTGCCACCACCACCACCACAGCAGCCATCAGAGCTTGGTTTCCCGTCAGCAGCCACCGCTCTCTGACCGCCCAGCTCTGAAGGCAGTGCTGCCACCAGCAGTAGCACAGAAGTAAGGGTGGCAATACCATACCATGCCACCTTTCCTTGTGTGCTGCTGTTGGCAGCGGCACTGCATTCAGAGCTGGGTACCTGGCCAGCAGCTGCTGCTCTCTGGCCACTTAGCTCTGAACGCAGCGCAGAAGCAAGAGACACAACACTGTGACCCCCCTACAATAGGCTTTTGGGTCAGGACTTCCTGTTTGAGAAATGCTGTGTACCTGTGTGTGTACTTTTATCCGAGGGCAAAAGACCAAAGACCAGATTTCATGGCCTGTGATACATTTTTCACAGCCTTCAATTTTATAGGGCCTTACATATAGCACACATGGAAGACCAGTTTTGATGTCCACTTCCTTGATCTTACCACTGTCACAGCAAGATAAAACAGGAGAATAAATAGGTTCAGATTCAAACATCCTAATTTCTGATCTTGACCCTCTATTTAATAAGGAACAGCTGATGAAGACGAGACTCAAAGACACCAACCTGTTGCTCTTTAGCCTTGCTCAGTGTCCATATTTCACTGCCAAGTAACAGAGTTGGTATAACTCTGGTAGCAAGCTTGATGTCATGATGTCCTCACAGAGGCTGCTGAAGGGCTGAAAACATGGCAGCAGCAGTAGCTGTTGCTATACAGTTGTCCATAACTTTCAAGCTTCCTCCAGATAACCTTGTAATTAGACTACAATCCCTGCTCTTCTCCTGAAAATGTTTGTCAGGAATGAAAATAGACATCTAAGGCTTCAGGGCTAAATATCCTATGCAGTGACATACTTAACTAAGGTGTAGGTTCAACATGCTAATCTGATATTTAGATTACCATCACCACAAAGGTATAATGTTTTCAAATCAAAAGGCTTAATAAAGCTGCAGTAGATATGGGATATCCTGGAATGCAAGGATAGAGAATCTGAACTATTGACACAAAACAGCTATTGTTCCATTTTAAATTTTCAACTTTATGTAATCCTATGCACTGTCAGAGATGTAGGATCTGATTTTCAGTTAGGCATGTGCATTTGCACATATGCCTGGAAGTAGGCTTGCCAATCTCTGATCTGTGCGCATGCACACACATGGTATTCCAAATGCAGTTGATAGGCACATGCAAACACACACATATTTGAAACTCTGAAACTGTAGTGCCAGAAATGAAGTTCTACTCTGTAAAGTGACTAAATATGGCACCTCATAACTACACAGATACTATCCCTGTGGGTATTGTAAGTCATATTTGATTACTTTAATAGTAGTTTTTACTACTTCTTACTCCTTTAAGAAAAGAAGTCAATGAGATAATACAGGTACTCAGTACCTTTGAAAACCAGGCCATAAGCTTCCATTATAGGATCATATCTTTTTGTCCATCACAACTGAGACCCTCTGAAAACAATGATATTGTACTGAACACTATTAGGTTGCACAAATGTAACTATGGACAGTATTTGGCCTGTAGCATCTTTATCAAAAGTGATGGTACACAAACCAGAAGGAATGCAAGAACATCTTTCAGATTCCAGATTGAGTTTGCAGGGCTGGCAGCTAGGGGGGAATTTTTTTTAAACTAGTAAACAGAACACATTTAATATAGAAATAACGGAGATGACAATGGAAACCTACAATACTATTTTTGCAGGATCCCTTTTCAGAACAGAACTAAACTTTAAACTTTTAGAATACCACTATATTCTTTGATATTTACTTCAAACATGAGTATGTTTATTTATGAACTGTAAAATATGTCAAAGGCACTTGTCCTCATTACCGACTGTGGGGCAACTGTGAAGTCTTGAAACAAATCCAGCTCTGAGTTATGTGATGAAACATTTACAGCTTAGTGTAGCAAATAAAAACGTATTTTTGCACCATTCCATAACTCAGAAATGACAAATTACTTTTTAACTTTAAAAAAATCCATTTTTAAATCTCTAAATGATTTTGGGTGTGAAAGTTAGAAATACCAATCTTACATAATGATAAAACTACAAATCAATCTAGATACATTTTTGACTTCCAAAGTGCCAAATGTTTATAGAATACTGTTTCATCTTTACCCTTTGAAAAGGGTTCTTTCAGCTCTATTGATTTTATAGACTTGGGTGAAATCCTGGCCCCACTGAAGTCAATGGGAATTTTGCCCTTGATTTCAATGGGACCAGAATTTCACCCTTGGTGTTTATCCTGGCACAGATGGAATGGGTTGAGGATATATGTAGATACAACTCCAGAGTTAGGTTCCTGCTGGCTAAGTGATCTACTGTAAATGCTCAATCTAATTCTTCAAAATGATTCCCAATAAAGAAGTAGATTGTACTGTCCTTGCTCACCTTCATATACATTTACACTAGGAGTCTCAATGAAGGTAACAGGATGACTCAGGTAAGTGATTACTAATATGACTAACAATTGCAAAGGCTAGCCCTAAGAATGGCTATGATACGCAAGTATATTAATTAAATCAGTGCTGTCTCTTTTCTGCATGGGTTTTTTACGAATTTTGTATATTATGGCCTTCAAGTTTTAACCAGAGGCAAGGATGAGTGCTGGTCTCATTAAGGGGCACTGGGAAGCTGAGATATGTTTTTGATATACAGTGATTTGCTATTGGCCTTGTAAGACTGGAGGTTTTAATATTTGCTTTTTAATTGAGGTAGACTTCGTATTTCTACAGGTGGACTGACTGCCCTGGAAACTGAAATCCTCAATTCCCAGAACAGATGCAGTATAAAGCATGAGTAGTGATAGCTTCCCCATGCTGCCTCACCAGTGTGCCTTAACCCTGATCTGAAGAAACTCTCTCTAGGAAACAAGATGGTATTTACAATCTTTCTGCCCACTAAATCCCAGGCCTTTCTACTAAGATTGCCTGCATGCAGTGTTATTTTTTGTGATGTAGTTACCGTGATCACAAAGCTTTAAGTCAAGATCACTAAAATCAAGTCACAAAAGCCACCAAGCAACATTTGTCCACTGCTGATCCAGACAAAATGCAAACCTCCAATCTATAGGTATAAAGCTCTATAGTTGAACTGTCAAGCTAGGTTAAAGGGGTGGTGGTGGGGGGGAGTTTAATTGCTGAAGTACTAGGAAACTGAGCAGCTCAGTCCAAGTCAGACACTCTTCCTTTGCACAGCATTTTTACTTCTTATGTTCCTATTTAATACATCACATCTGATTAAAAGTCATAGTACCACTTAAAAACTATTCAAATGAGAACTAGTTAATGAACAAATAAAGATGGTGATTATAATCACAAGTGAATCTGTGGAAGTGATATCTGAATCTTTCTCAATATATTCTATTCCTCTTTCCCTTATGCTTACTAAAAAGTGCCACAAGTTGACCAGTGTAGTGGATGGTGCTATACCTGACAGCAGGTTGGAATGAGACCAAGCTATTGATGGGAAAAGCAGTATACCCTCAAAAGGAAAAATAAAAAGGTACTGAACATGCATTCTCACTTCTGACCTTTCTTTCATTCAATTATTTTTCCCCTAGGAGTACAGTTCACAACCTATTTCACTGATGTAAGTGTGCAGAGGTAAAACGGCCAGGAGACTGACTGTTCCTATTAAGACTTCCTACCCAAGAAACAAGTCAGGTTTAAAATACTTTGCTGTCAGGTTTCTATTTCTTGTGATTGCTGCTGAAAGCCCATTGAGAAAGAAACCATGCCTGTCACCATACAAAGGAGGATGTAAAAGCAGTTCATTGTTCCTGCTCCGAAGAAAAACAATTTGTCATAGCCAGACCCCCCTCTCAGGAGTGCCAAGTGCACAGTAATTTATTACCTCTGGATGTTGGATTCCAAGTGGAGGAAACTGAAATGTCATACCTTCATTCATAACACCGTCTCATGGAATTATTTTTTCCGGATTCCTGGGAAGTTGAAATATTTGAGAAGAATATCAGGAACTGTTTTTTCTGCATATTTGGTGAGTAGATAATTGCCTTCCAACTCTGCTCTTTCAGGAAATGATGTGAGTGTTGTATTGTTCCTAGATGGGGGCAGCAGTGTTTTTTAGCAAGGAGCATACATATATATATTTTTAAAAGAAAAAAAAACACAACAAAAACATGCAGTCTAGTCACTGCATTGAATCCAGACTTTCTGAATCTGGTCTAGATAAGAGGTTGGCCCCAGACTGTCCACGTTTCACATAACTGAAGGCATTCTTGAGAAGGTATGTAAGCACCATTATGTTTTCAGGAAAAAAGAAACCTAAAACAAAACCCTTTATGATGTGGCAGTAAACTCCTCATTATGTTAAGTGATATCAAACATAACCAGAAAAGGCCTCTGGGGAAGTTAAATTTATTTATTTGATCACAGGGGACAAACTAGCCTGGGAACTTAAGGGCACAGGGAGGGTGCGTTCAGAAATCATAATCTGTTAAGAATAATTTATTATTATATGAAATGTATTTGGAAATAGTTTTCTGTTAAGATTTCTCCTTCAGGCAACCATTCCAAAGGGAGTCCAGAATGATAATGACCTAAAGCAGCAACCACTCAGTAGCCGTTGGATGGCCTCTGTGAAGAAAGTTAGGTGGCCTCAGTATGGTTCCCAGGGGACAGTCATCTATAGTGCAAAAATTGCCACTGTAACTGGCGCTACCTGGAGCCCAAACTGGCAGCCTTAGGTAATCTATGCAAGGGCTGAGGGGAAGTTTGAGGAAGCTTGCACCACCTCTCCTGTGACTTCCCTATGAATAAAAGGTGCCACAGTGACCGCTCTGGCACCTCTCTCTAGCACCTATATTTGCTAAAAAAATTTAAGAAAGAAAAACTTCATATTTTCTGAGCCTTCTGTTGGTGGTGGCTACCTTACTGTGCTATGGAGCCCAATGTAAAATACTGCATCCATTTCCTCCTTACTTTAATATCCAGTAAAAAATAACTTTATTGTATAAATATCTACCTATTCCATTCATTTTAATGGTTGTTCCATAGGAAACTGCATCTGCAGCAAAAGATTTTATAGTAAAACCTCCTGAGTGGTTCTTGATCACAGAAAGCAATAAATATTGGAACAGGTTTTTGAACCATACA
This sequence comes from Gopherus flavomarginatus, assembly GCF_025201925.1. Taxonomy (NCBI): domain Eukaryota; kingdom Metazoa; phylum Chordata; order Testudines; family Testudinidae; genus Gopherus; species Gopherus flavomarginatus. The sequence continues at coordinate 181,054,899 of NC_066618.1, forward strand.
AAGAGGGGATTTTGGGGAACTGAAATCAATTTACTGAGCACTAACATCATCTGGAAAGGACAAACCTGGTCCACTCAAAGGTCTTCCTATGACCTTGAGTAATCCAGAATTAATTTTTCAAAACAATCCGGAACATCATGATGGGCACTTTAGGAATGTGTATGACCACCACCACCGTCTTATTGCCTATCTATCCTTGCTCAGTGAAGCCATCTAGGCTGTAGAGTACTCAAGCACTACAAAGCAAAGGTGAAAAATTTCTTCATCATCTAATTTAGAGGGACAACAAAAAAATGTTCTTCTAGTCCCACAATGAATGTTTCAGCTCATGGAAGAATGAAAATTGTTACTTTCCTGTAATTGGAGTTCTTTAAAATGGTTCTGCATATTTACACTTATGGGTACTGTGCCGCCATGTGGCGTCTTATGGTAAAAACCTCTTCTAGCAGTGTCAGCTTGAGTGCTTCCACCCAACCTCCCCCAGCATCACAATGCACTGAGACTGAAGATAAAAGGTGCAGAATGCCCTCGCCACCTCAGTTCCTTCCACTCCGAAGCCAGAGACACAGAACAACAAAGATGCTGACAGAGAGGGGAAGACAGGTGGGAAGTATAAATATGCAGAGCTATCTAGAAGAACTCTGATTACAAAATAAATACCCTTAATTTCTTCCTTGAGTGTCTCTACATCTTCCCACTTAAGAGATAGACTGATCTGCAGTGCTGAAGATAACTGGAGGTGGGCACAGACATAGCTGAATAGAGACCAAAACACCACTCTGTCAAATCCAGCGTTTGCCCTAGAAGCCAAGTTCAGAGCACAGTACAGTAACTCCTCATTTAAAGTTGTCCCGCTTAACGCTGTTTCATTGTTATGTTGCTGCTCAATTAAGGAACATGCTCATTTAAAGTTCTGCAATGCTCCCTTCTAATGTTGCTTGGCAGCCGCCTGCTTTGTCCACTACTTGCAGGAAGAGCAGCCTGTTGCAGCTAGCTGGTGGGGACTTGGAACCAGGGTGGAGCAGCAGCCCCCCTGTGAGCTCTCCACTAGCTTAAGTTCCCTGTGCAGTAGCTGCCCAGCAGGCTAGCAATTGCTGGCAGTTCAGCTGTCCCTCCCCCCACTGCCATGTGCTGCTCCCGAAGACTCCTGCTTGCTGTGGGGGGATGGGGGAAGGGAGGAAGAGGGGGGCTGTCAGGGTGTCCCCCTGCTCCTGCACCCTGCTTACCCCATCTTCCATAGAGCAGGGGGGACGCACGACAGGGCTCAGGACAGAAGGAGCTTGCAGCAGCTGCAGTCTCAGCAAGCTGATCTAATTAACAAGGCAGTGTACTTAAGAGTAGGGTCAGCATACTTAAAGGGGAAATGCACATCTCTCTCTCTCTCACACACAGTGTGCGTCTGTCTGTGATGCTGTCTCCTCTCCCTCCATTCCTGCTGCCTTGTAGAGTGGGAGAGTTAACCCTTGAGGGCTCAATCAATTGCTAGTTCAACATTTAGCAGTAAGGCATTCCCTGGGAAATATCCCACCCTCCAACTCCTCCAACTCCTCCAAGCTTCACAATCATCATCACTGTGTAGCAGTATTAAATTGTTTGTTTAAAACTAAAAGTGTGTGTGGGTGTGTGTATGTGTGTCTTTGTCTGGTGAAAAAATTTCCCTGGAACCTAACCCCCTCATTTACATTAATTTTATGGGGAAGTTGGATTCGCTTAACATCATTTTGCTTAAAGTTGCATTTTTCAGGACTATAACTGCAACGTTAAGTGAGGAGTTTCAGTACTTAGAGAAGGTATGCACCAAAGTCCAGGTTGCAGCTTTGCGAACTTCAGCAACTGGCATCTGCCTAAGACAGGTGAAGGACGTGGTTACAGCTCTAGTAGAATACAGTCAAATTACAACAGGTGTGGGGACTTTTGCCAGCATGTAGCATTCAACAATACATTGTTTAATCCACTGGGAAACAGTCTGGGATGAAACTATATCCCAAGAACCACACTGCGTACAAGACACAAACAACTTAGATGATTTATGAAACCTTAGTTCTGTCAGGATAATAGCCCTTCTAACATCCAAAAAGTATGTATAACTGATTCCCCCTTATTAGAGTGCGGTTAAGGGGGGGAGATGGCCAATTAATCGACTGATTTCCACACCAGATACTACCTCAAGTAAAAATCTTGTATCTCGCCTGAGAACTACCTTGTCCTTATGAAAAGAAGTGAAATGTAGGTCAGCCATAAGGACATTCAATTCACTCACTCTCTTGGACAATGGGTTGGCAATAATGAAAGTAATCTTGCTAGATAAATGGTAGAAAGAACAGTCAGCCAGGGGCCACAAAGGGTAATTTTACCAGCGTAGCCAACATCAAGTTGAGGTCCCAAGAAGAGACAGGATCCCTAGCTGAGGGTTACACATTTGATAACACTTTGCTGTTTGTTCAGTTAAAAGATTGAATTTGCCATCAACTAGAATGCGCTACGTGAAGATGGCTGTCAAATTAACTTTTAACGAGTTAGATAACCCTAATTCTTTAAGTACATTATATATTCTAGAACACAAGGTATGGAAGCAGATACAGGAGAATCAGATCGTCCTTTCATTTAAATTTGAAATCTGGACCACTTCAGATGGTAAGTTTCTAGTAGATTGTTTTCAAGAGTTAATTAGTATCCTGCGCAGACTCAGAACATGACTGCTCAAGAGCATACATAGTCAGGAGTCCTATCACCCACACCACCAGGTGAAGAGTTTGAGAGATCCTGCTCTCCTGTTGGGACAGGGGATCTGGGGACAGAGGAAAACACAGACTTCAGACAGTTGAAGGAGATCAGTAAACCACTGCTGACATGAACAAGCCAAGGCAATGAGTATCATCCTTACTCTGTCCCGATGGTATCTAATGGAAAGCTAGGGGAAAGAGTACATCAAACCCTTTCCCCAGTGAAAAAGGAAGGCATCCAACAGGGAGTGACTGTCCCTACCCTCTCTGGAACAGAAGAGGTGACACTTTGTTGTCACTCATTGCAGACAGGTCCACCTTTAGTTGACCCAAACAGAGAATACAGTCTGAACCAACTGTTCCTTTAGGGACCATTGGTGCATTTAAGAGCTCTCTCTGCTGAGATGGTCCGCATCTACATTGTCACAACATCTATTCTGTGGATGTGTATCTGGGAGGGAAAAACAAATACACCAATCCCATACACTTATCTACTCACATAGGAGAACAGAGACACAAATGTCATCTTTCTTAGAAAGAGATTGACAAGAAACAGGCATAGCTCACATGGATTTAGCTGGCTGTAGCAAACCATCTAAAATGGGTTGGGATGCTCTGTTCCTCCAAATATTCCCAAGGATATCAAATACCAGGTGAGAAATCTCTTCCACAGATACTGCATGAAGACTTGGTCCATTAAGTCATGGAACTGTGTAGCATCCTCAGAAGGAGACAGAAACCATCATCACATGACCTCCAGTGATAAATCTAGTTCATAGTCAGTTTCCACATGTTCCTGATCAAAAGACAAGATCTACAACCTCATCATCTTCCTCGGGCAGCATTTCAGGCATCACTTTCAATAATGACAATAGATCCAGAGGAGTCAGATCTGAATCTCTCTGGATTTCCAGATCCTTAACAGATGAAATGTTGCTCTCCCAGTGGATGGAGAGGTAATTAAAAAATAGCTGAGTTGGCCTCCAATAAGGCCATGGGCCCCAGGATTGCTAGTCTTCCCAGCAGCTCGGGTTTGGCAACATACAAAGTGAACCACAGCTCTCTGTATTCTTCTTCTATCTTCCTCCTAGCAAGGATCCAGGTCTGGATCAAATATAGAGTAAAATGGTGATAGCAGTGGAACTGAAGGGAAGAATGGGGATCTGGCACTTTGTGGAGACCCTGTATAGGGGTCCTAAGAAGAGGAAGCAAAAGGTGTCATGGGAAAAGACCCACAGTGTTTTCTGGCCTCTACTTCTTAACAGGTAAAAAGGAAGATGATCTTGGGACCAGGGGGAAAATGTCTCCTTTTAGAAACCCTGTGTTTCCCCAATCAGAAGCAATGAAGCAAGTGAAGCCAGAAGGTGAACCTGAGCTGCCATGGTGAGAGAGCTCTCCAGAACCAAGGATGTAGCTGGAACTGACTTGGGAACAATCGATCCAAAGAAGTGACATCAGATCCAACATTTGACACAAATCCATTTCCTTTGCTACCAAAGATGGATCTGCATTTCAGAGCTTTAGCAGTCTTGTCAAACGATGCACATGAACCAGCACTGCTAACAGCAGTCATTTTGTCTCTGTGACATTTTGTGACAGACAGAACCAAAGTCACAAATGGCCCAGATTCTGATACATCAATCAAATCCATCTTCCTGGATTTGGAAGTGGACATCAGAACTGGCCCTGGTCCTGCAGCTGCAAGGGTTTCATCAGGGTCAGATAACTGGGAGGAAGAAGGTATGGCACTGGTAAGGGTGGCCGAACTCTGTTGATCACTCTTCTGGAACTAGGACAGTTACATCTGACCACCACGTGGCCCTTGGTTTTGACATGCGTAGTCTCGGGGGCTTGACTGAGGAGCCACAGGAACTGAATTCCACCACAACAGGGGTTGCGGCTTCTTGGAAACTTACAGCCAGTTGGTGCAAATAGCCACAGGGACAGAGACTGGTCTGTTAGACCAATGATCTAAGGCCTGATTGGGTCCAGAGGGTTTAGCCTTAAGGCCTTCCTTCGGAAGGAAGAGCTGCAAGTGAGTCTCCCCAGGAGCATTCTTCTCCAAGGAACATGTAGTCACTGAATGCTGGGAGGAAGAGCACTTCTGAAGAAACAGAGGAAGTTAGGATTTAAGTAGCTCCAGAACCAGGAAAAACGTTACACACTAACTGTACTGAACGAGCTTAACACTATTTCTAAGCAGAAAGAAACTATGGCTTCACATGCATCCAGTTGGAAGGAACCGGGTTGGGGATGGGTGCTCTGCCACCTTTATAGCATTGCTCTCAGTGCATTGTAATGCTGAGGGGAGAGGCAGAGGGGCACATAAGTGTTCTGACACTGCTAGAGAGGTTTTTACCATAAGGCACCACAAGGCAGTGCAGTATCCCTAAGTAGAAATATGTAGATCTGCTCAAACAACAATAATTTAACTCTTTAGATCACAGAATGGGAGCTCATGTGTCACAGACTGGAAAATAGTTTCTAGTCCATACCCCTCTCAAAGTATTAGCTCTGTTTGGAAGGTGGGAGTTAGATGCACCTCTTAAAATAGTGCCAGAGGGTGATATGGTTCCTTCCCACCCTATTTATTTAAAGATGTAATTTTAAAAAGATTGATACTCTGTGGGCTCACATTGTCAATTCCAGTAGACTAGTAAATTTAAGTTTGCAGGTATTCAAAACATAATATTATCCACCCACTTTCAACTGTTTGCTCCATTAGATCATACTAATGGTGCAAATCTCTTATTTGCAGTTTCTCTCCACTGGACACACATTCACACAGTTATTTGTGAGATGGAATGGTTGAGTTGCCAAAACATCCAGTTTGAAATGCATAGATTCCCAGGACCACAAGTCTGAATCTTACCAGATTTGACCACCATTCCTCCTGCTCAGATAGTCACACTGGGACCTTCCCCTTCTACAGAAAAATTGACAAAAGGACCAGGATCTTTCCTAAGGCTCACCTCACTGAGCTTTGTAAGAAGCAATTCCTCCCAGGGCAGGGTTTTGGAGGTCCTTGGCATTGGGTAATATCTCAAACCCATGGATTTCCAGGCCATATTTAATCAGCAGACATGGCTCTAGCTCCCTCAGGCCCCAAACAGCCTCTCTCGTGTGGAACAAGGAAGCAGGACAGTACTGTAAAGAGACTGCTGAAAATAAAGGACAGCTGAGATTAATGGGAGCAAAAAATCTAAGCAGCTGCTACTGTACCTGGAAGTGCCTTAATGTAGGAAGGGCTAATAGCACCAAATACAATATTTTATGCTTTTTCTTCTTTAAATAAGTGATACCTGCTATATATCATTCTCTAGCTTATCCATGTGAGTATGCTAGTATGATTAAGGAATGTTTGCCTCTCTGTTTGAAAGCAGCCATACTCACATTGTCATCTACCACTGAGTACCTGCAAACTTCGGAGCCCAAGGTTTGTATAGAGGTAAAACACCCTTTTCAAATGGAGAATTAACTCCTTTTAATGAAATGAATCACGGGTGATAATGTTTTCATTTATTTTCTCCATTTTAATATAAGTTATTTGAGGGAGACAAAATTTGGTCAAGGAAGCTTTTTTTAAATATTTCATAAATAAAAAGTCCGTGAAGATGTGATATTCCAACCACAAGTCATTGGATGTGGAATTTCTCTTAAGAGGTATCATCTAGGGTTGGTATAGGTGGGAGGAAAACCTAAGCGAGTCTCACTTCCTCTTCCCCCTACTAAAAATAAAAGGCCCGCTTTAGGCATCAACGAAATTAGAGGCCCAGAACAGCTGAACAGAGGATTTTTAAATTTTATTTTTTTAAACAAGGCGTTGATCAATATTACAAAAATAAAAAGTATCATGACTATTCTACCATTGGTCGAAGTAATACTTTTAAGCAGGCTATTACCACTGCAGAAGCAGTTCTTCCCCACCATCCTTCAAGTAGAAATATTGCTTTCTTGTTGTGTAGGTGTCAAAACAGAAAGCTCATCTTAAAATTTAAGGAAAATTCGAGTGAGTATAGGATAGTCTACCCACTACTTCTAGTTGCATAAAAGAATAAATCAATATAGTTTAGACTCAGACTATTAAATATAAAAAAGTGTTTACAATCAAGCAGAAAGCTACCATCTTAGTCTGATACAAAGCAGGATTGCAAACATCAGCTTCAACATTCAAATGTAGCAAAAGTCAAAGGCCTGATCCAACTCCCATTAGAGTCCACTGGAATTTTTTTTTTATAACCAACTTTAATAGGAGTTGTATCAGTACTCAAGCGATTTTGGAAAGTTTAATTATTAAGAATTTAAACATTTTAAGTGAGGCTAAACATGTAATTGCTTTTATGCAGCTTACCACCCAACTTTGAAAATCCCTTCATATCCATTTCTTCTTCAAATGGGTAAAACAGATACTTCTCAGCAGAGGCTCTACTGGAAAATGATAGTGTAGGATTTGAAGTATCATTAGTCTCCTGATAAGACCACAGCCTCATTCACTAAACAAATACTGAAAGAGTGACAGGTAAAAAAAATCATAGCTAAATAAGTGCATCTTGTATGTATGTATGTATGTATGTAAAGTTATAATTAAGCACCAGTTTTCCTTTCAAGTTTTAGAACCAAGCATTATTTTTTCCATCCACCTTGCTAAACTACTCTAAAGTCAAATTGTATGTACTGTTAATTTATTTCAAGAGCTACAGCACAATATATATTTTTAAAAATTAATAAAGACTACTGAATAACTTAATAGTGATACATATTTTTCTTGTAGTCTCCCAATGAAGTGGGCCAACAAGCAGACCGAAGTTTGTTTGTATGTTAAAGATCAACTTTAAGCACTTTTCTTCAAAATATTTCCTAAATGCATAAATTCCCAAAATGAGCATTGAGGGGGAATTTTCAAAAACACAAAGTACCACTGGCTTTTGAAAAGAATTAACCTTAGATAGTATCATTCATTTAATTTATTTTGAGCTTTCTTGGCCAACGATGTGCAGTTCTAGGCTTAAAATTCTTACTCTTGTGCAGATTGTTTAGCATACACTAGCATTGCAACATCTATATCATTTTTATCAGCCCTCAAGTGGGACATAGAGACGCAGGTAGGTTTACTTTTGTTCAAAACTGAGTGGATCTGATATTCTGTATTTTATAGGAAAAAAAACACAAATCAAACTCACTCAGTACCAAATGAGATTTAAAGTACATTTTTCAGAAAGTTATTTTGGTTTTGAGGCCATTCATTCTTAAAACCTCTCGTGGAAGACAGAGTGTTTTCAGTTTATCCTTAAAATGAACAAATGCTATTGAGACTCTGGACCTTAAAGACAGGCAACATTATCTTCTGTTTTTCTGATTAAGCACATAAATCAGGCTCTTAGTTACAGCATCCATTCATGAATGGGTACATAAGCTTAGAGATATTCCAGAAATCATCTTCCATTCAACAGGGTAGGTTCTCCTCACTTTTTATATGTGGAATACTTTGAAGCCATCTATGTTTTTTCCATCCACAACAGAATTAACAACATTCCACCATGCTCCAGTGTCACAGCAAGTGCTCTTTTCAGTTCAGGTACCTGATGATGATTGACGAAGCTGTCAGGCCTACAGTAGCAGACAGAGCAGTTTGGCAGGAATTCAGTGTTATTGAATGAAATCTCAAATACTTATTCCAACTCCTCTGCTAACTTTAATCACATTGTCAACATGCTGCCAGGAATGGAGCCTTGACACCAAGCCATAAATTTACACAGGCAACCATTGTCTGCATAGTGCAATTCCAACAGAGATAATGAGCAAGTTCTGTTTGTTTTTACCTGTTTTTATTTTATATTGCATAGTACTTAAAATAATATTTGAAAGATCTTCCAATCCCTCAGGTTAGCTTGCATCAAGTTTCATTCTGTTATTGCATTTAATTTCACTTGGTTTACAAAAGGATAATTAAGCTAGTCATTCACTTATATTGCTATTACATGAAGATTTTAAATAAAAAGAAAAGACCACGGTGATCACAGGAGCTCAAATACTCCTGTAAAATCAGAACACAAATTAATACTGCAGATGCTTCACTTTTAATGCCACTTACTTGATTGCCATGCTGACAAAAACAAAGATCATTCCTCAACTGTATTAAGGTTATCACAACAGATTTTAGGTAAGTCCCAATAAGGTGGGCACTGCTCATCCTACTGAGTGCACCAATGGCAGGACAAATACTTAAGGTAAATACCGTACCTGATAAAAGGCTAATGGAAGGACTGATATACTTTTAAAAGTTACTTTTAGGTGGTTTGGGTGGGGGAGGTATTCTCAGGAGTGTAAAGCTACAAGAATGCCATGAACCAGTTACATAGAGAGAAAAATCATCGTTTCCTGCGACCTCACAACTACTCTTGTGGTGCCTATTTTAGAGAGCAATCAATATCTCAACTCGACTTCATAACAGTGCAGCTGTAACTGCACCTGAGTAACGCATTCTAGCCTTTCAGAATCCACTGTTTTGCAAGACATGCTGGTTTTCTCAAAATAACTGTTAATGAGTGTGTGTACATCCTAAATTCAGCCCAGCATGGCTTGCATTTATAATGCCTGCTCTCTACGGCAGGGCTGTGGCCTTATACAGAGATAATTTAGTTTTTGTTTTCTTCCCCACAGACAAGGCTGTCTTCACAAGCCAAGGAATTCTCATCTGCAACTCCCTAAATTGATGTGGCCAAGGTATAAAGGCAGAACTCCATTTCTAGACCTGCCTGTCCTACAAACTAAAATAGTGATAACACCAATCACCTTGAACAAAACAAGCTTTAGAGGCACTTAAAGTTGGAGGTATGCAAAACTCTTCTTGCTAAATCAAACTTTTGTTATAGTTACAGCAGGATGTGGGTTGTTTTTTTTTTAACTTCTATTTTGATTAGGCTTTCTGAAAGAACCTCAGTGTTGTTCTGATAAGTCTGAAGCAAGAGAGTACTGGCACACACAAAAAAAAAACACCAAACAACAACAACAAAGGTCTTAAAAAGAAGAATATTTAGCCAGGTCCTTCTCCATCTCAGCATATTGTTCTTTAAGGCGCTCCATAGCTTTTCTGTGCTCTTCATCCACTTCTGCTCGTTTGTTGTGTTGGTCTTTCATGAACACTTCCCAATGGGCTAGACGCTGCTTTTCACCAGCCATTAGTGTGTCAGTCTGAAGCTGAGAGGAGAAAGGGAAGTTATAGAAACTGTTTCTAGAGGACGACAGTGGGTTAATGCAGATTTGATGACCTTACAAAAGCAAACATATTAAAGAGTCCAACTTTCATTCCAGCATCAGAAAGTAAGTTATATTCATCTAGTCACACTGTACAGATCAAAAGAAAAAAAGTGATAACCATGCAGCCTCACCACATAACTAATGGCACCTCCATTCTAGACTAGTCACCAGAAAAAGAAAAAAAATAATCAAACTCTAAAGCTAACACTTCTATTCAGCTACAGTCCAAGTAATTTCTGTTATCTGATGTTGGAAGAACTATTCCTAACACTACTCCTGATCTTAGTATGGCCTACTCCACTTGCCCACATTTTGTTTTAAAAAAGCACTTTTGATCACATGAATATGCTGTTTATTGTTTGTAGTCTCCACTTTGGTTACGTACACTGCAGATACCTAGAGCGGAAATGGACACAGCATTATCTTATTCATGTTGAAAGAAACAGCCAGACCCTCAGACAGAGAAATTCATCATTTAAGCAAGAATTTTTTGGCTATTTCAGCATGGCTTAGAGTTTGGAAGGGGAATTATTTAAGTAAACTCCAGCTCATTTTTTAAAAATTGTCTTAGCCCAGTTCTTTCTGATCAGCCATGGAGCTATGCCTGGCACAGCAAAGCTAAAGATAGGTGATTCTATGGTTTAGCAATGCTGTCAAAATACATCTACTTTGTGTTACAAAAGGCTGATATTGGAAAATATTGTGCTCACTAGATTTCCCATCTGAGAGAGAGAAAAAGTACAATTTTAGGGAGTCAAATGTGTTCACTTACTGTGTGCACTGGCACTGAAGATTCCTGACTTCCAGCAGTGGAAGCTAAATACAGAGGTGGTTCTTCAAACATCACAAGGACAAGTGCAAAATCGTTGCCTCTTACAATGGCTGAAATCCCATCACAACTATAGAGTGCCTCAAAATGTAGTACAACAGACCAAGATGGGTAACAAAATAGTGCATACTATACATCTCTACCCCAATATAACGCTGTCCTCGGGAGCCAATAAATCTTACCATGTTATAGGAGAAACCGCATAATATCGAACTTGCATTGATCTGCCGGAGTGCACAGCCCCACCCGTCCAGAGTACTGCTTTTCTGCGTTATATCTGAATTTGTGTTATATCAGGTTGCATTATATCGGGATAGAGGTGTACACGTAGTATACTTCAGTCCATCCTTCATTGTGTTAGTTCTATTTTTCTGTTGGTCATTACCTTACACACCAACCTCAGTATAAAAATTAGTGTTTTGTTAATTGAAACAAGAACATGTTTACATATCTCAATGGACATTTTTAAACTAGTAACAAAAAAAATTTCTAAAAAACACTGTAATGGTAAGGTTCTATATTACCACCAGAAACAAGTCTTAATGAAGGAACCTACAAAGTCAAAAGAAAAAAGACAGACCATCTTTGTAGTTCTTATTTTCATATTTTGACTTTTGGGAATTAGTAGATTGTTTCTCTCTCTTAGCCAAGAAGTTCTCACTGTGCCTAATGGTTTTTATACATATTTACTATCAGTAATTTTTCCTCAAGCTTCCACATTACTCATTGTTTCTGGTAAATAGGATTCTGTTCACCTCCTTGTCTTGAAAGGAAGACAGTTCTAAATAAAGATGTACAGACAGTAAAAGATGAGCTTTTACCAAATAATTGTAAGCAACAGTAATAGTCTGAACTTCTAGTGTTTTATTCCAAGAACACAGAAATCACAATAACTCTGTACAGCACTTCAGTTCTGCTGATCCTCCATGGGTGAAAGTACATCAACATTTTCTATCTATCAGCTACTATTTTCTACATAGAGTAGTTCAGCATAGGAGTAGTATAATTATGCGAACTCATATTTATCCAATATTTTTGCAAATTAAGATGGATTGACACTACATGATGTCTAGCTTGTTTTTTATTTCTCCATATTATGGATTTAACTTTTTCATGCAAAAATAAATCATGGTGTGAACATGCTAATTTTACGACATAGCACTCAAAAGTACTGTTACAGTATCACTCATTGAAAAGTTCTGCATATCTTCTATACAAAACAGAGCAGCTTTTAATAAAATATGTACCTATAGTCCCACCAGAGAGCTGGAATTTCTATACCTTTTCAATTTTTGAAGTGTTAATGAATTGTTTATGCAGTTATTAATACTGTATCTGAATGATTATAAAGTGCCTACCTGTAAGTAAACACAGTTCAGACTGGACTAGACTGCACCCGACAACATGAATGGTTTGCAGGGAAAACAGCAAGTACCATCATGTTCTGCAGTACCATTTCCACCCATATATAAAGTCACTGAGCTGATAAAACCACTGGACATTTGGGGAACCTTAGGTACATATAATATTATATCTAAGGCTCCCCAAATGATTTAGGATATTAAAAACCACTGGTCAAAAGGCAGAAGGTTGCTTTCTTCCCCACCCTTTTTTCTTCTGCTCCAGAACAGTCTTTCTAGTTTGTCTTGACCCAAAAGAAAGACATTGACAAAGCGATATTAACAGCCAGGCTCTTTGGGTTCTTCAAAAATATGATCAAATAGGATTAAACAATTTAATGCTGAAAAAAGTTACTGTAATTTTTACCCTTTAAATAAATACAGACAGTGTACTAATGAGAAAGTAAATGTATCTTAACAGAATTGTCCTAACTTCCATAGAGTAATGACTTTATGCACAAAATAAAAATGAGTCCACAGGGTTGTAAATTGATCTGCAATATAAAAGGAGACTTGAAGATATGAATACTATACATTTTAAAAATCAGAAAGGAAAGAAAGAAAGATGACATTAACACTAGCTTATGCCACAGCAAACAAGCAGGAATGATCGGGTGACAAACAGTACACAGTAGTGTGTTCATTCTCTCCAGACATATAGTGCTGTGGAAATTTCAACTCCCCAAAAAAGAAAGACTCAATGGTTTGGCGGTATTGAGCCTTTCACTTCTAGATCACAGGTTCAAGCACTGACCTAACTCAGTAAAACCCTTAAATCAATGCTATTTGATGGCTGTTGAGTGGCCTGTATAAAATGAGTTTATGGTCTCAAGAGGACAAGTACCCATATCACAAAGAACACTGCCTTGACATATCTTTGGCAGTCTCAGCAGGTAAAAATGGAAGTCCTGGGCACGAAGAGTGAACTCTCCTCTTTCCCCTCTATTTGAAGGGCCAGGCACACAAGGTGGGGATGTATGCAGAAGCTTGCATTGCTGTCTCCTGTGAATGGAGGGTTTGGGTCTCCAGAGCTGTCAGTCCTGCACATTTGACACATGCTACAATTTTAAACAGTACATAGCCCATGTTCTCTCCTACTGTCTCAGGGGAGTTCCCTCCCCCCCCACACACAAATGTCTGCATTACCAAGAGGTAGCTACATGACTCCCTCAGCCTTAAGTCTAACATTTTATTCACTGATACCCAAAACCATCCCCATCAATGCACCAACAAAATTATATTCTAATTTACCCAGCTGCTAGTTCTGTCATTAACATTCTCACTTCTGGCCAGGATTTCAACATTAATCTCAACATAAAAACACAACAGGACTATGTACATTACTAAGCTTTAACAGGAAGCTTCTTGTCTATGCAGCTGGACTTTAAGAATGACAGCATGAGCAATAAGGTGGTTGTTCTCTGGTACTTGACTTAAATTTAATAGGTAAATCGATAATCACCTGTGGTGAAAAATCCAAAAGGACTGCACAACCTTAAGGTATACTATGAGTCACATACAGCAACTTGAAACTACTCTGTTCATATATCAACTGGAGCACCAAAAATAAAATAAAATAAAATAAAAATGATTATACAACAAGATGGCTTTTATCTCACAGCTTCCAAGGGTATGTCTAAACTACGAAATCAGGTCGATTTTATAGAAGTTGATTTTATACAGTCGATTGTGTTTCCCCACTAAGCACATTAAGTTGGCAGAGTGTGTCCACAGTACCGAGGCTAGCATCAACTTTCGGAGCATTGCACTGTGGGCTGCTATCCCACAGTTCCCGCTGTCTCCACCGCCCACTGGAATTCTGGGTTGAGCTCCCAATGCTTGATGGAGCAAAAACATTGTCGCAAGTGGTTCTGGGTACATGTCATCAGGCTCTCTCTATGAAAGCAACGGCAAAAAATAGTTTCTTGCCTTTTCTCCTGGGTTACCTGTGCAGACAACATACCACAGCAAGCATGGAGCCCGCTCAGCTCACTGTCACCGTGTGTCTCCTGGGTGCTGCTGGCAGACGCAGTACTGCAGTGCTACACTGCAGCATCTCCTTGCCTTGCCTTGCGGACAGCAGACTGCAATACAACTGCTAACCGTCGTTGTCGTCCTGTGAGTACTCCTGGTCAACCTTGGTCGGGGGTCTGTGGGCAGACATGGGTGCTCCTGGCTGACCTCGGGGAGGTCAGTCAGGGGCGCCTAGACAAAAATGGAATGACTCTAGGTCATTCTCTTCTTTAAGTTTCGTCTAATGGAGATTCAGTCCTGCCTGGAATATCATGTCAGCTGGAAGCTTCTGCCTCAGGCTGCTCTCCCAGTTGGCAGTACCATGCAGTTGCACCTACCCCAGCCTACCCCTTGCTCCCATGGCTCATGAAGCCTGGACAGTAGTAAGGAGCAGTTCAACTATAGGCTGAGCAAGTGCATAATGGTGGTAGAATGTGCCTTTGGACATTTAAAAGCTCGCTGGCGCAGTTTACTGACTTAGTTAGACCTCAGCGAAACCAATATTCCCATCGTTATTACTGCTTGCTGTGTGCTCCACAATATCTGTGAGAGTAAGGGGGAGACGTTTATGGCAGGGTGGGAGGTTGAGGCAACTTGCCTGGCTGCTGATTACGTGTAGCCAGACACCAGGGCGGTTAGAAGAGCACAGTAGGGCGCGCTGCGAATCAGAGAAGCTTTGAAAACCAGTTTCATCACTGGCCAGGCCACGGTGTGAAAGTTCAGTTTGTTTCTCCTTGATGAAAATCCGCCCCCTTGGTTCACTCTACTTCCCTGTAAGCCAACTGCCCTCCCCTCCCCACTTTGATCTCCGCTTGCAGAGGCGACAAAGTCATTGTTGTTTCAAATTCATGGATTCTTTATTAATTCGTCACACAAATGGGGGGATAATTGCCAAGGTAGCCTGGGAAGGGTGGGGGAGGGGGGAAGCACCAGGTGAGGTGGCGGAGGATGGAAGGACAAGGCCACACTGCACTTCAAAACTTACTGAATGCCAGCTTTCTGTTGCTTGGGAATTCCTCGGGGTGGGGGGAGTGGTTGGGTGGCCGGAGGCTCCCCCACCGTGTTCTTTGGCGTCTGGGTGAAGTGGCTATGGAACTTGGGGAGGAGGGCAGTTGGTTACACAGGGGCTACAGCGGTGGTCTGTGCTTCTGCTGACTTTCCTGCACCTCAACAATACGCTGGAGAAGATCGGTTTGATCCTTTAGTAGCCTAAGCATTGCTTCCTGCCGCCTCTCGCCTCTCCTCTGGGATGGAGATGATATGGGGAGCGCTGAAACATTTGGAGCCGTGGGAGGGAAAAAAAGGGAGTAATATTTAAAGAGACACATTTTAGGGAACAATGGGTAGACTCACGGTGAACCAAGCTGTTAACATTACATAGAACGTGCGCTCTCTTTACAAGGTTGCATTTTGCCTCTTACATTGAGGGCCTGCCAGTTTAGTGTGAGAGATCACACACGCAAGGCCAGTGGGCAACAGAATTTGGCTGTTGGGTTGGCCATTTAAAAGGAGGGGCTGCAGTTTTCGAGTTAACGTGCAGCACAAACCCAACTAAAACCCTGTACTCCCAATTCTCTGGGATGATCGCTTCACCCCTCCCTGCACGGCTAACAGCGGGGATGATTTCTGTTCAGCCACAGGCAAACAGCCCAGCAGGAACGTCCACCTCTGAATGCCCCCTTAATAAAATTCCCCTATTTCAACCAGGTGACCCTGGGAGTACATCCAGGAGAGCTTTACTAAGATGTCCCTGGAGGATTTCTATTCCATCCTCATGCACATTAAACAGACTTTTCCAGTAGCTGTACTGCCACCAATTCATCCCAAGTCTTCAGGGCAAAATCAATCATTAAACACGCTTGCTTTTAAACCATGTATTATATTTACAAAAATGTACACTCACCAGAGGTCTCTTCTCTGCCTTCAAGGTCCAGAAGCCCATCTTGGGTGGGTTGAGAGAGTACTAGATCCAGGGTAAAAAACAGTTCTTGGCTGTCAGGGAAAATGGTTTCTCCGCTTGCCTGCTGTGCGCTATCTTCCTCGTTCCCAAAATCCACATCCCTGTTGTGTGAGAATCCTTTGACGGAGTCCATACACAGGGCTGAGGTAGTTGTAGGGGCACCCTCTAGAATGGCGAGCAGCCCATCATAGAAGCGGCACGTCTGGGGCTCTGACCTGGAGCGGCCGTTTGCCTCTTTGGTAGGCTTGCCTGAGCTTCTTAAGTTTCACATGGCTGTGCTGTGGGTCCTTGTTAAAGCCTTTGTCCTTCATGCCCTTGGAGATTTTTTCAAATATTCCAGCATTTCGTCTTTTAAAACGGAGTTCTGATAGCACAGATTCATCTGCCCATACAGCCATCAGATCCAGTACCTCCTGTTTGGTCCATGCTGGAGCTCTTTTGTGATTCTGGGACTTCATGGTCACCTGTGCTGACGAGCTCTGCATAGTCACCTGTGCTGACGAGCTCTGCATAGTCACCTGTGCTGACGAGCTCGCCACACTGGCCAAACAGGAAATGAAATTCAGAAGTTCGCGGGGCTTTTCCGGTCTACCTGGCCAGTGCATCTGAGTTGAAAGTGCTGTCCAGAGTGGTCACAATGGAGCACTCTGGGATAGCTCCCAGAGGCCAATACCGTCGAATTGCATCCACACTACCCCAAATTTGACCCAACAGGATCAATTTCAGCGCTAATCCCCTCATCAGGGAGGAGTACAGAAATCAATTTTAAGAGCCTTTTAAGTCGACAAAAATGGCTTCATCGTGTGGACGGGTGCAGGGTTAAAATCAGTCTAACACTGCTAAATTTGACCTAAACTCGTAGTGTAGACCAGGGCCAAGAGAGAAAGGCGAGATGCTGGGAGTTTATTTTCCTCTTAATGGTTGTAATGGAAATTTTCCAGCCTTGTTAACTAAACATTGTTTCAAAAGAACCAGAAGGGAGGAAGAATCTTTCACTAAACACAGTCCCTGCACAGATAACACACACTAGGAGGCTCTCTCCGTAGAATTTAGAAATAACATTGATACATTCTATACTAACAAACTAGAGGGATTAGTACACTAGCTCCCTTTAGTACTGTACTACATGCAAAAAATATTAGCTTGCAGATAAGGGTTATATTATTCCCTATATCATCCTTAACCAAAATACTTAAGTACATTACCATTAAAAACACCTAATCCCTAAAGGAGGGAAACAGCAAGTAAAGTAGTTTATTAAAATGTGAAAATCCACTTCGCACTTTCCAACAACATCTCTAAGCAACCAGAGAGATTTAAAAGCTTTTCAAAATAGACATGATCAATCATATACCATACTAGAGATATACACATGAATTTTCTTCAAAAATACGCTGCCCCACACCCACACCACCTCCAAATATCTCATCTATAAGGCATACTTGAGTGACTCAGAATAAACAGGTGAATTTTCACAAGTCAATGTTATTAGGTGATACCATGAATTCTAGGTACAAAAAAACATTACACAAAATCATTACCATATTTTAAGATTTAAGGCAAGTTAATTTTTAATGGCCACAAAAATAAAATATTTTTGTGTTAACAGCCTAGGCACAAGTCCATTTTGTGCATGTCCTGGTAAATTTTCACGACAATTTGCAAGATTGTGGAAAAGTACTAAGTTGTTTTCATCTTAAAGGAATGTTATTTCAGGTTATTTCCAATTGAGATATTCTCTTCCTTGGGAACCTTCCATACCCCACACCCTCACTTTATATTTCTCACACCTCAAAGTCAAAAAACTTGCAAGCCTAGGGCATAACCTTAACCATATGTATTAATGTATAAGATAGACAAAGCACTAACCTCTTAGTGCTGACAATTAAGACTCCCTGTTGATTTTCACATGCTGAGAAAGCTACACAGCACAAGGATTTTACAGTGCATATCATTAAAAGGTGACTGATTACTCAAGATATGCAATAATCTCCCAGACAAATATAGCCTCTCCTATTGCTAATGTAAGCTACAAATTTAAAAAATAAATAATAAAAAACAGAGTGTTTGTATACTAGAGTTTATTGACACAGGTATGACATCAGGCAGCCAAACTATGTCCAGACATTTAAATCATCTCAATTTGTTTATATGAGCACTTACTTGAGTTCTCTTATGAGTTAAAACAAAACTGTGATGAATAAAAATGTCAGACATTTTAATGTTTCATTCTGCAATTGCTATAGGTTCTCAGAAATACAAGGAAGTCTGAGATTCAGGAAACGTTTACTAGCTCACTGTGGACCCTGAATATATCACCACTCCCCCATGCTTCGGTCATGTCAGCTGGAAAGCTAGTTAAGAAAAGATGTCACTGTAGAAAGGATAAAGACAGCTCAAACAAACAAACTATCTTTTGTCAATGTGTATTGTTACTTGTACGTAGATCCGTGTGTTGAAGAAATACCTTACTGTTTGTTGGCCATTTATTTCTGGTAACAAAGAAAAACTAGCCTAGTTTGTTTAAAATAAAGAAAATTACAATTAAAACAAGAATATACTACAGTGTATGGGGAGACTTTGCACAACCAGTAAAGTTCCTAAAACCACTATAGCTTATTGTTAAAGGCGGCCTACTCAGCATGCTGTAAATTGGCCATTCAGCAATCTCAGCTTGACCAAGGCAGGAGAGGAGGGAGTTTTGGGTGCCACAGAAAGGGCAGCTTGACCCCACGTCCTTCCTGATAAGAACTGTGTTGAAGTTGCTGATACATGCATTTTAAAAGAGCAGGATGTACCCTCAGGAATGTCTGATGGGGTCTCAAAGCTGCAAACTCTGGAAAGACCCACACCTGGTTAATCAATAATCAGAAGAGCCCCTTGCTTGATCATTGAAACTGCTTACTTAACAAGGTTTCTTTAAGGGACATGTCTTTCTATTACTAATGTATAAATAAGGAGGAAAAGCTTGAGATAGTTGGACTCGTTTTGGGACTCTTTTTGGATACATCTTGCGGTTACCACCGGCAGATGGAAGATTTGGCCACCGGAAGCCTGCTGCTGTGTCACTCGAAAGCCACACTGAGCTTTGGTAATTATCAAGGGTTGGGGGTGTTTTTACTAATCTTGCTGCGGACGTGTGTAAGTGCTTAAGAAAGTGTAGCTTTAAGTGAATGCACTCTTGTGTTGTCCTCTTTGTGCCAGCCATCTATCGGTCGGACGGCCATATCTCCCCTGATTTATTTCCTGACACCTCCTCGCACAGAGTAAAAGTTACCAAGAGCTTTGGGTTGAAAGAACCGCAGGTGACAGAGGATACAAGATGGTTACTTACCAGCACGACTGTAGTTCCCACCTGCACAGTTCCATGGTGTAGGAATATGTACACCCATACATGCAATTTCAAAACCTTCCAATAGCAGTGTCCATTGGAGCTGGGTATCCATATGTTTATGTCTTTCTTTTTCCCCATTTGAGAATATACCAGCATAGCACCAAATGCCACTCAGTTTCTTCCATTCACTAAAGAATCTATTGTAAAACTCTGAAATAGTGGGGAAGGAGGATGGGAATTGTGGACCCAGGCAGTCAATTTTCTCAGAGAACCAATTAGTATAGTAGTAAGTATCTATTTTTTCCTTCTTTGAAAATGCATGCAAGTAGGTGAGTGACTAGCAGCTCCCTAGACCACAATGAGGAGGATGTGAGGACTGCTTGAAAGAGATTTTAGGTCTAACTCTCCCAAGTAGAGTACACAAATCGAAATGCTAACTCCAGGAGTAATGCTGTAAAATATGGACAGAATTCCAGATAGCAGCTTTGCATACACCCTGTATGTTGGGAGACATCTGACACATGCAATACAGATCACCTTAGACATGGAGGAACGCACCATCAGACCAGTTGGCATTAGCATCCCTGCTTACTCAAGTGTGGATTCAGAGTCTGAGCCAATTTGACAGTCTTGGAATGGAAGTTCACTGGCCCCTGGCATAATCTCCATGTGCTATACATACTCTGGGTGATTTACAGAACAGGTTAATCTTACTCAGATAAGAATTCAGAGTCTTCTTGACATTTAGACAACACAACCTACTGTTCCCACATGTAGCTGGGAAACAGGTGGAAGCAGAGGTACATCACAAACATGTTAACAGACTGATTTTAAGTGGAAGTCAGAAGTCATATAAAAAAGGGAACTTCAGGTGAGAAAGAACATGGTATACGGTAGGTCAATCATTAGTGTCTACATCTCTTAAGCTCTTTGGACCAATGTGGTTACCATTAAGAACAGTCTTTCGTAAGATATGGTAGAGAGAGCAAATCAAACCACATGTCAAGTGGTGGTTCCATTAGTTTGGCAAACCCATTTAAGTCCCAAGACAGCATTAGCTCCCAGACGGAAGACAACACATGAAGCAGGCATTTTAGGAATCCTGGCACTGTAGCACATGAGAAAATACATTAAATCCTGAACTGAAGGATAAAAGGCTAAGACTGCAGCCAGGAAAACTCTTTACAGAGCTGAAGGAGAGAAATGATTGTCTGAGATGAAGGCAGTATAGAATAAAGAGCATGATAGACTGGTAAGGACCAGAACCTTTATCTTGCCCAGATGCAGACATACTTCATAGAGTAGAAATATCTTGTGGAAGATTTTTTGATGTCCAGCAGCTGACCAATACATCCAAATTAGACCAAAGATTATCCAAATTGCTAATTAACAAACGATCTCTTGCTCTATTGTAGTTGGTGCTGGATTCCACTTCCCTGTCAGTATCTACAGGAGGCAGAACAAAATTGAGGGGGTCTTTGGAAAGCAGGGGCTAGTCCCTTATCAACTGTCCAATCAGCTTTGATTCTAACCCCTACATCTACAGACAGGCTACACTAAGGATCTGTGGACCTAGTCCTGAAAAAGAATACAAGATGCCCACCCAGTTAAGGACACATTTATGTGCCGAGTACTCCTGCTAAATCAGACTGTACTGTGAACATGCTGGTATAAACTGGATTTTATGGAAGGAAAGCTCATATGCATCACAGTTCCAATGCTAATGTTGACTGAAATTTTGACATCTGTTTTTTTTTTTTGTTTGTTTTTTTTAAAAGGAGTAACACGTTAGCCTAGCAGTCTGGTGGCCAGGCATTTCAGGTCAGCAGCAGCTAGAACCACTGTAAAAACAGCAATCTTAGATTCTTCATGTGCTTGAGCTCCTCACAGCACTCTTTCAGCTAATCTGGTTTATGTCTGTGGAAATCAACTCTTTGAAGTTTGTGGATACCATAGGGCAGTGGTGCTCAGACTTTTCCAGTACACTCCCTCTACCTCCTCACCAGTAACAGAATCTGTCTGTGCTCCCCTCCATTACAGCACAGCCAAGGCTTCCTCAGCAGTGGAGCTTCGGCTGAAGGTGGAGCTGGGGGTGGAACTGGGGATGAGGGAGAAGCTGGGGATAGGGGCAGAGAGAGAATGAGGGCAGAGCTGGACTGGAGTTGGAGCATTGCGCTCTCTCCCTGGCCCCTTGGGGGCTGGCCAAGGCTTGGAGGCAGAGCAGGACTGGGGTCTGAAGAGGACTGGGGAAGGAGCGAGGCTGGAGATGGAGCTGGTCTGGAAGTATGGCGCTCCCTCCCTGGCCCCGATGGGGGATGGCCCAACCACCACCATGTGTCTCCCAAATGTTCCTCTGTGCCCCCCTGCGAGGGTGCACCCCACAGTTTTGGGACCTCTGCTTTGAACAAACTGGGGTACTGGAGTGGGAGACTTACAATGTTAATTTGTAATTTCAGCAATGCCAGCAAAAAATGTCCTGGATACTTCGTTTTCAGAATTTTCAATTTTTATTTTTTGACTCCTCTACAAAGCTAAAGTTAAATTTAGATAGATAAATTTACAATCTGTTCTAAAGTGCCACAAGCGAAAATATTTACTACAACCCAAGCATTTGATATTTTTCTGTAGATATTTAAATTCAAGTAACAAACCAAAAGATCTTTATGGAAATCTGCACGTGTAAATATAGACTGCCCAAATGAGAACCAATGTTTTCCAAAGCTTATTCTTCCTGTCTTAAGGGATAATAAATATTTGAAGACTGGGAGATCTGGATGGAAATTCAGCTACCTCTGGACACAGAATAATAAAACAGAGCAGGCTTAACATGTAAATACTACAACCTTTGTGGGAAGCTGTGCTTCCACTGCCTATATATTCTGAAAGGAAAAGGAAATAAATTAAAAATGAAAATCTACTAGTGTTCTAAAATGTTAATATGAACATACACCATAAAAATACTGGCTTTATATAGGCAAGGTACCTGAAGATCTTAATACACAGCGGACTGATTTATTAGGCAGTGAAGTTATTAGATTTAGTAGTTAATCACTATGGGTACTGGACGGGAGCGGAAGTAAATGAGAAAGCAAACATATTAGTTTTTCATTATTTCTCCAGCTGAGGTGCGTAATGTTACTGTGTCATGTAATTTCTGAAACATCTATATTCACCAGATCACGGAATTATGTGTAGCATGGGAGGTTTGCATTTTGGAAGTCAGTCTCGTCTATAATAATGCAGGGAAGTTCCACAGATAATTAGAAGTGGCACATTCCTAAGCATACAAAACTTAGGATATTGCTAACTTGAAGTTCCTTTACAATATAAGTACTCCAGCTGTGAAGTGTCTATTACAAATAACAAAACTAAAACTCAAAGTGCTTGATGCATTTTTACTGAATTCATATTAACGTACTAGGAGCTTGAA
The DNA here is from genome assembly GCF_025201925.1 of Gopherus flavomarginatus. NCBI lineage: Eukaryota > Metazoa > Chordata > Testudines > Testudinidae > Gopherus > Gopherus flavomarginatus. The sequence goes on from NC_066618.1 coordinate 181,077,845, forward strand.
GGATTAGACTTTCTGTAATCTTCAAAAAATGTCAACACATCGAGAAAACGCCTTTTGACTTGTTAAATTCAAAGACTTTGCTACTGCAAAGTTATAAATGATGCCTACATTTTTAAAGTGCAGTTATACTAATAAAAGTGACTATGAAAACAGTACCTTTCCCCCTCAGATTTGTTCCTTATATGTAGTCACAGTAACAACTATTTATTTTTCTATAAGCTTTTACTACTTTATATTTCTGTTAGCACTGTGTAACTATTGGAACGAGAGCTTGATTATATTCTTGCCCAGACACAACCAGCAGAATAAACTCCACCACCACCACCCAGGACAGTAGGGGTATTTTAAAACTTTTTTCTCTAAAAACTTCCAATTGCAGATTCTGGATTGCAAATAATGATGAATAAACCAGAAAGAACCAACCTGATTTTCAAATCTCACCATAAGTTGACAGGGCTGCCAGTTAGAAAAGACATTTTAACTTGAAAACTGACAATGTTTGACACTGGATAAGAAACACAAAGAATGAACTCACTTTAATGTTTTTTTACAGAGTAGTTTTTCAAAGTATAATCTAATTTTAACTCTTCACTTCTGTATTGTCATTGTGCAACAATCCTAATTCAACAGCATGAGACTGCCTGTACAGAAATTCTTTCATTGTATGGAAAAAACTTTTTGAAAGTTCTATAATTTAAGTCCTTAGTTCCTAAAAATGCATGTTAAAATAGAATGCTTACCAATTTTTTAATGCACATTCTAGTGTTCCAAAAAGCAAATTAAGTCAGACCTAAGTAAATATAAGATGGCACTGCCTACTAATCACAATCCAATGATCAAAGAATCCACACACCAGAAGCTCCATGATTTTCTTTACAGATGTTATTTGGCCACAGTATAATGCATCATCATATATGTAATAAGTTGCATCCTGACCTAAATTGTTGTGTGTTGACATCTTAGACACAAGGATACAATACTACATGACATGCCAATGCCTCCCTACATGTGGAAGAACTGAAATGCAAGTTCATATATGCACACACAACTACACCTGATCAGAAAAGAAGTCTGAAATAATTCATAGTATTGTACTAGGATATGTAGCCAGGAATCATTAGGCAAAGTCATATTTTAACTCCTGGTTAGCTATAATTAAGAATCTATGTCTTAAGTATTAGACAAGCCAATAATTTCCTGCTGTTCAAATATGCCCACAGCATTTCATGGCAATGTGGTATTGGGCAAAAATTAAAAAAAAAAAATAATTGAAAAAAGCCATTTAAAAAGAAAATGTATTAAAGAGACACTTTTATATAAGTTCTGTGACATCGCACTGCAAAAAAATTAATGACACTCATAGGAAGAATAAAATATAGATGCATTTAGTTTACCCAGAGATAGAATGAGTAAGAATTTTCAAGTCCAATTTTTTTAAATAAAATAATCCTCAACTGTCTTTTAATATCCAAAACAGTTGGATTAGCACCATTTGCAGTTTCTAAGAGACAGTGGCAGAGAAAAGATGACATTTAAAAACAGAAAGCCATGTTATGACCTTTGTTAAATTCTGAAGCTGAAGTGAATTAAGCCACACCAATGCAACTACATTGGCACATGAAAAAGATATTCCATAAGCAAAGCTACATTAAGAGAGTGGTAAGGTTACACTGTTAGAAACTCAAAAGTCAAGATAAATCAGAGTTAAGGTTAAATATGCAACTCCACTATGGCTCCTTGTACACAGACAATATCATGGGTTTCAAGATGATTGGGTACCACAGTGACAGGTATGGCATAAGGATCCAATCGGCTAAATAAATAAATAAAATAAGAGGAATATATAAATCATATTCTAAAAATGTTTGCAATGAATGGGATAAGGGAGATTATATCTATATCTCTTTTCCATATAAAACAAATACTATAAAAACATTAAAGTTTGCAAAGCCAAGCACTCAGAAGACAAGAAATTCTAGAATTAAGATTGCGTGTTCCTGATGCAGGGTTGCATAATCAATTAGGCTGTTTGTAGGACCCTTGCCTCATTCTTAGTTTTATTTTATTAAAATAACTTTAAAAACCTCAGAATTTCTGTTGTGTGCAATCATAATAGCCATCACATATCATTCATCATCAGGGTTCAGAAAAAGGATTTCAAGACCAACAACACAGACCTCTAACCACTTAAACTAAAGGAGTTAACCTATTACTGCTGTCAGAGAAGTTATCTTCAATGTAGACCACCCATTAGAGAAGAAAGTGATATTTTAATAGATTTTAAGGCCAGAAGGGACCATCATCTAGTCTGACCTCTTGCATAATACAGGTCATAGACTTTCACTCAGATTAAACAAGTTCTACTATGCTGTAGAAATGGCAACTTCTCCTGGCTGTTCATTAATTTGGCAGAATCTGGAGTGATTTTCACAGGGATAGCAAAAGGTACCTTGTTATCCCCTTATGAAATTTTAAGTTTTGCTCTACATTGCAAAAACAGTTAATTATTAAAAATTCTGAACCCTTCCTGCACCATCAAACGTTGCTTAGTGGCCAAACAAGGCTGTGCCATTTCTGTCTATCCTGACTCACTCTTTGCATGTCCGCTATCATTCAGTCCCATAAGTTTCCCTATGTCTGGTGTCCTGAGGCATTCCTTTGATCAACCCCTTTTGCATATTCTTCCAGCTGTCCAATAGCACACATGATATGGTAGACTCTCTGGTTTCACTCTTAACGTGTCCCAAATATATCCATCTTCTTTTCTGGGAACTTCACAAGATAAAAAGGTGCTGAACTCTCTGCCAAATCATGGTATTTGTTATACATTGATTCCATTTAATACCTAGTGTTTTTCTAAGGCATTTGTTTTGCATGGCATTTAGATATCTGTCTGTACCATTTAGTGGATTTCCAGCTGTCACATCCTTACATTAAGATGGAACCAACATTTGAGTTAAAGATTCAGTCTGTTCTTTATGACCAAATCTTGTTTAAACTGGTCAACGCAGCTTCCACCATGCCAATTTGTGATGTTATTTCCTTGTGGGCATTGCCACTGATTTGCACTTTACTATCAAGGTATGAAAATCAACTCACTTCTTGTATTCCTTTGCCTCATAAATCAAATACTTGAGTTGGGCATTGCTGGGTTTCTCAGATTTACTTTTCATAAGTAAGTATTAACCCTGTTTTATGTGATGCTGGACAGTCTTCACTTGCATATTGGCTGAACTGTCACTGAAAGCTACGTCAGCAGCAAAATCGAGATCTTCTAGAGTACTGTTGAGATATGTGATACATGTTCTGAATGTGTTACATTTTTGGCAATGCCAAAAACGCCACCACATAAAAAAAACATCAACCAAAAAACCCACACTTTGGCAAAGATACTCATTTTTCCCCCTAACCCTGCTCTTCAAAACAGTTGAACTATTTTTGTTGAAACTATTAAAAAGATTCAAACTACGGCAGAGACCAAACATGGAAAATTTCACCTAATGTTTAAAATTAAAAGCAATTGAAAATGGGGATTTATACTTGGAAATGTTAGGTAACCTTATCTACAGGCACTGCTCCACCTCATACACACAAAAAAATTAGAAAGAAAAAAAAGAATTATGCAATTCACAGGCATGTTCTCAAAACTTTTTATGAATATTTTTATGGTTTCCTACCTATCTTTGAGGATAGGGAAAAAAACCAAACACACCACATTCCACAACCTGGAACTATATGGCTAGACCACCAGTTATAGATGAGGACGAGAGCCCATACAGCGCTACCTGGTACAATGGACACCTTTGATGGCACATAAAAGATTGCTCTACACCTAAATTAATCAGATATGTATGCACAGTACAGCACTCTTTCATTTAGAAGTTTCATAATAGCAGCTAAGTGGAATTGTGCAAGTGGAGAGAGTATTTTCAAACTCTAATACCACAAACAAGACCAATTTTCATTGGAACACTCAAAGTGCACTTGCCTCCTCAATGAGAAGTATTTCCCCAACTACTTTCAAGTTGCTAACGCCAGCCATTTTGACATTAGCACTATAGAAAAAGCCAAAACAATCTGCAGACTTGGGAAGTTTCATCCCAAGAAGTTAAAGTTTTACCACACCTTAAAAGAAACATGCACACAACCTTAACTGTAGCTGTGATTAGTGCTCCAGCTATAAACTTGATACATGACTAGGGAGATACAGTAATACGAATATTCTGAAACAAGGCAAGCCACCTTTTTCAATTTCACTTCAGACAGAACAGCAGAACTACAAGAGGCAGTAGGTTTATCTAGTTTCCTAGCTACATTTCAGCGTTAGGTACAATGAACCTAAATGTTGGCAGGGCCCATGACATGATACTATTCACACAGTGCCAGTACTCTACTGCAGCTAGATTAGCCATCACTGATGATCATGAAAAGCATGACATATTGCAAGGAAAAAGAAGGAAAAATCTGAACACCTGCTGATACACATCACTGCACGTCTTAGTTCATGCGACTGGGCCAGAATGGCAGTTCTGGCATTTTCTGCATCTCCACAGAATTATAAAGTACCATTTTGAAATACAATCATGAAAGGTGAAATGGGAAAATGCAGATGAACCATAGGAAACTAATTTCTTGTACAATTTTCCAAATTTGAGGTTTAGAGTAGATGTAATTCAAACAAGCAAAGTGCAGCCCATTGAGGGATTCCAATGATTCACATATTCCTATAATATGGCCTTTCATTAAATAACCAGCGCACAAGCATGAAATGCTTCCTTTTCAACAAGCAATAACATGCTCACTGTTTTCAGCTAACCAGGAAAGCTTTACATTTCCATACTGGTAGATTCGTGAGTGTTTTTTGTTCCACAGAAAATAAGGTGGGGATTTTTTTGTTTTTTTAATTTCTCCTGTGACAAATACCACTCTAAGCAAAGAGGGGGAAAATATTGAAAAGGAAATTTTAAGACATTTCCATACATTTGGAGAGTGAGGGAGGAGCTGATGGCTCTATCAGTCTTGTGCTCCTATAACACAGACTGCTGGCTGCTTAATTCAGCTCATTCTTACATATGCAGATGTCATTCCACAGAAAGTTGCATTTTTAGCAAATGACAGTAAAAATGCATTCCTAAATCATGTTTTACTGACGAATTTTTAGGTAGCAAGCAGATTTGCTGTGGATGAGTTTGAGAGTCTTATATTTAGGTTACACTATAAATCCACCCATCTGTCTTTACCTTTCTTTCTTCCTGCTCCCTCTGCTGGAGTGTGAGGATCCTATGGTTGGCTGCTTGCACTGAAACAAACAAATTGCAGCCTATTAATCAGCTGCCCTAGCTCAAAGAGAAGCCTGACTGAAAGAGGCTTAAAATGCATGAGGCTACTGGGATACTATCACTGTATGCAAAAAGACTGTGGGTTTTGCCCTCTGGGGTCAGTTACCTTTGGATTGAAAAGTTTTGCCAGTATTTGTAGGAAGCACTCTACAATGCTAACTATGTGGACACAGAGCACTAAGTTGCACCCTTGGGCTTTCCAGAAGCCAAACAGGAAAGGCAGCCAAGTCCTCCTGTGCCCATATTCCATAATATTGCTGACAAGTTACTGTGCACTACTCAGCACCGCAGAAAAGATCTAAAAGTCTTGTAAACCAGTAACTAGAACCAGATGGGGTGAATACTAAGTTTTGGTTATTTGTTACTTTTTTTCCCCCAAATATAAATGATTTAGTAAAAAATTATACAAGGAGAACATTTTTAAATTGGAGCTAGTCTCCTCACATTGTGATCCTAGCTCTATGAAAATGTGTTAGCAACAGTGGTAACTGTGTTTCTAGTCACTTTCAGACTTGTTTGACATCATATTTCATACATGCTCTGCACAATGGAACAGACTTGTCTCTCCCTCAACAGGTGTCTTGCATTCAATAACACAAAACTTAGTTTTCTGAAATATTTATCACTCATTTATTCTTATAATCATTAAAGCAGTAGTACTACTGTATAGATTACACAGCCAAGCACTCAGAAGTCAGATAATGACAATTCCAAGGTTGCTATGCCCCCTAGTGTGTATGTATTTGGATACAGGCTTTACTTACATGATTGTATACTACTACTCAAAGAATGCAAAGGATAAATATTTTTCTACAATCTTTACTACACGTGTGTAGTATCTCCTTCTGTGTACTACTCTATATATGCCACAGACCATGTTTATACATATTACAAGTCAATATTTCACTTTGTTATAATTATTAACATATCTAAACTACCTCATTTTACAGCTAGATTGAATTTTGTACCTAATTACCTAATCTCAATTTGTGTCTAAGAAAGGCTGTGCTGCTGGCTGAAATGAAAGCATAAAATACAGAGGCACTGACAAAGCTAGTAAAATATAGACCTTAGAGAGCACATTACACAAAGTCTATGCCATAAAAAGATATAATTGGATGGTTATGACTAGGAAACTGGCACTGTATCCACATACAAAAATGATCTTTTGTCATAATTACATATCTATATGAGAGAGAGAGAGAGAGAGAGAGAGAGAATGAGAACGCGCACATCTGTATGCAACTTAAACAAGTTGCAAACAAAAAGTGAAATTTTGCTCCATTTTGGCCCTATCCAATTCCTGTTATGTTACTTTAAAGCTCTTCCATCGACTTCAGTGGGAGTTTTCAGACATTAAAAATGCAGCCAAACTTACTGTACAAATGGGGGACAGTGAAGCTTGGTAGATAGAATACTGGAGGAGTGCCCTGAGTTCAATTCCAGGGTCTAACATTGGCCTGCGGGGTTACCATGGGCAAGTCACTTCATCTCTCTGAACCTCCATTTTCCAATCTTTAAAATGGAGATAATGAGCTCCTTTGTAAAACCATACCTTGAGATTTATGGATGAAAAGTGCTCTAAGAGCTTTTAAAAAAAACAAACAAACATACACACAGTGTTGTTTTACAAAGGAGATCATTATCTCCATTTTAAAGATTGAAAAGATGAGGCACAAAAAAGTGACGTGACTTCCTGTGATCATCCCACAGGATGTCAGAGCCTGGTATTGAACTCAGAGCACTGACATTCCAGTCCTGTGTTCTATCTATCAGGCAACACTGCCTCCCATTTACATAGCAGGTTGGGCTGCACCCTTAGTATCTGAAAACTCCCACTTAAAAGTCAGTGGAAAGGCTATAAAGTAACATTAACAGGTACTGGTAACTGGATAAGACCAAAGTTCTGTAAGTCTTTTTTAAAGTTGCACAGAGCTGAGAATTAAACATTTGCATGTTTAAGACTTATTATACAATAGCAATTTTAGCAAGGATCATTTTGAGTTCAAATTATTCCAAATTATTCCTTTTAAAATATTACATAAAAAAAAAAACCACAATGGCTTCTTGCTTACATCTCTTCAACACTTCATTCAGATCGCCATGCATCACCTGCTCACATTTAGGGAGAGTTTGGTCATTTGTCTCATAGATCATGGTGTTTAGGTTTTCAAGAACTCTCACTTCTCGGAGGCCACGTTTTTCCTGTTAGGAAAAGTGAAAAAGGAAAGCTCTTCATGTATTACATACTTCATTAACTCATACTCATATGAAGCTATTTGTAACTATTTAGCTCTAACTGGACTTTTTAAGGTTTGTAATAACATACCACACTGTTCTTAAATAGCTATAATATGCCTCAAACATTTTATTTAGTTGGAGTAAACTACAGCTGGAGACCCCACTAGCTTTAATGTGATGCATACAAAACAAACAGGAATCAAATGGATAGTTAGGTGGCAATCATGGGTTAATATGAAAATCCATTTTGCAGGTATAATGTGGTTCCCAAGTTAACAAACTATTAAGTTTAGCACAGTTCATCACAGTGAATGAGAGAGATCACTGCCACTTAACTCATCACATCTGCTTATTTACCACTGTTATACTACAGATGAAAGAAGCTTTATTAACAAACGTGAAAGTGCCCTTCTTTCTTGTGCAATGTAGCAACACTGCTGTTCCCTGAAACAGATGTTGAAGTTATTTATAACAACATATGATGGATTGAGAAAACATAGTAACTTAGATATCTGAGATTTATAACAAAGGTTGGGTATAACAAGATAAGGGCAAGAGAGCTGAAATCATCACACTTACAGATTTGATTAATAAAAGATTACAGACCAATTAAATGATAATAGTTCTACCTTTTGATAGCTTTCACTTTTAGTTTAGCAATGTGATAATACTGGCAGCGTACATGAACTGACAAAGATCCAGGGCCAAAATCAAGGCAAATAAGATTTTGACACTGAAGTATAGTGGTGAAATCAAAACTAAAGGATAATGTAATGCTAATGACTAAACAGGTGGCATCCCTTCTGAACTCATTGCTGATCAGCAAACCCAGTGCTAATGGGATTTTACTAGTTGAGCTGCCTAGGCTCTACTGCTTAGGCTTTTTAAAATAAAGCTTCAGTAACACCTCACCACTATCGCCTTGTTATTCTGGTGGCGTTTTGCTCTTTTTAATTATGCTTGATCTGCAACACAGGACTATCCCAAGAAATCAAAAATACATAAAGTTATCCTGGACTTTGTTGTAGCTTGGTCTTTACATTTTGGCAGGTAGAGCTGCAAGTAACCATCCCTGTATTGTAATTTGCCAATCACCAGCCTATAAAATAAAGTATAAAACAGCAACTAATAATACTCTTACGTAGTACTTCATAAATGTGGTCAAGCATAATTATTCCCATTTTAAAGATTGGGAAACAGAAATGCAGACAGGTTACATGACTTGCTCTAAGAGTCACAAATAGAAATCAGATTTCCTGATCCTTAGTCCAATATTCACTAGATTACAATCCCTCCAAATATGAAGCTCTTATCAGTGAGGGATGTTAGTGTTCTCACCAAAGGTCACTATTTAGCATATGCCAGTTTATCACTTAAAGAAAACATCCCTCACACCTGAAGCACTAGACCACTCTGCAAAACTAGAGGTAAGTGTCAGCTTTTGAGGAGAAACTCTAAACTAAAGCCATGTTTATACTAGTGAACTTACAGCGGCGCAGCTGTAGCAATGCAGCTGCGCTACTGTAAGCTCACTCATGTAGCCGCTCTATGCTGATGGGAGAGAGCTCTCCTGTTGACATAATTAAACGACCTCAACGAGCAGCAGTAGCTATGTCAGTGGAAAAGCGTCTCCTATTGATACAGCTCTGTCCACATCGGTGCTTATACTGGTGAAACTTATGTCACTCAGGGGTGTTTCTCTTTCCCCCACACCCGAGCGACATAACTTATGCTGCCAACAAAAGAGCTAGTGTAGACACAGCCTACGTCTAAGCCTTACCGCTTTAAGTAAAAGTGAAAGTGTAAACTATCCTTTGCTTTGATAAAAGAAAGGGTGGTTCTTACTAGAAAGATAAGAGTGATGGAAAAAACAGCTTTCCAGCAAGAATTTAAGGATACTTGAAATTAGCACAATGAAACCTTAGATGTAATCCAACACCTATATTAAGTCTGCTTCTGACCAAGCCCTAAGGCTGGAAAGTCTACCCTATCCTTGTAGTCCTTAACTTAAACTGAAGTGATAAATCCTTCGAAGAGCTACACAGGACATTTATGTATTAGAGACAATAGTTAACTTTGGTGAAAAGCAATTTTAAAATGTGTGTATGGAGCAAAGTGGGCTTCTCCTGGCAGGAAAAATGGATATAAATTTATAGATTTGCCTCATCAAACTAGCATGGAGACAAATTAAATACACTTAAAATGGCACCTTGTTTTTCCATCGGAGTATAAAAGTTAAAGGGCATACCACCTCTGTGATGCTGGCAGACCAGGTGCCAGCTCATGCCAAGACCCCTCGGCTTCACTGAACATGGACAAATGCATAGCTGGAAACCAGTCTGCCTCGGCTTTGTTTTAGTATTGCTAAAATAGATATTAGAGTTATAAGAATGTGTTTAGACTTCATGAAATGCTTGCAGAATGCTGCATATATTAATCTTACTTATAATATCTGTATCTTATGTTATAAGGTAATATTTCCATGTTTGCTTTTTAACTATACAAGTTTGCGAAAACTGTAAAACCCCACAGTCAGGGTAGTTTATCACAAGAGGTATCATCTCCTCCCCAACAAAAGAAGGCCAATAGACATCAGACAAGCTATTGTGGAATATCAGTGGACAAAAAAGACTGATTGCCCCTCCACACACACTAGCAAGTGTGTGCATAAACTCTAGTCCCATCAGTTTGAGGTCTATTGGAAGGGGATAATTTTTCTTGCAAGCGATTTTTAATCCCTGTGCTGCTAGGAATTTGGAGAGGGCAATACTTATAAATATAAGAACGGGATCCCCAAGCTGCTTGGCATGGGTTAACCCTAAAGAACATACAGAGCTTGCATATTATAGCAGCTACTGCTGCCCTTTAGAACTGAAAACTGTATCTCATTTGTGAGTATGTTTACCTGCTTTAACTGTTTAAATAATACTCCTGTTGGAATTATGCACCACTGCGCAATGCAGAATTTTGCAGAAAATGTTGTGCACACAGAATTTCTTTTCCCCCACAGAAATGGGCTGCAGTGCTGCTGGTCACCACTAAGAGCCACTGGACCCAACAGAGCCCAGCTCGCACATAGAAGACACTGCCAGGGGAGAGAGAGTTAGAGGGTTCCTGGCAGCTACAGATCCCACATGCCCTGAGGGAAGGAGATGGCAGTGTGCAGGAAGTGCCACACAACGTGGGACTGAGTAATCAGGCTGTTTCTCCCTCTGGATCCCTGGGCTCGTGGGGGGAGGGGGACGGAAGGGCTGCAGGTATCTGGGCAAGGGGAATCCCTGTAGCTGGGCTCTAGGTGTGCGTGCGGGTATCTGGGTTTGGGTGCCCCCATGGCTTGGCTCTGGGAAGAAGGAGGTATGGGTGTCTGGTCCCCCAGCTGGGTTCGGAGGGGATAGAGAAACAGGAACTGGATTGTCATAGGGGGTTGTTTTAATTCTTTACTCCTGACGGAATTTGTGTGTGTCTGTATTGTTACAGACATACTTGCTGACAGGTATTTTGAAATAAATTACCAAAATAATTGAAACTGGCATGATTATGTAGTGTTATTTTGACACACAAAATTTGCAGAATTTAAAAATATCATGCACAGAATTTTTAATTTTTTTGGCGTAGAATTCCCCCAGAACTCATATTTCTTTTTCAATACATCTTTAGTTAATATTATAAGGTTGTCTACACACCTTGTCTTTGATTTGAGATCTGAAGTTCAGTTGACCTGGGGAAAGTGACTGGTCCTTTGGGACTGGGGATCAGTTGGGATTTTTGGTGTAAGGGACTATCTATCACAAAGGCAGGCTTGTGTGGATAGCAAGATAGACTGGACTGCCAAAGGGGACTGTCTGTGACTCTATCTTAAGGCTGTTATAGTGCATAAGAAGTTCACACTTGTTAACTGGTTGGAGAAATCTAATTACAGAACATATACAACCAGTTTAGGGTTTGTGCTCTGATCCTTGACAGTCTCCCCTGAAGGTGGCGCTTATGCTTGAGCTACTCTAGACAGTTTGACAACTTCATTATTTTATTAAACAATGTTTGTAAAAGGAAAAATTGAGCAAAAATATCAAAGAAAGTCTTCATATTATATCAGCCTAATCCGATGTTGATCTTACCCTTTCAATGCCATACTCTTTTCCTTCAAAATCTAGATGTGTGAAAACAATTATTCTTAGAATTAATCTTTTAAAAATACAGAATATTATTTACTTTTGCTGCCATCTTGTGGCAATTATTTTTCACTCATTCAAAACTGAGTTGGCAAAAATTTTCTCCTTCAACAATATATCAACCTTGTTCTTAGTTGGATACAAGTCATCATTCTTTAACTGTTCTCTGACCTTTTGTAAAATATAAAAGATCAACAACAGTGTATTCTGCAAGAAGTTAATCATATTGTTGACATCCATAAAACAAACAAACAAATAAATAACTATATAATATATTAAGCCTGGATTTGTTTTTAAAATCGAACAATCCACAGAAAGTAACAAGTACATTTCCATCATAGAACACTAACAACTAAATTACTTCAAAACATATTTTCTTTTTAAAAATGGAGATAAATTTGATGGCCAGTCAAATTATGACTAAAAGCATTGGTTAGAATATCATAATGCAGGTATCAAGTATCAGAGGGGTAGCCGTGTTAGTCTGGATCTGTAAAAGCAGCAAAGAATCCTGTGGCACCTTATAGACTAACAGACGTTTTGGAGCATGAGCTTTCGTGGGTGAATATGTGGGTTGCATCTGACGAAGTGGGTATTCACCCACGAAAGCTCATGCTCCAAAATGTCTGTCAGTCTATAAGGTGCCACAGGATTCTTTGCTGATAATGCAGGCAGGCTCTGTACCAGTTTCCACACACAATACCTCTGTAAAGCATGTCAGGAATCCTTCATGATGAAAGATTCATAAATATATTCATGCACTGAACCTGCAAACTGCTCCATACAGACAGACCCCTGCACTCATGAAGAGCTCCACTGACACCAGTGGGACTCCACACAGGCACATAGCCCCACCAGGTGCAGAGGTCCTCCCACAAAGATTCATTTGCAAAATAAGTCATAGTATAACCAAGATAATATCACCCACCAATGAAACTAGTAGCTGTTTAAAAACAATGACCAGCACCTGTACAACAGAGTAGGATTGGAAGTAAAGAATACTGTACTTTTTGAAAACTGCAGGGTAAGTTTAGTATGTGTACAGAAAGCCGTTAACCAAGTTGAAATTCTGCCAGGATACTGGGCTAACTCCTTCATCAATATTGAAAGATCTTGCAGCACTTATATCCACAAATGCTCATGTTATTTTTAAGGCTCAACACCTCAGTTCTCATAATGATCCCCATAAAATTATGCTATGAATTAAGGTTGTCATATACTGCATCTTATCTAGCAGCACATTCCCCCATTGAACTAATGACCCAATCAGACCCTGTTTAGCTTGAGATCCAGTAAGACCACAGCGTGAGGTGTTATGCAAAGGTTAGATATAGCACACTCTAGTGCAAAGATATTTTCAAATAGCCATTAGACCAAACGAATAACTAGGTGGATCTAACCAGCACACAAAAGTAGATGCACACGTTAAGAGAACAGCCTTTTATGTGCCAAACACAATTTGATTACTTTCAGTTTGTTTGGGAGTTATGAGCACAAACTACAAGGAAAACTCACTGATTCACTCCCCAACTCCCTCAAAAACTTTTTTTTTTGGGAGGGGGCGAGGAGAGGGTGGCTGATGGAGGAGAAAGAAGATCTAATCCAGGGGTCAGCAACCTGTGGCACGCGAGCCAATTTTTAATGGCATGCGGGGCGGGCTGAGCGCCTCAGCACACCGTCGCTCCGGCACCTTCTGCCGCCAGCTCCTGCCAGCGGGGACCCTTGCCAGTCCCACTCAGCACCCACTGCCAGCCGGGAGGAAGGAACCCCAGGCTAGCAGGGGGCTGAGACTCCAGCTGGCAGGAGCCAGCAGCTGAAACCCCAGAGCGGCAGCGCACTGAGCCGCTCAGCCTGCATCCGCTCTGGGATTCCCGCTGCTGGCCCTTTGCCAGCCAGGGTCCTCCTGCCGCAGCCCCACTCAGCACTCACTGCCAGCCGGGGAGAAGGAACCCCAGGCTGGCAGGGGGCTTAGATCCCAGCTGGCAGGAGCCCGCGGCTGAAACCCCAGAGTGGCAGCAGGCTGAGCCGCTCAGCCTGCATCCACTCTGGGATTCTAGCTGCTGGCCCTTTGCCAGCTAGGGTCCCCCCTGCGGCAGCCCCATTTACCTTGTGCAGGCGCCCTTCCAGACAGGATCGAGGCCTGCCGCCCTGCTCAGCCCTACCGGGGCCAGCTCACTCACGTCAGCTGCCAATCTGGGGTTCCTGTTGCTGACCTCCTGCCAGCCCGGTCTAGATCTCCAGCCTTGCTCAGCCTGCTTTCTGGCCTGGAGTCCCTGCAGGCCACCCTGGGCTCTTCTCCTGGCCTCGAATCACTGCTCTGCAGCCTCACTGCTGTGGCCCACTGTTCCCAGCCTGGGACAGTGAGGGTTGCACACAAGAGAAGAGAGGGTGCAGCTCAGCACCCCCATCTTAAAATTGCTTATCTCAGACCACACTGTGTTTGACCTTGTGCCTGCCTTCTATTGCCATTTTTTTCCCCATTGAGAGCTGAAGGGAACATTTGACAAAATGGCAGCTCCTAAGAAAGTGAAGCTAGATGTCCGATCATTTCAGCCTGCTTGGACAGATACTTTTGGGTTTATTGAAAAGAAGGACCGTGCTATTTGTGCTTTCTGTTATGAAAGTGTTGTTTGTCGCATGTCGCGTTTGATGACATTCTGAAACAAAGCACGAGAAAACTTTTCTTGACGAAGCAGACAAGACTGAATCAATCAAAAAGGCAGTAGCAGCCTATGAGAAGCAAGGTAGTGTTTTTAAAAGCTTAGTGTAAGTAAAAATCAAGCTACAGAAGGAAGTTACAAGATTGCACAGTGCATTGCAAAAAAAAGAAAGCCGTTTACAGGTGGGGAATATATAAAAAGTTTTTCTCAGCAGTTCGGAGATTTTGTTCAATGATTTGCCAAATAAAGATACAATCATATCTAGAATAAAAGAACTCCCCATCTCTGCCAAAACAGTTGAGAGACGCATAAGTGAAATGGCAGAAAACATTAATGAAAAGCAGACGACTGCATTGAAATACACAGCAGTGTTTAGTGTTGCAGTTGATGAGAGTGTGGATATAAACGACGTTCCATGTTTGGCTGTTGTTGCAAGATACTGTGCTTCCGATGAAATCCAAGAGGAACTTTGTTGCCTAAAACCCCTGCACGGCACAACAAAGGGGGAAGATATAGCAGAAAGTTTTGTAAACCATTTTGAAGAACAAGGAGTTGATTTCAGAAAAATATTGTGTGTGACAACAGATGGTGCTCCTGCCATGGTCGGAAAACAGAAGGGATTTATAAAGTTGCTTGAAGATCAAATTGGCCATCCGACAGTCAAATTTCACTGTATCATCCATCAAGAAAACCTGTGTGCTAAAATTTCTAATTCAGAGCTTAATAATGTGATGAATACAGTGGTTCGAATTGTGAATTTCCTTGTTGCTCGATCTGCTTTGACTCAGACAATTTCAAGCACTGCTAGAAGAGATGGACAGTGCTTATAACGACATCCCACTTCACAGCAACATTCGGTGGCTAAGTCGTGGCAAGGTTTTGGTGCGCTTTGTAAACTGTTTTGATGCAATCAAGGCCTTTTTGTCGGAAAAAGAACAAAACTACCCTGAACTGGATGATGACAAATGGCTGTGTGAGCTCATGTTTCTAACTGATATCACTGCTCACTTAAATGAACTCAACTTCTGTCTCCAAGGTGCAGGGCAAACAGTTCTGGATCTTTATGAAGCCTGGAAAGCATCTGCTGTGAAACTAGCAGTTTTTTCCAGGGATATTCAAACTTCTACTTTCCGCTGTTTCCAACTCATAAAAGAGCTATCGACACGTTGCACTGTCAATGTCGATGAGATTGGAAAGTACATGCAAGAACTGGAATCAGAATTTTCTGACAGATTTCAAGATTTCCAGTGCTTTGGCCCAATGCTTTCTTTTCTAATTAAACCTGAAAAGTTCAACAAAAGCGACTTGGATTTATCTGTATTTCAGTGGATGGTTGTTGAAGATTTCAAAATGCAACTCATTCAGTTAAAAAGCTCAGAATTGTGGACATCAAAGTTTGTGGATCTGTGGAGCGCACTTGAAGCCACCAAGAGATCATGAGGCCTCTATTCCGATCTGCTGGACATCTCTGCCAGTGAAATTTAACTGTTTGAAGAAAACTGCTTTTGCAACGCTTTCAGCATTTGGATCCACATACCTGTGTGAACAGGTATTTTCACACATGAAATCTCTGAGCCGGTTAACAAGTGATCACTCAGAAGCCTGTGTGCAGCTTAAAGTATCCAAGTATGTGCCAGACATTGGAAAACTCAGCAAGGAAAAGCAAGGGCAAGGATCACACTAAACTAATAAAATCTGCATTTTAATTTAATTTTAAATAAAGCTTCTGAAACATTTTGAAAACCTTGTTTATTTTACATATAACAGTAGTTTGGTTATATAGTATAGATTATAGCGAGACCATCTAAAAAAACGTAAAAATGCATTACCGGCATGTGAAGCCTTAAATTAGAGTGTATAAATGAAGACTTGGCACACCACTGCTGAAAGGTTGCCGACTCCTGATCTAATCACATTTTTTAAACAGCTACACTACACTCCCAGTTATCGGAATTCCCTTTATCGAAAAATCCTAGTTATCCGAATCCACACGTCCCCCATGTATTCCTATCAATCACAAGCAATACATTCTTAAGGACAGATATACATATCCTTCCGTTTATAGAAAACATGATGTGTAATTCATGCTACACCAATATAACAATGTATCCACTCACACAGGGTTCCATGACACAAAATTGTGTCCAGTTCAAAGCACAGCTCCTGTAACCAGCTGTATCTACAGCTGCATCTCGAGTCAGTGTTCCTCTTCCATCACAGAGCCTCAAAGCCTGGGTCATGGCCCTTCCTAGTAAAAAGTGCGGTGGGGATGTCACTGATGTTGCAATCATCACTGAGGGTAAAGCAAAGCCCAAGTGACTTTTCAGGCTGCCATTCCCAGCTGTTTACTGCCTCCCAGCCTACAGCTAGAACCAGGCTCAAAATAGTACTTCTATTTATCTGAATGCCCAGATATCCAAAAGTTTCATATGTCTCCCAGGAGATTCAGATGAATGTGATAGTACTATATATATTTACTACATACTTTCTGGATCTTAAAAAAAGTTCATTTACAGCATTCAGAGTCAGTATGGATCCACTGCTCTCCTGAAATCTCAGATATTTGCTGCAATACAGAGCCTTGCCATCTACAGCCAACCAGGAGGCTGCAACCATTCCTCTGATGATTCATCCACATCAGTGACTTTGTAACATTAGACTAGATTACTGCACTATACTCCAGCCAAAGCTTTTGAGAGATCTTTGTAATAACAGTGAATGTGTGTGTTTGTAAACGAGCAGTTGTTATATTTTGATCATTTTTAATTGATTGCTTGTATTGATATAGAGTGACCAAGATGCATTGGTGATAAGTGCCAGCGTACATTTCCAAATAAATAAATAAAATATTTGTACTTCACCTATAATACCCTATAGTATACTTGTACATTTGGAGGTGCCTGGAAAATTAAGTTATTTTGTTCTTTATATAGCAACAAATACCATAGATGGAACAAGAGATTGGTCAGCGTTAATGTGGCCGGTGCTAAGCAATTGGCTGATGTCGAAAAGAATGCCAGTGCCAGCGGTTTTGTCAGTGCTGTAGCTCCTGAAGTCGGTCAGAGCTGAGAAACAGGGCTGAGGACCGTAGGTCTGCCCAGTAATGGTCTTTGGACAATTTCTTCGTATCACTATCAGAGGAACTTGGACAGGCCTTGGAGCTATGTCTCCTGTCGAATGATGTTGAGGCAACTGACCTCACAGGAGATTGTGTTCTGACAGGCTGTGCCTCAAAGTTTGAGGAGGGATTCCATTTCTTTTAGTCCTAGCAAGAAAGAGATTACTTTCTCTTCAAGGGATGCGGGGAATGAGGATTGGCAGACAACCTGGCAGAGTATGAGGGCCTCACAGGAGGAGAGTCCGGGCCCAGATCCGATGCAGGTCATAACAATTTCCCCATGAGGAGAAATTTTAACTCAATGTCCCGGTCCTTTCTGGCTCTGGCTGTCAGGCCGTGGCAGTGGGAACAATTTTGTGGGATGTGTCCTTCTCCCAGACAGTGAATACTCTGCAAGTAGCCATCCATTACCAGCAAGATGGCCCACAAGAGACACACCTCTTAAACCCAGGGGGTCCAGGCATAATGGTGAGAGGAAAACACCTTCTCGGTCTGGAAGGGCATGAAGCAAGGAAAAGAAAAAACTAAGCTATGAAATAATTGTAAAGATAAAGTAAAAAGAAAATTTTTTTGTTTTTTTTAAGATAGAAGAAAGGAGAATGAGAAGAAAATACTAACTACAACTAACAGATTAGGCACTATCTATTGAGGGAACAGGAAAAGTGGGCTCGGCTGCAGATTCCATCCAAGACCGAAGGCGGTAGAGAAGGAACTGGGGGCAGCTGGACTGCACAGCTCTCTCTATATGTCCTGCTCACAGTGTGAGAGCAGGGAGATATGCATGTGCAGTTTGACAGGCACTGCTGATGAAGATTGCTGATCCCAGGTGCAGGGGCTGCTGCCGCACCTACAAGTGGAGCACCCATAGAGACATCACTCAAAGTAGTAGTATACATCTATTCTGGGCAGGAAATGCATGTCAAACACGATTTTCAAAGAAGGTGCTAAAAAACTGTTTCAAATCTCAGTGTATACATATAACAGGCCACTGGTAATATAAAAGCACGCTAAATGAAGTTTCATAATTATACTAGTTCTTCTCTTTTAAAACAAAATACTTACTTCAAATTCTTTAATAAAGTAACGTATTTCTCCTTGAATAACTGGCCTGTGATCCAGCAGTCGGGAATGAATTTCTCCAATGTCTAGAAGAGTAATGAAATCCAAAGTTTTAATTTTCTAAAGACACAATCCATACTAGGTAAAAAACAACACAGTGAAGCACTGAATATTTCAAAAGGAGGAAAAGTAAAAAAAACACCATTATCCAACGGACAAGCAAGCTAATACAAAATTTCAACTAATGCTATGATAGTATCAGATGTTTTTTCTGGCTAATTCAACAAACCCACCATCTTAAAACAAATGCCACAAAAAAATTATATTCTGCCATCCCAGACCTTCCTGGCTGCTACGAGGGTGCATGAGGGGGTTCCATTCCCCCACCTATCATCCGCTACTGGAGGCCTCATCCCCAAAGAACAGCTGCAGTATTTGTCTTTGCTGCTCCATATAACTGACAAGAAGCAGAGTAGAGTGAAACTAACTTGATTCTTGTCAGTTTCCACTCCGCAACAGTTTGGGAAAGCTGTAAGCATCAGTGAAAGCACATCCACAACTCTAGAAGACTGTACTACATCAGTTTAGAGCTAGTCTGGAAGGTTTTCTTCGCAACTATAATGCCTATAAATATATTTTTCTTAAATGAAACCCTAGATTCAGCAGTTAATGGAACTCACCTACAAAAACTTCCTATCTGCCACAGATAAGTAGATTATTTTATGTTTGAGAAAATGGAAAAGATGGACAAAGTTCGCAACAAATACAGAGTGTATGGTAAAATGCTAAAGAGTATCACTGAATGACTCATGTAAGTTCAGATACTTTAATATATAAATTGAAGCAGGACAAAAAACAGAATAGTGGACAGCATGGTAGAGGAAGGCAAAAGAAGTGGCTTCCAAAGAGAAATTGAAAGGAGAGGAGCAAGGATCCCTAAATCAAAATTTTGAAGATATGGGTGCTTAAAGTTAGGGGTCTAAATAAGTGGCTCAATTTTCCAATGTGTAGAGCTCCCAAGATTCTAATTGACTTACTCAAAGCAAATGTGAGTGTCCAGCACTTCTGAAAATCAGAATTACTATTAAGAGGTTTAAAGCTAAAGTTAGACACCTAAATCTGAAAATGTGGGCCTCACAGAAACATCATGTCATTTCAGGTGGTGAAAGCAATGCAAGAAAAGGCATGAAGGTGAGATCAGACACAGATCAGGCCATCCATCACAGCGGTTTTGCTACCAAGCATGAAGCAGGTCTATGAATTGTTAGCATTTGAGCTGCAGAAGATACAAAGAAAATGAAAAGGCAGCAATGCCAGCCAGTGATTAACAATGCTATCCTTGATAGGACAACCTCAGAAGTGGAGAGTGACACCAGAAGGAAGAGATAGAAAACAAGTGTTATACAAAAAATTAAATAATCAAAACTGCCGTCCCAGATTACACTGCTATCAGAGGTAGGCCACAGGACTAGATGGCCACCAATCAAGTATGAGCTAATTCAGAGGAAGGTACAGGAAACGCTGTACTGAAAAGTTAGGTAATGACTTGTCCATAAGGGAAGTTTCTGCCTAACACCAGGCGATTAGCACCGGCTTTCTGGCTTGAAACTCGAGTGTAGACACGGCTGTTAAATACGTGCACCTCCTCCCCTCTGTAATGCCATCACGGGTGCGCTTTAGCCGCACATCTCTGACCCTTCCCTCGATCTTGCTGAGCTCTCAGCCTCGAGCCACAAGCTCCCGGGGCGAACTGTGCTACAGGGGAGGGAGAGCCTCTCGCGCCGCCAGTGTCCGAGGCGCTACGAGGGGGGGGCTCGGACACCGCCCCTCGCGCTCGCCCAGCGGCCGTTGCGCGGCGCTCAGCGGTCCCGGGCGGGAGACACAGACAGGCGGAGACACCAGGGGCGGGGCCAGGCCCCCTCCTTACCCTTGATAATGGGGTGGGCCGGCAGCCCCACCGAGTCCCGTTTCCTGCCGGCGGGGAGCGGGGATCCCGCAGCTTTCCCCGGGGTGCCGGGGCCGCTGCTCATGGTGCCGCACTTCCAGCTCCGGCCGCAGCGGGGCGGCGACCACCGAGCTACCACATGCGCGCGCCGCGGATACACGGCTTGGCAGGGGCACGAAGCCCGCCCTGAGACGTCACGGCGGTGTTACGTAGCTCTCCGCAGCCCGATAGCTTCTGCCTCCTTCCCAACGCCTCGGTATGACGTCACTTGGCTGCGCCGAACTCTGGGCTCAGAACTTAAACCCGGGTCGTCCTTCGTTTGGGTGAATGACTCGCGCTGCCGCCATGGCAACCGTGGCCGCCCTGCTGGATTCGGCAGAGCCGCGGAGAGTACACGCCCCCGCTACTGTGACGGTGGCAGCACCCCAGCGGCTAAGCTGGGCCCTGTCCGCCACACGCACATTGCGTAGGCCCCGCCCTCGCTGCATCCCACCACGGGGGGTCTCTGAGCAGCGGCTGCAGGCCCCAGCCTGGTTCTCCCTACGTCACAGCAGCGTCCCGCCGCGGGGCCAGCCCCGTCCCAAGCTGGCCGGGCGGTGAGACAGCCGCTCCTCTCGGCAAGGCTTTCTCACCCCAGACTAGTTCACTCCCTGCAGGCGGCGGGGGTCCATCACTCACCTGCTCAGGACACCGGCACAGACCCACCAATAGAGTGCAGAACGGGTTTTCTGTACAAAAGCTGGGTGGCTGCAGCTTGAAATTTAAACACTGCCACCGAAAATCGTACCAAAATGAGGAAATTCAGAGTACAGTTCCCCACAGCAACCTTAACTCTGCCTTCTTGTGCCTATGCATTACAAATGGACTTTTATCAGGGCCTGCCAGAGTTTTAAAGAAAAGTACATAATGTATAGGGTTTTTTGTATTGAGCTGTTTAGTAAATAGCCTCTGTTGCAGTAGTCTGGATTCTTGTGATGAAATACCTTAATGTAAAATCATATGTAAGAGTAGTTTTTTTTAAAGGAAAAATGGGACAATTTTCATCATATATGAAATGGGATAGAAGGATGCTCATCAAATTTTTGATTGGGTCATTCGAGGAAACAAGCGTAAAGCTTCTGAGCCTTGCACTCTGATACATCTTTCTGAAGGTCAGGAAACTAAATACTGTGCTGACTGGATTTGTGCTACAGTGCCATAGGTGTGCCATTCACCAACATCCCTCAACTGGTTGAACTTTCTCTTATTTGGGAAGGAGTCCTAGTTCAGGAAGTTATTCTGAGAAGTAGTCAGAAATATGTCTGTTTTTCCTGCCTCTGTAAGAGGAAGTGTAGATAAATCAGCTGATAGGCTCTCTATGTGTTGTGTTCCAACAATAAACAAACATAAGAATACTTACTTCTTATAAAGCATTTGTCATTAGTACATCTCAAAGAGCTTTACAATGAAGGTCAGTATCATTATCCTTATTTTGCAAATAGGGAAACTGAGGTACAGAGAGGCAAAGTGACTCAACCAGCAGGCCAGTGGCAAAGCCAGGAATAGAATCTAGGTCTCCTGAGTTGCATGGTCCATGGTCTGTACATTAGGCGAGCAGCTCTCAATGGTGCTATGATAATTAATGTCACCATCTGGGATTTAGCAGAGCCATGGAGAGTAAACACCCCAACAATTGTGATTCTATGGCACTGAGCTCCCCTATCCCATGACTCCTCTTTGTTTAATGAATTTGTTTGCTTCCATTTTTCTTCTGACTGTCCCTTTCTATGTTAGCTTACTAGAAAGACAGCCTAGGAGGTTTGTATACCAGCTATTTTCAGAATTCATACTTTGATATTTTTTCAAACATAAATCTGTTCATTCACCATCCAGACAAAAAGTGAATGAAAATGGATATAAGATATATGGTTACTTGTCTACGTGAGGTTCACAGGGTTTTTACATACATCCCTTTATAAGAAGTCCTAATTTCCCCTTTTTACAATGTCATATCCATTGCCTAAATTGCTAAAGGAATGAAGAACACCTTTAATTCTGCGATGCTACTCTTTGGTGAGCTGCCAGTTTCCTGGGAGAGGTACAGTCTGCACATCACCCCCATTCCGCTCTGTGATCCTCACAGACAACAATGGTCAAATGTACAGAAAATAGCCACTAATACTGACTCTACCATATGATAACATCTTATGCAGAAAGAATAACTACATTTTCAGATTGCAGGCTACATTTGCAGGGCTGGAATTAAGAGAAACAGTCAATTAACCTGTAAACTGAGTAAATTTCATGAGGAGTACTGAATAGGGAATTTCACAGTGTGAGAGAATTAAGTATAGAATGTCAAAATGTCCTGATAACAGCATCTCTTCACACAATTTGAAGTATTTTTCCAGAAACATTCATAGTGAAAAACAAGTAGATGCATGGTCTAACAAAACAGAAAGCATATCTCAGAGGTGGGCAAACTTTTGGGCCTGAGGGCCACTTCTGGGTATGGAAATTGTATGGTGGGCCATGAATGCTCATGAAACTGGGGGTTGGGGTGTGGGAAGGGGTGAGGGCTGTGGCTGGGGGTGCGGGCTCTGGGGTGGGGCGAGAAATGAGTTCAGTGTGCAGGAGGGGGCTCCAGGCTGGGGCACGGGGTTGGGATCTGGGAGAGGGTGAGGGCTCTGGCTGAAGATGCCGGTCTGGGCTGGGGCCACGGATGAGGAGGTCAGGGGTGCAGGCTCTGGGCAGCACTTACCTCAAGAAGCGGCTTGTCCCCCGCTTCCGGCTCTTATGCAGAGGCGTGGCCAGGCAGCTCTGCGTGCTGCCCTGTTCCCAGGCACCACTCCTGCAGCTCCCTTTGGCCATGGTTCCCAGCCAATGGGAGCTGAAGAGCCAGCGGTTGGAGTGGGGGCAGCATTCGGAGCCCCTTGGCTGCCCCTACAAATAGGAGCAGAGCGGGGACATGCCGCTGCTTCTGGGAGCCGTGCAGAATGGGGCAAGCCCCTGACCCCTCTCCCTGGCTGGAGTTTGAGGCCCAGATTAAAATGTCTGAGGGGCTGGATGTAGTTTGCCCACCCCTGGCATATATATGTATATAAAGTGGGTGACATTTAATAAACAACAAAAGGAAAAGGTCTCCAACTGTGGTATTTTAAAGCAATTTGAGACTATCAGTGTGATATTATTTTCAATAAACTTTTTCACATTTAATTCAACTTACATCTTGTTAACTTTTTCAGAGACAGTCTTTTTTGCATGTGTGTACAGTGGCTAGTAGAATTGGCCCAAATCCCTGCTTGGGCTTTTATGTACTACTACAGTACAAATAAATAATAATAATAATAATAACAATAATACGTTGTTATTATTTGCACCAGATAAAACACCATACAGTATGTCAAAATAATAACTAAATACAATATTCTGAAGAGCTGGCCCATAAAAATACCAGAGCAGCAGCAGCACTTCTACTGGGAACACCAGAGATCTGCCAAAGTAGCTGTAGTAGCTACTGTTACAGTAGCAGAGCAGTGAAGCATAATGGTTTCATGTTCCCTCATTAGAAGATTAATTTGTGGCTTCACAAATAACACCTTCTCTGCCTGGCAAAAAGGTAACAAATATAATAGTATTATTTTAGGCCCATTTCCTCCCTCCCCCTTCCATTACAACCCCTTTAAACAATTTTTGACAGTGAAGAAAGATGAAATACAAGTTCAAATCTTCAAAAACTACTCTGAGATATTACACACTGCAAATTCCATTAAAAGAAAGGAAGTTTACTTCACTCACATTCCATTCACAGAGCATGTGTGCCCCATGACTGTGAGTTCAAGAGTCTTTGGCCAGCTGTGTATGAGTACTGAGTGTCCTCATGCCCCACACCAAAGGCATAAAAAGGTAGAGTGGGCCAACCACCACTCAGGGTACCTCTAGACTACCCGCTGTATCGGCGGGTAGCAATCAATTTATTGGGGATTGATATATCACGTCTCATCTAGACACGATACATCGATCCCTGAAAGCGCTCTCATCAACTCCGGAACTCCACCAGCACAAACGGTGGTAGCGGAGTCAATGGGGAGCCACAGACGTCGATCCCATGCCGTGAGGACGAGAGGTAAATCGATCTAAGATACTTCAACTTCAGCTACGCTATTCACATAGCTGAAGTTGCGTATTTTAGATCGATCCCCCCCAGTGTAGACCAGCCCTCAGTTTCCTCTCCACTGTAGAATCTTGGTTGGCGGTATAGGACAGATAAAGAGAACAGAGGGCAAGTTGTGGAATGTGCATATGCATAACATCTCAAAGAACTCAAGTTACTGTACAAGTAAGTAACTTTCCTTTCTCCTTCAAGTGATTCTCCATGCACATTCCATTTATGGTGACTCCCAGTCAGTGGACCAATGTAATCAAGATGGGAGCTTGGAGTCCTAAGAAATTAAAGATTGTAACCACCTTTCCAAACACACCATCTGATCTGCAGATTTCACTGATATTGTAATGCTTCATAAATGTGTGAATAGATCCCCAATAGCTGCTTTACATATGTCGGCAACAGAAACATTTCTCAGTAATGTTGACAAGGCTGCCTAAGCTCTGACAGAGTGAACCTTGAGAGAAGCACAAAGGTCCATTTTAGCCACTTCATAACAGGTCCTCACACAGTCAGATATCCATCTGGACAGTCTCTGAGATGAGAGGGATTCACTTTTTATCCTCTCTCCAATGGAGATGAAACATCTGGGTGAAGATCGTAAAGGTTTTGTTATTTGCAAATAAAATGCCAAAGCACATCTGACATCTAATGTATGAAGCAAAGCCTTTGCTTTAGAAGCATGTGGGTTATGGGAAAATATAGGCAGGTGAAGCTGCTGATTCAGATGGAAGTCTGTGACAAACTTCAGTAGGAATTTAGGATGTTCCTAAGAAACACTGTATCTAGAAAGGTGACTAAAAATGAGTTTTCATACACAGATGTAATAATGAACATTTGCCATCCATCCAAAGGGTGGACCCGTTAGAGCAGAAGACACTAAATTGAGGTTCCATGGAGAGATCAGTTCTCTATCTGGTGGTAATACCACAATAAGACTCTTCAAAAATCTTACTACAGTTGGATGAGAAAAAACTGTCCATTCCCTGCAGGATGGTGTGCAGAAATAGCAATCAAACCAGGACTGAGCTAAGTGACAGGTTTTAATGTTTCAAATCAAGTAGGTATTCCAAAATATCAGGCACAGAAGCTTCTTGTGGATTCAAAGATCTCTGGAGACACCAGGAATAAAACCTTGTCCATTTCACCAGGAAACGTCTGTCTTGAAGAATCTTTCCTACTGTTTAATACAATATTTCATATAGAAGATGAGCAGGACTTCTCTAAAAGTTTAACATCCATCCAGTTGCCAAACCATGAGATAAAAAGACTTTAGATCTGGATGAAAGCTCTTTCCTTCTCACTGTGAAAGCAGTTCTGGAAGTGGAGGCTAAGTCTTTGACTGGCACACTGAAAAGTTCAGAATATTGAGAAACCAGAACTGTCTTGGCCTCTTTGGAGCTATCAGTATCAGTTATCTTGTGCATCATTCTTGGAATCATTAAGACTGGTGGGTAAGCATAGATCAGGGCCTCCCAACGAAGATATTAAAAAGGCATGATAGCCTGGCATCTGACAGCCTCTCAGATAAATGACCTGACACTTGTGAGTTGTGAATAGGCAGAAGAGGATGGCCCCAAACCGAAAAGAAATCCTGAAATCCAGTGTTTGATCTCCAACTTATGATTCAAGAACAGCCGTCTCAGTTTGTCTAGCTTTTCTGCAGGCCAAGTAAGGGTACTGCTGAGAGGGAGATCTGGTGCCTGATGCACCAATTCCATAATCTGACTGTTCCTTGCCATAAAGGGGAAGATCTCACCTTTCCCTCCCCCATTTGTTGATATAAATCAGGGTGGTGTATTGTCCATCGTTATTTGGACAGATTGCTCTGGATGTGATGGAGAAAAGACTTGCAAGCTCTGAGCACTGCCCTGATGTCTAGCAGAGCGATGTGCATCTGTACTTCCCATGTGGTCCAAAAATCCTGAGCCTGTAGACCAGAGGTGGGTAAACTATGGCCCATGGGCCACATCCAGCCTGCGGGACCCTCCTGCCCAGCCCCTGAGCACCTGGCCTGGGAGGCTAGCCCCCAGCCTCTCCCCTGCTGTTCCCCCCCACCCCCACAGCCTCCAGTCACTGTGCCGCCGGCACAATGCTCTGGGTGGAGGGGCTGTGAGCTCCTGGGGCAGCACAGCTGCAGAGCTTGGCCTGACCCAGTGCTCTGTGCTCTGCAGTGGTGTAGCTGGCTCCAGCCAGGCAGCGTGGCTGTAGCGCTGCCAGCCACTGGTGCTCCAAGCAGCGCAGTAGGGGGGCAGGGAGCAGGAGGGGTTGGATAGAGGGCAGGGTAGTTTGGGGTGGTGGTCAGGGGGCAGGGGTGTGGATAGGGGTAGTGGCAGTCAAAGGGTAGGGAACGAGTTGAATGGGGCAGGAGTCCCGGGGGCCAGTCAGAAAGGAGAGGGGGGTTGGATGGGGGGGCGGGGGCAGTCAGGAGTGGGAATTCTGGGGCTGTCGGGACAGGGAGCGAGGAGGGTGGATGGGGCAAGAGTCTGGGGGGGCATCAGGGCGAGAAGCAGGGGGGTTGGATAGGGGACAGGGGCAGGCCACAGTCTCCCCTAACCGGCCCTCCATACAATTTCCGAAACCTGAAGTCGCCCTCAGGCCAAAAAGTTTGCCCACCCGTGCTATAGACAATCCATGTGAGCTCTCCACCCCAAGAGTTAGGCATCCATCCTTGAAGGCTGAGAAAGACAAACCAGCCCCTGGGATCCAGATAGGGAATTATGGGTGCTAGCAGGACCATCCTGAACTTCAGTCTGTGCATGAAGGTGTTGTGCCTTAAGTCCAAAGTGGGCTCCCATCCTACTCTCTTTTTGGGATCAGGAAGTATTTGCCTTGAAGAAGCTTGGGGAATGGAGGTGGGATTTGGCACAGTGTTATACTGGATAGAATATCCCACAGTAATTGTGTCCATAACACAATGGTTTGAGGGAGGAGGACCACTGGAGGACGATGTGTGCCTGAAGAAAGTCAAATGAGCCCTAAAAGTAAGGGTTGGGGTTTCTGAATCTCTGGAAATGCCTTGACATCTCGACTGTCCCATCAAAATGAGTGTTTTGGTACAGACATAGATTGCAAAGAACAAGCAGCAGAGGCAATCAGTCTTTTCTTGTGGAAATGTTGCTGGTTTTGGGGTGGGGGCTGATCAGTCTCTGGTGAAAGAAGACCGTAAATAGTACCACTGTTGTACCTAAACTTTGGTACCATGCTGAGGTCAAGCTTCAGAAGTAACCATACTAGATCCTGAAGTCTCACTGTGGTGTGCAGAAGCCACCCTTGTCTTCAAGGAAATCATCTTCAGGGACCTACTCTGGAATCTCCCCTGCTCTGTGTCTCTCTTGCAGACAGTTTCTTGTTGACCTGCCAGATTTTGAAGCAGTAGATGATCCTGCAGAGGCCTGGGAAGTTACAGACCTGGTATTAGCATTTTTAGGATCTAAAGCTGACTCAGGATCCAAATCTGGTCTCATTGATTTGTGCATTAAGTTGATTTGGAGCTGAGCTTCCCTATTTTGTGGATCAGATGAGTGAGGACTTTCAAATGGCACATTTTCCAGGGATGTGCTACTGTCCCAATCAAAACAAACATTTTAAGTGCTTATCAGGGGATTTTGAAGAAGTCATCCTGATACCAGAAACAAATAGCTATTTCTGGTAAAATTAAACCCATTTCTAATAAAAATTAACAAAATGTCAGTGGGCAACAACTAACTGTTCTATTTACAAATTGAAGAAAGAGCCAGCAGTTTGTTGAACAATGGATAGCAAGCAGCTCCATCTTGTAGCCAGGAGGCAGTGAGAGGAACTGAATGGTAGTTAGTCTGCTCTGCCCTTTTATGCCCTTGTAAAAGAAACAAGTAAACTCAAGGTGCATGTGTGGCTGCCACAGACATTGCTGGCTAAAAGACTCTGAATTTATGAGCATGGGCTGCACTACAAATGGAATGTGCATATGGACAATCATTCAGAGATTGTTATGGTTGCAAAGTCAAGCTCTCAAAAGCTAGATGCCAGAATTAAGGTTGCCTGTACAACCTTAATTCAGGCACCTTGAGTGTATGCATCATGATATATACAGTTGACAACTGACAGCATGGGAAGTTTCATTCAGAATAGTTAAAGGTTGGCAAGGTGATAAGCATCTAAAAACAAGGTCTTATAACTGGAAAGGTCAGGCAACCTTCAGGGTAGGTGGTGCTCACCTATAATATGTGCAATTTAAAAGTCGTCATATAATGTGCAATTTAAAAATGTTGTTCTTTATTCACTGAGTATTGTATGTTCCATAAATATTATATGCCAAAGGCTATTGCCAGATTATTCTTGCCAGAGATAAAATATTGTAAGCAAAAAATCTCTCATCACTTAAAGTCCTAGGAAGTTACAGGGATTTCACAAGTAATAATAACTACTGCCACTTTGCACTTTCATCCAAAGATCCCAAAGCACATTACAATCATTAATTGATTACATTATTATTGTGACTGCATTATTAACATCTACAGGATATTCTATTTGTTCTATTGATAATGGACAAAGCTGCTCAACTGATTTTCTCCCTGCTGAACCCTAGCAGCAGTCCTCTCAAGGTTCCACATTCTTTACATCTCCCCAGGGCAGCAAGCCTCAGAGTCCAGGTCAAGTGACTCGGGTTCACACTACTGGGCTAAAAATAGTGGTGTTGACGTTGTTGTTCAGTCTGGAGTCAGGCTCTGAGACCCTCTCCTCTCCCCTTGTTTCAAAGCCTGGGGCCAGTGGCCAGCCTGAACAGGAATATCTACACTGCCCCATGAGCCTAAGTCAGTTGACCCAGGCTCTGAGATGTGCTTCCCCAGGATTTTGGGTTTTTTTTTGTTTTCAGTGTAAATGTACCCCGTGTGTCCCAGAAAAATTCTACCCCTCCTTACCTCCAGGCATTAGAATTCAGCTTTCTCCTTATTTGCTAATGGGAAAATCCTGTTGTTGAAAGAGCAAGAGTTTAGAACCGCTTCATTTCTAAGACAGAATTTTTGTATCATGAACAATGTCAGGTTCTGTATTATAAGACTGAACCAAGGGCAAATATTGTGACAGATAAGTGCCTAAATCTTCATAGCTAGTATCCTGAAATTATCCCTGTTCTTTGTTTTGCTTTTTTCTTATCTTTAAATAAATGCTTTATTTGCTGCTCCATGTTCCCCCTCCCTCCTTGCTCACACAGTCTTGTCTAACTTATTAACAAAGCATATTAAAAAAAATTAAGGGAGGCTGAAGAAGGTGATTACTATAAAAAGACAATATTTTTGGAGCCCTTACCTGTCAGTTTATAAGAAACAGTCATCAAGTCTTAAAAATATGGAAATATCTATGGCTTGGAGCATGAAAATCAACATATGTAGTCATCATGTATTTTTTGGAAGATTTACTAAACAAACTGTGTCATTTTTGCCTTGCAATAGAACCCGCTTTCTCTTTTAGGGATCATTGTGCCATTTGCTATTAGTGTTAGCAGCATTCTGGATTGCAAAATATTCAGATTAACATGCTGAATCCTGTCATTTTTCCCACAGGCTGTCTAGCAACAATAATGCACTAAAGGATTGTTTCATCCAAGTGGCGGTGTCCAAGTCAAATGCTGGCAACAGGCAGGGAAACCCAAACCTGTTGAGGCAGACTTCTCCTGAGATACAAGGAATTGAAATGACATCCCTTAAGAGAAGGGGGTGGGGGACATACTTTATGTGAGCAGAATAAGTCCATGGGCTGCATCTGTGATGGAAGACTGAGACTGCAGTCATGATAGTTGGAAGTTCGTGGGCCGTGATGCTGATCCTGGTCAAAGCAGGCCTGGGGCTGTACTGTTTGGAGTAGTGCCTTGTCAGATTAGCCGTATGGCTACTGTATTTGATGCTCAACCTGGACAGACAGGCCTGCCAGGCAGAAACTGCTCAGGCAGATGATGTTAGGGAGGACAAAAATTATCCACCGCAAGACTAAGAAGACAGATGACACCCAGCAGGAACAGCAAGCCAAATCTGCAGAATCCACAATACAGCTGGCTAGCCTTAGGCTACCTGCCTCTTTGAAGTGGAATAGACATCACCGAAGAACTGTCAAATTAGATCACCAGGCTGGAAACGCTAAAAAAGATTAGTTCTTCTAATAGAGAAGGTAAAGTTTAATAGATCAAAATCGTCCTAAAGGGGCCAAGGTAATGTGGGAAGGGAAAGGGGAATCCTTAAGATGTAACAACAATAAAAAAATACTAACCTCCCTCCTCCCTGCCCAGTAAAAGATGAGAGTGGCTGTGTTCTGCAATAAAAGGAATTATTATAGTCACTACCAGTACATGAAACAAAGGCAAAGTCTGCAGGAATGTGAGCACAGAAGCAACAAGTAATTATTACTGCACAATCAAATTCTTTTTGCTATCTATGATATCCCTATTTATTACCCTAGAGGTGGGACTCCCAGTGTTATAAATCCAGTACACAAGACATGAAGCCCCTGTGTGGATCCAAAAGCTTTGTTCAGACAAGAAGTATATGATGGCAACTTTACAACCATTGCTTTTGCAATAAAATTCACCCTGAGCTCAAAAAAGGGCAAGGAGTATAATTCAGTTTCAATAAATTAAGAATAAAAAAAACATTGTTTAATACATAGAAGTGTGCTCAGATGTATGGAGAATACGAAACTTAGATCTCCAGTAACAGACAGCAGTAAGATGAGCTAAACATGGCTGCTAAGAAGAAATATTGGTCTTTGGGGGCAAAAGATAAGTGTACTAATCCATCAGACAGGCACATCTCCACAACTTTTATATTGTCAATAAAGACCATGAAATATATCTGAGTTTAAAATAAATAAATGATTAAATGGAAAAGTAGAAGGGAAAATGAACAGATTATGTCTCATTTTAACAGTATCAATAAAACAGCACAATTTTATTTATTTATTAGTTTACGTACACACACATATAAGAACAATCTATGGCCACACTAGTGAAAATGTAGTTGTGGGAAGGGCATAGCAAGCCCCTGTCTCCCACTAGCACATCCATGCAGCAGATAACTATAATTCAGCTGCAGGAAGCTGGAAAGCACAGGGGAGAGAAAAGATGCTAGTGGTCCCAGAGACTTGTATAGGTAGAGACATAACTTGACCCCTTCGAACTGGAATGGCTGTGCTAGGTGAAGTCTTTGATGCATCTGTAGATATTTCTATCAATCGTTATTATCTATGGGGCTACCTCCAACTTTCTCTGGTAGTTCTCTCTGCTAACACTCTTGTGAGTTACTTGCCTTCTTTTTTTGCAATTCGCAGCTGTGGGGAACAGACCTTTTCAACAAAGACAAGGGGGAGTGATCCAGTTCTAGAACCCTCTCCCTACATGCCCCTTTTGTGCATGTTGTTCCTTTCAGAGGCCAGGTCTACTAGAGGAAATTAGGTGGGTATAGCTTCTTCACTCAGAGATGTGAAAAATCCACACTCCTGCATGACACAGTTAAACCAATCTAATCCCCAATGTAGACAGCTCTAGATTGATGGAAGAACTCCCCAATTGACATAGCTACTGGCTCTTGGGGAGGTGGAGTACCTATGCTGATGTTAGAAGCCCTCCGATTGGCGCAGGTAGCATCTTCACTACAGCTTTTTCGGTAACTTGCTTAAGTGGACTGTGGGATAAACTTCTTTTTAGTTAACCAGAAGAGAAATCTATGCAAACTAGTTTCTGTGCACACAATTGGGACACACTGTGGTGGCTGGTGGGACCACGACAGAAAGAAAATGGAGAATGATGAAGAAGGAAGGAAATCATGAAAAGTGAGCATGTTATACTATTAGTGTGACTTAATGTTGAGATTATGTACCCCTCTAGTTGCTGCCCCAGTGACTATGACAGCTTATTATTTACACACAGCAACTGAGTTCTTCTTAACTCATGCTTTGGTGTCAAAGGACTCATATTTTGATCCTTGTTGATGACCATTGCGGCTGTGTGGGGAGTCACAATCATGAATGTGGTCATCATTGTTATATGATGCTATTTCCTGGAAAAAAACCCTAGACTGGTTTCATAATTATGTGGGGTCCTCCATCCTCTTACATCTCTCCTTTCCACTCATCTCCTTAAGTCTCTTCTTTCCTTCCCTACATACACTACATAGTCACATATTTAATTTGGTTTGTCCTGTAGTTTGGAATGAAGAAACTCCTCACTCAGAGGTTTTGAGACTCCTAGTTTTGAGACTGGTCTGACTACCCATGCAAAAATTAAATTACATGTAAAGACTAAGCAAGTAAATTGTATATAATTATGTATTTCCAATATACCAATGGCGTATCTTGTCACCAATTTCAACTTTGTCTGTAAGTGGTGATCATCAGCCTGATTTTGGTCCACTGGAATCAGAAGTACGCAGGGCTGCCCACAACATTTTGGAACCTGAAGCGGGGAGCTCAAATGATGCCCCCACACCCCTTCGCTTGGGCCAAAACTTTGAAAGGTCTCAATTCTGCCTTCTTCCTGTTGTACTCCTCTCATGGTACTGCTCTGCTACTTACCCCAATAAAGGAGAACTAACAACTTAAAATGCCTTGTTCAAAAATGTTAAATAACCTTAATTTTCAAATGCCTGAACAGCAAATGAACTTTTCTTGTCTGCATAGTAAACACTGGCATTTTTATCTGTTTGAATAATCAAAGTGGTGCTTTCCTTGCCTTCTTGGTTGCAAAGATTTGAACTGCTTCCTGCTGAAGGTCCACCGTTTGGGCCAGCTCATGCTCTATTGAGATGGTTGCAAGGCTGACCAGCCTCTCCTGTGTCATTGTGGAGCGTAGGTGTATTTTTATTAATTTCAGCTTGGAGAAGCTGCATTCTCCACTGACAATTGTTACAGAAGTGGTAGAAGAATGCACAGAGCAACAAAAGCATTTGGAAAGACGGTGGTCATCTTATTTGTGCACATATATTCCAGAACAGCCTTTGGAGTTGATCCCGCTGAAATGTATCTTGAAAGCGCTTTCAGTTCATCACCTAAATCACTCGCATCAATATCGCGCATGTTATCATGTTTCAACACTGTCTCTAGTGCCCTGCATTGCTGGTGTAGGTCTTCTTTAGGTATAGTGAGGGGTTTTGGAATATCATACAACATCCCAAATATACTGCTGTTTTCCTTGAGCTGCATGAAACGTTCATCAACTGACTGTATTGCACAATCTAGCACCTGGTTAAAGAATTCAACTTTGAATTGTTGCTTGGGGTCTCTTATGGGATTATCCCATGCCTTGTAATCAAAATGTCTTCTTCCTTGGTGACCTTGTATTCTTGAATGGGTGGGAAAACAGCTTCAGTGTTAAGTTCCTTTGCCAACTTCTGTGCACTCTTCAGAATGTTTTGAAATCCTTCATCTGACTGGTAAGACTGTAGTTCTGACTTTGCTTTGTCCAGTTATTCCATTACTCCAGATGCATCAAGGTCAACACCTTGGAGTCTCTTGCTTACAGCATTTATTTCAAACTATATGTCATGCCACAATACTAAGCCACACAGAAATTTGAAGTTATGTATGTTTCTGGTGATTCCATTTCCCTCTGCCACTGTTCTCCGACAAACAGTTCCTGTCATAGCATTATCCTCCATAATGGCAACTATGGCATCATCTATCTTCCCAATTTGGTGTTTGATAGGCTTTATCGCCTCCACTCGACTTTCCCATTGTGTGGCACTCAGTGGTTTCAGTGTCAGAGAGGATGTTCCCATATGTTGCTTCAAAATTTGCCATCGATGAGTTGATGCAGAGAAAAATACATAGATGCTTTGAATTACAATAAAAAAATTCAGCAGTTTCTCTAAAAGCTGATGCTGCATCACTGACCACAAAGTTCAGTGAATGAGAACTGCATGGGACAAAAAAAGCTCAAGGGTTTAACTCTGATCCGTGTCTGCACCCCTCATTTCTTTCCTCTCATGTTGGCACCATTGTCATAGCCCTGACCTCTCATGTCAGCTATTTAAGAAGCACATTTGTCATACCAGCTCCTGTAGTAACATCAATGTCAATAAATTCTAGATAATACTCTCTGACAGTCACCATTGCAGGGACATTTTCACTAGATTCTGTTGTTGTTACAAACGCAACATTAAAGTCATTTGTTCCATATGGCTGATGTCAGGTGTGCAGTCCAGAATAACAAAGTAATATCTTACTGACATCAGATCTGCCACAATCTTCTGTTTGACTTTTGTTGCCAGTAATTGTATGATCTCGTTTTGAATTGTTTTTCCATGGTAGTGATTTGCTGCCTTCTCATGGCATGCCAGATTTCTAGCCAGACTTTTCCAGTCCTTTGTTCCTGTAGAACCCAATGTGGCTGGAACATTAGACTGGAAGAGTTTGCAACAAAAACAGTATGCAGCATTCTGGGTTTTTGAGTACATAAGCCATGGCCTCTCTACTTTGTCACCATTGGGGATTTCACGCCAGTAATGTGTTGGATGGAAACTTCTATTTTCATTGTCTTTGGGGAACATGAAGTTTTTCACTTGCCGTGGCCCATGCAGTACAAGGAAGTCCCTCAGGCTACAGCTCAAGTGGGTCCACAGTCCTGGATCATCTAGACTTAAGGAACTAAACTCAGCAGCAGCTGTTTCTTGTGCCTCCACCAGACTCTTCTCTGGTCTACACTTTTCTTCAGGAGTGTGCATGGTTACATCCATTGAGATGGAGACATGGATGCTGCAGTAGCTGCCAGGTCATCTGCACTCTGACTAACTGGAAGATCAGGCATCTCCTCACCACTCATATCCTCACTGGGGCCGGAAGGCTCATAATGAACATTTGTGTCTATGAATCTCAGGAGACCTCCTTCCTGCTTAAATAGAAAAGCTTCCTTTGCTTTCTTTCTTTTTCTGAATGCTGTCCCAGAGGGGAGTTTTCTTCTTTCACTCATGACTGCTGATCTATGCCAGCTATAGTGGCTCAACACTCAGCTGAAGGGGACAAAGAAGCAGGCTGGCAGCAGGGCCTGAGTGAGGGAAGATATCAGCGTCTTAAGGGCCTAACTGGCTCCTACTACTTCAGTTGACTGCCTGTTCTCCTCAAGTGGGTTCAGGGAAGCAGCAGGAAACAGGAAGCTCCCTGAGAAGCTGGTGTTAAGCAGTCCAGGCTCCTGGGAGTGCTAGAGAGGTACATAAGAGGCTCCTCCTCCTCTCTCTCCCTGAAGCTCCTGCTGCTTTCTGTTATTCCCTCTAACCTTTTCTCCTGCCTGCCTTTTATGTCTCTTGTGCCCTCCTTCCTCCAGCACAGTGTGACAGATTTTCGTTACGAATCTGCCTGTGCCCATAGTTGATCAGGCTGGGACCACAGGATCTTTTTGGGGAAGAAATGATGAGGCACACCACACATCTGAATTTTAAAGCTTTATTGATAAAATAATAAAACAACAGTGGATAGTGCTGGAAATGCTTGCACATCAAAGGAAGGAAGTGTTAATGCCCCAAGCCCTAACCCACTTTCATACTCAGACCACGTATGACCCAGACTGGCCTAGTCTAGGTGTAATGTCAGAAGAAGGGCGGGGAGCGGGGGCGGGGGGTGGACAGGGAGTGCTGTCTTGGGCCCAGGTTGTCCAAGAATCTGCTGTGTTCTCCGAATTGCTCCAGCTCTCGGGAGGGTTTTTAAGTCCTGGGTTCCTTTGGGGGTGTTGTCATCCAGGGCCCTCTGTGCCTGGTGCTCTTTGTACCAATCCCAATCGGCTTGCTGTGGCCTCCTTGGCTGCCCAAAACACTCTGGCTCCAGGGACGCCCAGCTCTGCGCCCCCCTTTTGTCGTCTTGTCTGTGTTTTCACACTTTGCTAGTTATTTTCTTTAGTTGGCCTTGCTGGTTTGCAGGTCTGGGCAGTAGGATTCTTCTTTCTCACAGCTGCTTGGAAAGTGTTCAAGCCCCTGTCTTTCTTGTCTCGCAGCCAAGCCTTGGCTGTGAGCTGTGTCCTTGAGCTGGCTGGGGCCAGCTCTTATCTTCAGATTCAGCTAGCTGGAGTGTTGAATTGATTCGTTCTCTGCTCTCTTCTTTCTCCCTCCCCTCTCAGCCTCTTGTACCTGTTGAGAAAACGTCCACTCCACACTCACACACCTTTGACCCTCCCCAATATGCTTTGTGATGCTTGCAAAAATGTTAGCCACATACAATGCTGATCTGCCTTCCCTGAGGACTCCCTGAGGGAGGGGGCCATTGCGGTGTGACAACTCCACCATCTCTGTTCATATAGAGCAGAGAGAATACATATGCACCACAGCAGACACAATTTTCTACACTCTGGGTCCTAGTGGCGCCCTCGCACAGTCTGGCACCTGAGGTGGCTGCCTCAGTTCGCCTCATGGTAAGGCCAGCCCTGGAAGTACAGTAAGTCAAGGCAGCATGATAAATGGAGGTTTAAGTGCACACTAACAATGATCACATTTATTCTTCTACTGATTTCTTCAGTTATTGAAAGGTTTTCATGCAGTGCTATCACACCATATGGCAGCAACCTTAAATCCCAGAGGCACATACTTAAAAGACCATAACATTTCAGGCCCTTGAATAAATTGGATCAAACAATTATGCAACAACAATAATAATAATAATAAGCAATGATGAGATGCATTAAACAAGAGTGTCATTGTTCATGAAATGCTGTGAAAATAAATTCATCACATCATTACGGTCATAATCATAATCATCAGTTTGTGAAGCAACAAAACGAAGTAAAATACCATCACACTATTTATTGCACCCTTAAGCTAACAGAAGTTTAAGAAAGTGAAAGGGGAGGGGAAAAGGAAAAACTACAGCACTTTTATTGAGGTTTAGTGAGCGTATAATGAACTATTACAAAACAGAAGCAGAAGGACAAGGAGTAACTGTCTTTAAAGAGTGGAACATTTATCTATCTGCATTCCATACTGAATTATCAGAATGTCAATTTCACAAAGATCATCTACATTAATAAATAAGCATCAGCTGTACATCATGAGAAGGTTAATTTTATCTTTAAAAATGCACCCCATACAACCCTGAATAGGCCAAGCTGCACTATTCGTCATGTTTTCTCAACATTCTCTTATAAGTCTAATTGCCTCTAATAATTTAAAATATAGATAAACATAGAAAATAACTCAATATGGTCTAATTCTATCAGCTTTTTCTTAAGGCAAAAGTACTACTAACCCATCCTTTTTCACTCCATTCTGAAAAAAATCCTAAGTGGAGAATAAAAAAATCAAGTATTTTAACAGTGCTTGCAATGTTGAAGTTAGAATATATGCTACTTGAGCAAATGCCTTTCCAGCCATTGGGAATAATGTTCATTTTACTAATTCCCACATTTCTAGGCACATTTTTAAGACAGACTGACAACAGTATGATACATAATCACCTTTATTCACTGCATTAGTTTTCTGGTAATATTTGTGATATTTTAAATCTTTTATTCAGTATGATGGTTGAACCACCTCCATTTCTATTAGCTGAGAGGAACTAAAACTGACAACACATGCTGGAAGGTGTAGGATGGTGGGAGAGTGCTGGATCCATGCAATGCAGTCAAGATGTTCAAGATGATGTAGAAGCCTCTTTGGGGATCCAGGGAAATTTGAGAATAAGAGTGGATGGAGATGGAGAAGAGCCACAATTCTGTAGCATGTTTTCCTCCAAATATCTGAATGGGCATTAATATTGCTCCAAGCAGCATCAACTCCTCTGGTTTGTTTCTGCAGCTGCTACTAGACAGTCATAGGTAGGGCCCTACCAAATTCATAGCATTGTGAAATCTGGTCTTTTGTGTACTTTTACCCTATACTATATAGGTTTAATGGGGGAGATCAGCATTTTCTGACCCAAAAGGGAGTTGTGGGGGGCGGGTCACAAAGTTATTGTAGGGAACTGCAGTATTGCCATCGTTACTTCTGCATTGCCTTCAAAGTTGGGTGGCCAGAGAGCGGCAGCTACTGGCCAGGCATTCAGCTCTGAAGGCAGCACCCTGCCAGCCGCAGCACAGAAGTAAGGGTGGCAATACCATATCATTCCACATTTACTTCTATGTTGCTGCGTTCTGAGCTGGGTGGCTGGAGAGTGGCAGCTACTGACTGAGGGCCCAGCTCTGAAGGCAGCAGCGCAGAAGTAAGGGTGGCAATAATGTACCACGCCATCCTTCTGTGCTGCTGCTGGTGGCAGCTCTATCTTCAGAGCTGGGCTCCCAACCAGCTACCGCTGCTTTTCAGCTGCCTAACTCTGAAGGCAGTGCTGCCGCAGCAACTGCGTAGAAGTAAGGGTGGCAGTACCACGATGCTCCCCGAACCCTCTTTTGGGTCAGGTCCCTTACAGTTACAACACTCTGAAATTTCAGCTTTAAATATTTGAAATCATGAAATTTACGATTTAAAAAATCCTATGACCGTGAAAGTGACCAAAATGGACAGCGAATTTGGTAGGGCTCCAACACAAAGTGCGGTGTGGTGGAGAGCAGGCTAGAGGTTCTGTAATTTGGAGGGTCAAGTTCTTGTGGAAACCTGGAATCCAGGGGTTAAGGGCTACACCCAAATCTCCTTTGCAATATAAACCCCTCCCACATCTTCTGCCGTTTCTCCCTATCCCCATCCCAGCTTCTAACCTCATCCCCCCACCTGTTCCTATGTTCTATGGTTTCTGCCCCTTCCTCTCAAATCCCACCTTGTTCCTATTTCCACCCTCTAATTTTTCCCACATCACCTCCATATTGGTGCAGATAAAATTCATGTGGTGGTGCTGGGGCCGAGGGGTTTGGAGTGTGGGAGAGGGCTCAGGGCTGGGGCAGAGGGTTGGGGTGCATGGGGGTGTGTGTGTGAGGGCTCTGGCTGGGGCTGCAGGCTCTGGGGTGGGGCCAGGGATAAGCGGCTCAGGGCTGGGGCAGAGGGTTGAGGGCTCTGTCTGGGCATACAGGCTCTGGAGTCGGGCCAGGGATGAGGGGCTCAGGGCTTGGGCAGAGGGTTGGAGTGCATGGGGGTGTGTGTGTGAGGGCTCCAGCTGGGGGTGTGGGTTCTGGGGTAGGGCTGGGGATGAGGGGTTGAGGTGCAGCTGCCCCGGGGCTATGGCAGGGAGAGAGGACTCCCCCCCAGCTCTCTGCCCCCACGGGGTGGGGGTGGGGGAGAGCTGCTTCTTCCCCGGTCGGGCAGGTCTGGGCCGCTTCTTCCCCGGCCGTGGCAGGTCTGGGCCACCTCTTCCCTGGCTGCGGCAGGTCCAGGGCTGGGAGGGAGAGGCATCTCTCCCTGCTGCAGCCTGAGCACCTGCGCATCATTTAATAGGCTGCTTTGCCACCCTGCCACTTAGAGGGAACTTAGCTCCCACCCCATCTTTTGCCTGTCCCACTTCCCCAGTTCTTTCAGACATAGCAAAAGGCACATCCCTGACAGCAGGAAGAACACTGCCAAATTCCATGTTCCTGATCCAAAGCATGAGGGTGCTAAGAGTTTCCCAACGAAACTGTTGGAAGAATTATTTTTTTAAAAAGAGCAAATACAATGTATTTTTCCCTAACTCCATTCTTGGAAATGGGTGAACCATTTTACCTGAAACTTTCCTAAAAAATTTAGCTAGAGGCAGACATCCAAACATGGATAATTTCAGCCCAAACAGTTTGAATTTGGCAAAGCTCTGAGCAATTGAACACAGGGTCCTATACTGGGAAGTGTTGTGTAATCTTTGTTATAGATGTTGCAAACTATGCCATCTATAATTAATAATGAGCTTCGTCATCCTGTTCTGTGATAAAATCAGCAAGAGAAGGAATTTTCCAAATCCCTGTGAGGATCTCTCAGTTCACCCAACATCATTCTGTAGGAGTCCGCTTCCTCCCACTTCGAAAAGGCCACAAAAGGGGCTCACTGCTGATCCCAGGGGATCCACAGGATGCCATTCACCTGGGACCCTGTTCCTCAGAACTCCCCTCATCCTGCATTCTTGGTAGTTTTGCTCCACTGGGATTGCACCAGGGAGACTCTTGACTAACTGGTCTCAAAATCCTTAGGGAGGTGAGGGTTAGAAGATGTGCAGAAAAGGTAATAGTGTGTGTGATGCTGACAGACCAGGTGCCAGCTCATGTAAAGGCCCCTAGTTCTCAAGTGAACACTGACATACATAGCTGGAACCAGTCTGGCTCACATATGTTAGTATTGTTAAAATAGGTATTAGAGTTCTACAAATACATTTAGACTTCATGGAATGTTTGTAAGTTGACACATAGATAAATCTCACTTATAATATTTGTAACCCATGTTACAAGGTAATATGTAAGTGTTTGATCTGTAACTGTAAATCACCAGTCAGGAGAGAAGCATTACCAAGTGTGAAATACTAGTTTGCCATAGGTTTTTCTCCCCTGCCAAACAAAAGGCGGCCCATCAACACCAGACAAACCATTGTGGAACAGAGGACAAAAGACTGTTGATTCCCCCGCCCCTCCCCTGATGAAGAGGAGAGGTGCAACTGAATTCCTCCCAACAGCTGAACTTGCAACTTTAAGCAGAAGGGAGGGAGGAATAAAAGGCCCTAACAAAGATAAACTATCTTTGTGCTGCTTGGACACTGGGGGGCAAGGATTACTAAGCATACGCAAGAGATCCCCAGTACTTGGCCTGGGTAAACCCTAAAGGACAATAGTGCTTGCTTATTATAGAAGCTTCTATTACCTTTTGAAACTTAAGACTGGAACTCATTTGTATGTATATATGTTTACTTGCTTTAACCTCGTAAATAATTTAATAAATCTTTAATAAACTGTCTATAGTTGTGACGTTGCACACTATATGATTTTATGAAAGTATGCCGATGAGTGTGAATATAATGTAACTAAAATATGCTTCATGAAAAAGGTCTCTTGTAAGGTATCATTACAAAGCTTATCTACTGAGTGTGGTCATCCTATTTGTATAAATGTATCATCACTCTTGTATCTGAAACTAGAAATATGAAATATAACTCTGAGGGCCTATTGTAATTATGCAAAGTGTGGGCCATTAATGGTGGTTTGGAATCTTGATGGCTCCCATCAGCCAGGACAATTGACTGTGGATGGCTCTATTGGGAGGCAGGCCTTCCTGTGAGTCAGGCTGGGAGTAATGAAGGCTTGGGGACTTACAGTGACATGTGATCATGTCACCTGAACTGGAATCCATCTTTAACCTGGTGTTTTTCCATTGAGAAGGATGGGTAGAAACCCAAAGGGACAAAGGATTCTCTCCTTATACAAAAGATATATAAGTGGGTGGAA
Organism: Gopherus flavomarginatus; assembly: GCF_025201925.1. Lineage (NCBI taxonomy): Eukaryota > Metazoa > Chordata > Testudines > Testudinidae > Gopherus > Gopherus flavomarginatus. The sequence goes on from NC_066618.1 coordinate 181,119,789, forward strand.
CAGAACATGAGAAATCCCCTAGCTCCCACCTGAGCTGGAACAACAGCTGTACCAGGGGAAAGGATTGTGCCTAGATTAGGAAGGCATCCAGTTTGTGAAAGAAATTTATTGAAACATCTCTGAGGGTGAGATTTTATCTGTATTCATTTTTATTACTGTACTAGGCTTAGACTTGCATGTTTTATTTTGCTTGGTAATTCACTTTGTTCTGTCTGTTACTTGGAAGCACTTAAATCCTACTTTGTGTATTTAATAAAATCACTTTTTACTTATTAACCCAGAGTATGCATTAATATGGGGGGGGGAGAGGAGGGCGGGCAAACAGCTGTGCCTACCTCTCTATCTGTCTTATAGCGTGAGAACAATTTATGAGTTTACCCTGTATAAGCTTTATATAGGGTAAAGCGGATTTATTTGGGGTTTGGACCCCATTGGTGAATTGGGCATCTGAGTGTTAAAGACAAGAACACTTCTGTAAGTTGCTTTCAGTTAAGGCTGCAGTTTTGGGGCACGTGGTTCAGACCCTGGGTCTGGGCTGGAGCAGACTGGTGTGTCTGGCTCAACAAGACAGGGTGCTGGAGCCCCAAACTAGCAGGGAAAGCAGGGGCAGAAGTCTTGGCACATCAGTTGGCAGCCGCAAGGGGGTTTTTGTGATCCAACCCGTCACAATAGTATTAGCTACAAGCATTATATTTGGTGGGAGATATAAGGTGCAACTGACCTGAGGTAAGTGACTGGCCCTTTGGGACTGGGAGTTATCATCAGATGTTCAGCTGCATGTGCATTCTCTGCGTGCTGTCCAAGCTCTGTGCAGACAGCTGGCAGAGAAGACCTCGAGCGAACCACCCAATGGCCATAAAATCCATTAAGGTGCAAAGGCGCATGGTCACATTTATTGTCAGCAAAGCATGGTCCTAGCTCCCCAGATCAATGTCTACAATTACACTAGCACATGTGTGCCCGTGACAATGGATGCAGTTCAGTCGGTGGCGAGACTTTCCACTGCCCCTTCAGCTGGACAAGGACACTCCCTCTGAGATACATCTTTATACCCCAATACTAACAAGTTACGTATCCTCTTGACGTATCAGGGTATTACCACCTGACATATTAGGGTGTCACCCATTGCCTTACATCTGTAGGTTCGATCAAAACATCTCCAGCCATCATGCTGTCACCCTGACATCCTTAAGATGGGGCCGCATGTTATTGTTAGCTTTGGGGAATGTGTTTATCAGGGTGTTCTGGTACCACCCCTCTGGAATGTGCTTGTGAGAGGGTTTTTGCAATATCAACCTTATGCTTGTCAAATTCCGTGAGCAGGGACTGCCTCTTGCTCACAACTGAACTCTGCTTTATATCAGCAAGGTTTTGACTACTTTAGCCCAGGCCTCAGACCAGACCTCATGGGCTTACATTTCAGGCCCTCTTCCTACTACAGGAGTAACCTGAATGTTGCTGTCAAGCATCAGAGGGGTAGCCCTGTTAGTCTGGATCTGTAAAAGCAGCAAAGAGTCCTGTGACACCTTATAGACTAACATACGTTTTGGAGCATGAGCTTTCGTATCGGAGCATGCATCCGACAAAGTGGGTATTCATCCACGAAAGCTCATGCTCCAATATGTCTGTTAGTCTATAAGGTGTCACAGGACTCTTTGCTGCTTTTACTGAATATTGCTGTGATCTTCAGTGTAAGAGACCATCTAACACAAAGGCAAGTTTAGTTGGGTGGCAAGATAGATCAGAATCAAGGCCAGATTTTCAATTAGGTAAAATAGGCATGTGCCTAGGGATACTGGTGTTCTAGGGGCACTTAAAAGTTAAAACTGAGTTAAAAGTATTTTTTTTTATGGAAAACACGAAGGTCAGCTATAGGCAGGGGGGACACTGAAGATGCTGTGCCTGGGGATGTGTAAGATGTAAATCCACCCCTGATCGGACTTACTCCATGTTAAGGCTGTTAATAGTGCTTGAGGAGTTCACACTTGATAACTGGTGAAATCTAAGTGCAGAACTCACAGCCAACTTCGGGTTTGTGCCCTGCTTCTTAACAGTCTGCCCTGAGGTTGGTACTCATGGTCCTGAACCACTACAGGACAACTTGACAGTATGGGACCAGAGTATCCCTCTAGTTCTACCCTGAGCCCAGCACTGCTCCCCTATCACCCAAGAGGCATACTTATTTCAAAACTCAAAAACTGCACTCCATGAGGCAGTACCTTGAGGGAGCCCTTTCCTCAGTGGGTGTGTGGGGGGGAGTGGGGTGGAGGTGGGGTACTGAAAGCATTTTTCTACTATCTAGCATAATTTTAAGAAATTGCATATAAAAAGCTATATTAAAAATATATGTTACAAAATGAAGGAACACTGAAGTTAAGAAATGCCAAAATTAAAGTTTCCAAATAATGTAGGATATGCATTCTGGTCCAGATTCAGACAGAACTGTAGAAAATAAATTATACGAACTGAACAGTTGTTTCAGGAACTATTTATAGAAAAAAAATGGACAATTGCCTGAAACTATGCAGAAGTTAGGCAATGTTGGGCAATTAAATTATGCATCTCAGTGCATTAATAGTGCTAAGCATTTCCATTTTAGATCACTAATTTCCAAAGATGTGGAAGAGCCACATATTCACTAACCCACACTATTCAATAGAGGTTCGAATAAAAAAAGATTTTAATCCTACTTAAAAACAAAAAACAAAAAACACGTAGAATACTTTTTTTCCTCTCCTTTTTTTACCCACAGAAATTAAATCAATGTGAGTTGAAAAATGACTTCAGTAAAGTACCCCATTATTGCCTTAGGGAAGTTGAATGCATTTTTAAAAATCATGTGTTCAGAGTTTTCAAACTTGTATTTCTTTTTGGGTGGAAATGTGTAGACATTCTGAAAAAATGCATAGTGTTGCTTAGGCAGATTTTACACTTCTGTAACTTTTTCAAATTAAAAATGTCAGGATTCATTTTGGGGAAATAATGTCAAACTTAATATGCAAACCAAAAATTAACTATTGCTTCTACATGGTCAGAGTCTAAATTCCTTTGTAGGCCAACTCACATTAACCAATGCAAATGATTTTTTAAAAAAGCTTACGGACACCCCCCGATTTACGCAATCGTTCCATTCTGGAAAGCCTTGCATAACTCAAATTTTGTATAAGTAGGAAACATACCTGCATGTTATGCAAAAAATACCACAACTCGGAAATCCTATTTCTGGCTTATGGAACTTTTCCCGTAAGTGGGAATTTGCATAAGTCGGGTCTGGCGTAACCCAGAGAGCGTCTGTATTTGAGTTCAGATATTTTAACTTTTAATTTTATACCAAACAATATTTTAAGAAATAAAAGTATCACAACCAAATTAAGACAGGACTTTTAAAATAAATTTATTAGATCACATAAATATTGTTTGCAACTGATACATTATTTGTTCCCTTTTTCATGTCCCTGGCACACAATATAGCTCTTACCATAATATTTACAAAACTAGTGTAAACATCCATGGAAAATAAAATGAAAATAATGAAGTGCTAAGTATGTAGTAGGTCAATAAATAGCAAAATGGAGTGAATATTGAAGGACAAGTTGTTCATTTATCTTATATTAAAGATTCAGCTATTACATGGGTAAAAGAATAGTTCACTTAAAAAAATAATTTAAGAAGATTAAAACTTGATTCTTGATTCCCATTTTTCACTACTGTTGCATTTTAACAAAAACTATACCATTCTTTTATGCAGTTCAAAACTTAAATGATAGTTATTCAACGCAATTTTATTACTTTAGGCATCATCTGTTTTGGTTCACATAAGGAAGGTTATACATCTATGCTTACAAGTTAGTGGTTTTGAAATCTAGACAACAGTTCCCATTTTTTCAATTCCCAATCATCCTTCCAATATGGCACGGAAGACCCCTAATGGGGATTAGTATAGAGTCTATTCTTCATGAAGACGATATTAGACAGATGTTGCCTGATACCTGGATAATGCTGAATGTGATTAAACCAGCGAGACACATTAAGGTATTTCTCCTTCTCCTGCACTGTAAGCTCAGCCTAAAGAAGGGAAGAAATACAAGATGTTAAATAATCATATCCTATTAACAGAGAAACATATGATAAGTTACAGGAATAAAAAGTAGTTTTATAAAGTCAGTTCTTAAATAGGATGAAAAATTATGACAGTCTAGCAGTGCAGTCCACTGATTTTATATTTTTTGGTTGTGGAGTTTTAAAACCATATGTTAGCTTTATGGAAGTCTGAAGATTTTCAACCATAATTTGCATAATTCAACATAAAACAGAACTGGAGGCTCAACTGTATGGGTTTAAAGCAGAGATTACAAAGCATACAGGCCTGGTTCTTGTTCCAGTACCTCTAGGAAAGTGAAGAAAGGCTGGAATTTTGCATGTTTAGCAAGAGATTACTATATAGTATCCTTAGGAAAAGTTCTGAAAGACATACAAGTAATCTTCACTGTTGAGCTCCAGTCTAGGAAGCTGTCTGTTGAACTGCAGTCTTGCATCTCAGGCCAAATGCCTCGTTTACATTTTTAAAAAGCAGTACTGAACAGACGGATGGACTGTTTCCAAGTATATTCAAGACAGAAATGAATTAAAGGTATGCTTCTAATTTTTTTACCGTTTGATCTAAGAGCGTCAGCAATAGTTGCTGGGTGTGGTTCAACAACTCTAGAAAAGTCCGTAAATGCAACTGTCACATGCAACAGTAACTTATTTTCTTTAGATGTACTCAGATTACTAGTATCCAGGACACAAGTGGCATCATTCAAATCGTCACAACCAAAAGCTATAGACTGAGGATCTGTCCACATTAGAAATATAACCATGAATTAGTAGGATTGTCTGCCATGGTTAGAAGTGCATATGTGTAGTAATCTGCACCCTGGAACTAGCCCCTAGTGCAGTTGTGATGAAGTAGCACAGAATGATGTCCTGGGGAGAGAGCTGGCCAGTAAGAGGGGGCTCAGAATCCACGTGACAGAGCCCTGTGCGGATACAAGTTTATATCTGTGAATAGGAACTGGTATCCGCTGAACTGCAGGGCTCTCTCGGGAACCGCAGTGGTGAAAGGAGCAGAACATGGGGCTGCCAATCCCAGGAGCCAGCGCCCCATGCTGGCAGCTTCTCCTGTGAGGCTGTACCACCCTCAGCCCCATTCTCTGATGCATCTGTACAGACCCCAGACAGGAGAGACAGTCATGCAGACAGCTGCGTGGAAGGAATGGGGCAGTACAGCCAAACGGGAGGAACTGCCAGTGCAGGCTCCTGGGAGTGACGGCCTCACATTCTTTCCTTTCGCCACTGCAATTCCCAGGAGAGCCCTTCAGTTCAGTGAATACTGATTTGCATCCAAGCAGAGATGACAGGGAACTGGGGAAAAAGCTGTTGGAGAAGGAGGAGAACAGAGATATGAGCCAGCGGATTGACAGAAGCCTGGGTAGGAAGGGAGGTGATAAAAGGAAAGAAGAACAGGAGACTAAAGTAAGGGATTCGGAAGTGAGAAGGAAAAGCAAGAAAGTTTTCATGTCAGAACCATTGGGGGAGGGGGGGAAGAAGACCTGGGTATGTGAACAGGCAGACACTGTTAAGAGAGGGGAAGTAGAATGAAACTCTCTCTCTGGTACATCTGTAGATTTTATCAAGGGGAAAAAAAACCTGAAAGGAAATATAATTGATGAAGGGAAAAAAAAACCAAAAACAAAAAGCTGTGTTTGATGAAAACAGATCCTGAAAACTAAACAAGAAGCCACCCACAAAAGATCTAAAGCGTATGAACAGAGAGAATGACTGTTTGAACATCTATTGAAGGAATACAGTTCAAAGATGCCTAACGGGCAAGTGAGGACCGCTAGGGCCTGCTTGTGGATAAAAATCAGTGAAAACACATACAGCCACAAGAACATCAAATCTAAGGAACACTTCAAGTCAAAGAGAAGCAGGAAACAGGACTGCAAGAGTGGAGAGGGAGTTACCACCAAGGAAAGGAAAAGTTGATTCTCCTCTGAAGTGACACAGTATATTGTTCTCTCCTGTTCTTGTTAACAATACACTTGGTACTAACTGCACAGTGTATACAAGCTCACAAAGGTTAATGAGTTGGTAACCTACAGTTTATTATTATAAGTAGCAAGTCATTGGTAATGTTCTATATTATTTATGCTCCTGGTATAATTTTTGGGGTTTCCTTACAAAGTTCTAAAGAATTAAAATTATCCCTTTTGTCTTGGTTTGTGCCTCTGCCTCTCCTTTCAATTAGTATAGCCTTGCCTAGCCAGGTCACCACAAACGTTCAACATTTTTAAAGCGTTTTCAAGTAAAGACCTTAGGGTTATTGGAATAATCTAGCTGTGAACATAAATTAACTGGCCATGGGAAGATGAAACTAGAAGGAGCTTCCAGGACCATTATGCTGACTTTACGTCCTCCCTCCTTGGTGCTTGTGTAGTTGCGAACAGGATTTATTTGTGACCAGCCCATCAGTAAACATCTTAATAATGAACAGCTTTAAAAGCTGCCTCAATGTATGTCTGAAGACTGGAGTAGACACACAGCCAATCCAGGATGAGGACTACAGAGGTGAGCTTTACTCCACTTCTGCATTTGACTGCAACCAAGAATTATGCAATGTAAACAAGAAACTGGCCCAAGATTCTCGATGAAATCTAATTACCATTACATTTTCTTTGAAGCCAAAGGCACGGAAGAGGCACTGAAATTCTGACTGTACTGCTGATTCTTCACTGTCTATCCTCCTTTCAGTAGGATTAGGATTTCTCTACAATCGTCCCATTACTCTCTCTCTCTATATATATATTATATATTTTTTTTAAAATTACCCTTCCTAGAACCTCTATTGAAAGCTTAATTTCCAGCATGCTTTACAAATGCTCTGTTCCCCCTCCACATCCTTCCATATTAACTGACCTACTCATGAGGCACTTGAAAATTGATTAAGCCCAGAAAGGTAGACAGCAATCTACTACAAAGGGACCAAAGAAGATCTTCAGCTGAACCTGCCATATCAGACTATATATGCACATACAGACAGAAGCTTGTTTTCTTCTTTCAATCTCTGAATAAAAATTAGGTGTGCGAGAGTGACATCTATTCATTCTAAAAATCCTTTAAAATATAGTGACCAGAACAATCAGTTCAATTCACTAACTACGCATAATGCTTCCTTTGTTTAATGAGTTTTAAATCCACAGCATATTGTGATAGTTTTTTCACCTTGTGTGTCCAGCAAATTTAAGGCAGTTTAACACAAAAACCTTTTAATTTTTGTGCACTTTCAATTGCATTTCCATCCAAAAAGAGCTTTACACAAATTGAAAGTAACAAATGAGTCATCTAGTAAATAAAGAATGATTCATTCACCATTTTCTAACATAATAGAAAATTGAAAATTAAGTATCTGAATAAATGTAGATTAAGCTATATAACTGCTAACAAATGTTTGCTGAGCTACTGTATCCTCCTGGTTAGCAAACAAAGAGCCGATTTTTGTGTAAAGGCTATACTTTAATTGCAAAGCAACATGTTTTAATGGTTACCAACCAATTAAAAAAAACAATCAACCTCTCTGAAGAAGATAACTAAAAAATACAAATGGAAAACATGATTAAAGTTGATGATTTAAATCAATCCATGCTGGCCAGAGCATATGTGAGTACTATGCTAGAGGAACGTTCCAGTGGGATATTACTGTATCTGAAGATATGCCCTCATAGCATCTGAAGACTGATTGTTCCAAGTTTAGTTTAGAGCTGGAAGCCACATGGAAGATTGTCAACTCCAACTTGCTGGATAATAGGAGCAAAGAGGGAAAAAGAAGGGATAATTCTGAATAGTTTCAGTAGCTAGAGTCTTCATCTCGTAACAGTCAACTTTTGGGATTGCAAGTGTTGGCTGTAACATGTACATTTCCGCCATAGTACTCTATCATAGAGCCGTACTGCACAGAACTGGAGTAAGAGATGCAAAGATAAGAGGGCATGGGGATAGTAAAAATACCAGAGGTTGAATGGGGTGGGATAGGAGTAGGGAAGAAGAGTAGAAAAGAGAACATTTCCTCTTCACAATATTGATTTTCCAGAACTGCTTTGCTGAATTATTGTAACTCTGAACTAAGCCAAGCACATCTAAGAGCCCAATAGCCCTTTCAGCTGCTTGAAAACAAGTAGATTTTGCAGCATCACTTACAGCAGACACCACTCTTCTCTAGATAGAGGAACTCACTTGCCAGAAAGCAAACATACTATTGCCACTATATTTCTGCAAAAAATTCAGCAATTCAAACTCTAATCCCCTTTTCTGGTCCATTCCAATTACGTTGAAACTTAATTAGCAAGCTCGTCTCCTACTGGTGCAGAAAGGTGAAATCAGCTCTGCATACCGCAACTGACATCACTGTTAGAAGTACACAAACACTTACATAAGAACCCATTTTTTCTGCTACACTAGAAAATTAAATCAGCATTATCCACGTAGAAAAGAACAAAATTGGTAAGAGAAAAAATTTAGCTTTTTAGAGACCTGACAAACCAAAAAGTGAAAGCTATTAAAAGCAGAATAGAATGGTCTTAATTAAAATACCCTGTAAAACTGCCTGAAGTTCCTCATATACTGGGCACTCAATGACATGCATAGAAAAGACGCCACTGATCCCATATGGTTGTCCTAAATATTCAGTGTAGTTTGACACTGGTACCCAATATAAAGAGCAGCACAATTTACAAAGCAATGAAGAGTATGGCAAGAGCAATGTGTATACCACACTGAGGCCTTACAAAATTCAGTATTTAAAATATAAAACGTACTGGAACATTCTGGAGTAAACTATGGTATTTTAGTAGCAGCACGGCAGTTAAAATATGTCCTTTTTTAGTAAAAATCTACTTTTAATGTGGAAGACTGGGCCCTAAAATATGGAATTACACTGAAATTTAGCTGACAATGGGCCTAAGATTCTCTCACACCAGTAACTCCCAGATTTGAATAATTATTTTTGATTTACAAAAGTGAAAAAGCAGGAGAATTAGTTCTACTAGGGGCTGTTTAGCAGAGTGAAAAAACAGAAGGCAAAAATATCTATTCTGAAAACGAAACCCTTTTTGTACTCTTAAAAAAAAAAGGGCAAGATATTTTACCTTATTTACATAATGTACTCTGCTGGTGCAGTATATTAAAAAAGCATTTTGTGGCATGCTCTAGTTTTTACTCAGATCATAACTCTTATGTTAATTGCTTAGAGATCATCTCCACGGCATTTTTACAACATTTTGTTATAGATGGCTATATTCTGTATTTCCTCATTAAATTAGAGAATTCCCTCAAGTTAAGAAAAGCTGCTGTTCTGCGATTAAAATAATTATCTGCTATTTAAGCAATTTTAATAGCAAACAAACAGCCACTCAATTTAAGGATTTTTTTAAAGGAGGAAAACCCTTGATATTTCTATGCAGAGCTGATGAAGGCTCACCAAAGTAGTTATTATACAATGAGCCTAGAATGAGTCTTTAAAAGGACTATAAATTACATTCTTCAAAGGGTATATAACTTCAATGGCACTGTCAGGGGCGGCTCTAGGGATTTTGCCGCCCCAAGCATGGCAGGCAGGCTGCCCTCGGGGGTTTGTCTGCAGAGGGTCTGCTGGTCCCGCGGCTTTGGCGGACCTCCCACAGGCATGTCTGCAGGAGAGCCTTCGAAGCCACGGGACCAGCAGACCCTCCGCAGGCAAACCACCGAGGGCAGCCTGCCTGCCGCCCTCCTGGCGCTGGCAGAGCGCCACCCCAGCGGCTTGCCGCCCCAAGCACGCGCTTGGCGTGCTGGGGCCTGGAGCTGCCCCGAGCACTGTGGTTATAGAGAAATTCTCACCCTCTAAACTCTGTGGGCAAGAGTCTCACCAAGTTGTTTACATACCGAACCCTTTAGCATAAGGATATCATGAGAGCTCAAACACTTGTACAAATTTAAAAGTGCTTAGAAAAAACAGAGGGAATGGTGGTGGTGGTGGAGGGGGAGGCGAATAACAACTTGACAGTATCTTACTGGTATGGCTTGATAAGACACCTGACAAATTTAGCAATACTTTGATTAAAAAAATGCGATATCAACTTCAAGTCAGATCCTGCAGCAAATTCAGCAAGACTATGCTTCATAGAGAGCCACTACATGCAACAGTAAGGATTTATAGGCTCCGGCCCCTAGCTTTAAATAGTATTTGTTATAACAGAATACAGAAGTAAAGGAAAAATGGTAACTATGTGTTATGGCTATTTTATCTCTTTTTTAATTAAAAGTCACAGAGTCATCAAGGGCAAAAGTCATGGTGATCAGTAAAACATCAAGAATCATTAACGTAGTTTTGTATCCCCAAATAACATTTATTTCCCTGTTTTGTGTAAATAGATGTTAAAGAGTATTAGCAAATAATTTCAGCTCAATATTAAGACAAGATGGAAGTTTATTAATGGACATTGAATAAAATATTGTTCAAAATATGAACAATAAATGCTGGATAAGTAGTTCAAATATTAATGAACTTGAATTGGGAACTGATTTTTCCTTCTTATACTAAGTTTTTCAGCCAGTCTTAAGTTGGGGACTTGCATGTAAGAAGGCCACCTTCCCAGTTTATTAGATAGAATTCATATTAGAATAATTTATTTGATCTGAACTTGTTTATGTTTGACATGAACCTGATACTCTGATTGAAACTTTTATAGTTTTATTTTTGGTTAGACAGAAAATTCTATGTTAAGTTCAGAGGTCGTTTATTGTGTGATGTATTTTCTTATTTTTATTTTTTCATTATGGGTGATTAATGCAGTTTATGAACTGGGAGAGTAATCTTAAGTCTATATCTTTATCTCAGGAAACACTATGATGTTAAATAGAACTAAGCAGATATTTTACTGATTAGTCCCCAAATGTCCTCATATAGCATAAGCACCTCAGTTCTAATTTACAGTGTAGATATAAAGGTTGTTTCCACATCAGAGACAATTTTAGTAAAACTAATAACCTATGGAGGAATTAAAGTTTACTGAAAGCTCATTGACTGTCCTTTTTGTACCCCAGCAGTACTGCTAAACTTCTGTTTTCTCTGGAACCCATGATTTAACTTGTCAGCTCTACTCTATTTTTCACCATATTCATCTACCCCCACAAAATGTACTCAAAAAATGTCTAAAATCATGAACTCATGACTCCCATGTAAAAAACATAGTCGTACACAGGATTGGAAGAGACTTCTTGGCTCAGAGAGTGAGGGGATATCAAACTCTTCACATAAATGCACCATGTGGCCAATTTTATAAACTCAGATTCTGCAGAACCCAAGATTTTATTTATATGTCAGTTTCTAAACTTCCTGGTTGCAAAGATAATTTTTAATATGTTAAATGAAAGTAAAAAGATGATGTATAGTTTTCACTGGTTTGCTAACAGCCTGAAAATGGCAGATGCGAACACCACTTTCTTCATTCACCTGATTGTAGTGTTAACTCTACAATAATTTGAACACTAATATTAAACTGTTTAATTACTGACTGTGTTAGCAAATAGGGAGATGGGAGGAAATTGGAAATTATTGCCCATGGGGAATTGCAAAGTGAAGAAAAAAAAAGGAAAATGAACAAAGGCACAGGGAAACGGAAGAGGAAGGGAGAATATGAAGCAAAAGCAAAAAGAGTAGAAGTATCAGCAGTGTTAAAAACAAGCATTTTCCCAATGAATAGAGGTTGAATGCAACAAAAAGTTTTTTTGGTTTTCCTTATTTATTAAAAAGTTTGATTTCTTCACAATAGTCATACTCTGCTCTTAATCTTTGTACTAACCTACCACTGACAGTGAGAGATCAACTGTTTACTGGCAGTATGTAATCTGAGGCAGTATTGTGCAATCCGATTCTTTTAACAAATTTCTGGGTGGAGGGAGGGAGAAGAAGGGCAACTCCTTTGTCCTCCTCCCATCCTTATTTCTGCAGCCAAGAAAGGAAAGAGCTTGGAACTGTTCTCTCTTTGGGGGGAGAGGAGGAAGGGCAGGCAGATCAGCTCCTTTTCCAGCAGGCAGAAGGGGCTGGAAATGGGAAGAAAGAAAATCTTCAAAATTTCTCACGGCCTACTAGCCAATACAGATCCCAAAAGGTGGCCCACAAGATAGGTCCCAGAAGCAGTACTGCATTAAGAAGCGCAGCACCTCCCTCCCTGAAATTTGAGTAGGGCAATGTCATCCCAGGTACTCCCCTACTTCAAAAAACAAACACCCCCTCCCACATAAAGTTTTCAAGTTATCATCTGTCATTTTAAATTTAAGTACTGACATCTGGCTATAGCCATAAGGCTACAATATTCAAAACAATTTGTTCTTTGTTGCACCTAGATTTCCTCCTTATTTGTATCAGGTCTGGGATAACTACCCCACTATTTGCACTTTCTACTTTTTGAGATAGGAAATCTTCCAAGAAATTTAAAAACATTTTTAGACATCAATATTATTCTACATACTTTTCCCAACCAATATATGGATGGTTGAAGTCACAGTCCAGGAGAATCAACTCATTTGTTTTTACCACCTATTCTATTTCCCTAAGCAATAACAGGTATCTTTTCCTCTTGATTAGATGGTCAATTCTGGAGCAAACTCTGAATTTAAACATGCTTGATTTTCTTCATCTAATTTTTAACTGTACTATTTCACTTGTATTCTTACATCTTCTGTTACTAAATCCTTCATACGCTACATAAAAGGTAACCAATCTTAATAACATAATCATACAATAGATTACTAATATTCTAAGATCACCTTTTTTCACACAATTAATTCCAAGTCAACTGATTATCTACTCTTAACATTTTAATAAAATCATTCAAGATAGAACCCCTTTCATTTACTTCCTTAATCCTGTCTCTTATTTTCATTCCTGGACATTTCTACAGATTGCAATTAAATTTACTCTGAATCAGGGACAAGATTATTTTTCTAAAAGCAGTACATTTTATAGTGGTACTGGCTAATCTATCTTGTTGCCCTATCCCTTTTCCTCATAGTGGTTTTTCTGAAAAATAATTATCTGTACTTTCTACTTTAGAACTTTGACTAATCCCATCCAGATTTATCCCCAGGAAGTTAGAACCCATTTTCTGTAGCAACATTAATTCTTTATAGCATAGGAAGTATCAAAAACCGCCACCTCAGACAGTGATTTACCTCCATGATACTACTCCTTCCTTCCTCTCACTACCAGAAGAATCTTGATTTTGCCATATCTTTATGCCTTCTGACTCCGAAGTGAGCTACAACTCTTCCTAACATTGTACTTCTAGCTACATAAAATAATCTATCTAAAAAAGAATCCAAGGATTTGTCTCCTGCATTTCATGGACTCTGTGTAACAATTCTGGTTCTTGCTTCTTGCAAGCAGCAGTTCTCCATCCTAAATTCACTGTTCTTTTTATCATCATGTATGATCAAGTCTTAACCTCAAATCCTGAAGCCTGAGCACTCTTTTCTCAAAAAAAAAAAAAAAAAAAAATAAAAAAAAAATAAAAAAATTCGTCGCCACGTTTGTACACCCTTCTAGCATTTAGCTTATCTTCACCTGCATCTTCTTGGACCAGGTATCACTTCACCAACGTTATCAAGATCAAGGTTTTGCCTTAATTTTTTGTCACTAAGTTCTTCCAGTTTTATCCATTTGTTTCCTCCTCCAATTCTGTGAATGGTAATGATACAAACTTTTGCCACCAAGTTAGAATAGTCAGGAAATAAAAGGCACATACAGTGTCCTTATATTGCATTATATAAAGGAAATTTTTAAATCTCTTTATCCAAATACTATAGATATGACATTCCCTTTGCCTGTTCCACAGCTAAGTACCACTATAAAAAGGGAGCCACATTTTAAGGCAAATTAAATCTAACACTTGCACAAAATTCTGCCCTTTTAGAATGTTAATTACAGAATGGAAAAAGTAGTATTTCTACTTAGCTAGCAATCTTCTAAAGCAAGGAATGTTTATTACTCACATGCATTAATGATTATGACTGTTATAACAGAAAAGTAATTAAATATTACTTACTATGATGTGATGTAGCCCATAGTACATTAAAATATCTGCTAAAGTCAGGTTGTTTCTAGCAAGGTAGACTTTGTCTTCAAGGTATAAGTTAAGATCCTAAAATAAATTAAATAAATAAATAAATAAAAGAATTACGAAGTCAATACAATAGCAGCTGGACAGAATATTAATGCAACTGATGATATATCCCCCATAGAACTAAAATGCTTGAAAAACTGCCTCTTAGGTCAATTTATATCAGTTAATAAATTGTCAGCCAGTCACAATAGCTGAAGCGGTCTCAATTATTCTCAAACAGAAAAGACTTTGTTAGGAAGAGTTGGGGTATGTCTACACTATGAAATTAGGTCGATTTAACAGAAGTCGATTTTTTAGTAATCGATTTGATAGTCAAATGTGTGTCTCCCTACTAAAGTGCATTAAGTTGGTGGTGTGCGTTCACAGTACCAAGGCTAGCGTCGACTTTCAGAGCATTGCACTGTGGTAGTTATCTCACAGTTCCCACAGTCTCTACCACCCACTGGAATGCTGGGTTGATGGGGCAAAAACATTGTCACAGGTGGTTCTGGGTACATGTCGTCAGGCTCCCCTTCCTCCCTCCATGAAACAAACGGCAAAAAAATTGCTTATCGCCTTTTTTCCTGGATTATCCGTCCAGACGACATACCGCAGCAAGCATGCAGCCTGCTCAGCTCACTGTCACTGTACGTCTCCTGGGTGCTGCTGGCAGACACAGTACTACACAGCAGCATCCCCTTGCCTTGCCTTGCCGATGGCAGACTGCAATATGACTGCTAACCGTCGTCATCGTCCTGTGAGTGCTCCTGGCCGACCTCGGTTAGGTTGGTCGGGGGCGCCTGAGCAGACATGGGTGCTCCTGGCCAGCCTTGGTGAGGTCGGTCGGGGGTGCCTGTACAAAAATGGGAATGACTCCAGGTCATTCTCTTCTTTAAGTTTCATCTAATGGAGATTCAGTCCTGCCTGGAATATCAGGCCAGCTGGAGGCTTCTGCCCCAGGCTGCTCTCCCAGTCAGCAGCAGTGCGCAGTCGCACTACCCCAGCCTACTCCTTGCTCCCATGGCTTATGAAGCCTGGACAGTAGTAAGGAGCAGTTCAACTATAGACTGAGCAAGTGCATAATGGTGGTAGAATGTGCCTTTGGACATCTAAAAGCTTGTTGGCACGCAGTTTACTGACTTAGTTAGACCTCAGTGAAACCAATATTCCCATCATTATTACTGCTTGCTGTGTGCTCCACAATATCTGTGAGAATAAGGGGGAGATGTTTATGGTGGGGTGGGAGGTTGAGGCAAATTGCCTGGCAGCTGGTTATGTGCAGCCAGACACCAGGGGGGTTAGAAGAGCACAGTAGGGCGTGCTGTGCATCAGAGAAGCTTTGAAAACCAGTTTCATCACTGGCCAGGCTACAGTGTGCAAGTTCGGTTTGTTTCTCCTTGATGAAAACCCGCCCCTTGGTTCACTCTACTTCTCTGTAAGCCAACCGCCCTCCCCTCCCCACTGTGATCACTGCTTGCAGAGGCAATAAAGGCATTGTTGTTTCAAATTCATGCATTCTTTATTAATTCATCACACAAATGGGGGGATAACTGCCAAGGTAGCCCGGGAGGGGTGGCGGAGGAGGGAAGCACAGGGGTAGGGTAGTTGTAGGGGCACCCCCTAGAATGGCATGCAGTTCATCACAGAAGCAGTATGTCTGGGGCTCTGATCCGGAGTGGCCGTTTGCCTCTCTGGTTCTTTGGTAAGCTTGCCTGAGCTCCTTAAGTTTCACGCGGCACTGCTGTGGGTCCCTGTTATAACCTCTGTCCTTCATGCCCTTGGAGATTTTTTCAAATATTCTGGCATTTCATCTTTTGGAATGGAGTTCGCATAGCACGGATTCATCTCCCCATACAACGATCAGATGCAGTACTTCCCGTTCAATCCATGCTGGAGCTCATTCCTGTCTACCTGGCCAGTGCATCTGAGTTGAGAGTGCTGTCCAGAGCGGTCACAATGGAGCACTCTGGGATAGCTCCTGGAGGCCAATACCATCGAATTGCATCCACACTACCCCAAATTCGACCCAGCAGGGTCAATTTCAGCGCTAATCTCCTCGTTGAGGAGTACAGAAATCGATTTTAAGAGCCCTTTAAGTCAACAAAAAAGGCTTTGTCATGTGGACGGGTGCAGGGTTAAATCAATCTAATGCTGCTAAATTTGACCTAAACTCATAGTGTAGACCAGGGCTTGAAATTGAAAAGTGATTCAGCTGGGTAAGCCCAGCTAACCCCCAAAATAAATAATAAAACCCTAAAAAACTCCATATGACAGTCTGTAAATGTACAATTAAAAGGATCCAGCTAGTTCCCCCACAGAATATGATCCTTCTTATCGCTAATCACTCACTCCACTTGCATCATCCATCCAATTTTAACTTTCTTTGTTCTGTAATGGAAATATGCAGCTGGTTGTATATTTTACTGATTTCATATCTATTGTTTGTAAGATGCGCAAAGACTGTGAAAGAAATATAACTCCAAAGTACAATCAATCATCTAAGAATTCTGTAAATTCTCAAAGTCATGTATTGGTGGAGTAGAAGAATATTTTTAAGATTATAATTTGGAATTTTTATTTTTAAGGTGCAAAAATTTTGTAAAGACAACACAGGTTTTTTGGATGTTAGACAGACTCCACTGAAACACGCTTTCAAACTTAACTCAGTTTTTTTTGTTTGGGAATCTCCCAGATTATTAATTATTGTTAACATTTTAAATGGTATTGATATATAGAATCTATAAAAGGAGAGCTCTGCCTCAATATTTTATGAAGCTCACAAAAGTGTTTCCCCTCTCCCACAGATTTTAGCAAGTCCACATGAGGGGTTGTAAGAATGGGTACTGAGTGGGGGAGTTGTACTTAGTTGGGATTTGGGGATAGTGAATAGAGGATGGGGAAATTTATTCACAGTGAAAAAGTTCTATATCTAGAGAATTCCAAGTATCCGAAGCTTAATACACATAAACCACCTTGCTTTTCTTTGTCCTTCTCCATGTCTCCCAGCCCCCAGCACCTCATCCTTTTCATTCCTCTCTTGTATCCCATCTCGTTCTCTGCCTTCTTCCCATCTCTCACCAGTCTTCTGCTCCCCTCCCCTGTATCCAATTCCCCACTCCACTAAACAAGACAAGAAAAGCCAAATAGCAAACAAGAGATGGGGCAGAGGTGGAGGAACAAACTGAAAAGTCTTTAAATTTGTATGTGTCTCTTCTAAACACTATAGGAAAATGCCCAGTTTTGCAGTTCCTCTTGAGTCTGGGAGCTTTCTGACCTTGTTCCTCTGCTAGGCTGAGGCAGGAAGAGTGTGAAGACATGTACACTGCTTCCTCTCCTCCATATGTTTCTTCCTGTCTTCCTGTGCCACCTCCCTCTAGACCTACTGAAAGGAGAAAATTCAAGACCCTATACTCTGATTCTAAGATAGATGGGATGTTCACCCAATCACTTACTTGTTACACATCTTTTCAATACTCCTGGTACCCACCCCACCAAAACCAGGAAAGCTCTTCTCCTTTATAAGACCAACAAAACAACAACATTTTCAAAAAGTCAAAGACTTTTAAAAAAACACAGCTTTACAACATCTTTTCTGATGTTTCCAAGTTTCTCTAAAAAACGTATGCTGGCATGATATGTGGAATATTCCTTTTCAGGCAGACTGGCTGCTTTTTGAGGAAATTTGGGGCAAGGGGAATGGAACTGATCATCCGCTTTATAATTAAAAATTAGCTTCAGCATTAACTATAGAGCATCTCCATAATCCATTTTTTCGGGAATACTACAGCACAAAAACTACTAAAATAGTGAGAATTTACAAGCCATTTGATATTACATTTGAAGAATTTGGCAAACTTTGACTTCATTATGCCAATTTACTATTTCTATCAACCTCTTCTTGACTGTCTTCTGCACTTTTGCAATTGTTGAATGTCCTCTGTTTTGATTTCTATTTATACAGTAAATCAGGGAAAATGTTAACCCCTACACAGTTAAAACTGTAGGTCACTTGCTCCTAGCTATATAGCTTTTTTTTTATTTAGACTATTTGCTGCCTTGTTCATATTATTTAGCTCTCAAATTACTTTAAATATCAAGAGGGGCAACAACGGTATTATAGAAATTGTTTAGTCACACAAAAATGTGAAAGCTAATTCAGTGTTAAGGGAAAAGGCTTGCAGAGCTAATCTGTAAATCAATTTACTAAAGGACTACATATCACCTTGCATAAAAATATATTAATAATCAGTCTCCAACCGACATTTTTTGTTGTGTCACTTACTAAATGCAGCTTTATCATAACAAAATAACTAAACCTATGCTGAATTCGATCAGAATACCAGAGACTCAGTCCTAGCTGTCTCCCCCCAATATTTTTCCACATCCTGCATAAAATTATAAAATCTTCATTGTGCAAATTAAAAGCTAAATATCTAATACCATCCATGATATAATCACACTGTTTTTACTTGTACTTCAGTGAACAAAATTTCATCAGAAAAGTTATTATATACTTACTGCATTGTTTTCGGCATTGGAAATTTTTCTAAAAGGCAGACGCCACGAGTTTGTGTAAAAAACAGTTATGCACACACAGTACAGCTTACATGTTAGGAATGGTAAGATAAGATCATAAAAAAAGTTTGCTCCTTAGTTACATTACTGAGCAAGTTCGCTTAATGTTATACATCCAAATATTCATAACATTTCAAAAATACTTCACTTTTATAAAATCTAAAAATTGACACTGAGTTTACTTTGAAAAATTCTAGAATTTGGGACACTGGATGGAATAAAAATGATGAGTTACTTCAGCAACTGGAATTGGATCAGTATGCTTTATTCTTAGAGGAACAAGGGTTAACTTTTTCCCCCTGTGCTTTGGCTATCATGACAGGATTCCTACTTGGTAATATAATATTTAAGATTATATTATGAAGCAGTAGCTTATGCTACTTCTATAATGCTCCAGTATAAGCTGAGATTGTTTGTTATTTTCTGAATACTTTAGGAGTGTTCAGTTCATTTCCTGCATCATGGACTACTATAAGGATTCCCATGGATGAATTTTATATGGAAACTATAAAATGTCTGGTATTCTACAGATATGTCTACACTGCAATTAAAAATTCCTCAGGTCCTGGGGATCTTAGTCAAACTAATAACCTAAAAAATATGACAGATGAGCTCCCAGAGTGGACTGATTTAAATCAAATGATTTAAAATCAGCAAGCAGAAAACACAGATTTAAGCCAAGGTTAACTTATTGATTCTCATTGGCTGGTAACCATTAAAACATAGTTTTCCAATCAAAATACAGCCTTTACACTAAATTTGCTGCTTCTTTTTAATAACCAGGGTATACTACATTTATACAAATTTAAATATATATATAGTGTAACTCACATTTACTCAGATTATTTTTCACATTTTTATTGTTAGAAAATGGAGAACGATGCATTTCTTATTTACTAGATCAAGGGTAGGCAAACTTATTGGCCCGAGGGTCGCATCGAGTTTCGTAAATTGTAAGGAAGGCTGGTTAGGGGAGGGGATCATGGCCCAGCCTCCACCTATCTGCGCTGCCTCCCCCCCCCCCCAGGACTCCTGCCCCATCCAACCCCCCCCATTCCCTGACGGCCCCTCTGGGACCCCTGCCCCATCCACACACCCCCACTCCCAGTCCCCTAACTGCCCCCAGACCCCCACCACCCCCTCCTCTCATTCCTGACAGCTCCCCCCCTCCCCAGGACCCCTGCCCCATCCAACCACCCCTTCTCCCTGTCTCCTGACTGTCCCTGGAACCCCTGCCTCTGACAGCCCCCTGCTGCCCCATCCAACTCCCCCTCCTTCCTGACTGCCCCCCAGGACCCCTGTCCCCATTCAACTCTCTGTTTCCCTCCCGACCACCACCCCAAACTCCCCTGCCTTCTTTCCACTGCCTCTGCTCCCTGCCCCCTTACTGCGCTGCCTGGAGCACCAGTGGCTGGCAGTGCTACAGTTGTGCTGCCACCACCACCACACAGCACAGAGCACCAGGTCAGGCTAGGCTCTGCAGCTGAGCTGCCCCAGGAGCTCACAGCCCTGGTACCCTGTGTATTTTTCTAACCTCTCCATATACACAAGTGCTGTAGTTGCCACAAGGATGTTATTTGCTTGTAAATGGATAGGAAGGTGGTCCATGTTATGAAAAAAAATTAAAAACCCTATTCAAGGCAATGCAAATAACAAGATGTTTTGATGCTATGCAGGAGTTCTATTCCAAAAAGGTAGAAAGATCAGTTTGGGTATTCTATACATTTTCTTCTCAACAAGACCTTTGTTTCAGAATCTCTTAACAAGCACTAAACAGTTTTGTTACTGAGGTTTTACAGAATTGTAGCATCTCATTTGAGAGCCAACTAGAGGCAGCCTAGTTTACAGCAGAGGTGACTGAACTGCTTTTGGCACATGAAACACACAACTCATTACAAATTGCAGCTTTAGGCTGCTATTGTCCCAAGACTGCCACTATGCATTCCAGATACATTGTAAAACCACAATCTCAGACTTGCCTGCCTACTTTAGTTTTTATCCCATATTCCCTTTTGGCACAGGATACTTATCTACCTCAGTACTAGGCTGTCTCTTGTTCCAACTATAAACTCACGGTGGCAAGAGGAACAAATAGAAGCAAAGAAATAACTACTGCTCTGTAGGAACATTTCTACAGAGGCAGTATTTCATGCAGTATTGTTTCAGCAAGAACTCTGGCCATCTATCACCAGATATAAATGAGTATCTCCAGGAAAATTGCTATCATTGGTTAAAATTAAGTGCTGAGACTCTTCTTCCTCTCCCAACATCTACTTTATAGTACTAGCAGTGAAGTTTTTATTTTGTTTGGAAACAATTTACATACAATATTGAAATATAAAATGTGTAAGAATTTCTCTTTCCCACACTACCACTGCTGCTACGATCAAAACTGTGACGTGAAAGTTGTCAGATAGGGCCTGTTTTTTATAACTCTGGTCTAAGACTGCTTTTGTGTCCAGAATTTAGATCATTTAATACTTAAGTACCTGATTTACAGACATAAAATGGTACTTTGATATCCAATTGTCAAGCAATTATGCCTGCTGCACTGTGGAAACCTGGTTATGGCCAAGTTGAAAAATCTGCCTTTTAATCTGTATTCCAAAAGAGCAAGAAAATTAAAATAAAAAGTACAGATTTACATTCATGTTGTCTTAGACTAAACTGAAAAGGAAAGTTTCCAAGTTTCCAGCAAAGGGAAAGTGTGTATGGTTAGCAGACATAACATAGTATACCAGCTGAAAGGAGTTGTAAAGCCGCGATTCTAGTATTCACAATGTAAATATACAGCAAAACCCAGCAATCAGAGTACTTTCTGCAAACCATAACCAAGACTGAATAAATGTAGTAATAGTGACAGAATTTGTAAATATCTACTTCTTATATTTACAGCTAAGAGAAGAGCCTATAACCTGACATATTAATTTTACTTATTTTTTAAAAACAGATTTAAAACAGATTCACTTTCCAAAGCAATGATAATCAAGCATGCCTTATAGTGAAACCATTTTGCTCCCCACAACTGTGGCCATTTTATTGATGTTGTGATGATGTATGCCATAATGCTTTATAACTAGAGTATGTTTTATGCTACATGTGCCATGTAACATATCTCTGTAAACGTTATGGTTTACTGAATCTATTCATCCTATTTGTACACATATATCATTTCTATACTTGAAGTTATGAATACTGGCTGTATACTTGCTTGATTTCTAAGTAAGCTTTGTAAGGCATTTGATCAGCTTCTTTAGAAAGGAATTTACAAAGTTAAGTACACAATAAAGAAGCACTTAAGGAACAATGCATCTTGGAATACTCCAATCCACACAGAAATCTTCCTAGAGACATACAAGATACCATGTGGGCAATGGCTTCTGCCTGTAGAAACTGTGAGTCATGTATGGACACATGATTTGCCCAGGTGACTCCAGAACTCCATCTTGGAGCTGGACTTTGCATAGGAGAGAAGAGGGGGGTCTCCACCCACAAGAGAAAGTCTATTTAAGCCCATGGGAGACCCCTCCATTTGGTCTTCAGCAGGCTAAAGAGAGCGCCTCTCCACCTCTAAAGATACCTGAAAGAAACTGGAACAAAAGACAATACCTACAGGGGGTGTGAGTGATTTCTGGACCCAGACTAGTCTGTAAAAGGAAGCTTACTGGAACTGGTGAGGTGTTATTTGTATTCAGTTTCTTAGACATAGACTTGTGTGTTCTATTTTATTTTACTTGGCAATTCACTTTGTACTGTCTGTTTCTACTTGGAATCACTTAAATCCTACTTTATATATTTAATAAAATCATTTTTACTTATTAATTAACCCAGAGTATGTATTAATACCGCGGGGTGGCGGCAGGCAAATAGCTGTGCATCTCTATCAGTGTTATAGAGGGCGAATGGATTTGGGTTTAGACACCACTGGGAGTTGGGCATCTGAGTGTTAAAGATAGGAACACTTCTGTAAGTTGCTTTTAGTCAAGCCTACAGCTGTTAGGGGACGTGGTTCAGAGCTGGGTCTGGGTTTGCAGCAGGCTAGCGAGTCTGGCTCAAACCAGGCAGGGCACTGAAGTCCTAAGCTGACAGGGCAGGAAAGCAGCGGCAGAAGTAGTCTTGGCACATTAGGTGGCAGCTCCCAAGAGGGTTTCTGTGAGCAAACCTGTCACAGATGTTATTAAATATTTATATTTCAGTAAGACCAAGTTGTCCCAGTCATAATCATGGACCCCTCTGTTCTGGGCGCTGAGCAATCACACAAGACAAGATCCTCACCCCAACGAGTTTACAATCTAAGGCAGTAATCCTTGCTCTGTGCAGATGATCCCATATACGAGCACAGACACACAGTGAACTCAGCAGGGTTCTGCCCATATGAAGAAGCCCGCATAAACAGGTGGTCAAAAAACATTAAGTGTTTTCCATGAAAACTTCTGAACAAAACAAAATTATAATGTTCAAAAATTTTCATTGAAAAGTTTTCCTTCTTTTATTTTAAACAAATGAAAAATGTTTCACTTTTTTGTTCCTGAAACCTGGGTCTCCCTGCATATCCCAGGGTGTCCTAACCACTGGGCATGTGTATGTGGAACTGCCAACAAATCGGGGGTGGGATGGGGTGGGGGGGGTGTCGTGTCATAAACAGATGGTTAAGGGTTAATGTCTCTTTTACCTGTAAAGGGTTAACTAGCTAGTAAACCTGGAACACCTGACCAGAGGACCAATCAGGAGACAAGATACTTTCAAATCTCGGTGGAGGGAAGCCTTTGTCTGTGCTTTTTGGGTTTTTTCTTTGTTCTCTCTGGGTTCTGAGAGGGATCGGACATGTATACAAGACTCTCCAATTTTCTGAAACAGCCTCTTCTGTTCAATTTAGTAAGTACCAGTTAGAAAGGCGGTTTAGTCTTTTGATTGTTTTCTTTATTTGCAAATGTGTGTTTTGCTGGAAGGATTGTATCTCTTTTTGCTGCAACTTGTATTTGTGCTGGGGGGAGGATTCTCTCTAGTATCTATAAGCTGAAAGACCCTGTAACATTTTCCATCATGATTTTACAGAGACAATTTTTACTTTTTTTTTCCCTTTCTTTTATTAAAAAGCTTTTCTTTTTAAGAACCTGATTGATTTTTTTTATTCTGGTGTAAGACCCAAGGGGAGGGGGTCTGCACTCACCGGGGAATTGGTGGGGGAAAGGAGAGAAGGGGGGAGGAAAATCCTGATTTCTCTCTGTGTTAGGATTACTGTCTCTCTCTCAGGGACAGTCTGGGAGGGGGAGAGAAGGGGGGGCGGAAGGTGAATTTCCTCTCTGTTTTAAGATTCAAGGACTTGAATCACAGGGATCTCCCAGTGTTACCCAGGGAGGGGAGAATCTGGGAGGAAGAAAGGAGGGGGGAATGGTTTATTTCCCTTTGTTGTGAGATTCAAGGGGTTTTGGGTCTTGGGGTCCCCAGGGAAGGTTTTGGGGGCCAGAAAGTGTCCCAAAACACTATATTTTTGGGTGGTGGCAGCTCTATCATTTCTAAGCTAGTAATTAAGCTTAGAGGTGTCTATGCAGGTACCCCATCTTTTGGACGCTAAGGTTCAGAGTGGAGAATCATACCTTGACAGGAGGGAGAGGACGAGAGGAGGGGCGCGGAAGAGAAGAGTTATTCACCCAGTTCTACCCACAAGTTTTTTGATTCACTGAATTAAAGAAACCCCCCCAGAATTTCCAAGAAAATACAAATTTTCCATGAAAATGTTTCCTCCAAAAAGCTATTTTTCCTTCAGAAAGTTTTATATAAAGTTTTAACCAGATCTCAGAGTCCCTGAGCCCTGGCTCCAGCCTGAGCCCAGAAGTCTACACTACAGTGAAATAGGTCTGCAACCTGACCCCCACAAGAGTCAGCTGGCATGGGCCAGTCATGAGTTTTTAATTGCAGTGTAGATACAGCTGTAGAATACTAGACATTTTGTACTTTCTATATAATTTTAAAGAAGTTCTCTTTCTTCAAATTTAAAATGTTTCTATAATTTTATATGGAATTTCAGTGCCATGTTGTACACTTTTAATAATAAAATTAGGCCTCTTCAACCTCCTACCCTGATATGATAGTTAAAATTAAACTACTTTTGACATTTTTGATGAAAGGATCCAAGAAGTCTGAAGAAGCAAATGGAAAGGATTTTAGTTTCATTTTAACTGGGTAAAACTTAATGGTACCCGTCCCCCTCCCAATCACAGCTTCTGAAATTAAGGGAGAACAATTTTTTAAGTCTAGGGCAGTGAGGAACAGTCAATAAAAATTCCATACATTAGTAGTTTATAAATATGAAAACATGAGTTTATGGAAATTTCCCTCTATGCTTTCACTCATGCCTTCTGATATGTGAGATGATGATATTAACTCATCTTGGCATTCATCCATTTATCCAATCAACATAATATCTAGACTTGAAGTAGATCCCGCCTTGTTACTGAAGCAAAGAGTCGTTCTCAATAAAAATAAAACAGAGTGCAGGCCGATTTACATATATTGGGATTTCAGTAGTAGCTTAACGACGTGAGAAAACTGTAGCCTTTCTGGATTTAGAAGAGACTAAATAGTTAAACACTCTCTGAACTTTAGAGGCACAATTACATTCTCTCTCCGTTACATTCTTACATATTAAGTTTTTACAGTAGAGCAGAAGGCTTGCTTTATGTATTCTATAGTTAAAACCATTTCATTAAGTTTCAGGTTGTGTTTTCAATAAAGTGAAAAATGGCAACAAATTTAATGGCAAATGATTTGAGATTGTCAATATCTACCCATTTCTATTATAAAAGTAAATACACGTATGAACATGAATATACTGTCCCCAACACAACAGCTTTAGTGTCCAGTCACTCCAAAATTCAATATTCTGGTGGTAAAACAATTAAGTTATCCTTACCTTCAGAATTATTCTTATATCTTCTTTATTAGAATGTCCAGCTATTTGAGTTACTCTGTATTCTAACCACTGCTGAACTATTGCTTTCTCTTCTGCAGTACTTCCAAGCAGCTGTTCTTTCTTAGCTTGTTTGACTAGATGGGTAGCTATAGTAGTCAATCCTGTTAGACTGGGACCATTGTTTGTTTGAAGAACTGGAATCTAGAAGAAAACAAATACCATGTAAGTTTGTCATGTTCAAAGGTTAGTCTTTGTTAAATAACCTCACTATATGGTATCCCAATATGTTCACTTTTAATTAAGCAATTAAAAATATTAATGCTAAGAATAATACTTCACATGGAAAATATTTAAATTATTCTTAACCCTTGGGTTGATTTTTTTTTTGAGTTTCCATTTTAGGTAAAAAAAAGATATACATGCAAGACAGAACATAGACATAGGGTATTTCTAGTTCAATATAACCAACCCATGCCAAAATGAGAGAGAGCATCAGAATAAGAACTATCGTCTACCAGAAATCTTCATAGGTAGCCTTTGATACATATTTTCAAGCGTAAAAATAAAACTTCAAACTATAGAATCAGCAAACATCCAGCTTTTCTGGACAGACACAAATAAATCATACCTGTCAGACTTTTTCAATGCTTATTCTAAATAACTGCTTAATGATTGTGAATGTTGTGACTTTACACAGTTAGGTGTAGGAACATAACTCTAGAAGACAGATAACTAGAGTTATACAAGTCTAGTGACTGACTAAGTTACTGGGAGGAAGTTGTTTCAGGAGCAACAGCAAATGTGTTGTTTCACCTTAAAAAAAAATTCTGCATTGCACTTCTCCATGCTTAGGGTTTAGCTACAGCTTAGTGTTAAATTTTAAAAATCTTATAGTAGTGAAATTACTTCGGTTTTTTTTGTGATACCTTTTAAATATAGCACATGTTCTCTGTTCCTGTGAACTCCTATACAAATAATTGTCAAGTTGTTCAACCACCTCCTGAAGAGACTTTGCCAGGTAACTGTAACAGCAAATGCTGCTCCAAGAGGAGAAAAGGAGATACAAATGCTGTATCAATCTTTACCCATGCTAAGGAAGTCTGAGCACAGTTCAACTAGTAACAGTGGAAACTAAGAGACTCACACTTCACAAGCACCCTGTGTTTCCAATAGTGTGCCAGTGAATTAAGCTAATTTGGAATAAGGCACACATGGAGTTAATCAGGAACAGCTAAATCCGAAATAACTCCCAGTGTAGAAAAACCCTTAATTAATCTGTAACCTCCTTTTTGTTTTGTGAAGCTCATTTTGATGTAAACTGTTCTGTGCCTTCACCTGGACTCTGTAGCCTCCATATTGAATTGAAAAATTTTTGCACCAAGCAGAGGGATAACAATGGAGGTTCGATAAAACCTGATGACCTCTCATTCAAATAGAATCACCCTAGACCAGTGGTTCCTAAACTTGTTTCGCCGCTCGTCAGGGAAATCCCCTGGTGGGCCGGGCTGGTTTGTTTACCTGCCATGTCCACAGGTCCAGGCCAATGGGAGCTGCTGGAAGCGGCGCGGACTGAGGGATGTACTAACTGCTGCTTCTAGCAGCTCCCATTGGCCTGGAGCAGCGAACCACGGCCACTGGGAGCTGCGATCGGCCGAACCTGCAGACGCAGCAGGTAAACAAACCAGCCCGGCCCGCCAGGGGCTTTACCTGCACAAGCGGCGGAACAAGTTTGGGAACCACTACCAAAGAGCTGGCTACAGCCTACAGAAAAACAGTTCTCCCAGGTGGGTTGGTAACCAATAAACAAGTCACTTGATGGGGGTTTGAAGCTGACCTGCAAACTATAAAAGGACAAAGTCTGCCCTGTACAACTCTTTCTCAGTTACCAGAGTGAGAAGGCAAGAATGAATAGAGGAGAAAAGGGGAGCAGCAGAACCATGGACTCTCTATACAGATGCTGATCAAATTACAAAAGTTGAGTCCATATTTACCAAATTCAATAAAATATGAGCTATAGAAGTCAAACCTACTGTTGTCTAATTCTAAGTACTGTCCTCATCACTGTAATACAACCACCAATTTAATGATGAAAACCATTAAACTGGACAAGAACAAATTTCACACCAAAACGATTTCCTGGCTTTGTATTAAACTTTATCATAATCACTGAAAACATACATAATGAAAAAGTTAGCAGACCTTTATGTATAGTTGTACTTCAAATTGTAAAAAGAAAAATTACCTATTTTATTCATCTGAGTACCCTGAAAGTACAAAATGTAATAGGCATATAGTATCTGAAATATATTCAAAACTATTACAGTTAACTTTTCTGATCCTAAAAATGATTGATATTCCTAGAGAAGTCATCCATGACTATATTAATTTAGTTTAAGATCCCAAACCAAATTTAATCTTGTTATGTGTACAACTTTTAAAACCAAGAAAATTTCTAAACATAAAACATTTTCTTCTAATTATTAAGGCAGTATTATAGAAAATGGAAAACTGGCTTCAGTTCTTAATACCAGTCTTCCATACTGCCAGTGCCATAAACTATATCACTTTAGGCTGTACGTGCGGGCAATTGTTTTAAAGGAAATCAGTAATGTACTGTGAATTAACTCTTTGGTTTTACTTGACAAGACAGACAACCATTCTGTCCATGCATGACTTTCAACAGTGGATAAGTATAGTGCACAATATTCTTTGAAGTCATCCAGTAAGAAACTGATTGGACTATGATGGCACTACAGAAAGCATGCAGTGGAGCACCCATTTCTCTCCACAAGACCTTGCCTCTCATTGGGAACTTGAATTATCATTAAGTATCTTAAACAGAATAAAGGCATTAGACAGCATGTATTCTAATTATTAAACCAGATCATAAACCTAAGAATTATGTTGCTATTTTCATAACAGAAACCCAAACTTTAAAAAGCGTAAGGGCCAATCAAACAAACAGAATCTCAGTGTCCCCTGTAGATATCCCGCTCAGCAGTAACCAGCAGTTAGTTCTTCTCTTGCAAAAAGAAAAGAAAAAGAAATGTACTACAGCTAAACTTGAGACTTTTTAAAAAATCATGTAGAAAATGAACATTGATCTAATTAAACAAGACTTCAGAATATTGACTGAAATATCACAAATGTCCAACTATTCAGAAGCAGAAGAATCAAGTTATATTTCAAAAATGGTTCATAAAGATTGTATGCTAAATACTGTTGGCATTTAAGCATTAAGCATATTTCCAGAGAGTCTAAACTAATTCCTGATCTAATTTAAAAAGGGCATCAAACATCTAGTTTTTCCAGTGATAACAGATGCCCTGATGTACTTATTTCCTTCCAATTTTATGAAGTTAATGATCTCATGTTCATTGTCACACAGCCAATATTCAAAGTACAATAGATATTCAACAAGGAATTTTCTGCAGTATGTTACTACTTTTAGCTATTGGATACTATCAGATCTCCAGGATCTGAATTAAGGACAGACTACTTTCCTCATTGTTACACATAATTATGCTTTGGAACACCATGAATTTTGTTGATTGCCTCCTAATGCCAAAATAGAATAGATTTCTAATTATAGGAATCAAAATTCAATGCTGAGTATTACTACTGAACAATTAAAAACCTCTTCAGCAAACAAATGCATGGTACACAAATGTATATTGAGGTAAACACTGAGAAGCAAAGGATTACACAAATGTGCATTCAGAGTACCTCAGTGGCAGTACCACTGTACTCATCAACAAGCGTGTGGCAACAACTACTTGCTTACAGCAGTACTGAGCCAGGAAGTAAAAACTGATAAAGGTTACCATGTAGAGAAGATAGAATGAATCAATTATGCCAACCCTAAATACAAAATATTTTGTACTGCATACCTGATAAAATAGTATACCAAAAAATTCAGAGGTAAACCAGGAAAATAGATACACATTAATAAGAAAATATAATAAAGATTCATCTTGTGCATCTGGCTGATCTAGTTTGAACTGAATGATTTCAAAGCTGCCAGAAGCAAAGCTGAACATACCATAGTCTTAAAACATAATGCTGAAAACACAAGCTACCTCTTCCCTATTCCGGTATTATAAATAAAATGCTACTTTCTTCATTGGGTTGATCAACAAATCTAGAGAACATGGTATGTTTCCAAGAAAAGGAAAATAATATCATTTTACAATAACTCAAAGGCCTGAGCATAAAGGGCAGGCAAAGTTGGGAAGAATGAAATTAATATGAAAGTGTTTTGGGACAGATTTCATGTTACTTTGATTTTATATTGGCAAGCCCATTTGTTATTGTGACGGCTCTGTGTCTGCGGAAGTCATGGACTCTGTGACTTTTCCCAACGTCCGTGACTTCTGCAGCGGCCTCCTCAGGTGGCCCCTGGGATAGCCACACCTGTGGCTGCTGGAGCGGCTCTGCAGCCAGCCCCATCACTGCTGCAGCTGGGGCGGCCCCCGGGCAGCCAGAGCAGCCGCTGCTGGGGCAGTCCGCGGGCAGTTGGTGGCACTGGCCCCAGGACGCCCCTCCAGCAGTCCTCCAGGGTGTACCCTCCCTAGTAGCTCCTCCCCCGGCTGATTTAGTCATGGGTATTTATAGTACAAGTCATGGACAGGTTACAGACCTCTGAATTTTTGTTTATTGCCTGTGACCTGTCCATGACTTTTACTAAAAATACCTGTGACTAAATCACAGCCTTAATTTCAGGTGGCCCCATGCAATATTCGCCTTGCAAATGTGCTTCCCACAGTTATGCACTATTTTTATAGTTCAACATTAAGGGGGAAGTGTCTGTTGCATTTTAGGTTTCGTCTAGGTCTACACTGGTAGCGCTCGTCAAAGGGAGAGGGAGGAGCGCGAGGAGACAGGACGAGCGCGAGGACGGCCCGTTTGTTGCGCGCGCACATTCCCGAGTGGGTCCCCCGTTTTCCCCTCGCATCCTTCACCTTCCGCTCCTCCAGGGCACCGTACTTGTTCTCTTCCTTCAGCCCCAGGAGCTTCTCTAACAAAATCAGCTCCTCCGGCCCGGGCCCCGCCGCAGCTGCCATAGTTGGAGACAACCCACCCGGGAAAGGAAGAGGAAGAAGGACGAATCTCTCAAAACTAACAACCTCCAGCACGATTGGACAGAGCTGCCCCACCTCCTAAGTAACGTCTCCATCCATTGGCGGAAGAAGGGGGGCAAGGCAGGACTGGCAGGGCACAGGGTCATAATAATCTGCGGCTGCGTCGAGATGACTGTGTCTTAATAATAATGTGCGCAGTAGAAAGGGGAGGAGTCACGTCTGGCTGGAGGGGGCGTGTGAAGCGCATGCGCAAAGGGGAGACAGGAGGAGTACATTCCATGAAGCTTGCTTTACGCTTGCGCAAAGTGAAGGGGACGGGATGGGGAGGAGTCTCGTATGTTAATCAGGCCTGTGATGTAACCTATGGTGGGGGGGTAATGCCGCTGTCCTCCCTCAGGGGACTGGCAGCGCGGTAGACGCAGACCACCCGTAGGCTGAGTCGCTAGCTGGAAGGTGCCCCTGTCGCAGCCCCGCCGCTCCCAGCGCAGGGGCTGGGGAGGAAGCACGGTGAGGTGTAGGCATGCAGTCTCCTAGTGCTGCTTGAATGCAAAGCTCACCTCAGCCATAGCTAGGGAGCCGTGGCTGCGGACTCCAACCTATTTTTATCTCACCAGATCATACCCAATTAGAGCATTTGTGTAAAAGGGGTTCATTGAGGCTGAAATTCCTGTTATGGTTTTGCACTTTGTCAGTTTTGTTTAAAGTGTTAGTCTAATTTATTGCCTATTTCATGGGTTTTAAAATTAGGGGTTAGACATAGTTTTTAGGCATTTTTAGGGGACCTCCTACAGTGCTGATGGCAGAAGTGGAGTCAGTACAAATACTAGGCTCTCTAAGGCCATTGACAGATAAATTGTAAAACCAGCCACTCCTTGAATTCCAAAATTTAGACTCAGGGACTATTGAGTCTATCATCATGGTATTATTCAGAACAAGATTAGGGGAGTAACAGGTGTTATACATGCCTATGGAATTATAGTACCTATTTATGCTGATGGAGAATCAAGTACACTCCTCTTGATTAGGTTGTAATTTTACAATCTACCCTGATTAAGTGGGTAGCACAGGGGTCAGCAACCCTTCAGAAGTAGTGTGCCAAGCCTTCATTTATTCACTCTAATTTAAAGTTTTGCATGCCAGTAATACATTTTAATGTTTTTAGAATGTCTCTATGTCATTATTATATAACTAAACTATTGTTGTATGTAAAGTAAATAAGGTTTTTAAAATGTGTAAGAAGCTTCATTTAAAATTAAATTAAAATGCAGATCTTATCAGTTT
Organism: Gopherus flavomarginatus; assembly: GCF_025201925.1. NCBI lineage: Eukaryota > Metazoa > Chordata > Testudines > Testudinidae > Gopherus > Gopherus flavomarginatus. The sequence goes on from NC_066618.1 coordinate 181,151,813, forward strand.
AATGTGATCCTTGCCCTTGCTTTTCCTTGCTGAGTTTTCCGATGTCTGGCACATATTTGGATACTTTAAGCTGCATACAGGCAACAGGATCAGTTGTTAACTGGCTCCGAGAGGGACAGAGGACAGATTTCATGTGTGAAAATACCTGTTCACACAGGTATGTGGATCCAAATGCTGAAAGCATTGCAAATGCAATTTTCTTCAAATAGTTAAATTTCACTGGCAGGGACGTCCAGCAGGTCAGAATAGAGGCCCCATGATCTCTCGGTAGCTTCGCACTCCGCAGATCTCCAAACTTTGATGCCTACAATTCTGAGCTTTTTAACTGAATGAGTTGCATTTTGAAATCTTCAACACCCATGCATTGAAATACAGACAAACCCAAGTCACTTTCATTGAACTTTTCAGGTGTAATTAGGAAAGAAAGCATTGGGCCAAATTGCTGGAAATCTTGAAATCTGTCAGAAAATTCTGGTTCCAGTTCTTGCAAGTACGTTCCAATCTCATCGACACTGACAGTGCAACATGTTGATAGCTCTTTTATGTGGTGGAAATAGCGAAAAGTCGAATTTTAAATACCCCAAGAAAAAGTTTTACAACAAATACCTTCCAGACTTCATAAAGATCCATAACCATTTGCCCTGCACCCTGGAGACAGAGGTTGAGTTTGTTTAGGTGAGTGCTGATGTCAGTTAGAAGCTGCTTACACAGCCATTTGTCATCATCCAGTTCGGGGTAGTTTTGTCCTTTTCTGACAAAAAGGCCTTGATTGCATCAAAACAGTTTACAAAGCGCACCAAAACCTTGTCATGACTTAGCCGCTGAATGTTGTTGTGACGTAGAATGTCGTTATAAGCACTGTCCATCTCTTCTATCAGTGCTTGAAATTGTGAGTCAAAGCAGATCGAGCAACAAGGAAATTCACAATTTGCACCACTGTATTCATCATATTATTAAGCTCTGAATTAGAAATTTTAGCGCACAGGTTTTCTTGATGGATGATACAGTGAAATCTGACTGTCGTGTGGCAAATTTGATCTTCAAATAACTTTACAAAGCCTTCTGTTTTCCAACCATGGCAGGAGCACCATCTGTTGTCACACAAAATATTTTTCTGATGTCAACTCCTTGTTCTTCAGAATGGTTTACAAAACTTTCTGCTATATCTTCCCCCTTTGTTGTGCCATGCAGGGGTTTTAGGCAACAAAGTTCCTCTTGGATTTCATTGGAAGCACAATATCTTGCAACAACTGTCAAATGTGGAACATCGTTTATATCCACGCTCTCATCAACTGCAACGCTAACCACTGCTGTGTCTTTTAATGCATTGTCTGCTTTTCATTAATGTTTTCTGCCATTTCGCTTACGTGTCTCTCAACTGTTCTGGCGGAGATAGGCAGTTCTTTTATTCTAGGTACAATCGTATCTTTATTTGACAAATCATTGAACAAAACCTCCCAACTGCTGAGAAAAACTTTTTATATATTCCCCACCTGTAAACGGCTTTTTGTTTTTTGCAATGCACTCTGCAATCTTGTAACTTCCTTCTGTAGCTTGATTTTTCTTACACATAAGCATTTAAAAACACCGTTTTGCTTCTCATATCCTGCTTCTGCCTTTTTGATCGATTCCTTCTTGTCTGCTTCGTCAAGAAAGGTTTTCTCATGCTTTGTTTGAAAATGTCATCCAATACTTGATATGTGACAAACTTTCACAACAACACTTTCACAACAGAAAGCACAAACAGCACAGTCCTTCTTTTGAATAAATCCAAATGTGTCTGCCCAAGAAGGCTGAAATAAACAGATACCTAACTTTGCTTCCTTAGGAGCTGACATTTTGTCAAATGTACCCCTCAACTCACAGTTGGGAAAAAAATGGCGACAGACAGCACGCACAATGTCAAATGCAATTCGCTGTTCCATGTAGCATAATAGTGATGTAAGCAGCAAATCAGGACTTAAAAATATCAAAGTGGTGCTGGAACAATTTTTAAGGTGGGCCACAAATGGAGGTGGCTGCAGAGTGCCAGGCCAAGGCCAGGAGCAGAGCCCCAGGCTGGCGGCCAGGACCCCAGGCTGGCAGCGGAGCCTCCTGGACGGGTGGCCAGGACCCGGGCCTGCAGCGGGCTGAGTGGGGCCGGTGGACGGAACCCCGGCTGGCAGGTGGCCAGCGGACGGAACTCCCAGGCCAGCAGCGAGCTGAGTGGGGCTGGCGGTTGGTACCCCAGGCCAGCAGCAGAGCCCCTGGGACTGGCGGACGGGACCCCAGCTTGCAGGGGGCTGGCGAACAGAACCCCAGGCCGGCAGCAGAGACCCAGGCAGTGTGAGTGCCACTGAAAATCAGCTCACATTCCGCCTTTGGCATGTGTGCCCTAGGTTGCTGACCCCTGAGGTAGCACATAGCTGCACAGTCACGGAAATGAACAGTCTTCCCTTGTTCTGCAGGGAGGAGTAAATTGTTTCACCCCTTTTCACAGAGCATCTTACTTTGCCTGTGCACTGGCCAGTTACTGTGCTTGGTGAGTATGGAGGCTTAGGGGCAGAGCTAGGGATTCTTTTACTACCTGCCAAGTCTGTTCATTTGTTCACAAGGAGAATATTGAACAAGCAAGTCTTCCATTTGCTCTTCCATTCTCTGCTTGTGTCATGTTCTAAGTAGAGCTGAGGAGCATAGCCCAGTAAAGGCTGTGACAGTTTAACCCTATGTGTGCAAAGCAAGAGATATGATTTATTAGTTTGAATTATTGATTTGTAATGATTTAGGGAAAAAGACAAAGAGGAAAAAGTAGATAACTGAACTATACCGTTCTATATAGGGGTCATAGTTCCACAATTTATTTGGGCCAGATTCTGCCTCCTTTCATGGAATAGTAACTTACTGTATATGTAGTCTTATTTGGTCAGCTCTCAGAATAAGTTTCAGAATAGCAGCCGTGTTAGTCTGTATCCGCAAGAAGAACAGGAGTATTATCTCAGTGTTATCTTATTCTGAGTATCTTATCTCCAAATAAGATAACACTGTTTGAGTGAACTCCTGGCCCTCCTGAAGTCAATGAAAACACTCCTATTGATTTCAATACAGCTAGGATCTCATTCAATGTGAGTAAGGATGCGGAATTTGTCCTTTTATTTTTAAAGCAGGTAGAATAATATAAAAGGAATGTAGCTGGGATAAGCACTCAGGAGTCCTTATTCTCAGTGTTGTGTTTGTTCCACTAGACCACATTACTCTCTAACTGTGTCAATTAAGCATTCATCTTGCTCATAAGAGGTCCATTGGCCTATGTATGCACCATCTTGTTTTCTTGATTATATTTTTTGTCATTGAGAAATACCATAAGTTTTAACTAAAAAAACATATTACTAAATTCATATATAGTATTTCTCTGTTCTGATACTTTATTAAAAAATCAGAGGAATCAAAAGGAGAGAAACTTTGTAAATAGTTTAACATGTACAGTTTGTCTTCAATATTATTATGAGCACTAGAAACCTGATAACTTCAAAGTAACTCAGTCCAAGAATGCATACTGTATCATGTATTTTAATTACTTGCTGCCCTTCTAAGTTAAAATGCTATAATGTTGTCTTGAATTTCTCATGCATCATAAATATATATTTTTTTCAGTTTTGATGTTACACTTGTAAAGTATAGTCCTCAGGCTACATGAAAAGAATTATCAAACTTTTTCAGTGTCACCGAATTGCTTTTTAAACTTGTTAAAAATAATGTTTTATTTAATTCACTATCAGCTATCTACACTGAAATCTGCAATGGATGAGAGCTTAGCGTATAAAATCATAAATGTTAGATATTGATAATCTAAAGGGTGTTTTCTATCTAGCTACCTGCCAGGCCAGTGTATATGCCTAAACACAGGATGAATCATGTATCAAGCTGATACTATACTCTTAGTCAAAAAATGTAGCAAACTTATAGGACCCTGTTTATAGGAATTAAGAAGTCCTGCCATACTGATATATAACATCCATTCACTTCTCCTGAGAAAGGTGTGCGTGGCAAGATTCTTTATAGTTCAAAGGCATATTTTGACAAAAGGCAATGTTCAGATTGTTTTTATAAAATTGCAGTTTAGTCTGAAAAATTGTTCTACCTTGACAGTGTTTTTAACTGTAAACCTTTACAGGAGACTTTACAGATTACTTATATATACACAATTGTTTACATTTTTTATAATGATTTTCTCTTGACCGAAAGGTTGCTTCGCAACACTGTATTTGTAATCCTGTCTTTTCTCGTGCACAGTTCTGCATCATTCCAGTAGGTGGAGCGTTGTGATTAACTCTGCAAAAGAAACTTGATCCAAAGTAAAATAATTCACCACAGAGTGGATGGGGGAGAAGGGATATGATGAAGTGCACTTTGCTTAGAGGTATCAATGTCCTGTATGCGTGCTTGAAACACAAAAATCTGTATCTAGACTCTCACTCTCAATGAAAATAACTTGAAAAAAAATAGATTCTGTCAAATGGAACACTGCTTTAATCTGCTGTTATCAAGTCAAGTTTTAAATCCAAAATACCTGAGGTTATAAATTAAATGTCAAATATAATTAATTTGGCACTTGAAACATGAAGTGGATGACTGTCCTTTGAAGAAAGCCTGACAGCTTTATGTATGTCACATTGGTATCTGTTACGATGAGCTTTACATGCCAGAAAATCCTATTGTGTCATATTGCTGTTAGCTGTACCATAATTTTGTCTATGTAACTTTAAGTCTCAAAATAGTTCTTGCATTAATTGTCCGAGGCTTCTGAAAAATAATACAAATAGGTATTGTGCATCTAATCTATTGATCTATGCTAAATGCTGGTTTTATTATAAATAGAATATGCAATGTACTACCTATTGTATTACATTTTATCCTGCAAATACCTTCTCTGGTATGTGTCTGTATTTTACATATATATTATACAGATGGGGCAAATCACATGCCCTGTGCTGAACCTGGGCCCAGACCCTTTGTTGTTACGTTGGGATACAATCCTTCTACTATCTTCTGAACTGTGCAGTAACATCCACATCCCCCACGCTCTCTCTCTGCAGGGAGGTTTTTATGGTAGATATGTGCAATCTAAGATTGATTGACTCTGCTCCTTCTCCAGCCCACTTTCCCTCTGTGTCCCTCATAAACAGAATGGCCACAGCAGACCCTTTGTGCATATCATGCTTCCACCTTGCACAATGGAATTGCACTGGTTACATTGCTTATTTATTAATATATATCCATAGGGAAGTAGAGGGGGTAGGATTTGCCCTGTAGACATTTATGTTATTAGTAATGTATAGTTGTTGAAATATGGTTTATTGATGATTTTATTCCAACTCATGCAATGGAACTTTCCTAATCTAATCTTTATAATTTAGCATAGAGAATGGCAGTTTCTCTCCACTTCTGAACAAATATTTATCAAGGAATTCTGTGGAAAAAAAATGTGATAATGTAATTAGAGTATATCACACATTGAAGACTATATCATAAACAAGGAGGGTGAATTAAGGTTGCATGGGGGGCTAAAATAAGGTTGCTTACTTCTGGCATTTCCTACATTTTTTAGTGCTTGACAATGTTCTTTTAACTTTTTTGTGTTTAATACATGCACTGTGTGTGTGTGTGTGTGTGTGTGTGTGTGTGTAGGGTGCATAAAATTGCATACACCCTATATATATAGTTAGCTTCTATTTCTTTTGCTAGCTGCAACAGGTTTTGATTTCTTCTCTTCCATGCAGCAAGTTTTGTATTAGCAGTTCCCCACATTTGAAAGGTTTTAGTTGACAGCCAGGAGATAAAAAAACCCAAAATGTTCTCTTCAGTTAAAAACTTGTAAGCTAAATAAATGCATTTATGTAGATATTTTATTGGTGCCCATTGCTAAAGTACATAGAAGGTTCCTTTTGTAATTAAAATGAATATTTACACACTATAAACCTTTAAAATTGAAAGAAAAATAAGTTTTGCTTACTAACTGCATGACAACCATTCAGTAGCAACTATGGGACCCATTCTACATGAGCAACCAAAACTATGATTAAAGTAATTGAGAGTTTTGGGTGCAAAAGAAATGCATGTACACCTCTACCCCGATATAATACGACCCGATATAACACAAATATATATAATGTGGTAAACCAGCACTCTTGGGGGGCGGGGCTGCACACTCGGGCAGATCAAAGCAAGTTCGATATAATGCGGTTTCACCTATAATGCGGTAAGATTTTTTGGCTCCCGAGGACAGCGTTATATCGGGGTAGAGGTGTATTTGCAGGTGATTTCCAGGCCTGTCCCTTTCAACACTGGCAGTACAGGTGGCTCCCTAGCTAGCCAGTAGTCATCCTGCCCTGCTTGTACATCCAGTGATGAGCTGGAGCCAGTTCCCACCGGTTCACGGGAACCAGTTGTTAAATTTAGAAACCCTTTTAGAACTGATTGTAAAGGGCTTTTAAATTTAACGAAAGCTCCAGCAGCTCCCTGCCCTGCACCCGGCCCCAGCTCACCTGGCTCCAGCTCTGCCTCTGCATCCTCCTCTGAAGGCTCCCCCTCTGGGCTTCCTGCCAATTAGCTGTTAGCGCAGGAAGCCTGGGAGGGCTGAGAAGGAAGCAGCAGCTTCCTGCAGGTGAGCTGGGGCCAGGGAGCACAAGGAGGTCTGTAGGCGCCGCGAGTCTCTGGCCCCGGCCCCGGCCCCAACTTCAGCCGGGCGGCATGGCTCCGAGCCGGCCTCCGGACTCCTGCCGGCCGGGCGGCGCGGCTCCGGGCCGGCTCCTGGCCCCTGACTCCAGCCGGCCGGGTGGCGCGGTAAGGGGGGCAGGGAGCAGGGATGGGGTGTTGGATAGAGGGCGGGGGGTGGATTAGGGTCAGGATTTGGGGTGGTCACAGGGCAGGGAACAGGGGAATTGAATGGGGGCAAGGGTCCTGGGGGGGCAATCAGGAAGGACCAGGGCTGGATGGGGCGGTGAGAGGCAGTCAGAGGCAGGGGTTCCAGGGGCAGTCGGGACAGGGAGAAGGGGTGGTTGGATGGGGCAGGAGTCCCGGGGGGCCATCAGGAATAAGAGGAGGGGTTGGATGGGGTGGCAGAGGGCAGTTAGGGGACAGGGAAGGAGGTGGATGGGGCAGGGGTCCTGGGGGTGGGGTGTCAAAGAATGTGGGAGGTTGGATGAGGCAGGAGTCCCAGGGGGCAGGGCAGGAGTCCCGGCGGGTTGGGGGTGGGACGACCCCCTCGTGGAGTGAGGAGGAGGGAACCGGTTGTTAATATTTGATAGCTCATCACTGTGTACATCCCTATTTCTTCCATGGGGTGGTGGAATTGGGAATAGAAAGCAAGGTGCAGAAGTTAGTGTTGCTCTGAGCAGCACTTACTTTCATTGACTCTTCTGTTGGAAAATGTGGGTTCTCCAGAAGAGCATGCTGCCTAAAGACCAGCACCATCCCCTTCCTGTCAGATGTGCCCCTTGCTTTTCTGCAGCACTCTAACATAGAGGGTCTTATGTGGGCTGGTGTGTATGCATCATGATCTCTCTTCTCCGTCCCTGTGAATTCCATCTCTCTCCCATGCCACCAACTTTTCCTCTCATTTGGCCTGCTCTGTATTGCATAGCAAAGAATATGCTTCTAGCCCCGAATCTATGTTAAGATTTAATGCTAAGTACTGTCAAAGCTATATACTTCCAGACAATAATCAGGTGAATTCAAAAAATAACTCTAAAGTTAAGATCAATAGCCTTTGTCTTTTTGCACTGCATTAAGAAGACTTTGAGTCTGAAAGTTGGGTGGGTTTTTTTCAGGCTGTTTGAATAGCCAGGAGTTGATTTTAGCCTAAGACCATTTAAAGTGGCAGTCCTCCCACTCTACTGACAACATCCTTACTCCCAAAGTGCGGCCCCAGAAGTAGAGCAAGTGAGGTTTGTCACATTCCAGAGGAGGCTGATCTCATGTACACATATAGGCCCCAATTCAGTAAAGCACTGAAGCCTGTGCTTAATTCTGTTGGTGCTAGGGTGGCAGTAGGATGCTTTTGTCCCATCACCAAATCCACTAGCAAAACCTCACTTCTTATTTTCTCTCTCCTTTCTTCTGTTACTGTCTCTATTGGAATGCATGGTGTTACATTTGGGCCCCCAGTTAGGTTGTGATTCTGGTTTGAAGTTCAGCTGCAGAGCCAAACCTAGAAAAGGGTTTGATAACTCCAAAAACTTGTCAGCTATTTTCAGGAGATTTAGGGCCAAAGCAGAGTTGGTTTTGGATGGGAGGGTCTGATTTTGGATCATGGCCAGTTTACAACTTAAAATTTTGTTTGTTTGTTTTATATTAAAAAAAAAATCTGAGGTCCTAACAAAGATAGTTTGGTTGTTACAGAAAGGAAAATTTCAAGTGTCAGGCAATGATTGCCTCCCTCAAGGGAGAAAGATGGACTTGTGTTTAATGGACATTATCTGGATTTAGAAGAGCTGTATTCTATCATCTTTTCAGCCCACATCCCCTAGATCAAAATCACCATCACTTACCACTTTTTTGTCTTCTAGAATCAAAGATTTCATTAAAGGAAAAAAACCCCTAAAGTTGATTTGTTCCATGCAGTAAGGAAATGAGAAGAAGAGCTTAATGTTAGCCGCAGAACAGACCAAATCATAGCTAGTGTAACTCCAGTGCTGATTGACCCAACAAGCTCTTTGAGGCAAGAACAGTCTTTTTGTTCTGGTTGAACAGTGCCTAGCACAATGCGGGATTCTGGTCCAGATTTGGGGTTCCTAAGCACTTCCATAATACAAACAATTGCTAATTTCCTAGAGTAATTCCACTAATTTTAGTGGAAGTAAACCAAGACTGAATATGGTCTTGGCATAGCTTATTGGTTGTGAATGTGATATACTTAATTATAGATAATATAAGTTGTTTGTCCCGTTAGTTAGAAGAAAAAAAGTGCTAGGTTTTTCCATCTAAGTTTTTGAAAACAAACACAATTGTAACTGAATCACTGCCTGCAGGCTGTTCTTTGGGGTATGCAGTATTTGCATAATACAGACTCCTGTGCTGAAAACATGGTTATTTTCAGCATACATGCTCAGTAACGTGCTACATTACCTGGGGTTAATGCTATTCTTTATTCTATGACTGTATAGCCCATGTTGTGTTGGAGATGCATTCTGAATATACACTAGATGGCAGGAAGCTCAGTTGTATGAAAGAAACCTGGCTGGATCATACTACAGCTTTCTCTTTTGATTCTAGAAAAGATCAACTGGTCTTCCTCAAGATTTACACAGAAGTACTCTTCGATCACTATTAGATGTGTTTGTAGTCACCAGATAAGCAAATAATCTAGCCCTCTCCCCAGAGGACACCAGGCCATGTTTTCAACAGGATTGCTTTTGCCTTGTAGCCAACAAAGAGAAGATGCCTGCTCAGTAGTATCTCGATCAGTAGCAGCTGTTGTTGGGAATGAGGCTTGTATTAGAGAAGCGAATGTGTTAAAGAAGTGCTATCAGCACCTAAGGCAAACTCTGATGGCTCATCTTCAACACTGGACTCCTGTATTTGCCCTGCAGGAGATGATGGCAGCTTGTTGCAAAATTTTTGTAATATTACATCTTTCCAATGCTCTGTGTTTGCCCCAGGATGAAAGATGACCTCAATGTTTCCCTTAAATTGAAGATCTGGTTATGTTGCCAGCCCACACGGTGCTCATTCTGAAACATAGATGTTTATCCTTGGATCACTTGGGAACTATAGCAACAAAGCCGAAGATGGTGCAACTCCCATGTGGCCCCGAACACTGTCAGTATAACAGAAGAGGTTTCAGGGTTTGCATCAAACTCTTTTTTGGTGTCCTCAAGGAAAACTTGTATTTGAGGTAAGATTTGACATCAGTCGTATTCTACACGTTGTTGTCAGATGCTACCAGTGTGGTGCTCTGCTCTCTCCCATGTTGGTATCAGCTGTGTGCGTGTGTTCCCTCTGTGTGCCGTCCCAGCTTTGCGCAAATAGCTGACACAGCAGACCCGACGAGAACCCCACAATGACCACAGAGTCTAATAAGGTGCAAAGGCACGTCAGCCAGGTTTATTGCCATATAGACACAATGGCAGTTCCCTGTAGGTTTCTTAGCCTAACTCAGGGCATACTACGAGAAAGTGCCTCTTGGCAATGGACTCGGCTCAGTCAGCGGCGGGACTTTCCATTGCCCCCTCGGCCGGACAAAGACACCGCCCCAGGGATGCATTCTTATACACAGGTACAAACAAGTTACACGTCACTCCTGACGTATTGAGGTGCAACCCCTCTACGTAGTAAGGTGCTGCCTCTCACCTTGTACATGCTGGTTGGAACAAAACAACTCTATCCATCATATTACCCTTTTGCCCCTGTCATTGGGATGGGTCAGTCTGTTCCTTGTTATCTGTGTGGAATGTGCAAGTATGTGAATGTTCTGATTTCTAGTGTTCAGTACCTTTTAGGTACGCATCTTCTTGCAGCATCAGCCCTTTCCTTGCCAGCTTCTATGGGCAGGGCCTGCCTCTGGCTCACAGCTTAACTTTGCTTTATGTTAACAAAGTCTTGACCATTACTTTAGCTCGGGCCTCAGGCCTCATACCAGGCCTCTGATACCAAGGTTTATATCTTAGGACCTCCTCTTACTACACACGTAAGACACAGTTGAGTCTCAGAGAGCTCTAACACATGACCAATTAAAAAAATAAAAAACTAGTTTCCTTCCATTATTTGTCCTATTTGACATTGTTTGAAGTACCCATGTCTTGCTTTTATCTACTCAAGAAGCCTACTCAGTGTAAAGTTTTAACCTGCCACATTTGGGTTTCCTGCCAGAGCATGTGTGGTGAATTGTTACATCTGTTCCAGCTTCTGTTTATAACTGTTGTAGTCTTTTAGTCTATTTCTACACTACAGTAAGAACCACATCTTAGTATGGTTCCTGGTTAGGAAGCGTTTGTCCTAAGGATTTTAAGGAATCTCCCAGAGTTACAGTTTGTTTTTTTAACCACTGGGTCATCTAACTCTGCACAGAACAGATCTATGCAACATGGTGATGAGATTCTCTAAGAACTACCTGCTGCCAGCTGTGGAGCTGCACCAATGGAGAATTATATCTGTATGTCAACTTAGACTGTCTTATTCATCTGATGTGATGTTTGGGATTTCTGAGAGTTACTGTGGGAAAAATCCCACTTTGAATGAAAGGACTAGAAATTAGAGAGATTAATCTCGATGTACAAATCATAGGTACCTCTGAATACAGCAGCTGTGAGTACCTTACTGACTTACATTGGCACTGCTGAGCACCATGTCTCTGTACTGTACCACTATGATGCTGCACACCTTTGTGTACAACTAATTGCCAGCCCTGAAACACAAAGGTAGTATTTCTGGTGATAACCTGGAGAGAACCTTACAACATCAGCCTGTGCTAGTTGGCCAGTTACATGAAGTTGCTCTCAGGAGTTCCTCAGTTCAGAGGCCCATTTCATAAAATGGCATTAGTTGAAATTCATCAAGGCAGGCATTGCTTATACCACTTCGGATGAGATTCTGTATCATCACTACCTGTTTGCTGTAAATTGGCTCTGCTGCTGTCTTTACAGTCTCTTGGCTACTTACTTTCAGATGTCAAAGGCCTCATGACATAGCACTATTGCAGCTGCCTAGCTTTTGGAGAACCCAGTGACTAAATCAGTAGGAAAGGAAAGATAACATCCATCAATCTTTATGAGAAATCTTTTTCTCCTGACATCACTGACAGAATCCCAGTTTACTAGGTCAAGCCTGTCACAGGCTGCTCTCTACTAACCTGCTTTGGGCAAATCTGGAGATTAGTTCTGCCCAGTTAAGCATCCTCTTTCTTCTCTTCCACCAGTGCAGCTCTCCTCCAGCTCATGGAGTTGCAGTACTGCTGCTCCATGACTCAGCCTTCCAGCCAGGTCACATTGATTTTCCTTTTTTGGGCGAGTCTTCTAAAGATCCTCTGTACAAGCAGCATCAGACAGTCCTCACATCCACTACCCTGACTATGTCACTTCTGCAGTGACTCTACCAACTTCCGAGTCACTACTCCAAGCAACACCACACTGCAGTGGATGGTAGGGGAATCCAGGCCCACACTCTGGGTTCCAGTCCACAGCCCTATAGCAAGCAGTTAAGGTCTGGGACTTCATCTGCCCTACTGCTCTCTTCCCTAGACTATTTCCTACAGTGCTTCTTTAAGCTTTTCCTTTATCAGCCTTCCTAGTCAGACCTCTCTCTCTCTTAGGCCTCCTAGGTAAACCCTTTCTCATGAAGCAGCAAAGAATCCTGTGGCATCTTATAGACTAACAGACGTTTTGGAGCATGAGCTTTCGTGGGCGAATACCCACTTCGTTGGATGCATGTAGTGGAATTTCCAGGGGCAGGTATATATATGCAAGCAAGAAGCAAGCTAGAGATAACGAGGTTAGTTCAATCAGGGAGGATGAGGCCCTGTTCTAGCAGCTGAGGTGTGAAAACCAAGGGAGGAGAAACTGGTTTTGTAGTTGGCAAGCCATTCACAGTCTTTGTTTAATCCTGAGCTGATGATGTCAAATTTGCAGATGAACTGAAGCTCAGCAGTTTCTCTTTGAAGTCTGGTCCTGAAGTTTTTTTGCTGCAGGATGGCCACCTTAAGATCTGCTATTGTGCGGCCAGGGAGGTTGAAGTATTCTCCTACAGGTTTTTTTATATTGACATTCCTAATATCTGATTTGTGTCCATTTATCCTTTTCCGTAGAGACTGTCCAGTTTGGCCAATGCACATAGCAGAGGGGCATTGCTGGCATATGATGGCATATATTACATTGGTGGACGTGCAGGTGAATGAACCGGTGATGGTGTGGCTGATGTGGTTAGGTCCTGTGATGGTGTCGCTGGTGTAGATATGTGGGCAGAGTTGGCATCGAGGTTTGTTGCATGGATTGGTTCCTGAGCTAGAGTTACTATGGTGCAGTGTGCAGTTACTGGTGAGAATATGCTTCAGATTGGCAGGTTGTCTGTGGGTGAGGACTGGCCTGCCACCCAAGGCCTATGAAAGTGTGAGATCATTGTCCAGGATGGGTTGTAGATCCCTGATGATGCGTTGGAGGGGTTTTAGCTGGGGACTGTATGTGATGGCCAGTGGAGTCCTGTTGGTTTCTTTCTTGGGTTTGTCTTGCAGTAGGAGACTTCTGGGTACACATCTGGCTCTGTTGATCTGTTTCCTTATTTCCTCGTGCGGGTATTGTAGTTTTGAGAATGCTTGGTGGAGATTTTATAGGTATTGGTCTCTGTCTGAGGGGTTAGAGCAGATGCAGTTGTACCTCAGTGCTTGGCTGTAGACAATGGATCGTGTGGTGTGCCTGGGATGGAAGCTGGAGGCATGAAGGTAGGCATAGCAGTCGGTAGGTTATGAGTTCCTATCTAACTTTACCTCAGGGAGAAAGAATCACATACTGTTGCCAGTCCCCCGGCTTTATAGAAGCCATTGCCTATTCCCTCACAGGTGAGCTTCCTTCTAACTTGTGATCTCCACTCAGCCTTACATCTCCCCTGTTTGCAGCTTAATTGGCTGATTGGGCCCACCTGGCCTAATTCAACATCTTTCACCCATCACACAGCCATTTTTGAAGTTTATATAAATACTTTCTGATATGACAGAAAGTGGCCACAAGACAACACTGGAACAAATTTATTTATTTCACCAAGACATTAATAAAACTAGAAGACATCCTTCACCCTACCCCCTAAAAATGGGAAAGTGAAGAGAAAAATAATCAATAAAGCTATGGCAGTATAACTAAATGTGTGTGTGTATAAATATATATATATAAAGTTGAAACCTCAGACGTGAAGAAAGAGAAATTCAGGATGCCTCCTCTCTATCGAGCTACCATACTTATATGATAGATTTCAAAACTTCTGCTGTTTTGAGATGTTTCATGTGTTGCATAAGGACAATTACAGAGGATAGCAGGAGACAAAACAAGGCTGAATGAAACATGGAGCATATGACTAAAGGAAAAAAGATACAATCTGCATTTATTTATATGGTAATTTTACAGGGTTAATCCATAGTGAAGCTCCTTGAAACAAATGCTTATAGGAAAAATAAAAGTGTCATGTCTCTGCATTTTGCTCTTTATATTTTAATTTAGTCACTAGAGCAGTAGCATTCAACCTTTAAAAAGCACTTGAGCAAAAGAAGCACTCGATCATTAAGTCACAAAGTAATCAAACATATTTAGAATACAAAACTATCAATAAAGATTTTGGTGATGTGGTAATTATTCCATATTTTCCCATTAGAGCAACTTTTTAAAGCTAAAATATGATCACAATGGGCATCATCATGTACTTTAGTTAGCTTCCTGTGTAAATACACATTCACTCATCTGCTTATGTGTCTGTTTGTCTTTGTGAGAATATGTACATGTGAGTATAAGTCTGTGTGTTTGAAATTGCCGGTCCCTCCACACAAGAAAATGGCTGTACTGACATCAGCATACCACATGATGCATGTTACAGGACATCACGTGATACATTACTCAGAACTGAAAGAGAACCACTTGGAAATCTAAGAGGAGCTACAAAGTTGAGAACCTCAGGTTGAACAACATTGCACAAAAGCTTCACACTTTTGGGCACTGGTTTAGTAGTGTCAAAACAGAGCCACAAACAGGAAATTATCCTCTCCTGCAGTTCATCTTCCAAAACATGCAGCTTCTCTGGGTTTTTTGTTTTGTTTTGTTTTTGATCACTAATTCTTTTGAATAATTTCCCTTTCTCCAAATAGTCCATGATGCTATAATTACCAGCTCTTTATTTTCTGTGCATGGATAGGGTAAGATAATGGAGGGTGTTGGTGTTGAGTAAAGGAAGAAAGTATTATGCATAAGAAGGAGGTTATAGTTATAGGGAACAGTGTGTTGTTCAACATATCAGTGACATTTTGAAAAATTTGCTTTTAAAATTACCTGAGCACACAATCTGAGGCACTGTAATTGGTTTTTACTCCACAGGGGCTCACAGGGGACCAGGTAGTAGTTTATAAAATATACACAGAGATCAAAGTGGTTTGAAATTCAGACTGATTTTCTATCTTTTTTTTAGGGTGGGGGAGAAATGAACAGACCTTCAAAACACTTTCATTTAAGGCCAGTTCCTGCCAGCAAGGGAAATTTAATCCACTCAAACCACCAAGTACATTTATTCATTAAAGTAATCAATCAGTAGAAATAGGTTTTTCTTTTTATACATTAAATGGCAAAAATGATGAGTTCATAAAAATGTCAAGAAATTTTCATCCCAGCTATCTCTTTTATTTGGTCAGCTGTCTTCAAATGTATTATCCCATTTGTGGGAGTCCTACTTATTCTGTCTCTCTCATAGAAAGCAAGTATTGAGTACTATACAGAGATTAACTTTAAGTAGAAAATATAGAGAATGTCAAACATAGCAGAAATCATGATACCTGCTCTTTTGACTGGACACAAAAGCATCAACAGTTGTAAATTTCTGAATATAGTACAGTAGCAGCATTACATTAATACATCAGTCACTGCAACTTTTTGTTAACATTTGCCAGTGCCTACAAATTTGTCAGGATCTGTGTCCCTTTCCCTTATGAGTTGGCTTCCTTCATTTTGAAAAATGAATGCTTCAGAAGAAGTTATGCATGTCCCTTGCTTATCATCATTTGATAACCATAGACAATGTTGCAATCATCATATTACTGTACTATTTATAATGCACGTTTTTTCTTGGAGATCTTTTTATATAGAATTGTGAGTAAAAATGTCAACTGTACATTTACAGGATGAAATCAAATGACATGTATTTTCTGGATATACCATAAAGACTACTTATCCTCATTTCAGTTTGGGGAAAGTGGAATAAATTTCAGATTGTTCTTCAAGTGCTTGTTCATAGATATATTCCACTCTATGAGCGAATGCATTCAAGACAGGATTCTTTTTGCCAGTAGTGTCCATTGGGGCTATGCCTATGCTATGAGTGCCCTCAGGTGCCCCCACCCTTCGAGGGCACAAAGTGGGGCCAACTGACTCTTACCATCTGTGGTGGCAAGACAAAACTGAGGAAACAATGTCCCTGATTTTTGCACACTTATTATTACAACTGGAATTTTTGAAGATTAGTAGTTATCTGGTTAGCTTAGGATAGTTTTTTTATTAGGTTTCCGTTCCAGGTGGTTTTTTCACTCTCTTTTAGTTACCGGGTACTGGGCTTCAGCACTATTGGCTGAACAAAATTCACCTGAGTTCAAATACTGCCTCTCTAGCAAGGCAGCTAGTTTTCTGGTCATGTGAGTGCTATAACTGCCTGTGAAGCCCCAGCACCTCAGAAATTCTCCTCTGCTACTTCCATTTCTAAAGCCTCTTCATCAGCAAAATAGGGTGGAACACAACACAGCTCTTCTAAAAAACAGAAGGACAGGTCTCCATTTAAGAAACCTGTTAAAAAAAAGAGACATTGATTGCCACGTCTCTTCTCACTAGGGTAGCACAAGGCCTGACCTAAGTCCCTGTGACTTGTGAAAATATCTGTAGAATCACAGAAATGTGGGACTGGAAGAGACCTTGAGAAGTCATCAAGACCAGCCCCCTGTGATAAGGCAGAACCAAGTAAACCCAGATCATTCCTGACAGGTGTTTGTCCAACCTTTTTCTTAAAAATCTCCAATGATGGGAACCTCCCATGGAAGCCTACTCCAGAGCTTAAATACTCTTCTAGTTAGAAGGTTTTTTCCTAATATCGAACCTAAATCTTCCTTGTTGCAGATTAAGCCCAATACTTCTTGTCCTACCATCAGTATGCATGGAAAACAATTGATCACCATGCTTTTTTATAATAGTCCTTAACATACCTGAAAACCATTTTCAGGTCCCTTCTCAGTCGTCTTTTCTCAAGATCACCCATGCCCATTTTTTTTAACCTTTATCATATATCAGGTTTTCTAAACCTTTTATCATATTTGTTGGTCTCTTCTGAATTCTCTTCAATTTATCCACATCTTTCCTAAAATGTGGCACCTGGAATTGAACACAGTACTCCAGTTGAGGCCTTAGCAGAGCCAAGTAGAGTGGGACAGTTACCTTCTGTGTCCTACATACAATACTCGTGTTAATACACCCCAGAATGATATTAGCCACTTTTGCAACTGTATCACATTGTTGACTCATATTCAATTTGTGATCCACTATAACTTCCAGATCTTTTATAACTTTTCAGCAGTACTATTGCCTAGCCAGTTATTCTCCATTTGGTAGTTGTACATCTGATTGTTCCTTCTGTGTGACATACTTTGCACTTATCTTTATTGAATTTCATCTTGTTGAATTCATAGCAGTTCTCTAATTTGTCAAGGTTGTTTTGAATTTAATTCTGTCCTCCAAAGTGCTTGTAATCCCTCCTTCCTTGGTGTCATCTGCAATTTTTAGAAGCATACTTGGCCTCTTAATATTCATCACAGGTTTTCTTCACATCAGGATAGTTTGAAGTAGTGCCTTTACTATTGTCTCCTTGAGAAATTGCCAGGTTCCGTGAACTCCTTTTTCCCTTAGATTTTCTTACCTATCAGTTTCCTGAGTTTGTTTAAAATTAGCTTTTTTTAAAATCCATTGTCCTTATTCTGCTGCTCCTACACCTTCCTTTCCTTAGAATAATAAAATCAATCATTTCATGATCACTTTTACCCAAAATGCATTCCATCTTCTGATTCACCTCCAATTTCTCTCAGTTGGTCAGACTCAAGTCTAAAATGGCAGTCCCCTGGTTACTTTCTCCATTTTCTGAAACAGAAAGCTGTCTCTGATACATTACAAGAACTTAATGGAAGTTTTGTATTTTGTCTTATTACTTTTCCAACAGATGTCTGGATAGTTAAAATCCCTCATTACTACCAGGTCATATATTTTGGATACTTTTGATATTTGTTCTGCAAATGACTTTTGTACCTCCTCTTCCTGATTTGGTGGCCTATAGTAGACTGCTACCACAGCTTCACTCCTATTTTTACCCCTTTTATCTTTACGCAGAAATTTTCAACTGGTCTGCCCCTCACCTCCTTCTGGACCTCAGAACAAGTGAATTCTTGATGTATAATGCAGTACCTCCTCCCTCTATCCTGCTTGTCCTTCCTGAACAAGTTGTACACCTCTATACCAAGATTCCAGTCAAGAGATTTTTCCCACTAAGCCTCTTTGATACCAATTAAGTAATAATTTATCTTATGGACTGATACTTCCAGTTCTTCCTGTTTATTCCCCATACTCCTTGCATTTGTGTACAGACATCTAAGATGTTGAGCAGATTCCCCCGTTTATTTCCCTCTTGTTGCTCCCATGATCATATTGTAATTCTAACATCTAGCCTCTGTTAAGGTGCCTTTTTATGTGTACCTTATGGGCTTTTGTCATCTGTCTCCTTTGAACCTAGTTTAAAGCCTTCCTCATTAGGTTGGTGACTCACTATGCGAAGATATACTTCCTATTTTGGGTCACATGGACCCCTTATTTTCCCAGCAGTCCTCTTTTCCAGAACAGCATCCTGTGGTCAAGCAAGTCGAAGCCCTTCTCTCGGCACCATCTATGCTGGCATGCATTCAACTCCAGAATGCACATATCCTTGCCTGGGCCTTTACATCAATTCTGGTCTCAGTGCACCGATACTGGCTAAGGAGCACCCTCAGGTGGTCTCTACTACTGTGGCACTGCCTGTGAGCACTTGGTACCAGTGTTGACAGCTCTTGCTCTGGTACTGACAACCTTGGTACCAACATTGTCGGCACAATCTATTCTACTACTGAAAGTCTCAAAATTGCTGCATACAGTAGTGGCTTGAATTAGCATGTGGCTCCAACAGCCCATGTGAATGCCATCACTGCTGGGATTTAGAGTCACTCTCTGGCCCAAAAAATATTTAATTATGTATACTAGATGGAACAGCTTCAACAAGAGAGAGTGACAGAGACTAACCCCAGAATAACCAGGGAACTTACCTCTCATGGAAGAGCTAGGTTCAATTCTCTGTTTGAATCCGAGAGAGTAGGGACTTGAACCTGGCTGTCCCACGGTTCAGGGCTGAATGCCCTAACCACTAGGCTATTGGCTAGTTTGGGAGTGGTCTCTCTGACTAGAAATTCCATCCTGGACTTGAAAAACCTTCCTGACAAAGTTTTATTCAAAATGGATACATTTCCACAAAAAGTTTAAGGTTTGGTGGATCAGCATTTTCCAATGAAAAATCATTTAATCAAAAAATTCCCAACCAGCGCTACCTCCAGCATATGAGAGCATAAGAACAGCCATACTGTGTCAAACCAGTGGTCCATCTAGCCCAGTATCCTGTCTTCTGACAGTGGCCAATACCAGATGCTTCAAAGGAAATGAACAGAACAGGGCAATCATCAATGATCTATCATCCAGTCCCAGCATCTGGCAGTCAGAGGCTTAGGGACACACAGAGCAGGGTTTGCATCCTTGACCATACCATCTTGGACCTAATGTCCATGAACTTAATTAGTTCTTTTTTGAACCCTGTTCTAATTTTGGCCTTCACAATATTTCCTCATAGACTCATAGACTTTAGGGTCAGAAGGGACCAATATGATCATCTAGTCAGACCTCCTGCACAAAGCAGGCCACAGAACCCTACCCATCCACTTCTATAACAAACCCCTAACCTATGTCCGAGTTATTGAAGTCTTCAAATTGTGGTTTGAAATTGTGCAGAGAATCCACCAGCAAGTGACCCATGCCCCATGCTGCAGAGGAAGGCGAAAAACCTCCAGGGCTTCTGCCAATCTGCCCCAGAGGAAAATTCCTTCCCGACCCCAAATATGGTGATCAGCTAAACCTTGAGCATGTGGGCAAGACTCACCAGCCAGCACTAGGAAAGAATTCTCTGCAGTAACTCATCCCATCTAACATTCCATCACAGACCACTGGGCATACTTATCTGCTGATAATCAAAGATCAATTGCCAAAATTAAGCTATCCCATCATAGCATCCCTTCCATAAACTTATCAAGCTTAGTCTTAAAGCCAGATATGTCTTTTGCCCCCACAGTCCATTAGTTCCACAGGTTTACTGTGCATTGGGTGAAAAAGTACTTCCTTTTGTTTGTTTTAAACCTGCTGCCTATTAATTTCATTGGGTGACCACTGGTTCTTGTTTTATGTGAAGGAGTAAAGAACATTTCCTTATTAACTTTTTCCACACCATTCATATCCCATTTTAGTTGTCTCTTTTCCAAGGTGAATAGTCCCAGTCTTTTAAATTTCTGTTCATATGGAAACTATTCCATACACTTAACTTCTGTTGCCCTTCTCTATACCTTTTCCATGTCTAATATATCTTTTCTGAGATGGAGCAACCAGGCTGCATACAGTGTTCAAGGTGTGGGCATATCATTTATATAGTGGCATTATGATATTTATTGTCTTATCTATCTCTTTCCTAATGGGTCCTAATTTTCTGTTAGCTTTTTTGACTGCCACTGCACACTGAGTGGATGTTTTCAGAAGACTATCTACATTGACTCCAAAATCTCTTTCTTGTGTGGTAACTGCTAATTTAGACCCCATCATTTTGTATGTATAGTTGAGATTATGTTTTCCAATTACTTTGCATTTCTCAGCACTGAATTTCATTAGCCATTTAGTCCATGCTTGAATGTCACCAAGAGTGGAATTTGTATGGAGAAGCATTAGAAAAAGGAATGGTGAAAGAAGTTTGGTCCACATATATTTTATAACCCACATTCCATGCTGCTATGGAGTCTTTTAACATCTGGATTCTGTACTGGCAAAGGAACTGAAGGTTGGTTGGCCACACTCTGCTCTTTATGCCCTCAGCTGGTTGTGCAGTGAAGACATTCAGGGCACAGGTCTGGCCCTAACAAACACTTCTGATCAAAAGATTCTGATCTCTAGATCATGGGGTCCACCTAGAATGGCATATACATGGAAAATACATCTCAAAGAACCACAGTTACTATAAGGTAAGTATTTGTTCTTTTCCTATTTTAATATGTGGGTTAGGAATTTTGCTATCAAAGTTACTGTAGTAACAGATATTAAATGAATCTGCAAAATCACTGAGAACAAGATAGCTTAAGAAAATGAATCATTAAGGGACCAATTCTGCTTCCATTCTAGTCAATGGAAGGAGGAAAGCCTACTGAAATTGATGTTTTTTTCTACTTAAAATAATTATACAATACTAAAACAGAATAGTGTGAGAACTTTTAAGCTGTTTGATGAAACACAGGTCAGATTCTCAGCAAATGTCTGTAATGGACTTGTGCCAATTTACACCAGATGATCTGGTTGTCAGTGTCTTATCTCAAACCCTGTGTCTGTGTTGGTTGACATATGAATTATGGGGCAAATGCATCCCTGCAGAAAATTCATTCATTTCAGAAGTGTTAGGGAAGAATTTGTTTCATTTTATTTAAAAAAATACAAATAAACTTTCAGAGTGAATTTAATTCATTTCCATCAGTTATTTTTGCAAGGATATGTAAGGAGAAAGGGAAGATATCAGTGAACTCTAGCCAATGAAATCAGTGGAGATCATTATTATTTGTATTACCAGAGCACCTACAGTCCAAGACTGGAGCCCCGTTGTGCTAGACGTGGTCCAAACATGGCTTGTCTACATGGTGTGGGAATGTACACCAAAGGTGGGTAAATTGTAGAGCACTCTAAAATGCTGCTCTCTAACTGCCCTATATAGACCTGCTGATGCATTCAAAAAGGTTTCTATTATTTGTTAGTACTGTACTGTAGTACTATTTCAAATGGGGCTATATCAGTATGCACTAGGTACCTTTTAGAGCACATCAGCAGGGTCTACATGGGGCAGCAGAGTACGTTTTAGAGCGCTCTGCAAATTACAACCCTCTGGTGCTCATTGCTGCACCATGTAGACAAGCCTATAGTGAGACACAGTGCCTGCCCCAAAGAGCTTACAAAATAAACAGATGAAAGAGACAGGGAGTATTAGCATTCCCATTTTACAGATAGGAACTGAATCACAGAACGACTGGGACAGGTTTTTAAAGATATAGGCACCTAACAAGGCAGACAAGCATCTAGCGAGATTTTGAAAAGTGCTTAGGTATCTAACTACCTTTGAAATTAATGGGAATTAGTTGCTTTTGAAAATCCCATTAGGTATCTATCTGCATCTTCCAGTGCCTAAATATCTTTAAAAATCTGGTCCTAAAGGCTTTGCCCAAAGTCACACAGGAAACATATAGTTTCCTGAATTCCAGCTCCAACACCATTGTCCCTCTCACCTATGACACTAGGTGTCCTGATGCAGTTGTGTAATATGTAGTGGGAAAAGGGAAAGGACCTGCTGGAGAAACAGAGGCCCAGAATGCTGGCTGAGACCAGAAATAATCCTTAAGTGCTACTATTATAGAAGGAAGTAACATCCCACTTGACTAGGGTTTAGGATGTGGCAAATGATATAGCCTCCAATGTCAGAATCAGAAAAAATAATATTACATATTTGTTACTCTATGAAAATTTTGCCATAGGCTTCTGTTTTTCATTTTTATTTTGCAATATATCCCCTCTTCTTATATCCATTTTGGTACAGACTTCTCACATAGCATGATCTTCTTGTGCTCACTGAAGAGAATGGAATGTAGGATCTATTTTTCCTGGATAGACAGACAGCCTTAACACATCTATGAAAGAACAGAACTCAGATGCTGGACCTGAGGCAGACTGGCAGTTGCTCCTTCATCTTCGTCATAAACCTCACTGATTCTGCAAAAGCTTTAATTTTTAGCTATATATATTACATATATACCATATATGGATTCAGAATAATTACATATTTAAAAAAAATTCAAAAGAAATGCAAAAGTGAAATAGGGATATAGGTAAAATTCATTATCCAAAGCATAATGACAATTGTCTGATGCCTCAGAGATAAGTGAAACAATCCATAATGCATCAAGCCAAATATACCACTGATTTGATGCGGGACGAGATGATGGTGGCGGTGGTGGGAAATCTTACTGCTGCGTCTTACTTTCAACCGATTTACACCCTGAAGCTTGAGGTTTGATTATCTCTATAACTGTTTGAGCTTGAATAGCTGTGAAATAATAAATAGCAATAATAATAATAATAATATATCAGTATAGTACCGGATACAATTCTTCTTAGGCAAGTCTGACATCAACTTAAACTCTGATCCATAAGTCCTGATGATGCAGAACTGCAAGTTGACAAGTTCAGTTAGTAGAAACTTGAAAGGCAAATGCTGAATCATTAATGCCTCCAGCGAATAAAGGGATAGGATATTATAGGGTATCTACATTTTCATTAAAAACATTACTATCAAGTGATATAAAAAGCAGTAAATAATATTGCAATCAATAAGAAGTGGTGTTTACATAATGCCTTTCTCTCATCACCCGTATGAAGTACGGAGATAGTCTCAGATTTTACTCTGAATTTTCTGGATTTTGTAAGCTTAAATTTACTATTGTTTTAATGCCTTCTGTAGTTCATCAGTAGAGGGTGCTCAGCACCTTGCAGGACTAGGCCCAAAGGATGGAAGCAGTCTAATGTGACCACTCCAGAAACATGCTGCAATAATATCAGGGAAGGATCAGGAAGACAATCCTTAGCCCTGAGCACTATATACAAATGAAATAGGGGTTATTGGGGGGCAGCATAATTCATTAAATGTTCCTTCTAAATGTAAACCACCAAATTCCCTTGACACAGTCAGCTTTTGGATCTGCAGTCAGGCTGTGACATAAAAATGATATTAAAATAAGTGTAAACTTAAATTAATAAAAGCTAGGAAGTTCAGTGTTAAAGCTCTGATATGCCAAGGCAGAGTATTGTAATTGATATGGCCTTTCAAATGGCCTCTAAGAACAGTGGCTGATCTTACAATAATGGACTAGAGTCTCAGCTGGTGTAAATCAGTGCAGCGCTACTTACTGCTGCATAGCTACACCAATTTATGCCAGCTGAGAATCTGGTCCATGAACTGCAATAATTAGTTTAAAATATTTGCATGAGAATATATGTATGGTTCTTTCTTTTTTTTCTTTCCTTTGAGTATCTTTTTCTTCTAGTGTTTTTCTATTTCTGAACAATCAAATAATGTGGCTTGTTAATTGAATAATAACTTATTTTAAGGAAGTGTGTGAAGAGGTCAGAGCATGAGTCTGGGAATTAGGACTCTTGTTCTATGTAGAGATAAGGCACTTATGTGGCTCCTGTTATTGTAGTATCTGAGCACCTCACAATCTTTAATGTATTTATCCTCACAACACTGCTGTGAGGTGGGAAATGCTGTTATTCACATTTTTAACAGATGGAGAATGTAGTCATAGAAAGCCTAAGTGACTTACTCAAGGTCACATAGGAAGTCTGTGGCAGAGCAAGGAACTGAACCCAGTTATTTATCCCCCAGTTTACTCAATATAAAATGGTTAAAATAATCCATGTCTACCTCATGGGTTGTTGAATGAAACGCTCTATACACATGCAAAGGTTATAGATTTTTTAATATTATTTGTTGCTTTTGTAACTTTTTCTCAGTTGTCATGATTTGAATGAAAGTTATTGTTCCTGATAACCTCAAGGTGGGGGACAATTACAAAACAAGTTCATTCTGAAGTCTAGCATAAAACACTATGAGCTGAGAATACAGAAATTCCCCACAGGAGACTGTAAAAAAATACTTGAATTATATATGCGTCTGAATAGAAGGAAATAATCCTTTCCACAAGAATTGCATGCAAGTTTGCTTTTACTTATTATTTCAATTTTTTTTCTTGTGAAGGGGTGTCAGAATTCACATACCTTAAAAATGCATCACGTTGATCAATTTCTCTTGGACAAGATCAGTGGAGTTGAATCAGAGCTGAAGTAAACAGTTGTACATGCGTGCACCAGGGTGGAGTGTGGCCTGGAGATTTTAAAATGCTGATTATCATATAAATTTACACTTAGACTCTTTCAAAAATTCTGATTACATTTTGAATTACAAACAATACTTAGCTATATTTAAAAATGATTACTATACCAACAATGCAATAATCCTGGCAAGATCTAGGTAGGTCCCAGTCCCTTTGTGCCACCATAGCATTGCAAAGAAGCTAGAGAGGATCAGAGAATCTGACCCTTATTGTTTATTCTTTCATTTAATTTAGTGGAATAAAAATGTAAGCATTTGCCCTTCTTCTAAAAATTTTTTTCTTACAGAATTCATGCAGGGTTAGCTAGGTGACTATATAGACATCCAGAGTCAGTTGTATACAATGCTATCCTATTTCATAAACTGTTTATTTAGTTAACCCAGGGTCACTGTTTCTTGCTTTCCAGACACTTTGGTATGACAAAGTTCTTGGGGCTTAGAGTCTTTGATTGGAAGAGGCTCACATACGTCCTTAATGGATCTCACGGTACAACACCCAAAGCTGAAAAGTCACTTCTTTCAGGTAGTCAGTTTAATAAACTTCCTGGGCCAGATCCTCGGCTGCTATAAATCAGTATAACTTGGAGCTAAGGATTGGCCTATTGGTGGTGACCTGGCACCTGACCCCTTGTGGCTGAGCTGTGCTCTGGCACTGTGTAGTGATGCTTAGAAATTTCCCATGAAAATGAAACATTATATACCACTTCGTGTCAGGTACTCTGTATTTCAAATTGGTGGAACAAAGCATGTTATTTCTACTTAGTGGGAAGAAACCAACATTATTATTTCTACTGCTCTAATGTCAGGACTTTTTATTTCTGGTAGGATGACCACACAGGCTTCCATAACCAATAAGCCAACATCCACCCCCATGAAAAAACTTGGCCAGTCTGAAACACATTAGAACACACACAACAAAACTGACTCCAGGCTGCAGTTAGAATAAAAATGTCTATTCTGCTGATAGCAGTGGGTGGAATTTGCGTAAAAACAACATTTTCTGACACATGAACAACCTCTGGATTTTCTCCAGTTCACCAGATGATGTGAGCAGAAAAGCAGTCTGTAAACTAAATTTTAAGAAAACCAGTGCACACACATGACTTGTTTGTAGTACTGTAAAATAAAATACAGCTGACAATTGATGTATAGATACATATGGCCAGCCTGGTCTCCTCAATCCCAAAGGGGAAATCCCCTGAAAGAGAATAGATAATATGTCCATGGCTCATGCTCAGGATTGTGAGGAGCCGCTTTAGATTGAAGCTAGGACTCCTTCGAAATCTCACTGAGAAAGGAGCTGAGGTGATGCACTGAATGAACACTCTCGCTCTGCCCCATTCCTGGCCAAAACTACCCACTGTTTTGGCCTGCCCTGCTCTCTAGCCCCTGCTTTGCTCCCCAACACTGCAACAGCTTCCTCCCGCCAACAGATTTTCTCTTTCATTGTCTCCAGACCAATGGCTATTCTAGCAGAAAATGGCACAGATCCAGGGGGACACTGTGGACCATTGAATTTATTCACAGTAAATAGATAAATAAGAGGCCATATTCTCAGTTAGTGTAAATCAATATAATTTCACTGACATGGATTTCCGCTAGCTAAGGACCTGGCCCATAGATTTTTTCGGCATATGCAGAATTTATTTACCTTGATGGGGAGAAAATATATTAAATATTTACTCTTGTCTTCATTGCTCATGAGCTGAACTACTGCCAAAAATAAATAAATAAAAGTCCCCACCAGTTGTGAAAATGACAATAAATAAATAAATAAATAGATAAATCAGGTTTTCGTGGATACACTAACAGCTAAAGTCATTTTTTTATCCTCTGTAACTTTTCTGTGAGAAAATAAAATGCATGGGAGGAAAACTGTAATTTCACTATGGAATGTTGTTGTTTTGTCTGTGGAAAGGACATTTGTCTGTGACTATGGTCATAGGTGCTGGAACTAGAGGTACTGGGGGCACTGTTACACCCCCCTTAGCTTGAAGTGGTTTCCATCATATACATGGTTTAGAGTTTGGTACATTAGCTCTCAGTACCCCCATCATACAAGTTGTTCCAGCACCCCTGACTAGAGTGATCTTCTGTCCCAGCTGACAATCTGGTTTAAAGGGTAGAAGACGAAAGGCAGGTGGAATTTCATTTATATTTTGCCACTTATATAAAGCTGGGCTAATTGGAAGAAATGGTAAAATTTCACATTGGATCAAATGTTCAAATGCTCATAAAAATATTGATCTGTCATGAGATTATATTTAATGCCTCACTTTAACCTGTGAATCCACAATTTAATCTTTTGAACAACATGCTATTGATAAGTAGATCGCAATCTAGTCCAATAAATTCCATGAAAACGATTTAAGCTTTGTTTTTGTACGTGCCTGTGTAAAGTTTACATTGCTTATAGGTACTGGGGGCCACATTTTGAAAGGGCCTCTGATGTATGCACATGTGCTTGTTTGTATATGTAAGATCAATATCTAATGAATGCCAATCCAGAATAAGACCTCAGCTGTATCATCCGGTACCCATCTGTTTAATGTAATGGATCTGAGGCTGTTGCACACCCAATCTGAATGTGATATTGGGGTTGAAGCAGCTCAAATTCCATTATGAGTTAAAGTATTCACTTCTGAATCTGTGATGAGTAGTGACAGCAGACTAAGATCCAGTGCAGTGGCTCATCATTGAGGGTCATAGGACTGAAAAGCACTGACTGCCTTCAAGCTAAGAGCTGAGAATGCTCAGTATTTGTTAGGAAGTGTTCAGTTTGTCACAGCATCAAGCCCTTAAATAGGGAAAGAAAGCCTAAAATAATATCACAACAGTCTAATTTACCAGTAGTGGCAAACCACTGGTGTATTAAAATAAGAACAAGTACTCTCACCATTTGCACATATCTAAAATTCAGAGCAATGCAAACTTTGATTTAGAACTTGTTCTCAACACTCTCTGCAGGTTGTGTTCCTTTTCCCTTCTTTGTTGTGATCTCTCAAGTGGCCAGCTGAGGTCACTGTGGTACTATGTCCCAGACTGCTCTTTTGGTTGTTTTAGAAAAGCTGCCCTTTGCTGTTGGAAGAACAGGCATGACAACACATTTTTTCCCACACATAGTTTATAAAAATGGGGACTAATTGATAGCTGTAATTTTGATGGAGTTTTACCTGTAGGCAAGTTGGCAATCAAACCCATACTATTAACAGAAAGCTGATTGAATTAATGAATATAATTGTTCAAATCTACAAACTGATTCAGTCTGACTTGTAATCCATCAGTTTGTATTTCGTCTTGCAATTTTTCCCAATTTATATTTTGCTGTGTATGTACTGTAGGTGAACAGATAAAAATCTCTATAAATATAGAATTTGTAGAAGAAGGCAGAGATGGATGACTGGGAAAGAAGGATACATCTGCTATCCAGTGGAATGAAATTCATCACTGTTCAAGAATAAATGGTGAAAATGGGCTATAAAGGTATACTGATGATTTAGTGAGTGACACTACACTCTAACCCATGGTGTACAAGTGTTCTGGAGCAACCTTGGATCTCTTACTCCTTGGACTGCCTTGCTGTGGAAGCATGCAGTGTTTTTTAACTGTGTCAGTCCCAGAATATTAGAGAGAGAAGGTAGGTGAGGTAATATCTTTTATTGGACCAATTTCTGTTGGGGAAGACAAACTTTTGAGGTTTCACAGAGCTCTTTTTCAGGTCTTGGAAACATCTAGAAGTATCAGACCAGTGACTTCGTAGGCTTTCAGTTTGGTGGGTGAGATGGGCTGTGGGTGCAGCTAACTTCACGTGTGGCTGATCTGGGATTGCTGCAGTAAAATAACAATCACTCCTGTGGATGGTGGGGGTTAGGGGTGGGGTATAAGACTGTGAAAAAGCTGTCTGAAACGAAGAGATGGGTGAAAGCTCTTGGCTGCCCACTTGATGACTACACCAGTGCTGGACAGCTTCAGTCTGTTTTGCAGTAGATTTCCTGCCTTGCAGTGTGAATTCCACTGAATAGCGTTAAGCTCCTGTACAACAGACACCATTATCCATCTTATCACCCAAAAGAGTAAGTGAGGCTCAAAGGGCCCATGGAGGTATAAGGAGATGACTGGGCCATTCTCCATTATTGGGGGACTTTCCCCCTATATTGGATAAGATTTGATGTAAACTAGGTTAGGGATTGCACTGCATGGAGATCGGTTCTTATGTTTCTGTTCAAACACAGATTTCCAAATGCAGATTTCAAGGGAAAGGTCAAATAGAATCAAATAGTCAAAGCAAGTCCTGATAGGAATGGATTCACCCTCACTATATTTTGACCATCAGTTAGTGAGGATCCCAGGGCATTAATACTGAGTTCCAACAGTTAAGAGGAAGAGAAAATGTTCCAGGACAATGGCAAGTGTTGTAGAAGGTACGTACCAGAATTTTAGTAGAAGATACTGGGCTTAGGTGTAATCTCACTGGGATTAGCATTGTGCAGAAAGAAGCATTTATATAATTTCAGTGGATTTACACTAGGGATATGTTTTACCTAATGTTTTGATCTAGTGGCAGTGTGACTATAGATATGTTTACAGAGAGAACATAAACCTTTTCTCTTACAAAATCTCCCAGTTGTTGAAGTCCTTAAATCTGCTGATATCCAGTTGTCTACATGCTGTACTCTGCTTGCGGCTATATTTTCCCTCCTGCTGTCCTACGCACTCCCCTTTTTAACATGCACATGATGATAAGCTGATATCTGTGTGAGTTAGGACATGAAGTTGCATTTTTAAAGCTTAGGCACATTAGATGTGAGGACAGATTTATATCCCATTTTCTCATATTTCAGCTTTGCCTTACCTTGCTCTTACTAACATATAATTCCTTTTATTTATTAGGAGAGCATTGTGGTTTCAATGCAACATTACAAGCATGTTTCTAATATCAAGGCTTTCCTTCCCTCTCTCAAATTTTTTTATATCCTATGTCACAGCAAAGAACTTACTAATATATACTGTCTGCACAACTGTGTGTTTATCATCAGATTAGTTGGATTGGACATGTGATTTTGGAGAATATATTGCCATTGGATACACTTACTTGAGCTGTAACCTGAAGTTTAATCAATAAAAATATCAGCAATAAATTTATCTTGTTTTCCTTTTTTATACTGCAGAAATCCCTCAGTAGCAACGACTTTCAGCTGCTCCAGCAGAGATGCCTCTGTCACTTATTGAGTTCTCTGTCACTTCATAGCAACTCCCATTTTATGTTGTCCCATCTGAAATCTGTCATGCTCAAATGACCTTGAAATCTCCAGTGATTTGATTGCAAAGGAGATATCATCAGGGCTATTATGCAGATATTATCTGAATCTCCTTCAACTTCTGCAATGTATTTACACATATTTACAAATGTGAAAATAAAAATACAAAAGTTTTAAAAATTGTAAATATCACTTTATTCCAAACAGTGACAATGGAAGGGCTTGTCTGTTAGAAAGCCCACTATGTGTCAATGTCTGTAGCTCTAAAATGAAGTATTAGAATAAATGTTCAGTGAACTGGACTATCCAACTAACTTAAAAGTCTTAAATATGACCTGTAAAGAAAAAACAATTAGGATTGTGTGCTTTTTGGTTGTATTGCTTCTTTATGGTATATAATGGCTGAGAGATAAGAGGAGGGGAAAGAGGCATTGTTTTTAACCTATAAATTCACGTCCTGTGTAGCCTAGAAGAATCTGTGAAGAGGAATCTATGATAACTAATGAAATAGTAACTTCAAAAGAGTAAAGAACATGAATGCCATGCTATTTGGAAGGGAAAGGAATTTTAGTTTGACTTTTAAAACTCTATTAAATAATGCTTATTTAACTTCAATAAGTAAAGAACATTTGGGTCAAAATTCCCACATCTCCTATTATACTATTCTTGATAGATGAAATCTTGGCAAAACTCCCAGTGACTTCAATGGGGCAGGATTTTACCCATTGTTTCTAAGAGAAAAAACCCCACCCATCAGAATAGAAAACTAAACTA
The DNA here is from genome assembly GCF_025201925.1 of Gopherus flavomarginatus. Classification (NCBI taxonomy): domain Eukaryota; kingdom Metazoa; phylum Chordata; order Testudines; family Testudinidae; genus Gopherus; species Gopherus flavomarginatus. The sequence continues at coordinate 181,182,847 of NC_066618.1, forward strand.
AAATAAAAACAAAATTAAAGCAATGAATCATAATAAAGAAATAAAAAATAACACTGTGCTTATTTTTATTTGCAGGTCACCTTTAAGTATTTTTCTCAAAAGAAGCATTGGCATATCATTGGGTCAGGATTTATTGTCTGGAAGCCATTTACTCTAAATATAATACATAAATAGGGAATGAGGTGTTTTGCTAGCATAATTGATAATCAGTTTGGCCTTCCACTTTATTGTTTTCACTGAAATTTACAATTTGAAGTGGTAACTCAAATCTAGAGAAATTTATATATTGTTTACTAGTCTCTGATCAGAAATGGTGAAAGTCCTTATCTTTCTTTCCTTAATTATTTTAGGATTTTATATAGTACCAATTACTAGAGTATCTAGGCACCAAGGGACAGATTTTTAAAGGTATTTAGATGCCTAAAGGTGCAGATAAGACTTTGTGAAATTTACAGAAGAAAAATTAGTGAGAGTTAGGTTCCCACTCACTTTTTAAAATCTCACTAGATGGCCATTGACATTGTTAGGCACCTAAATACCTTTAAAGATTTGGCCCTGAGAGAACAATAATCAGTGTAGTACCAAGAGTCCATCCTTGGAGATATTTAAACCTAGAATGAACAAAGCACTAGAAAATATAATGTAAAGAGAGGAATAATCATAGGATATTAGACTAGATCAGGGGTTGGCAACCTTTCAGAAGTTGTGTGCCCAGTCTTCATTTATTCACTCTAATTTAAGGTTTCGCGTGCCAGTAATACATGTTAACATTTTTAGAAGGTCTCTTTCTCTAAGTCTATAATATATAACTAAACTATTGTTGTTTGTAAAGTAAATACGGCTTTTAAAATCTTTAAGAAGCTTCATTTAAAATGAAATTAAAATGCAGAGCCCCCCAGACTGGTGGTCAGGACCCGGGCAGTGTGAGTCCCACTGAAAATCAGCTCGTGTGCCAACTTCGGCGCCCATGCCATAGGTTGCCTACCCCTGGACTAGATGACTAGATGGAACTTTTTTGTCTTTAATTTCTTTCATTCTTTGGTAGTCAAAGGGTAACATTCGTTGTCTTCATTTTGTCATTTTTTTGGTAGAAGACTCCAAATGCATTATAAATTAACTCTGATTTGCATGACAGTTTTCTTGCATGTAATTCTAAGTATGAGCTAGAAAAACCATTTGGTTTGTGATTTATAGCTTTTATATTCAATTTTATTTGTATTAAATTTCCTTAATTCTCAATAAATTTCTGTTCCATTCATAAAACAATATAGACTTCCACCAGTGACCAAAATATACATGTGAATTCCCAGGGGTGTTAATAAAAATTTTAATACAGTGGATAAAGTCGCTTGCTTTATTTTCCAAAGGTACTGAGATATCCCAGTGATGGTCAAAGCATATGATCCAAAATAGATTAGTCAGAAAAATATTGAATTCAGAGCCTGGTGCTTTAATTTAATGCAGGGGAACTAGTCCTACACATTGTGGCTGTGGGATCGGAAGAATGCAAAAGTGAGTGCAGGAGAGTTCACCCTCTGAAACTGTGCTAAAGCCCTGTTTCAGCAAGGTACTTCAGCACGTTTGACTTCAGGCATGTTAGCAGTCCCATGAAGTCAATGGGACTATATGTGTGCTTTAAGTATAAGCTTAAGTGCTTTGTTGAACTGGGGCCTAAATTCAGTTTGGATAGACCCCAGGCTTTGGCATTTCACATTAGTATTTGGTGTGATTGAGAATTGGGTCTGCTTTTCTTCTAGAAATGTACAAAAAAATTAACCACCCTTATGTGGTAGGTTCTTTATAAAAGAGTTATAGTTAGAAAAATGGCTATGTAAACATAGTATCTTCTTAGTCAACATTAGACATTTCATTAGCACAAAATGTATTACATTCAGACATCATTTTGGAGTAGCAACTAGTATTCTGAGGGTGGCTAATAAGTAGTGTTTGGAATTATTTTTGTTATATGCCTACCACTCAGGGATTTTTTCCCAACAATTTATCAGGACAGACTGAAGTTTCCTGATACTCTTCCTGCATAGAGTGTAGTTCTGAGTGTAGTGAGTTTTAAGGGCTTACCTTTGATGACAAGTGAAAGGGCAACTGGGTTGTCTATAATATATAAATATTTAAATACAGTAATAAAGGCACAGAAAATATCTATAAAAGAAATAGGAAATGATATTGGATAAACCAAATCTAAACCAAACCTAATGTTAGTTACTTAATTACCAAGAACTCTCTGCAATATTGCAATATTTACTTAACAACAGTACTTTTGCCTGAGTGTCCCAACAGATACTCAATCCACAGACCTTTTCTAAGATGCTTTCAGTTCCCTGGGGCTCTACAGTAAACCCCTATAGGAGACTCAGATCAACAATTCCTTTCTTTAGACAAGTTCCCCATTCTAGACCTTCTCCACTCAAACGTAATAATAATTCTTCACATTTATACAGCTGCTTTCATTTGAGCATCTTACAATGTTTTTACAAACATTAAAGACTCAGTTCTCCCTTAGTAGGAGTTACTCATATCCTCCAGTAGGAGAATAGGGAACTAATTGAATAGGGATTACAAGAACCCTGAAAGGTCCCATTTTATAAGTGGGGAGAACTGAAACTTGGGGAAGGGAAATGATTTGTCTAAGGTCACACAGAGAGGTTAATGACAGAGTCAAGAATGGAGCCCAGAGTGCCTGACTTCCTGACCCAGGATGTACACATAAGCCCACACACACTCTTCTGAACTCAGCAATGCATCCTGAGATCGTTGCTGACATATGGGAGGGATGTACAGAACAGCTTCATTAGCTGCCTTACAATGTGCGGGAGTTGGCAGCCTTGTGAAGCCTGTCTCACTTATTCTTTCTTTTGGGCAATGAGGGCCAGGTCATTTTTTTGGGTACCTTGAATTAGCAATTTATCTCCAGTTCATTCCTAGGATGCTATCAGTTGTGCCTGACACATAGAAAGAGTTGCTACCAGTGTTGTAGGGTTACATTCTCTCTATGTGGAAGTCAGCTCATGATAAGTAAAGCTCTTCATAAAACTAAGCATTAGAACTATTCTTGGCGCTGCTACTGATTGCACAATTTGTCCCAAAGGTCACACAGCAAATTTCTCTGTGCCTCAGTTTCCCATTTGTAAAATGAGAATAACAATACTCACTCATCTTTGTGAGTGTCTTTGAGATCTGTAAGGGAGAAGATCTATGTAAATGTTAAGTATTGTGAGTTAACATTAAATAGAAGTTTCTCACATGCATCCAGAGGGGAATAGACTTTTACTGAAACATAATCTAAGCAGTAATAGAAGTCACTGCAATTGCATCAACGACCTGGCAACAGTTACATTTCATATCGTTCTCACTTTCTTTTTCATATACAGGCATGAGAAAATGCTTCCCCCATTAAGATCACATAGCAGGGATTTTCATTGTTCAAAATGCCTGCTAAAACATTTTGGTTTATGTAGAGGCCGAAAGTAGTATTACCTGTGGGGCTTCAGGCTGAGGGGGCCTCCTGGCAAAATACTCTACATGTTGAAGAGAAAATGCAGTTACTGAAGTCAAGTTTATGTTTTTTAACCTATTTTTCTTGAGATAACTTTGTCAGATTGTCAAACAAACTCTCCAATGGGATTTGAGTCACAGCCACATTAAACTGGAATCCAATCTTGTTATGCTGGCCTCAGCTAGTGGATATTCCCTCTGAGCAAGCCTGCACCGTATTAAGCTGCCTTCTGTTTCTTCAACCTAAACTGTGAATGTATAATCATATTTCCTTTTGAAAATGACTTGTTTTTCTTCAGCAAAGAATACTGTGGCACCTTATAGACTAACAGATGTTTTGGAGCATGAGCTTTCATGGATGAATACCCACTTCATCAGATGCATGTAGTGGACATTTCCAAGGGCAGGTATATATATGCAAGCAAGCTAGAGATAATGAGGTTAGTTCAATCAGGGAGGATGAGGCCCTGTTCTAGCAGTTGAGGTGTGAAAACCAAGGGAGGAGAAACTGGTTTTGTAGTTGGCAAGCCATTCACAGTCTTTGTTTAATCCTGAGCTGATGGTGTCAAATTTGCAGATGAACCGAAGCTCAGCAGTTTCTCTTTGAAGTCTGGTCCTGAAGTTTTTTTGCTGCAGGATGGCCACCTTAAGGTCTGCTATAGCTTGGCCAGGGAGGCTGTAGTGTTCTCCTACAGGATTTTGTTTATTGCCGTTCCTAATATCTGATTTGTGTCCATTTATTCTTTTCTGTAGAGACTGTCCAGTTTGGCCGATGTACATAGCAGAGGGGCATCGCTGGCATATGATGGCGTATATTACATTGGTGGACGTGCAGGTGAATGAACTGGTGATGGTGTGGCTGATGTGGTTAGGTCCTGTGATGGTGTCGCTGGTGTAGATATGTGGGCAGAGTTGGCATCGAGGTTTATTGCATGGACTGGTTCCTGAGCTAGAGTTACTATGGTGCGGTGTGCAGTTACTGGTGAGAATATGTTTCAGGTTAGCACTTTGTCTGTGGGCGAGGACTGGCCTGCCACCCAAGGCCTGTGAAAGTGTGGGATCATTGTCCAGGATGGGTTGTAGATCCCTGATGATGCGTTGGAGGGGTTTTAGTTGGGGACTGTATGTGATGGCCAGTGGAGTCCTGTTGGTTTCTTTCTTGGGTTTGTCTTGCAGTAGGAGGTTTCTGGGTACACGTCTGGCTCTGTTGATCTGTTTCCTTATTTCCTCATGCGAGTATTGTAGTTTTGAGAATGCTTGGTGGAGATTTTGTAGGTGTTGGTCTCTGTCTGATGGGTTAGAGCAGATGTGGTTGTACCTCAGTGCTTGTCTATAGACAATGGATTGTGTGATGTGCCCGGGATGGAAGCTGGAGGCATGAAGGTAAGCATAGCTGTCGGTAGGTTTTCGGTATAGGGTGGTGTTAATGTGACCATCACTTATTTGCACCATGGTGTCTAGGAAGTGGACCTCCCAAGTAGATTGGTCCAGGCTGAGGTTGATGGTGGGGTGGAAGCTGTTGAAATCGTGGTGGAATTTTTCCAGAGTCTCCTTCCCATGGGTCCAGATGATGAAGATGTCATCAATGTAGCGTAGGTAGAGAAGGGGCATGAGTGGACAAGAGCTGAGGAAGCATTGTTCCAGGTCTGCCATAAAAATATTGGCATATTATGGGGCCATGCGGGTGCCCATAGCGGTGCCACTGATCTGGAGATATGTATTGTCATCAAATTTGAAATAGTTGTGTGTGAGGATAAAGACACTGAGCTCAGCAGCCAGTTGTGCTGTGGCATCATCAGGGATATGGTTCCTGACAGCTTGTATTCCATCTGTGTGTGGGATGTTTGTGTAGAGAGCCTCTACGTCCATGGTGGCTAGGATGGTGTTTTCTGGGAGGTGACCAATGCATTGTAGTTTCCTCCGGAAATCAGTGGTGTCACGGAGATAGCTGGGAGTGCTGGTGGCATAGGGTCTGAGCAAAGAGTCCACATATCCAGACAGTCCTTCAGTGAGAGTGCCAATGCCCGAGATGATGGGGCATCCAGGATTTCCGGGTTTGTGGATCTTAGGTAGTAGATAGAATAACCCTGGTCAGGGCTCTAGGGGTATGTTGATTTGTTCCGGTGTTAGTATAGGGAGTGTCCTGAGTAGATGGTGCAGTTTCTTAGTGTATTCCTCAGTGGGATCTGAGGGAAGTGGCCTGTAGAATTTGGTATTGGAGAGTTGTCTGGTGGCCTCCTTTTGGTAGTCAGACCCGTTCATGATGACAACAGCATCTCCTTTATCAGCCTCTTTGATGATAATGTCAGGGTGGTTTCTGAGGCTGTGGATGGCATTGCGTTCTGCACGACTTAGGTTATGAGGCAAGCGATGTTGTTTTTCCACAATTTCTGCCTGTGCACGTCGGGGCAAGCATTCAATGTATAGGTCCAGACCGTCATTTCGACCCTCAGGAGGAGTCCATGTGGAGTTCTTCTTCTTGTGCTGTTGGTGGGAGGGTACCTGTGTATGAGTGCGCTGTTCAGTGTTGTCCTGAAAGTATTCTTTGAGTCGGAGATGGCGGAAGTAGGCTTCCAGATCGCCGCAGAACTGTATCATGTTGGTGAGGGTGTCAGGGCAGAAAGAGAGTCCCCGAGATAGGACAGACTTCTCTTCTGGGCTGAGTGTGTAGTTGGATAGATTGACGATATTGCTGAGTGGGTTGGGGGTACCACGGTTGTGGCCCCATGTGGCAGGTAGGAGTTTAGACAGCTTACAGTCCTTTTTCCTTTGTATAGAGGTGAAGTGAGTAATGTAGATCTCCTGTCTTATTTTAGTGAAGTCTGTTTGTATGGAAGTTTGGTTATTAATGAGAGTCTCCAGGTTGGAGAGCTCTTTTTTGATGTTTTCCTGTTTGCTGTATAGGATGCTAATCAGGTGGTTCCTCAGTTTCTTTGATAGAATATGGCATAATCTCTCACTGTGGTCTGTGCAGTATGTAGATAGCAGTGGAATTTTTACCTTTAGTCCATTTGGTATGATGTCCATTCGTTTGTGTTTGGAAAGGAATATAATATCTGTCTGTATTTGTGCAAGTTTCTTCATGAGGTTGATGGGTTTCCACTCCATACAGCTAAATGCAGTGCCTTGCATGGTGTCAAGTATCAGAGGGGTAGTCGTGTTAGTCTGGATCTGTAAAAACAGCAAAGAATCCTGTGGCACCTTATAGACTAACAGACGTTTTGGAGCATGAGCTTTTGTGGGTGAATACCCACTTCATCAGAAAAACAACATCGCTTGCCTCATAACCTAAGTCGTGCAGAACGCAATTACAGAAGCAGGATTGATTTTCCTACAGAGTGTTACACTTGTAGAAATAGCGATAATCAAATTTCAGTATAATGTCGCTACACAAGTAATTCTTCCAATTAAAATTGTATCCATTTTGCAGACCGATTGGGCTGAATTCTAATTTCAGTTATCCCAGTATGAATCCAGAATAGCTCCATTGAAATCATAGGACCAACCTTCAACTCCTATAATCAAAGTGAATGGAGCCACACCAGTTTACATCAGCTGAGGATCTGCCTCCATATTTTCTATGTAATGTGGAGTTACACTTCACATTGGCGCAACTGAAATAAAAATTCAATCCAACTGACTAAAATAAAGTCCCTGCATCACCAGTGAATTGAAAACACTGTGCTTTTTTACAGTGTCCCAAACATTCTCTCATCTAACCCTCCATAAATATGAGCAAGGCTGGTTATAAGTATAGTAGTATCACAGATAAAGTATTTTTTTGGCTTCCAGAGTTAGTTTTAAAGAGTCCTTTATGATTTGAGCATTATTACCTACTGCATAGAAAAAAGAGAGGGATGTCCCGCCAAGAAAAGCTTATGTTCTGGATGAACAGCCCTAAAGTAAGAAAAGTGAGAAATTCTGGCTAGCCACAAAGAAAGCACGCTTCATCACTATGCCTTCTGAAATGTGCCTCCTTAAAAAGCTTCCTGTGCTGCCCCTGTATAGTTCCTGTGCCCGTTTCTGAGTTTGTATGGCTATACAGCCATGCCTACTTAAATGGCATGTGGATTGTTCAGTTAACTGGACAACCCAGCCAAAATCCGCTTGTCAAGCAACTTTCCAAATGTCTTGGTTTTTCTCCAGACACTTCCCATTCTTATGGAACTTTCTTCCCTCCATCAGTGTCCTTTCCACCCTCTGGGTGGTGCCTTCTATGGCTTCTATTTTTCCTTCATTAGGAAAACTCATTATGCATCTTAAATGGACATCCGCGTAGCTCAAAAGCTTGTCTCTTTCAGCAACAGAAGTTGGTCCAATAAATGTTATTACCTCTCCCACCTTGTCTCTGTCAGGTAGAAGAGACACATTAGGCATTGCCTAATAAGTCCACCTTAGCTGACCTGCACTTCATAATACCTGTCAAAGAGAAATTCAGAACAAGCCCAGCTAAGACAAGGGGACAAGTCTTGTGATCAGATATCATAACAATGATTCCACAATTCTTCCAAGTAGCCTAATAGCTCCAGTAAGTGCCTATCACTTCCTTCAAATGTAACTTGCTCATGCAACACTTCTGATAGAAGGCAACTGTAACTAGTCACCCACTATACAAAACCTCATTTTCACAGGTAATGCTTATATGCAGTAGAATCTCAGAGTTACAATCACCAGAGTTGCAAACTGACCAATCAACCACACGCTTCATTTGGTACCAGAAGTGCACAACCAGGCAGCAGCAGAGATCCCCCCACCCAAAAAAAAAGCAAGTACAGATCTCTGTTAAACGTAAACTACTAAAAAATAAAAGAAAAGCAGCATTTTTCTTCTGCATAGTAAAGTTTCAAAGCTATATTAAGTCAATGTTCAGCTGTAAACTTTTGAAAGAACAATCATACCATTTTGTTCAGAGTTATAAACATTTCAGAGTTATGAACAACCTCCATTCCCGAGATGTTCTTAACTCTGAGGTTCAACTGTACTTGGCTGCCATGGAGACATACCGTCTCTCTCTCATACACTCACACCACACACACACGTTCCTGAGATCCTGGTTTAAGATGAAGAAAATCTATGTATTTAGATATAGGGTTCTATCCTGGGCCCCAGCTCTGGTTGTTTTGTGGCACTAAGGCAGTACAAAGCAGCCAGAATGCTGTTGTAAAAGAGAAGCTGAGTATCCCCCTCTATTATAGGGAAATTTATAGGTTAGGCAAAACTGGTGTAACTGGATCTAGGCCCCCTCCCCCTTCTTGATGTTGGGGTCATGTCAGAGACATATGAGATAGAAAGTGGCTGGACAGATAGTTGGTTACAGGTGGCTTAATGTCAAGCAGTTGCATGAAGAGTTATTTCATCATCAAGTCAATATAAAGGTGGCTTAGAGCTACTTTTTTCCTCCTCACCCTCTTTCTTCAGCTGTACAGAGTATAAGTTCAGTACACCTAAGGATTGAGCCCACAGGGCCTAATTCTCCACCGGAATATACAATGGGCCTGATATTTTGCCATCTTGTACCTTAAGTAGCAATTTACATCTGTGCAAAGTGGGTGTAAAATGCTACAGGTGGATTAGTTTGACCTCAAGCATATGCAAGGTCTTGGAACAAATTTTGAAAGATATAACATAGTTTTACAAAAGGTAGATTGTGCCAGACCAACCTGATCTTTGTATCCATTTTGCTCTGAGAAGATAACTGATTTTTTAGGCAAAGTAAATGCAGTACATCTAATCTATCTAGATTTCAGTAAAGCATTTGATACAGTTCCACATGGGATATTATTAGTTAAATTGGAGAAAATGGGGATTAATATGAGAATTGAAATGTGGATAAGGATCTCGCTAAAGGGGAGACTACAACTGGTCTGTAGTGGGGTGGTCACCGGCTCCAGCCCTGAAAGTGCTTAAAGCAGCCCAGGGAAAAAGGCTGCCCCAGGGAGCCAATTCCTAGGGTGATTGGGGAAGGCAGTAACAGCTGGGGTCATGCCCCAAGGAGGCCCAGATGGTCCCTATAAGAGGCTGTGAGCCAGGAGCTCAGGCATTTTCTCTCTAGCTGTGGAGGGAGACGGGCCTGGCTGCTGGGGAGCTTAGAATAGGGTACCTAGAGTGGAGAAGGGCTGGGGAAAGGACAATAGGTACTGGGATTGCAGGGGTGCAGCCTGGGGCTAGGCAAAGGCAAAGGCAGTAGGTCCAAACCCTCCTTGCCGATGATGAGTGGCAATTATACTGTAGTCCACCCCAGTGAGTGGGGGCTAGATGGTGACTGGCAGTAGCCAAAGACTGAGGCAAGGTTGGGATATGGGGTTGGAGATTCCCCGGGGAGGAGAGACCCAGGGAGACTGCGGGGTACTGCAGGGGCAGAACCCTGAGAGAAGGGATACTGGGGTCCAGGAGGGACAGGGGGGTCCAGCGACAAGTGGGACATCAGCCTGCAGAGGGCGCTCCAAAGGCTGGACAAGCTAATTCCCTGGATGACCAGCAGGAGGCACCACAGCTGTGAGTTGTCGCCCATTACAGGGTCAAACTGAAAGGTGAATTGTCAGGCTGGAGAGAGGTTACTAGTGGAATTCCTCAGGGATCAGTCTTGGGACCAATCTTATTTAACGTTTTCATTAATGACACAAAAAGTGGGAGTGTGCTAATAAAATTTGTGAATGATACGGCATTGCCAATATGGAGAAGGACTGGAATGTCATACAAGATATCTGGATGACCTTGAAAACTGGAGTAGTAGAAACGGAATGAAATTTCATAGTGCAAAGTGCACGATCATGCACTTAGGGACTAATAACAAGAATTTTTGCTATAAACTGGGAACATATCAGTTGGAAGTGACAGAGGAGAAGAAAGACTTGGAAGTACTAATTGATCACAGAATGACTATGAGCTTCCAGTGTGATGTGGCTGTGAAAAAGGCTAATGCCATCCTAGGATGCATCGGCAAGGCATTTTCAGTTGAGATAGGCAAGTGTTATTACTGTTTGTAGTGAGGTGAAGTGGCCACCTCCAAGACAGAGTGGGAGGGACCACTCTCCGCCATTGGGGTGCAGAGCCAGGCCAGGACCACCCCTTGTGCCAGAAGCTGAGACGCGAGACAGGAAGTTTAAGAGGTGGGGCCTCTAGCTCAGTTGGGGCAGGGCCAGGGAAGGAGTCAGACACCTCTCCCTTGCAGCTGGCCCCAGAACCAGGGATTGAGCAGCGCCAACCTCTGTCCCCCGAGGAGCTGCCGGGACTGCTGTCGGATGTGTATCCCGAGTAGCTGCTAGGACTGCCAGCTGCTGAATGTCTCAGTGAGATGGAGGACCCTTTGCCCATGGAGCCTATCCGCTGACTGTGGTAGGAAGTAGCCTAGGGAAATCAGACCTTAGTCTGGTTTTGCTGTCAGAGCGTGAGTCAGTGTGTTTCAGTGGGATCCCTGCTGACCCAGTGGCAGAGCCTTCTGCTACTTTCACTGCCCTGGGCTGGGACCCAGTGAAGCAGGGTGAGTGTGGGCCATCCTGCCCCTGGCTGCCAGTCTCACCCCTGGGGGTGGCAGTCTCCCTACCTTATTCTGGATAGCCTGTGTTTGCTTATTGCTCTGTCCTGCCTGAGGGCCAGAGCCCCTTATATTGTTTATTGCTCTGCCCTGCCCAAAGGGCCAGGGCTATAGACTGTTGATCTGCTAATTCCTCTGCTACTTAACTTTGACCGCTGTGATGTAGTGAAGCGGAGTGGCCTCCCTCCAAGACAGAGGTAGAGGGACAACCACCAAACTGCTACACCGTTATACAAGGCAGTTGTGAGACCTCATCTGGAATACTGGGTGCAGTTCTGGTCTCCCATGTTTAAGAAAGTTTAATTCAAACTGGAACAGGTGCAGAGAAGGGCTACAAGGACGATCAGAGGAATGGAAAATGTACCTTATGAGAAGAGACTCAAGGAACTTGGCTTGTTTAGCCCAACCAAACAAAGACTGAGGGGAAATATGATTGCTCTCTATAAATACATCAGAGAAATAAATACCAGGGAGGTAGAGGCGTTATTTAACTTAACACCAGTGTTGACACAAGAACAAATGGATATAAACTGGCCATGAACAGATTCAAGGCTTGAAATTAGATGAAGGTTTCTAACCATCAGAGGAGTCAATTCTGGGACAGCCTTTGAAGAGGAGCAGCGGGGGCAAAACACCTAACCTGTTTCAAGGCTGAACTTAATAAATGTATGGAAGCTATGATGAGATTGCCTACAATAGCATGTGGCCCATCTGCGACTGTTAGTAGCAAATATACCCAGAGATGGGACACTAGATGGGAAGGGCTCTGAGTTACCACAGAGAATTCTTTCCCAGGTATCTGGCTGGTGGGTCTTATTGACATACTCAGGGTCCAACTCATTGCCATATTTGGGGTTGGGAAGGAATTTCCCCCCAGGTCTGATTGACAGAGGGAATGGGTTTTTTTCACATTCCGTTGCAACACAGAGCATTTGCTGGATTGTTCTAGAGTAAATGGTGAATTCTCTGTAACTTGAAGTTTTTAAATCATGGTTTGAGATTTTCAGTAACTCAGTCAGAGGTTATTACAGGAGTGGGTGAGTGAGGTTCTGTGGCCTGCTGTTTGTCATAAACAGATAGTTAAGGGTTAATGTCTCTTTTACCTGTAAAGGGTTAACAAACAGGGAACCAAACACCTGACCAGGGGACCAATCAGGAGACAAGATACTTTCAAATCTCGGTGGAGGGAAGCCTTTGTTTGTGTTTTTTGGGTTTGGCTTTGTTCTCTCTGGGATCTGAGAGTGACTGGACATACTACAGGCTCTAATTTTCTATTCAAGTAGTAAGTGCAAGTAGAAAGGCGGTTTAGTCTTTTTAATTGGTTTTCTTTATTTGCAAATGTGTATCTGGCTGGTAGAGGTCTAATGTGTATTTGGCTGGAAGTATTTTAAATTGTATTTCTGCTGGAGGAGGCTTTTTCTTCAGTTTCTAGAAGCTGACAGACCCTGTAATATTCCATCTTGAATTTACAGTGATTTTCTTTATTCTTTTTTTCTTTTATTAAAAGTTTTGCTTTTAAGACCTGTCTGATTTTTTCCCCTTGTTGAGGCTCAAGGGAATTGAGTATGTACTTAACAGGGAGGGAGAAGGGTGGAATCCCTTTGTTTTAGATTCACGGAGCTTGAATCTGTATATCTCTCCAGGAGCCCAGGGAGGGAACACCTGGAGGGGAGGAGAAGGGGAGGGAAATGGTTTATTCCCCTGTGTTGTAAGACTCAAGGAATTTGGGTCTTGGGGTCCCCAGGGAAGGTTTTGGGGGGACCAGAGTGTATCAGGCACTCGAATTCCTGATTGGTGGCAGCTTATCAGATCTAAGCAGGTAATTAAGCTTAGAGGAATTCATGCTAGTACCCCAACTTTTGGACTCTAAGGTTCAGATTGGGGAAAGATACTATGACACCTGCAATGCAGGCAGTCAGACTAGATGATCACAATGGTCCTTTCTGTTCTTAAAGTCTATGAATCTATAAGACAGTCTCATAAGCAAACTAGGGAAATGTGGTCTGGATGAAATTACTATAAGTTGGGTGCAAAACTGATTGAAAGTAGTTATCATATCAAAAGTAGTTATCCATGGTTTTCTGTCAAACTGGGAGGATGTACCTAGTGAGGTCCTACAGGAGTCAGTCCTGGATCCAGCACTATTCAATATTTTCATTAATGACTTGTCATAGATAATAGAGTGGAGAGTATGCTTCTAAAATCTGTGGATGACACCAAGGTAGGAGGGGTTGCAAGCACTGTGGAGGACAAGATTAGAATTCAAAACAACCTTGACAAATTGGGGAATTGATCTGAAATCAACAAGATGAAATTCAATAAAGATAAATGCAAAGTACTTAACTTAGGAAGGAAAATATCAAATGCACAGCTACCAAATGGAGAGTAAGTGGCTAGGAGGTAGTATTGATGAAAGGATTTCAGTGTTATAGTGGATCATAAATAGAATATGAGTCAACAATGTGATGTAATTGCAAAAAATAATATCAATCTGGGACATATTATGAGGAGTGTCATATGTAAGACATGGGAGGTAATTGTCTGACTCTACTCAGCATTGATGAAGCCACAGCTGGAGTACTGTGTCCAGTTTTGGGCACCACATTTTAAGAAAGATGTTGACAAACTGGAGAGAGTCCAGAGAAGGCCAACAAATATGATAATAGGTTTAGAAAACCTGATCTATGGGGAAAGAACAGGGCATGTTTACTCTTGAGAAAAGAAGATGAGGAGGGACATGATAACAGTCTTCATACACGTTAAAGGCTATAAAGGGGGACAGTGACCAATTGTTTTTCGAGTCCACTGAAGGTACAACAAGAAGTAATGGACTTAATTTGCAGAAAGGGATTTAGGTTAGCTATTAGGAAAAAACATTTCAGCTATAAAGGTAGTTAAGCACTGGAATAGACTTCCAAGAGAGGTTCTGGAATCCCCATCACTAAAGATTTTTAAGAACAGGTTAGACAAACGCCTGTCAGGTCGAGGTATATTTGGTTCTGCCTCAGCACAGGGGGCTGGACTAGATGACCTCAAATGGTACCTTCCAGCTCTACATTTCTAAGATTCTACATTGCATTTTAGTACAAGAAGTGAAGAACACAGCGTATAACTGAAATTATAGGAGTTACTGGATTTGTGATTCATCCAAACCCAAGAAGTACTGAGGTCTTTTAGGAAAACCTGTTCTCATGAGATTCCCAAGGCAAAGATGTTCAGGTAGTTGAGATAAACATCCAAACATTTAAAAAGTGCAGTGGCTTTGATTGTTGTCAGCTCCTGTACTGAAGACACAAGCAGGGATATTGATGTGCTGTTTCCTCCCTGTTTGCAACCACTCCAAAACTAGTCACACTTTGGCCCTTATATTAATTAAAAACATGAAAATTAGAAGAGTAACACACTTCTCTTTGGTGTCCTACACAAAGTAAGTGTGGTGGCTTCAGTCCAGTACTCAGTGAAGATGTGTCTACATTGCAAAACTGCCACCATAATTGGCAGTAATTGACACTCTTGTTGGCAATCTCATTAGAGAGTCCAAGGCCTGAGTGAGCATGGAGATTGAGTAACCACCTTGCCCTTACTAGCAGGGCTGCCCAGAGAATTGAGGGGGCCTGGGGCAAAGCAATTTCGGGGGCCCTTTCCGTAAAAAAGTTGCAATACTATAGAATACTATATTCTTGTGGGGGCCCCTGACATAACCTTAGTCCCAGATTTGGACCTTAGCGTCCAAAATCTGGGGGTTAGCATGAAAACCTCCAAGCTTAGTTACCAGCTTGGACCTGGTACCTGCTGCCACCACCCAAAAAATTAGAGTGTTTTGGGGCACTCTGGTCCCTCTGAAAAACCTTCCCTGGGGACCCCAAGACCCAAATCCCTTGAGTCTCACAACAAAGGGAAATAATCCTTTTTCCCTTCCCCCCTCCAGATGCTCCTGGAGAGATACACAGACATAAGCTCTGTGAAACTACATAGAGTGACTCCCCCTCTCTGTTTCCAGTCCTGGAAGCAAAAAGTACTTTCCTATTCCCCCAGAGGGAATGCAAAGTCAGGCTAGCAATCCAACACACAGATCTCCCCTTGACTTCTTCCTCCCATCAATTCCCTGGTGAGTACAGACTCAATTTCCCTGAAGTAAAGAAAAACTCCAACAGGTCTTAAAAGAAAGCTTTATATAAAAAGAAAGAAAAATACATACAAATGTTCTCTCTGTATTAGATGATACAACACAGGGTCAATTGCTTAAAAGAATATTGAATAAACAGCCTTATTCAAAAAGAATACAAATTAAAGCACTCCAGCACTTATATTCATGCAAATACCAAAGAAAAGAAACCATATAACTTACTATCTGATCTCTTTGTCCTTACACTTGGAAACAGAAGACTAGAAAAAAGAAACTACTTCTCCAAAGCTCAGAGAAAGCAGGCAGCCAGAAAACAAAGACAAAAGACTCAGACACTCAATTCCCTCCACCCAAAGTTGAAAAAATCCGGTTTCCTGATTGGTCCTCTGGTCAGGTGCTTCAGGTGAAAGAGACATTAACCCTTAGCTATCTGTTTATGACACGCCCCCCAAATTGCAGACAGTGGGGAAGCTCACTGGCGGCGATTTCCTTCTAGAACTTGAAAATAAACAGATTAATACAACACATACACCTTTACATATACTCCTAAGTATATAACTAACAGACTTCTACATTTTAAGAACACTTTTTAACTACTGAATTCTGGGAAACTCTCACGGGAGAGTGCATCAGCAACTTTATTAGAAGCTTCTGTGATGTGTTGAATTTCAAAATCAAAATCTTGGAGAGCTAAACTCCAACGAAGAAGTTTCTTGTTGTTCCCCTTGGCAGTATGAAGCCACTTTAGTGCAGCATGGTCAGTTTGTAGTTGGAACCGCCGTCCCCAAACATATGGGCGTAGCTTTTCCAGGGCGTACACAATGGCATAGCATTCCTTTTCACTGACTGACCAGTGACTTTCCCTCTCAGACAGTTTCTTGCTGAGAAACACGACAGGATGGAAGTTGTGATCTGTTGCTTTCTGCATGAGCACTGCTCCTATACCACGCTGAGATGCATCTGTGGTTACTAGGAATGGCTTGTCAAAGTCCGGGGCCCTGAGCACAGGGTCAGACATGAGCATCGCCTTAAGCTGGGTAAAGGCCTTTTGACACTCATCAGTCCACTTAACGGCATTTGGCTGGGTGTTTTTGGTCAGGTCAGTCAATGGGGCAGCGATTTGGCTGTAGTGTGGTACAAATCGCCTGTAGTATCCGGCCAAGCCTAAGAAGGATTGGACCTGCTTCTTTGACTTTGGGACAGGCCACTTTTGGATAGCGTCCACCTTGGCCTGTAGGGGGTTTATGGTTCCTCGACCCACCTGGTGCCCCAGGTAAGTCACTCTGTTTTGGCCTATTTGACACTTTTTGGCCTTAACAGTTAGTCCTGCCTGCCTGATGCGCTCAAAGACCTTTTCCAGGTGTAGTAGGTGTTCGGGCCAGGAGTCTGAAAAAATGGCCACATCATCGAGGTAGGCAACTGCAAATTCTCCCAGTCCAGCTAGTAGACCATCTACCAGCCTCTGGAAGGTGGCGGGTGCATTTCGAAGGCCGAAAGGAAGGACATTGAATTCATACACCCCCGCATGGGTGACGAATGCTGACTTCTCCTTGGCAGGTTCATCTAGCGGTACTTGCCAGTACCCCTTGGTTAAGTCTATTGTAGAGATGAACTGGGCCCTTCCCAACTTCTCCAATAGCTCATCGGTGCGTGGCATTGGATAGTTGTCCGGACGAGTTACAGCATTTAGCTTACGGTAGTCCACGCAAAAGCGTATTTCCCCATCGGGTTTGGGTACCAGAACCACTGGAGATGCCCACGCACTGGTAGATGAGCGGATTATACCCATCTGTAGCATGTTCTGGATCTCCCGTTCTATAGCAGCTTGGGCATGAGGAGACACCCGGTAGGGTGGGGTTCTGATTGGGTGAGCATTACCTGTATCAATGGAGTGGTATGCCCGTTCAGTCCGTCCTGGGGTGGCTGAGAACAATGGGGTGAAGCTAGTGCACAGCTCCTTGATTTGTTGCCGCTGCAGACGTTCCAGGGTGGTTGAGAGGTTCACCTCTTCCACGCCACCGTCTTTTTTCCCGTCGTAGTAGACACCGTCAGGCCACTGAGCATCATCTCCCTGGACTGTAAACTGACAAACCTGTAAGTCTCTGGAATAGAAAGGCTTGAGAGAATTAACATGGTACACTTTAGGCTTTAGTGAGGAATTGGGAAATGCTATGAGGTAGTTTACAGCTCCCAGGCGCTCTTGGACCGTGAATGGCCCTTCCCATGATGCTTCCATCTTATGGGCCTGTTGCGCCTTCAAGACCATAACCTGGTCTCCTACCTTGAAGGACCGATCTCTGGCATGTCTGTCATACCAGGCCTTTTGCTCTTCTTGAGCATCCTTTAGGTTCTCTCTAGCAAGGGCTAAAGAGTGTCGGAGGGTGCTTTGTAGGTTGCTTACAAAGTCCAGAATGTTAGTTCCTGGAGAAGGCGTAAACCCCTCCCATTGCTGCTTCACCAACTGTAATGGCCCCTTAACCTCGTGACCATACACAAGTTCAAATGGTGAAAACCCTAAACTGGGATGTGGTACAGCCCTGTAGGCAAACAGCAACTGCTGCAACACTAGGTCCCAATTATTGGAGAATTCATTGATGAATTTTCGTATCATGGCCCCCAAAGTTCCATTGAACCTTTCATCCAGGCCATTGGTTTGATGGTGGTACGGGGTGGCAACCAAGTGATTCACCCCATGAGTTTCCCACAGTTTTTCCATGGTCCCTGCCAGGAAATTAGACCCTGAATCTGTAAGGATGTCAGAGGGCCAACCTACCCTGGCAAAGATGTCTGTTAGGGCCAGGCACACAGTGTTAGCCCTGGTGTTGCCTAGAGCTACTGCTTCCGGCCATCGGGTAGCAAAGTCCACTAAAGTCAGTACGTACTGCTTTCCTCTGGGCGTCTTTTTTGGGAAAGGGCCCAGAATATCCACAGCTACTCGCTGAAATGGGACCTCAATTATGGGGAGTGGCTGGAGAGGGGCCTTGACCTGGTCTTGAGGCTTTCCCACTCTTTGGCATACCTCACAAGACCGGACATACTTGGCAACGTCCTTGCCCATCCCCTCCCAGTGGAAGGACTTCCCCAACCGGTCCTTGGTTCTGTTCACCCCAGCATGGCCACTGGGATGATCATGGGCTAAGCTTAAGAGCTTCCCCCGGTACTTAGTTGGAACCACCAACTGTTTTTGCGGCTGCCATTCTTCCCGGTGTCCACCAGAAAGAATTTCCTTGTATAAAAGTCCTTGGTCTATAACAAACCGGGATCGATTAGAAGAGCTGAGAGGCGGTGGGGTGCTCTGTGCCGCCGCCCACGCTTTCTGAAGGCTGTCATCTGCTTCCTGCTCAGTCTGGAACTGTTCCCTTGAGGCTGGGGTCACCAGTTATTCCTCAGACTGTGGACTTGGGCTTGGTCCCTCTGGAAGCGATGTAGGTGATGGGGTTGTTTCCGTTGCTGGTGAACCGCTCTCCGCTGGTGCACCTGAGGGTATTTCAGGCTCTGGCTGAGCCTTTTGGGTATGGCTGTCTTTTGCTTCTGCCAGTTCTGGCTCGCTGGCGCCCTCTGGCGTTGAGTTTGAAGATGTGGTTGCACTTGCTGGTGCTGGTTGCTGTTCCAGTTCCGGGCCTGGAACTGGAGGTGCTGTGGCTGTTTCAGTGGTTGGCATGGAATCCGGGTCCACTACCTCTGTCTGGGTCTCTGGTAACACAGACGGGGCCTCTGTGGACGGTTCAGGAACAGGAATGGGTCTGGAAGCTTGCCTGGTTTGGCTACGTATAACCATTCCCACTCTATTGGCCCGCCTCACCTGGTTGGCCAAGTCTTCCCCCAGTAGCATGGGGATAGGATAATTGTCATAGACTGCAAAAGTCCACATTCCTGACCAGCCTTTGTACTGGACAGGCAGTTGAGCTGTAGGCAAATCTACAGCTTGTGACATGAAGGGGTAAATTGTAACTTTGGCCTTTGGGTTGATGAATTTGGGGTCAACGAAGGATTGGTGGATAGCTGACACTTGTGCCCCCATGTCTCTCCACGCAGTAACCTTCTTTCCGCCCACTCTCAAATTTTCCCTTCGCTCCAAGGGTATTTGAGAGGCATCCGGGCCTGGGGATCTTTGGTGTGATGGTGGTGTAATGAATTGCACTCGCATGGTGTTCTTGGGACAGTTGGCCTTGATATGTCCCAGTTCATTACACTTAAAGCATCTTCCATCTGATGGGTCACTGGGCCGAGGTGAGTTACTGGAGACTGGTGAGGTTGAAGGGTAGGGTATCTGTGGCTTTACTTGGGTGGTATGTGGGGTCTTTGGCTGTCCTCGGTTGTAGGGTTTATGGTCTGTGTGCCCCCTGGGGTAATCGTTCCCCTTGACAGTAGCTTTCTTGCTTTCTGCCAGTTCCATCCATTTGGCTCCAATCTCCCCCGCCTCAACGATATCTTTGGGATTTCCATCTTGTATGTACCGTGTGATGTCTTCAGGAACACCATCCAAGAACTGCTCCATTTGTATGAGGAGGTTCAGTTCTTCCAAGGTTTGAATGTTGTTTCCTGTTATCCAGGCCTCATAGTTTTTTGCAATGTAGTAGGCGTGTTTGGGAAATGACACCTCGGGTTTCCACTTTTGGGTTCTGAAGCGCCGACGGGCATGATCTGGGGTTATCCCCATTCGGTATCTGGCCTTGGTTTGAAAAAGTTTATAGTCATTCATTTGCAGCTTAGGCATTTCAGCTCCCACCGCTGCCACCATGTAATAACCTTAGTCCCAGATTTGGACCTTAGCGTCCAAAATATGGGGGTTAGCATGAAAACCTCCAAGCTTAGTTACCAGCTTGGACCTGGTACCTGCTGCCACCTCTGCTAAAGGTCCACTGAGCTGTGACCTCAATTCTACCATGTACTGGTCTTCGGGAATCTTGTACCCAAGACAAGCTCTTTCAAAATTTTCCAAGAAGGCCTCGGTGTCATCACCTGCCTTGTAGGTGGGAAATTTCCTGTGCTGTGGAGCAATATTTGGAGCCGGGTTGTTAGGGTTGGCTGGCACAGGCAGCCCAGCTTTTGCCAACTCCAGTTCATGTTTTCTCTGTTTTTCCTTCTCTTCATTCTCTTTTTGTTGTTTTTTCCATTTCTCGGTGGTGGGCCGCCTCCTCTTCTTCTTGCTTCCTTCTGTGGGCCAACTCTTCTTCTGCTTGTTTCCTTCGGTAGGCCACCTCTTCTTCTTCTAGTTTTCTTTTGTGTGCTGCCTCCTTGGCTGTCTCTTTGGTAGGCTGCCTGTTCTCTTTGGTAGGCTGCCTCTTTGATCTGTTCTTCTCTTTCTTTCATCTCCATCTCTTTTTGTTTTATTTCCAGTTCCTGTTTGTGTTTTTCCATCTCTCGCCTGTGTTCAGCTTCTTTGATTTGTTCTTCGGCCTCAATTTTTGCCTTAGAAGTCATGATTCCTGTTTTCTTGTGTTGGGGTGCCCTCCGGTGTTTATCTTCTGAACTGCAGGTTCTCTGTTGCCTCCTGAAGTCTGCCTAGCAACAGTGCCTTTAGCTAATCTTCAATGTTAAGTAAACCTGAAAAACCACTTTATTTGCATGCCTATAAGTGCTGGTACTTGCCTCCTAATGGGAGGGCTATTGCATGACAAAAGACCCTCAACAGTTTGGTAATGGCTTCTCGCTTAACATGCAAGACACAAACTGCCAGAGAGAGCAGAAAAAAAAATTCTCTCTGGTTCCCTTTTAAAACCAACTGTTTCTCTCTGCTAAAAAGCCCTTAGCAGAGAAAAGAAAAATATAATATTCCTACTGGCTTCTGGATTCTGTCTATATCCTACCGCTGCCACCATGACATAACCTTAGTCCCAGATTTGGACCTTAGCGTCCAAAATCTGGGGGTTAGCATGAAAACCTCCAAGCTTAGTTACCAGCTTGGACCTGGTACCTGCTGCCACCACCCAAAAAATTAGAGTGTTTTGGGGCACTCTGGTCCCTCTGAAAAACCTTCCCTGGGGACCCCAAGACCCAAATCCCTTGAGTCTCACAACAAAGGGAAATAATCCTTTTTCCCTTCCCCCCTCCAGATGCTCCTGGAGAGATACACAGACATAAGCTCTGTGAAACTACATAGAGTGACTCCCCCTCTCTGTTTCCAGTCCTGGAAGCAAAAAGTACTTTCCTATTCCCCCAGAGGGAATGCAAAGTCAGGCTAGCAATCCAACACACAGATCTCCCCTTGACTTCTTCCTCCCATCAATTCCCTGGTGAGTACAGACTCAATTTCCCTGAAGTAAAGAAAAACTCCAACAGGTCTTAAAAGAAAGCTTTATATAAAAAGAAAGAAAAATACATACAAATGTTCTCTCTGTATTAGATGATACAACACAGGGTCAATTGCTTAAAAGAATATTGAATAAACAGCCTTATTCAAAAAGAATACAAATTAAAGCACTCCAGCACTTATATTCATGCAAATACCAAAGAAAAGAAACCATATAACTTACTATCTGATCTCTTTGTCCTTACACTTGGAAACAGAAGACTAGAAAAAAGAAACTACTTCTCCAAAGCTCAGAGAAAGCAGGCAGCCAGAAAACAAAGACAAAAGACTCAGACACTCAATTCCCTCCACCCAAAGTTGAAAAAATCCGGTTTCCTGATTGGTCCTCTGGTCAGGTGCTTCAGGTGAAAGAGACATTAACCCTTAGCTATCTGTTTATGACAGCCCCTGTGGGGCCCAGGGCCTGTGGCAAATTGCCCCACTTGCCCCCCTCTCTGGGCGGCCCCGCTTACTAGAGGTCCCCTCAGATTCGGGTTGATGTACATTGGCAGGTTGATGTGTGGAACTTAAATTACCTGACATCCATGATGAACCTGTTCTGTGGCTAAATAGAGGACTTCAGTCTCCAGAACTACTGAGTCCTATCCTTGCTCCTTTTTTATTTGTCCCAAAAAACTAAGTTAACCTTTTTGTCTTTGTAGCCCTTCCCTTCTCTTTAGGGCCTTAAGAAAATCCACCCACTTTGTGGAGGTCAAATAGACTTTTCCAGAGCAGGAAAATCACATTTAAAAATAGAAATAAATAGAGACAAACAAACAAAAGGATCCCTTTTACTTATATTCACTTAGTATTATCTATTGGTCTTGTTCCATTGGAGAACACCATGTTGTTAAGGAAGTCCAGTCCTGCCATGTGTTAGTGCCCCAGAGGCGATTCACCCACGTGTTAAACATTTTAACTCCCACAATAGAAGCACACATTATATATTTCGATGACAATTCACTTAGTGTTTACATATGAAACACTGGGGAGTGTATCCCAGCAAGCACAGAGTTTGCTTTTGATACCAAGAGAGCAGGCAGTAAAATCATGTACTGTATGATGTTCGCTAGACAGATGTGTCTTGTGGCAGTCAGCAAACCAGATGCCCAAGTTCATGTCAATGAGTTAATGTGCACATCAGCCTCTGCAAGGTACAGAGAGTCCTGAGCATGTTTTACTTCCGCAGGCACCATACAGCTGGGAGCATGGGGTTGGTGTACTTTGAGTTTCTCAAAAATATAACAGGTTCTTTAGGCTTCAGCAAAGGAATTGTACTTTCTCAAGTGGTCGTTCTGAAAGCATACTGCAATAGGAAAGATGGAAACATTACAGGATACTTGCTCAAATTTCTTGTGCTTTCTAGGAGAAAATAGGTTTCCTATAAAGTTGTTTGTACATGAGGGCAGTACGCACACATGCAGGAAGAAATAGGCAAGAAGGAGTAGAGGGAGTTAGGCCAAAATGGAATATTTCATTGCACATCCCTCTAAAACAATCTGGCATCCTGAACATGGCATGTAGTTTGGAAGAATGTTCCTGTTTCAGTTTCCTTTAAGTAGATTTGATTTTGTCTCATTTAAAGCGAATGCGTTGCTTTGTTGACACGAAAGTTTTGATGACACACCATCCTAATTGTTCGCTATTCTAAAGAAGCACAAACCTGCAGCGGATTCTTTATGACATGTTTTTACGCTTCTCATTGTTATAGGTTTCCACCAACTGATCATCACAGCAAGTCAACCTGCAAATAAGCACTCCTGAGCACTTTAATGAGGCCCTTATCCACAGCCAACTTAGGAATACTCATTGGGCTCCTTCTCGTCTTGCCCTTGTTGAACGACAGCAACTCCAAATAGCCCTCCTATTAAAATGAAAGCACTGCTGTCAAACATGTCAGGTTGAAGGGGCGGCAAGCCTCTGAAGCCAGTTATTGAATCATTTGTTTGCTGGGCCAAGGTACAGTGCCTACCGGAGTGATTAGAGCAATTACTCAGCACTGTCTGTCACAGTCAATCAGATTTGTCCAGGCTGAATGTAGAAATGACCTAGACCTGCCTTTCTAGCAAAACATTATTATTGGATGTCATCTCAGCCTTCAGTGGCTTCACCGTAAATGCCCAAGTTGGAACATTACTGAGAACTTACTTCCTAGCAATTATTTTTCTTTCATTTCTCAACTTGATAGGTCCCTCCAATCATTTGAAACACGCTTTATTTTTCTTGTGTCTTTTCTCTTTTGTTCCTCCCGAAATGTATTGTGACTTTGTGCCACTGAACCAGCAAAAGCACTCCAAGATGCCAAAAGCCCTCCTTTCCCTTTTATTAATTTAGCACAAGCTAAAGGAGGCCATTCATTGGGAGCCATATGAGTTGAAGGTATGAGAGAAACTCCAAGTGAAAAAAAATGTAATCCTAATGAATCCAAATCTCTTTATATCTGTATATTAGGGCTTGACTGTAGTATGGAAAAGAATAGCATTTTCTTTAACCTAGAATCATCATCCCATACTGTATATGATTTAGGTTTTAGAGTGGTAGTCATGTTAGTCTGTATCAGCAAAAACAACGAGGAGTCCTTGTGGCACCTTAGAGACTAACAAATGTATTTGGGCATAAGCTTTTGTGAGCTAGAACCCACTTCATCAGATGCATGGAGTGGAAAATACAGTAGCAGATATAAATACACAGCACATGAAAAGATGGGAGTTGCCTTACCAAGTGGGAAGTCAGTCTAACGAGACAATTCAATTAACAGTAGGATACCAAGGGAGAGAAAATCACTTTTGTAGTGATAATGAGAGTGGCACATTTCAAACAGTTGACAAGAAGGTGTGAGTAACAGTAGGGGGAAATTAGTATGGGGGAAATTAGGTTTTGTAATGACGCAACCACTCCCAGTCTTTATTCAGACCTAGTTTGATGGTGTCCAGTTTGCAAATTAATTCCAGTTCTACAGTTTCACATTGGAGTCTGTTTTTGAAGATTTTTTTTGTTGAAGAATTGCCACTTTTGGGTCTGTTATTGTATATACTATAGTAAACGGCTTATTGGGTTAAAAATACCCAGAAAAATTATGTATTTAGTGTTATTTAAAGAATAAACTATATCAGTGGTTTCCAACCTTTTTGCATTTGCGGACCGCTAAAACATTTCAAATGGAGGTATGGACCCCTTTGGAAATCTTAGACACAGTCTGCAGACCACAGGGGATCCTCAACCCACCCTTGAAAACCACTGTTCTATGGTAACAACAATCTTTTGTGGACCTCTTACACATAGTCGATGGACCCCCAGGAGTCCATGGACCATAGATTGAAAACCACTGAACTAAAGTCACCCTGTGATAACCCTCCATCTTCTTGCCGTCTGGTGGGGGCTGGAGTCCTTAACTTGACTTTCCACCTACAAGACTGTATAACAGAATCACACTTCAATCGTCTGATTCAGCCTGAGCTATTTGCCCCCCCATATCTGGCTACTAGTTCTCACTCTTATTCTTTGTTTCAGATTCAGTTTTGCTAAGGATCCTTGTGATCAACAGAAAAAACAAATCAACCACTCCTTTCCCCATCCCGTTTTTCCTATAATTCTAGGAAACCTTGACAGAAAAAATATTTACATCAGCCACAAAATTGTTGCAAGTGCTTGTATAATCCTCCTGCCACGTGTTACTAGCAGTAGTAGGGGCCAGATTCAGTGCTGTCTAGGGGGCCTTTTAAATAAATAAATAAAGTGATTGACTTAAAGTCCCCACCTAAAATGTTATCCATTCCCAGGATTAAGAAATGAAAATTTTAACACAAATCTAAATGTTAATAAGTGTTTCTTCCTTACTTGCAAGCAAATGTTTCTGGGAACATGAAGCCTCAAAGTCCATTTAACTGGGAAAAATCCATAACCACATATTGGCAACAATGATCAGAGCCTAACGAGTGTGCAAAAGGCATGGCCAACACCATAGTCCCAGTCAAGGGTGCGGGAACAATTTTTAATAGTGCAGGTGTGTAGCAGGGTGGTCACCCCGCTCCTGCCCTGAAGGGCTTAAAACAGCCCTGGAGAAGGCTGTGGTGGGGAACCAGTAAGCCTGGGCTGATTGGAGAAGCAGCTGCAGCTGGGCCACATCCCAATCAGGCCACAGCTGGCTCTATAAAGAGGCTGCTAGGCTGGAGCTCAGAGACTCTCTCTCCAGATGTTGAGAGGGATGGGCCTGGCTGCTAGGAGCTGAGCAGGGTACCTAGACTGGAGCCAGGCTGGGGAAAGGCCAGAGGGGCTGGGGAGCTCTGGCCTGGAAAACCCCCAGGCTGCAGGCCTTGTTCAAGGCCAAGAAGGTACTGGGGTTGCAGAGGGGCAGCTCAATGGTAGGCAAAGGCATCAGGTCCAAACACTCCTCGCCGATGATGTGTGGCAATTACACTGAAGTCTGTCCCAGTGAGCGGAGGCTAGAGGGTGACTGGCAGTAGCCAAAGACTGAGGTGAGCTGGGGACAGGGGGTTGGGGATTCCATGGGGAGGGGAGGCCCTGAGAGACTGCAGGGGCAGAACTCTGGCAGAAGGAGCACTGGGGTCTGGGAGGGACATGGGGGGCCAGTGGAAAGGCGAGACACTGGCCTGCAGAGGGTGCTCCAAAGGCTGGACAAGCTAATTCCCTGGATGACCAACAGGAGGCGCTGCACCAGTGAGTCATCACCTCGCTACAAGGTGCTAATGATGGAAACTATGGAAACCATGTATTTAGTATTTGTTATTACTACTTCAAACCAGGGGGTGTGGCAGCACCCCCTGCAAATCTATATCCAGCACCACTGGCTCCAGTTTTGTTTGGGTCCACAACTCTTATTCTTGAAACCCCCACCCACATAAACCTAAATCTCACTCTCAAAACATAATAAGATTCAGTGATGGTCAAGAGGGCACCAGCAGATGGCTAACCTAAGTCTGTCCTCAGCAGTCCACTGAAGTTTACACCACTAGCTCTGACTTTGATCTATAGATGCTAGGCTAGATTCTGTAAAGCAAGGTTATCCATGTATGCTACTGCCAGGATGGGTTCTGTAAAACTGATTCCTTAAGCCTGTTATTATCAGGTTCTGGCTCTGGCAGCTAAGCTACAGATGATTCCAATTCTACAAAGTCAGCTGTATGAGCTCTGTTGCTATTAGGTCTGGCCCCACACTAGGTTCAGAACTTCTGGGTAGAAAACCCAAAGCAAGGCCCTGGGATAGTATGCCTGTCCTTTTCTACACAGTCTCTAATCTCACTAATAAACTCTTTAACCTTCTTGTGGAATATGGGGTTCCTACCCAATCAGAGGCCATTGCCTGTCAGTTCAGGGTGACCCACTTTCCCCAGGCTATACTTTTCACATGTGTGCCTCCTTGGACAAATACATTCACATATAATTTCCAGAACAAACAAATGCCAAACAATATAACATAAAACAGTGGACAGAACTGAACTGGGGTGAAATTATAATATTTAAATTAAGATGACCAGAACTAGCATTTCCCCTTTCTCCTATACAGGGAGCAGAGAAGTTCTTTTCTCTTTAAGTCTTATAGCTCTGGAGCTTACACTCCTTTTTAGCAAGCAAAGATTTACTAAGGTCAGTAAAAGTAGCAGTATCAGGTTATGATGATAAAGCTATTACAGCCTATCTTTGAGGAAAGTAAATATCACTTCCTTTCCCCATTTTCACAGATGGGGAAACTGAGGCAAAGAGGGGCTTATGCCAGTTGCCCAAGGTCACACAGGAAGCATGTGGAAGAAGCAGGAAAGAACCAACATCTGAGTCTTATGCTTGTGTTTTAGCTACACAGCTATCCTTTCCATCTCCTTGACGTTCTCTAATTCAAAGGCAGCCCGTTGTTTCTGCAGAGCATCACCACTAATTAGTCACATTATGGAGTTCTAGCTTCCACTTTAATAAGACTTCCACTAGAAGCATGCAGGCTGCTGTGCACGCTAAAGCTACATGCAGCAGAGGGTGACTCCGGATAATTATTTTAAAATAATTTATATTGCTTTTTTCATTTAACAGAAGCATGTAAGAAAATCTTCACAGGTCCTGTGCAAGAGCAGAATATTTACAGACTGTATAGGCATATTCCTCGTAAGCAAATAACCAAAGAAAACTAATGATGACTAGGCTTTTCAGAAAGATGACAAGGGGAGAAGTCTGTCAAAGTAAATACACCAAAAAGTGCCCCTTAAAAATGACTCTGTCATTTCAGTTTACCTGTTCACTTGATGCGCGGGACCTGAAGGGCACTTACTATGGAAAGTTAAATAGCTTTTAAAGTAGCTTGTTGTCTTACCAGAGTCTGTTAGTACGACTAAGGTGTTTTTCCCAGTTATTTCCCCTCAGCACCATCTAAAACAAAGGAGTGGAATGTGGGACTGTTTAATGCATTGATTTAAAACTTTCACTTCTCTGGATGGTGATTACTTATGTTTTAGCAAGGCTTGGTTCCCTAGTCAACTGTAATTGCCATTTTGCAAAACAGAACATGCTCCTTTTAAACTTTGCAAATATGAAGGGGCAGAACTGGAAGCTCTGGATTTGCAAAACCTTTTTAAATCTGAGATGCAAAATGAGCTCAATCTAGCCCTAAGTGTTTAGTAATAAGTAATCGTTTTTATTAATTTCTTCACAAAAGGGGCAATATGGTCTCAGTTTGAAATCTAACTTGGCTCTTTCTTTGGACGCATACACACTTTTGGCTTTAACTGTATGAAATATTTATGAAAAATGATTTTCCCAATGGTATTCATGGCATCGTTAATCAAATGCTAGGTAAATTTTTGGCTTATGATGTCAATCATGTCCTGCCCAGGGATTTCTGCCCGGCAAAGTATCTTGTAGTTCTGTTTTATTTTTTCTGTCCTCATTTCCAGGATTCACTTTTTGAAATGATACCATAGGAACAAACTGATCAATCTGTACCGAGCCACATAACTAAGCCCTTTCTAGACAAGAGCACATTCAGCAACAGGTGCAGCTTTATTAATGTTGACCAGGGTTTAAGTGTCAGTTTAGAGACACCATGGGACATTTTGGGTACATCTATACTGCACACACTTTTTGGTGGTGTGTAAAATACTTTACATTACATGCCTCCCTACCATAAGTATAAATAGCAGTGTAGACACGGAGACACAATTTAGGCCAGCAGAGTAAAGATATGCCTGAACTCTGTGGGTTTGTACTCTATAGTGCTCACTGTGGGTATGTCTACACTATGAAATTAGGTCGATTTAATAGAAGTCGATTTTTTAGAAATTGGTTTGATACAGTTGATTGTGTGTGTCCCCATTAAGCTCATTAAGTCGGTGGTGTGCGTCCACAGTACCGAGGCTAGCACTGACTTTTGGAGCGTTGCACTGTGGTAGCTATCCCACAGTTCCTGCAGTCTCTGCTGCCCGTTGGAATTCTGAGTTGAGCTCCCAATGCCTGATGGGCAAAAACATTGTTATGGGTGATTCTAGGTACGTGTCATCAGGCCCCCCCCCTCCTTGAAAGCAATGGCAAAAAAAAAATTTCTCGACTTTTTTCCTGGGTTATTCATGCAGACGACATATGATGCTGCTGGCAGATGTGATACTGCAGTGCTACACAGCAGCATCCCCTTGCCTATGGCAGATGGTGCAATACGACTGCTAGCCGTTGTCGTCGTCCTGTGGGTGGTCCTTGCTGACTTCGGTTAGGTTGGTTGGGGGTGCCTGGGCAGACATAGGTGTTCCTGGCCAGTCTTGGTGAGGTTGGTTGGGGGCTCCTGTACAAAAATGGGAATGACTCCAGGTCATTCTCTTCTTTAAGTTTCATCTAATGGAGATTCAGTCCTGCCTGGAATATCATGCCAGCTGGAGGCTTCTGCTTCAGGCTGCTCTCCCAGTTGGCAGCACCGTGCAGTCACACCTACCCCAGCCTACCCCTTGCTCCCATGGCTCATGAAGCCTGGACAGTAGTAAGGAGCAGTTCAGCTATAGGCTGAGCAAGTGCATAATGGTGGTAGAATGTGCCTTTGGATGTTTAAAAGCTCTCTGGCGCAGTTTACTGACCTAGTTAGATCTCAGCAAAACCAATATTCCCATAGTTATTACTACTTGCTGTGTACTCCACAATATCTGTGAGAATAAGGGGGAGAAAATTATGGTGGGGTGGGACGTTGAGGCAAATCTCCTGGATGCTGATTACACACAGCCAGACACCAGGGGGGTTAGAATAGCGCAGCAGAGCTCGCTGTGCATAAGAGAAGCTTTGAAAACCGGTTTCATCACTGGCCAGGCTACAGTGTGAAAGTTCAGCTTATTTCTCCTTGATGAAAACCCGCCCCTTTGGTTCACTCTACTTCCATGCAAGCCAACCACTCTCTCCTCCCCCCTCTGATCTTCACTTGCAGAGGCAATAAAGTCATTGTTGTTTCAAATTCATGCATTCTTTATTAATTCATCACACAAATGGGGGAATAACTGCCAAGGTAGCTCAGGAGGGGTGGGGGAAGAGGGAAGCACAGGGGTGGGGTAGTGGTAGGGCACCCCCTAGAATGGCATGCAGCTCATCATAGAAGAGGCATGTCTGGGGCTCTGACCCGGAGTGGCTGTTTGCCTCTATGGTTTTTTGGTAGGCGTCATGCAGCACTGTTGTGGGTCCCTGTTATAACCTCTGTCCTTCATGCCCTTGGAGACTTTTTCAAATATTCTGGCATTTCGTCTTTTGGAACGGAGTTTGGATAGCATAGATTCGTCTCCCCATACAGCGCTCAGATGCAGTACCTCCCGTTTGGTCCATGTTGGAGCTCTTTTGCGATTCTGGGACTCCATGGTCGCCTGTGCTGATCAGCTCGCCATACTGGCCAAACAGGAAATGAAATTCAAAAGTTCGCAGGGCTTTTCCTGTCTACCTGGCCAGGGCATTGGAGTTGAGAGTGCTGTCCAGAGCAGTCACAATCGAGCACTCTGGAATAGCTCCCGGAGGCCAATACCGTCGAATTGCATCCACACTACCTCAAATTCGACCCAGCAGGGTTGATTTCAGAACTAATCCTCTCATTGGGGCGGAGTACAAAAATCGATTTTAAGAGCCCTTTAAGTCGACAAAAATGGCTTTGTTGTGTGGATGGGTGCAGGGTTAAATTGATCTAATGCTGCTAAATTCTACCTAAACTCATAGCGTAGACCAGGGCTATGTGCCTAAGCACTGTTTTCCCCGTCCACACTGCTCTATTTAGCAGTGTAGTGTCCTGCTACCTCCCTGATGCCTGATCCTTTCCCCACTGCCTCCTGTTTGGCAGAGTCAGTCACTGACATATGTAGCTACACACTTCAGTGTGGATGAACTGCTTTTCACTGTGGGGCGTGTAGCTACACATGCCAGGCACCAGTGTTGTGCAGTGTAGACATAGCTTTTGTCATCAATAGTGCAACTGCACTCATTACTGATAAAAGCTACAGAATGAGCTGGTGTAGCCAGGACTTCAGAGCCTGAATTTGCATTTCACCAATTTTATTGGCTTTAGAAAGAACTGTGGCTCAAGTTAAGTTTAAAATGACAAACAAAAAGCTTTGTTTAATGTTAGTTAAGTTTGCTCTCATCAACAACCTAAACCATAAAAGAAAAATAAGAAATACAATGTCAAGGATTAAAAAGGTTTTAAAGGATTGCAAAGTCAAGCAACCTCAAGTCAGGAAATGCCAGAGTGAATATTAGCCAGGCGCTCTTAATTTGGCCCCTTTGTGTGTATGCATTATGATCGCCATGATCGATTGGTCCATTCAGCCCTCACAGAGAAAGCGCCAATCACAACGTCATTTGTGTTGCTCTAACCAGTCCTTCGGCCACCCGCTGGCCAGGTGGTCAGTAGAACTGGACATCTGATCAGTATAGCACACCACACCACAGAACCCCTGAGTGATCTGTCAGTCCTAGCCTCCTAAGTAGCTGGAATTACAGGTGCATGCCACTGCGCCTGACCTGCGTTATGATACAGCCTTTAATGACATGATTTTTTTTTCAGAGGACCCTTGCCTCATTCAATGCACAACCTGGATCTGCTCTGGGGATGAACCAGGGTTTGGTAGTAAAGGAGGTTGTTGTCTGTAGGACCTCTGCCTCATTTGTTGCAGAAGTTGGAAGGTTTGTAGTGAATGCAGGAAGGGACTGCAGGAAGAGAAAGAATGGTCTCATGGTTCAGGCTTTTGAATGCCACGCTGGAGATTTGAATTCTAGCTCTGCCACTGAGTTCCTGTGTGAAGCTGGGAAAGTGACTTACAACTGTCTTTTCGGAGGTAGTCACTTCTGACTGTCATTAAAGGCTGTATCTTAATGCATATGCACAAGGGGAGGAAAACGGAATTAATGTTGCATAGGCAACTTTCATTCTGGCATTTCCTAAATTTGTGAGTGCTTGACTTTTCAATTTTTTAATCCTTAACTTTGTATTTCCTATTTTTATGGCTTAGTTTATTGATAAGAACAGCCTTAACTAACATTAAACAAAATTTTTGTCTGGGGTTTTCCTTGCATTTTGAATAGGAAAAAAAGTATTTTATATGTGTACTACTAAAATAACAAAACCCTTATACATTTGTTGTCTTCATTGTATACTTTATTGCCATTACTATCTTTGTGAAGCTCCATATTTCACTACTCAGTATCATGTTGACCAATATATTGAAAGTAAGCAAATTAAACTATTCCAACAAAACATCTTATTTTTAATGCAACCTCAGTTTCCAAATTACATTTTTCAAATTACCATATTACATTTTTTAAAATTGTGCAATTAAGAACTCAATATATATCTTGCCCAATTTTTTTAGAAGGTAAATATTCAGAAAGCTGTAGCCTCTGATTTGTACATGAAAAGGAGCTGGAATTTTGTATCTTATTTTCATGTAACCCTTTCTGAGGAAAGTAACAATTATCCTTCAAAAAGAAACAGTGTAACTTACTCTGGAACAAACCCAAAGGAGCACAGCAGGAAAGTATAAAAACCTAGGACGTTTTCGTTACAGGTCTACCTGTGACTCTTCTCTGTTAATAATGTTCTGGTCCTCTGAGGCAAATCAGTTATCAAAGCCAGCCATTGCCATGACACCCAGGGCAAGAGTGACTCTCCCCAAGTATGTAAATAAACTGAATGGAGTGAGTGATGAGTGGCCGATTGTCTCTGATGTCACAATGTTACTGCCCAGTCTGCAACAGGAGGCAGCAAATGTGCAATATGTGTGTGTGGAGGGGGAAACAGGCTTTTCTGGTGTTCTTGTTTTCCCAACTTTCATTATAAACCTCATATAAACACAAAATACACATTGGACATCCTCTCCCTCCCCACATTAATTAGTGGGTGAAATTTTGTTCACATTCCCCTTGGCACATTTACAAAAAAGGGTTCAGAAAAGAGGTCAGACACTGAGGTACAGACCCTGTAAAACAGCACATTCTCACAGCCTTAACTATTGTCTCACTACTGTGAGACTAGAATCAGTTTCCTGCAGTAGTCTGATCCTCACCTGGTCATCTGAGGATGTTAATGTCCTTAGAAATCTTAATGAATATAGCTTCACAGTTTTCTTGTGAGATAGCCACTCAGTGATGGGAGGGACAAGTAAATACCTAGAGATGCAAGTAGTATATTTTTACAGATGAAATATCTGTGGTACCAAAAGATTCATCAGTTGCCAATGTTTCCACAGCAAGCCTGCAGCAGAGTTGGTAATAGAACACAGGTATCCTGATTCTTAATCCTATACCTTACCAACAACATTCATCGACTTTCTTATAGTGGGCATGTCCCAGTGGACAATATTTTAAAAATGCAGCTTCCTGTGACTGTTATTGACCATTACTGTTCTATTCTGAGCTCATAAAATACTGTGATACTTGCTGTGAACGACAACACAATAATTGCACGTTCTCATAGCATTTTCTGGCAAGTAGGAGAGGTCAGACAGACATTCTAGAAGAGACTGCAAAATGAATCCTGCTTTTACTGTGGGGGAATATAAGCCTCAAATTCATCAACATACTTCCAGAGACTGGATTAGACATCCAGAAACAGCATGGTTTCTGCTGGTCACTCCAAGTACCATTTCCAGCTATGTTTCTAAGGGAGTCCTGTGCGCAGAAACTGTAATGCTCTAGTCATACAATCAGTTCAAATATAGTTCTGGGACAGGACATTAGGTGTGGATGGAATACTCTGCCAATGCCATCAAGTTAAGGAGTACACAGTGACTGCATTTAACATACAGGGTGCCTGAACTTTTCGAAATAACTTGTAATTTTGCTGCAGTTTGTAGTCAGAACATATATGACATGCTCTGCTGAGTTATGTAATTTGTTGACCTTTACCTCATTAATATCTGCCTGCGTGCTGTACCTTCCAAAAACCAATCTCTGTATTTCAAAGGTGTATCCTGATGAACAAAGCTGTAGATATGTATTTATTTTAAAACAAACAAACAATCAGTCCTGGATGTTACAGTAGCTCATTTAGTTCTGCTTTCCAACTGGTTGTGTGCTGTGTCACACTGATCTAGGTTTGTCCTCTTATCAATTTTAAAGTTTTTGACATACTGTATTCAAGTTCACTCTGGATTAACAGGAATTACAAACCCTAAACTTTTGATTATTAATGACACCTTTGTTCATTTGGTCCACAAACATGTACAAATGCACCATCTTGTTTAATAAAAGTCTCACTCCCATTGTATCACCTTCAGATTTATCCTTCCCCCCATCTAAAAATATACACACACACAGAGTCAGTAATGCTCATACACACATCCATGCTAACATGACTCAATATCCCTAACTATAACAGGAGCAGAACAATAACACTTGGGTCTCTAAGTGGATGTGGCATTGTTCAAGCCTGGGGCATACAAATTAATGCACCTACTAGCTGGTATAATTTGCCTGGTCAAATATCAAGACAATTCTTCCACCAGCTCCATCCTATGAAGGAAAAGAACTTTTGAAAACAGCCACTACTTTATTTTATTCACTGTGTCTGGAAGCACATCTCACACAGCTCTGCAGAGTGGAAAATATTTGTGTGCCAGTGGAGAGTACACAAATTAAAACACAAAACAAGGCATAGAAGCAATGACAGTAACTATCAAGCATCAAGATTTCTCCTTCATTGTTTCCAAACATCCCAGTGGAAAAAGAAAAAAAGCGCACTGAGTAAACCTCAGCTGCTTGATGTAATAATTTGCTACAGGTCCACAGAACAGCAGCTTTTTTATTGCAAAACTATTAGACAATTAGTACCGCAACTGAAGTCAATGGGTTTTGGGCACCTAATGCCCTTAGGATCCTTTAAAAATCCCAACATGTGATCATGACTGATAGTCTACACATTTTCCCTGACCCAGTGAAAGGCATAAGGACACTGTAGCTGACTAACCCTAAGCCTGGGCTCAGCTATAGTCATTCTGAGTCTTTTGCCCCTGGGTTCCCTTCAGGAGCCCCACTCCTGGGTCTACAGTTCACTTGAGGTGCTCCCAGGTGCTCCCAGGTCCTGCCACAGATTGCTGGTGAGAATCAGCCCTCCAGAGCCCCTGGCCCGTAGTGTCAGGGTGAAAGGCTGGCTGGCTCCCTTTGCTACTAGAGCTCACTAGCTGTTCCTAGCAGCCTTCTCCTGGGCAAACTTCTCCCATTCTTCTTCTTGTATTTTATGGTGTAGCAGGCTCACATTCTGAGTCTGTAACCTCCAAGTGCTGGATTTCATGATGTATGGCTACAATCTCTCTTTTCCTAGTATTTTTTTTTAATTGTAATATTGCTTTCTTAATGGTGCCTCACTTTCCTCATGCTCTTACCAGATATTTAGGGTAAACGTTGTCACTTTTAGATGCCCGAGTTTGTCATACAGAATCCCCTTCTCAATTTTACTATTTACTGTCCTAGAAGATATGATTAACCACTTCTTTGATGTTGCATGTTTCACATAGCCAATTGTTGCATTTATTAATTAAGGCCAAGCATTCCTATTTAAGGCACAGTGCCTGGCAAGTATTTGGAGCAGAGCTACCTCACTCTTTCTCTCAGGTTCTTGCAGTATGTCAGCATTTTTAATTCTAGGGCATACTTCCTGAAATCTTTCTCCCCTTTTTTCTTTTGGTCATACTTCCTGCTACTCCTCTCTTAGTTAATTTTTAATTAGGCTTTTAAGCTCCTGTTTGCTTAGAGGGATCTGTATAACAAGTTCTTCCTTCTCTACAGCATTTTTTGCTATTTTGTCTTCCACCTCATTTCCTGCTATCTCTACATGCACTGGGATCTACGCTATTTCAGTGTTTAGTCCCATCTGTACCAATTCTGCTAGTAACAATATTTCATTAATTATATAATTTCAAGTATCTGAATTCTCATTTTTGATTGCCAGCAGTCCTGATAGTGAATCTGACAAGATCACAGTGAAGGTAGGTCACACATCCAGTATCAAATAAAATGTCAACATTATCCCTGCTAGTTTGGCCATCATAACAGCTACAAAATTTGATAGATTAATGGATTTCCTTACTCTAAGTATTGGGAAACAGAATGTTGTCCCTAGTCCCAGTTTTCTCATCTTTAGATCCATCTGTAAATATCTGGCAATGTTTGCCCCATTTATCACATACAGGGCCGGTGCTACCATTTGGGCAGCCTAGGCAATCGCCTAGGGCCCCAGAATAATTGGTGGGTGTCATTTTGCCAGAGGGGGCAGCAGGCAGCTCCGGTGAAGCTGCCGCAGTCGTGCCTGCGGAGGGTCTGCTGGTCCGCGGCTCCAGTGGAGCCGCTGCAGTCCTGCCTGTGGACGGTCAGCTCCTCGCGCGGCTCCGGTGGACCTCCCGCAGGCACGACTGCAGCAGCTCCACTGGAGCTGCAGAGCACAGGACCCTCCGCAGGCACCACTGTGGCAGCTCCACCTGAGCCACGGGACCAGCGCGCGGGGAGCTGAAATTGCCGGCCGCCTTGGGCGCTCAAACCCCTAGTGCCGGTCCTGATCACATATATAGCGATTTGCAATATTTGATACATCTAGCTCTCCTTCCCCTGTCTTTTAATTTCATTATATAGTTCCATATACATATTGGGCTGGGTTGCATGTGTGATTTTCCATCTATAATGCATTTTTCCATGGCTATGTACATTAATTTCTTTTAGGATTTTTCTCTTAGATTTTTTGTCCATCTTTGTCAATCTTATTAACATGAGACATTTTTTGTCCCCTCTCCCCCCCATGTTGTTCACTGAATTCTCTGCATTCTTCATATATTTGTTGAGTGTTGCCATCTTCCCTGTTTTCTATGACTTTTGCCCAAGAGGTTAAATCCAATAATTTCATTCTTAATGTTACAGGCATTTCACCAGCAGCTATCTGCATTTCACATGCAAATCATGATGATGGCACCATATGCAATTGAAAATGCCTGGGCTTGGATGGAGTTGAGCTTCCTTAGGTTAGTTTTTGATGTGGAACTAAACACCTGGCATCCTTACTCAAATGATTGGTCTGATTAATGCTCTATAAAGCATTACCATTGATTTCTTATCCACACCCCAAGTGGTTAGACAAATACTTGTAAGTAGATTGGTTTTACCTTTACATTATCTACAATATTTTCAGTGTAATCCTTCCATGCTAGCTTGTGATTAAATGTCACACCCAGGAATTTGTACTTTTAACTATACTATTTTGCTGTCCATATAGAGACTGTTCACAATCTTTTTTTTAAGTTTTTCTTTTAGTGAATATCATTCCTCAGTTTTGAGAATTGAAAATTCAAAGCCTCACATATTTCCTCATTCCACACTTTTCCTAAATGTTTCATTAATTCACTTTTCAGCCTTGTTCAGCCAGCCAGTTCTCCTCATTGTAGCTTTCTACCCCTTTGTGTCTCCAGCACTTGTTTAAATCCACTCTGCTATTTTCAGAGGATTTATATCCCCTATTTGCACATCCTGGACTAGTGATTTCATTATTATAGCAGTTATATTTTTCTCTTTACACTTTTCTGTCTTTCTGCCTACTGTTTCTTCTTGTAGCTCTGGCATGTTCCCCCTTTTCTTTTTCCTAACCTGCATTCTGTCTTCTCCTCTGCCAGGTCCTTCATCGTTTTGTAGTCTGGTTTCCAATATTGTCCATTAGATCTTTCATCTCTCCCAAACATATAGTGCAGCTGCCTCCAGCCTGAGCAACTCCCCCAACTTACCGCCCTTCTCTATTCTGTGACCAGTTTCACCTTTTTGTGCTCTGCATGTTCTGCAGGCATGCCTAACTGTTGCTGCTTGGGTGCAGGAATGCTTGTTAGCCTTTTTATCTGTGAGATGGGAGAAGGGACAAAAACCTAATTTTACACTTGCTTCTCAGAAAGGGGAAATATATTTTAATGACATTGGGCCAGATCCTGATGCCTTTAGTCAGTTTCTACTTTGACCTTATCCAGTTAATATCTGATAGAAGTGAATGAGAGTTTGCCTGAGTAAACACTGAGGGTGTGATTTTTCAGATATGTCAAGCACCTACAACTGCAGCAGAAATCAGTGGATGATGCAAGTTCTCATTACGTTGGAAAATCAGGCACTGAGGAAAAACTGAGTAGGGAGTTCTGAGTTGGATCCGTTATTATCAGTATCATATCTTTCTTTTCTCATTGCTTACCCCTAAACAAATTTCTTCCTTTCTTTGTTCAAACAGAGATCTTCCAGGAATCTCCCCTGTCCTTAAATATGTTCCCTTCACTAAGAGAGCAGGGGAGCAATTTATTTCATGAAGACACTTTAAATTTGGCCAAGACATTTTTGTAGGTTTAATACTCTTTCCTTCATGGAAAATCTCTCTTTTCCAGAATGCTGTTTTACCACAAATATCTAAAATAGAGGTTTTAAAATTATAGTAGTAGTGAGTGCTAAAAAGAGCATGGAACTTTCTGGAAAATACCTGATATGTGGGGATGGCTGGTGTTATAGATCCTGTTTGATTTTCAGATTCAGCTGGATCATAGAACATCAGGGTTGGAAGGAGATTATCTAGTCCAACCCCCTGCTCAAAGCAGGACCAATCGCCTGACAGATTTTTGCCCCTGATCTCTTTATGGCCCCCTCAAGGATTGAACTCATAATCCCAAGTTTAGTAGGCTAATGCTCAAACCACTGAGGTAACCCTCCCTCCACCACTGCTTGCTATCAATAAACTACCTCACAGCCAGCTCAGCACTCCATTATTTTGGCATTATTTTGGCTTTATCTATAACTCAGGTGGAACTAGCTCTCTTTAAAATTTTGTTTTTCAAATAATTCTATAAATAAATATCAATCCTGACC
Organism: Gopherus flavomarginatus; assembly: GCF_025201925.1. Classification (NCBI taxonomy): domain Eukaryota; kingdom Metazoa; phylum Chordata; order Testudines; family Testudinidae; genus Gopherus; species Gopherus flavomarginatus. Next base: position 181,221,631 of record NC_066618.1, read on the forward strand.
AATAATCATTATTTGTATTATAGTACTGCCTCAGGGCCCCAGCTAAGATCAGGGCTCTATTGTGCTATGGCAGACACAGAGCCCTTGCCTAGAAGAGCTTACAATCTAAGTGGACAAGACGGAAAAGGGGTGGCAAGGTAAACAGGCACAAAGAGGTGATGTGATTTGCCCAAGGTCACACAGCAGGTCAGAGGAAGATAAGAATAGAACTGATCTTTTGATCACAGCCATGCTGGCATGCTTGTGGATGGTGAGTATAACTGGAAAGAGGGGTCCAGGTTTCAGGAAGCACCTCATTGGTGTGACGCCAGAGGGCTCAGAACGCAAGCTGAGTCCAGATTGAGAGTTGTCAAACTCTGGAGCTACAAAGTGTAGTACTAGCCACTCAGCATACTTAATCTGTTTCATTCGTGTTTGCCTGCCTACTGCAGTAAAGCAACACTTCTGCCTCTCTGCTATTCTAGACTTTGGCCTTTCTCAGATAGATATTAACAATGAACAATCTGTGGGAGATCATGTGACATTCCTTAATGTTCACTGGGGAACTCAAAAGAATTGGTTGACCCCATTTCAAATTCGTTAAAATTGACTGACTTGAACTAAGATCAGCTTTCATCTTCTACCCCTTATAGATTATAATATCTATTGAATAAAATAGATGAATGTGGATAGATGCCACACGTGCTATTATGAAACTTCTACACAGGATAATTAATTACAAAAAAGGCATATTACATTAAGCCTATATGAAATAAGAACTTGAAACTGTGATCTGAAAACATCTTCTCTCCTTTGCCTGTATCTCTTAATTTTTCTCTTCCTATTTTTTTTAACTCTGTAGAGCATTTCAGTATATAGTTCATATAAAAGATGTCATATAAAGGAAAATTGTGTTCTCTTTTTACAGTAATTCTAGTTTGAGTACATATTGCAAGTGAGTGCTCAGCACTTCTGAAAATCAGGCCACTTATTTAGGTACCTAAATATGGATTATCAGAGGAGCCTGTGTTTAGGTCTCTATTCTTGAAAATCTTGGCCTAGATTTTCATGAGGAAATTCAGAGACACCTGTCATACAGAGACACAGGCCAGCAGGGGTGGGTTTTAGTGGCATTTAAGGCAGGTGTATGTGAAATTGTGTTCAAAGCCAAATTGATGGGGGAAGAGGGCCTACCTCTTCTTTCTTCCCGTCCTCACACTTCTCTTTCATTCTCTACCAATCTCCTTCTGTCGAAATCACAGTATATTATAGTCAAAGCTGGGATGAGAGTTAGCAGTACTCTTTCTCACACACCATCCTTCGTTCTCTCCCCTTGTTCGTTCATTTTCTCTCGCATGAGTCATGAATGAATGACTCATCACTCAACACACCTTGGCATGGAAAGCTTGTGCTGTGTACATGGTTCCTTAGGGACTATTAATAGGAGGCAGCAGAGCAGAGCACCCAGACTGCTCTAACCTACACAGGGCTGTGGGCATCACAGATCTGCCCTGAGACAAGTGAGTCATAATTTGCTCCCTTGTCACCTGCTTTCCTGTTGCCAACCCCACTTCTGCTGCAGCAAGTTGAAAGCTGGCAAAGCATATGTAGGCCCACATTTTTTAAATTTCTTTAACTATTAATAATTGTTAACAGGGTTCTGTTTTGGGACCGGTTCTGTTCAATATCTTCATCAACGATTTAGATGTTGGCATAGAAAGTACGCTTATTAAGTTTGCGGACGATACCAAACTGGGAGGGATTGCAACTGCTTTGGAGGACAGGGTCAAAATTCAAAATGATCTGGACAAGTTGGAGAAATGGTCTGAGGTAAACAGGATGAAGTTCAATAAAGATAAATGCAAAGTGCTCCACTTAGGAAGGAACAATCAGTTTCACACATACAGAATGGGAAGAGACTGTCTAGGAAGGAGTATGGCAGAAAGAGATCTAGGGGTCATAGTGGACCACAAGCTTAATATGAGTCAACAGTGTGATACTGTTGCAAAAAAAGCAAACGTGATTCTGGGATGCATTAACAGGTGTGTTGTAAACAAGACACGAGAAGTCATTCTTCCGCTTTACTCTGCGCTGGTTAGGCCTCAACTGGAGTATTGTGTCCAGTTCTGGGCACCGCATTTCAAGAAAGATGTGGAGAAATTGGAGAGGGTCCAGAGAAGAGCAACAAGAATGATTAAAGGTCTTGAGAACATGACCTATGAAGGAAGGCTGAAGGAATTGGGTTTGTTTAGTTTGGAAAAGAGAAGACTGAGAGGGGACATGATAGCAGTTTTCAGGTATCTAAAAGGGTGTCATCAGGAGGAGGGAGAAAACTTGTTCACCTTAGCCTCCAATGATAGAACAAGAAGCAATGGGCTTAAACTGCAGCAAGGGAGATTTAGGTTGGACATTAGGAAAAAGTTCCTAACTGTCAGGGTAGTTAAACACTGGAATAGATTGCCTAGGGAAGTTGTGGAATTTCCATCTCTGGAGATATTTAAGAGTAGGTTAGATAAATGTCTATCAGGGATGGTCTAGACGGTATTTGGTCCTGCCATGAGGGCAGGGGACTGGACTCGATGACCTCTCGAGGTCCCTTCCAGTTCTAGAGTCTATGAGTCTATGAGTCTATGAGTTATTTGCTAGTATAGTAAAAACATAATTGTCTTTTCATTTTTTAAGAGCGTTATCTAGAAGCATTGAGTTGCATAGGGAGTAACATCCAGTAACTTGACGTTACATTGCAAATTAGAAGAACAGATGTATTGCTCCACACTGTTTCTCTAGATGAAGAAGGGAAATTTTAGGTTTAAAATTCTTCTTTGTACATTTCTGACACATCTATGGCCAAAAAAAAAAAAAAAGGCAGATTTAAGAAAAATTAAATTTCATGAATATACAAAAATGTTACTATGGCTTGTTTTTATATTGTTGAAATGATAAAAAGAAAAACATTCTTACGTGTTACCAGTGATGGATTTATCTCGCCGGTAAATAAAAAAAATGATGATTATTATTGTGATAATGTCTATGAGCTCCAGTCATGGACAAGGACCCCATTGTGCTATGCCCTGAACAAGCAGAACACAAAGATGGTTCCTTCCCTCTAGAGTTTGCAATCTAAGTAAGTGAAATATGTGTTTATTTGTTTGGGCTATGTAGAATTTAAAATATCCTCAACTCTTCATTTCCTTATTTAATCAGTAAGTATGTTTAGCAGCCTTACCTGATTTCATCTTTCCAGCCCAAGCCCTTTGTATGTTTCATTCACCTGTTGCATCCTGGCTGACATGTATATTGTGAGCAATATGGGCAGGGGCTATTCTTCGTTGCTTTTTGTCAATACTGGGGCTAGCACAGTGGAGCCCTGATCCTTGACTTGGGTTCTTAGGAGCTATCCTAATAGAATAATGCAATAAATAACAATAACCATACATTAAGTTGGGGTGTAGAAGCATGGAACAGAAATAGCCCTGAGACACAGAATTCAGAACCAGACACAGGAAAAAAAACAAACCAAAACCTTCCAAAAAATGCAGGACAGTTTGGATCCAATATTGGGCCCATATCTATTTATAACCAATCAGATTATTTTAATATTTTTTAGTGTTTACTAGTGATCTATTAGTAAACAAAAAACTTAGTGGACCTATGCAGATATGCAGGATAAACGAATCATTATCTCATCTCTCACCATTCTATTAGGCTTATCAGCATAAAAGTGATATCTGTTTTTAAGTGTTGCCAAGGGAGGTCCTAGGGTGAAAGAGCTTTTTGATCATTTGAAACTTTCCCCTCAAAACCTAGTCCAATTCACCTTGCTTTCAGAAGCCACAAATTACTCCATGGCATGAAATTTAAGGCTGGAGCTTGAAATGTTGATAAAGATCTCCCAGTGAAAGCACCCAACCATTGTTCACAACATCATGTATGATATAGTGACATGCAATATGTTTCACTGGCACCGAGATTGAAAATGGAAATGTTAAGTATAAATCTGTATGGAAGTTTCAGTAATTTTTAATAATTTGTTCTTTTGTGGCATGCATATGTGAATGATATATTTGTCCTAGAGCAATACAAATTCATTTCCCCACATCTATAATATCTGCAGTAAGCTAAATTAAAAATACATTTGTACTTGTACAGTTAAATGATCATATTTAATGAAATGTCGGAGATGAATCTTAGCAAATAGTCAGGAAATTATTTCAGAAACTGCAGCATTTCATTACTGGCAGTCAGGGAAAATCAAAGCGATTAAACAAATGGTTTAGAACTTCAACATATTGTGGGGTAAAATTCTCTGCAAGGAGGGTCAGATGACTGTCAGATCTCTGCTGTTATTCATCTGAGAACTGTGAAGCTGTTTTAGAATGTGAGGTTAGCATGATTAATACCCGTTCACAAAAGCAAGGAAACCCTGTTGATACCCAGTAATGGTTGGGAGTGTTATACATAGAGCTGGGAGAAATTTTTGATTGAAACTTTTTTTCAATGAAAAGTGCAGATTTGGTGACACCAAAACATTTAGTTTCAGTCAGAAAAAATGCTAAAAAATTTCTAACAAATCAAAACATTTGATTTGGACATTTTTGAAACAAAATTCTATTTTTTTTTGTTCAAAACAACTTTTTGTTTAAAAACTTCCTTTAATTTTATTTTAAAAAAATACAAAACATTTTAAATGTGGTTGAAATCAAAACTAAATGTTTCTTTTTTGTTGCAACAAAACGTTCAGTTCAACTTCTCTAATGGAGTCACATCTGTCATAAACAGATAGCTAAGGGTTAATGTCTCTTTCACCTGAAAAAAAAAGTAACCTGAAGCACCTGACCAGAGGACCAATCAGGAAACAGGATTTTTTCAACTCTTGGTGGAGGGAAGTTTGTGTGTGAGTCCTTTGTTCTTGGTCTTCTGCCTGTATGCTCTCTCGGCTATGAGGGGATTTCTATTTCTTGCTTTCTAATCTTCTGTTTCCCAGTTGTAAGTACAAAGGATCAGCTAGTGATTTATATGTTTTTTTTTGTATTTACATGTCTATAGTTGCTGGAGTGCTTTGAATTGTATTCTTTTTGAATAAGGCTGTTTATTCAATATTCTTTTAAGCAATTGACCCTGTATTTGTCACCTTAATACAGAGAGACCATTTTTATGTATTTTTCTTTCTTTTTATATAAAGCTTTCTTTTAAGACCTGTTGGAGTTTTTCTTTAGTGGGGAACTCTAGGGAATTGAGTCTGCAGCTCACCAGGGAATTGGTGGGAGGAAGAAGTCAGGGGGAAATCGGTGTGTGTTAGATTTACTAGCCTGACTTTGCATTCCCTCCGGGTGAAGAGGGAAGTGCTTGTGTTTCCCGGCTGGAAACCGGGGAGGGTGGAATCCCTCTGCTTAGATTCACGGAGGTTGCTTCTGTGTATCTCTCCAGGAACACCTGGAGGGGGGAAGGGAAAAGGTTTATTTCCCTTTGTTGTGAGACTCAAGGGATTTGGGTCTTGGGGTCCCCAGGGAAGGTTTTTGTGGGGACCAGAGTGCCCCAAAACACTCTAATTTTTTGGGTGGTGGCAGCTTTACCAGGTCCAAGCTGGTAACTAAGCTTGGAGGTTTTCATGCTAATCCCCATATTTTGGACTCTAAGGTCCAAATCTGGGACTAGGTTATGATAACATCTCCTCCAGACTACAGCACGACAAATGCTTCTGCCTCAGTTTCTTCTTGCTCCGGTTGTAATCAAGAGTGCAGAGTCTCTGAATGTTCAATTCAAAGGCCTGCCTCTGGGCAGAATTTATTTCTGTACACAGAGAGCAGCCTGCAAGATCTTCATGATAAAGCCATTCTCCCAAATCCTGAAATAATACAAGTACAGTCACAACAGTTTTTCATGGTGCTTCCAGGGACACCATTTCCAGGTCACCCACCCAAGAGTCGCTGTTCACAGTTCCTATGCCAGGGTCCTGCTCTCCAGGCCATCCATTGCATTACCAGAGTAGCTTCACTCCCATGACTCTGCCACCACAGCCCCCAAGGCAGGTCTCCTATAAGAGAGCTCCTTGCAGTGTTTAATTCTCCAGGCCTCTTTGCCTCCAAGTTCCACCAAATCTCAGGATATGTTTCTGCTCAGTCCACCCTCTTGTTTCTGGGCATGGCTCCCCCTGAGCACGTGGTTCTTCCCCTTTGTCCAGCAGTCTCTGCACAAGCCTTCTTCAGCTGATGTTCTGGTCTCATTACTTATAGCTCTTTCCCTTCAGGCAGTTCATCCTCCCTTCCGTACTCTCTCCCTAGGCTTAGATGGCTCTCAGACCCAAATGGGATGCAGCTGACTAACCACAGGAACACTCACCTCTTTCCTCATTAGAGGGGCCAGTCACTCTGTGACAGACCCAAAACAACTCCCCCTGCACCCACTCCCAATTTTTTGCAATTGCCAGTGAACTGGACCATCTGTTATTCACCCAGCTCAGCAACTGGGAGAAGATAGCATGCTTTTTGATAGATAACCCTCCTAAGCAGCTGTGAAGATAGGCCTCAAAAGGAGTCCTTGTCCAGTAGGAATGGAAGCTATAGTGGGGACTGAGCATAGATCAGTATAAACGTAACAAAAATGGTCATAGAAAGTGGGGTCTGAGAAAATGAACAAGAAGGGGGACATGGAGGACTCCTTACAGGCAAAAAAATGAAGAGCAGATTGTTTCTGCTATGAAATTTCTGTAAAGAAGGAAATGAAAGATGAAGCTTGGTCTTGGGCCATATTTTTATAGGTATTATGTATTTGATTTTAATGGCAGTTAGGCAACTAGATGCTTCTGAAAAGCTCAGTTGGCAACTCTTTATATTTTCAGGCACCTAAATACCTTAAAAAAACCTAGTTCTATTCTGAACTGTAAAATGGGGATACGAATGTTCCCTTTCTCCCACACTTTCTCTCTTTTGACTATTTAAATCGAAAGCTCTTTGGGGCAGGGATTGTTCTTACAGTTCATGTATACCATGCCTAGACAATAAAGCCCCTGGAAGCCCCTAAGTGCTACTGTAATACAAATAATAAGTGAATAAAACATTTTGACCAACTTTTCTTCAGTTCTTTCACTGATCCTCGGGGAGTCTTGAATCCCTCAGAATTTTACAATTTGATTCTAAAGCAAAGAAACAGACTTGATGAAAGCAATAGAAATTACACAGAATATGCTGATTTTGTGGATTCTGGAGATATAAAAATGAAACAAGATGTAGTGATGAAGCATCTTTCTGGACGTGCATACCTTATCACAAGAAAAGCAGCCTGAATATTCTCAAAAGTTGAGTGTTGGTCTTCTTGGGATATCAAAGTGCCTTTATTTTCTTTTAAAGATCAGCCTTTGTTAATCTTTCAGCAATACGAAAGCAGCTAGAAATAATGATATAACCCAAAAGATAAAAAAAAATTACTACAAACAGAAAATGTTAATATACATAAATAATAGCACACAGATAACAGGGAACTATAAAGACATGCGAAGTCCCTTCTGCCCAAGCATGCATGCACATGAAAAGATTTTTTTTTCTTCGTTAGCTGAATCCTCCTCACTTCTTCACCCCGACTCAGACAAAATCATGATAAAAGAGATGGGCTTCTTGTGCCTCATTTTTGCTTACACGTCTGAGTTTTTAAAAATAGATGTATTTTAGAAATTAAGAAAGGAAATCATATATATAGAATGACTTATATTTGTACACATATGCACTCATATTATATGTAACTCTGCTTTTGAATGCATGCATATGTGCATGCACACACACACAGGAATTTGCACGAGAACATGATTCACAGAAAAAAAACTTACTGGATTAGTTTTACTAATTAATCAAGTGCACTAAAGCAACTGAATTATCTGAACAACACTCCATAGAGCAACTCAGATCATGCATAGCAAATTGAATCAAGGAAAAGCAGCTGAGGTGCATCAGGTTTGAATTTGGCCAATGTCAATCACATTTGTTTAAGAAGGTCCTTTTCAACTTTAATCATAAATGTTAAAAACAGACATGGAATCTGTGTAAATATGCACCTATTTTTCATGGCCAGAGTACTTGCCTACTGAATTAACCTTCAAGGAACTGGAAATGCACTCGACTCAGATTTCTAAATAGATGCTTCTTTGGGTAGACATCCCTCTTTTCTGATTTTAAATGCAAAATTTGATTTATTTTCTTTATTTTTGCTTGTGGGAGGAAGTTTTATATAGTCAGACCCAGAGCTGTCCTTTGTGGCACATCTTGAGATATGCTCTCTATATCTTTGGGAATTAGGTATTGGAGGGTGAGCAGAGGGAGATACCAGAAATGGTTTAGGCTACAACTGCAAAATTCAGTATACTCTGATCCTGTCTCATGTTACCACATTATGATACAGAGCCTGTACACCAGGAGATTTTGTGGCAGGTGACAAGAGAGGACTGGCTATATAGCTTAGTTTTCTCCTGCTTCTGAGGAAATGCTACTAGATAAAAATAAGTTCAAATTGGAAGGTAGCAGCAGCAGCCTAAGTTGTGTTCTCTAGGACAAAAAGGAGGTTGTGCATTGGAGAAACCATTGCATAGCAGCATCACAAAGTTTTATCCCAGTCTCACCAGACTGGAGGGAATCAAGACACTTGTTAATGTTTTGAAGCTTGCTTTAAATCAGACAACAGAAGAATTCACTCAGTTAGCTTAGGATTTTGCCCTTATGAACTTCAGCTCCACAATAGCTTTGAAAAACAGCTGAGCAATCCCATAGTGGGTTTTACATCCATGCTAGGCTGCATCTGTGTGTCTACATACCGGGCGTGCATTGTATAGAGACTGTAATGAATGATTCTTTCTCAAAATTTGATTCTGTAAAAAGCTACTTGGATGCTCCAAGTAATCTTTTTTATTCTTCATCAGAGTTTACTCTTAAGGGTTTTTTGTTCCATCTTTTACGGCTGTCCTAATGTACACAAATCACTTTTAGAGATAGTGTCATGCGTATGAAGGGAGCAATTTATCAATACGGATGCCTCTTTGATGAAGGATGGTTTGTCTTTACAAGGCTGGACAGCCCCAACTGAATTTCAATTTGCTATGGCATGCAAGGGATTTAGGGGATTATGGCTGGAGAGAGGTTTTAAGCATCAACCAGCTTATTATTACAGAAGGAATATACAATTTTAAAACCTTGCTTGTCTTGACTTTTTTTTTTTAAGCTGTAAGGAGAGAAGGGTGTATCAGTGAGAAAAGCAAGAAGCCACTTGATGAATTTCCAGTGATTAGTTTTTTATGCTTTCCAGTCACATGCTGCCTAGTTTTGAATGTGACAAATATAAATTGTAGTGCCAGATCTGATTTACACCAGCTGAGGATCTGGCCTCTAGTGTTTTACTATTTAGATGCCCCCAAAAAATAAAGCTGTAGAGGAAGGGGAGGAATCAAAAAATACAGTCCTAAACATTTATGCAAATGAAAAGGTGGCAGATTGCTACAAATAAATATAGTTTTGAACTTGGCGTATAACACTGGTCTACAATTTTTGAGAAGTCGTCTGCTTCAGAGATAAAATGTGATATTTATTATGTATTTTAATGTGCTGAATTCAAATATGACAATTAAAACAACTGATTGGCTACTGTTTCTAAGATATTTAAGTTTTTACATTTTATGTCCATGTATATTGTGTAGATGGTAGAGTTTTAATAATAAATTGTAAACCTAGGTCTTTTCATGTGTTTATGGTTGCTTTACATGATAATATTTCACCTGTCCTGTTTATGTAACACTTAAAAATCAGCAAAAGGGTTATATAAATAAAATTTATTATGAAACAAAAGGCAAAAAACTATTATGTACATAGTTTAGTCCTATTCAGTGTCTACTCGGCGCTTCTTGGCTTGTCTCTTGTATTCATTAAATGGAGCATCTCTTGTCACTGTCCAGAAATAGTCTGCAAGCATTGATGGGCTCCATTTGCCATGACAGCCTATCAGGAGATTCCATTGCTGTAGTCTGGAGCCCAACAGCTCTGCCTTACTCTTGAGTAGTTCCAAATCCTGACAAGGTCATTCAGTTCACCTTGTGTTATGAGGTGTGGCTCAGAGGAGGAGGATGGGAGAAAATGTGGGTCCTGTGACATTGATGGTTCAGGACCAGAAGTTTCATCCTCTTCCTCTTCCTCGTCTGACTCAAGTGAGAATGATTCTGGTGCATCAGGAACTGGCAGTCCTTCTCCGTGGGGTACTGGGCGTATAGCTGATGGAATGTTGGGATAATGCACAGTCCACTTTTTCTTCTTTGACACACCTTTCCCAACTGGAGGCACCATGCAGAAGTAACAATTGCTGGTATGATCTGTTGGCTTTCTCCAAATCATTGGCACTGCGGAAGGCATAGATTTCCTTTTCCTGTTCAACCACTGGCGAAGATTTGTTGCACAAGTGTTGCAGCATATGTGTGGGGCCCACCTCTTGTCCTGATCTCCAATTTTGCAGCCAAAATAAAGGTAATAGGATTTCTTAACCATAGTGGTTATACTGCACTTTTGTGATGCAAAAGTCACTTCACCACAAACATAGCAGAAGTTATCTGCACTCTTCACACAAGTACGAGGCATCTCTGCTCACTTTGGCTAAACAGAAATGTGTCCCTTTGCAAAATCAAACACTGACAAATAAGAGAGCACAACACTGTATGATTTCTAGAGCTGATATAGGGCAATTTGTTCAGCAGAGTGATGTAAGCTTCGTTATGATTGCATCATCCATGACTTCTAGGAATAACATGATGCAATTCATATCATGTATGACGCAATACCAGCTTCAGATTGCATCATTCATTGTTTTGCCTCAAAAGCAAGTACTGTCCAAACCCAGTCATAGATTTATTCATAGATCCAGTCAAAGATGTATTTTAGTCATTTCTGGTTTAAATTGAGATCCCTTCCCTTTATAACTCACTTATCCTCCGCCATTCCCAAGTCAAGGGTCGTATATACTGACTCAATAGCATATCTTGAAAACTAGAGCCAATCAACAATTTTAAGCATCATTTTCATTCTCAGTGACCCAGAATTAGTAAAGTTGGACTACATTTATTTCAGAAGCATTTTGGCTGTAGAGCAGTGTAATTGGATGGTTAATGGAAGCAAATAACTAAAGAATAAAATTTCCTAAGGAAGGAAGATAAAATATGTATTAAATATCTCATTCACTTCTTCCTTGTTGAAATGAAAGAGCTGGAGGAGGCTCAAGAAATCTAGTGGCTCAAAGCTATGTTAGGTACCTTGTATACCAAAACATTCATTACTGATAATAATAAAATACTGCAAATCAATCACCATGAATTCTAATATTAGAGTAGACAGCTGTATTCTTTCCTTCTGATCCCTATAAAGAGTTAAAATACTATGAGTTTGGTTTACTTCTTATGGACTAATAGACTTCAAGGTCAGAAAAGACCAGCATGATCTAGTCTGACCTCCCGCATATTGAAGACCACAGAACCTCACCCACCCACTCCTGTAATAGATGCCTGACATCCAGCTGAGTTCCTGAAGTTCTCAAATCATAGTTTAAAGACTTCTGCTTTACCCCAGTTTTACCCAGCATCACTTCATTGCAATCAGTGACAACACACTTGTGTGAAACTGGAATGATGCAATGGTGAGTAAGGTTTATGAATCCCCCCACAAGTCAGGAGACTTGGAATAACTTGCACTTCTTAGGACCTGACCCAACTCCTGCTGAAGTCAATGGGATGCTTTCCATTTTCTTCAGTAGGAATTGGGATAGGTCCATACAGAGGTGAGGGGTAAGAGCGGCTCCTGGAAATATCTTCAATGAGTAGTAGCTTCATTCTTTTTAAGTGAGTTTGGTTATAGTTTCTGACAATTGTGTAAACTGAAATCCTTCCTTAGTCCACAGAATAGGAACAGCACTGCAGGCTTCCTAATACTGCCCTGACATTGTGCTTCTACCCTAGATTGGAGCAACCACCTCCGGGCATGGGATAATAGTTAAAACTCCATAGCCATTCAGCCCTGGCCTCTCTGCTTAGACTGTTAAAAAAGGTGTGTCCATTACTTTCACTTGTGATGGTAGGTGTACAGATTAGTACACCTGTTCACTAGGAACTGGATTGAGGCCTCTTGCTGGTTTGACTAAGGCAAATGAATAAGCTTCAGATGGTAATCAAGTTTGGTCACAACCATCAAAACCAGTGACCCAGAGAAGAAACCGGTGACTTACATGATTCACACTAGTGATCTAGAAATGAAAGACTCGGTTTCTCATTATCAATCTCCTGAGCCTGTCATTAGCTTCATTCTTATTAATTATAATCTTACAATTCAAATATATATTTTGGCCTCTAGTATTCATAAATGCTCCACGCTTTTGCCACAGCTAAATTTACAAAATATTCTGCTTCCTCCACACACCTGGAATCTCACATTTGCACACCTCTGTAATTTTAGGATGACAAACAAAGAATTAAATGCGCGATGCATTTTCAAACAGATGCTAATTGGTAAGCTATGCCTGCAGTATCACTTGGCTAGTTCAACAACTTTGGGGAAATATGGGTAGAACTACATATCTAGTAGCACAATGAAATTTCTAAATTCTATTTCTAGCTGGGCAACATGAGATAAATGGAAAAGATGACTAAGAAAAATCTTATTTTCTATAATTATATAAAATTACAGCAGGAATGACAGTAATGTCCTAAAAACCTCTAGGGAGTTGGATTAGCAGAAGACAATTTCTTAGATGAGGATTTAAACTTCAGGGTTGAAATTTAGAATTAGACTAGTGGGCTAAAATAATTAACCCTTGGGAAGTCAGACTATGTAACCCAAAGGATATGTACCATTTATACATAAAGTATGTTTATACTTTCTGGGCACAAGGTATGATTGACTTATTTGGTCAAGTTTTTGTTTGCTGGAGTTATAATGTTCCATTTAAGACTGTGTGGGTCACATGGCTTGTGAATTCCTGGAGGATCCTAAAACTCTGACCTGGCTAGCCAGCTCCTATTGCTCATGCCAAAAGTTATTAATATTGTTTTTGAAGGGAAAAAATCCAGGAATTTAAATTTAATATCAGCTATGGCAAAAATCCTGACTCACTTATAACTCCATCAAAGAAATAAAGGTGGGTTATGAGAAACTATTGAAGTACCAGTATGTAAAATGACAACAAAGGGAAGTCAGAAAATGAATGGACGAGGAAATAGTGAGAGGGAAGGAGGCAGAAAGAGAGTTTTCTCCCTCCTCTTTAGGCAGCAGGCCATAAGATCGCCTGATCTGGCTGGGAGAGAATTTCCCCAGTGCAGAAATTGACTAAGACTGCCTAGAAGGCCCACACCACAAGCGGATGTGACAGGGATAGTGTTTGGGGGCTGGAGTGGACAGGGTAGGGGTGCAAGGGGATGGGCCCAGTGTGTAAGCTGCTATAGTGCTTCTGGGCAGTGCTGCTGCCCATAGGCTACTCAGCTTTGCGGAGCCATTTTGACCTTTGCAGCAGCCCAACATTGTGAGGGCACAAAGTTGGCTTAAAGCCCTCTTAGTCCCACATCCCTCTGGGCTGCAAGTTTTGTGCCATGCCTCTCAGGCATAACACCAAATCTCACCCAGAGAGTTGATGCTGCTGGGATTCTGTGATTTGAATCAGTAGAGCCAGGAAGTCTAATTATTTACTTGTTGGGAAAGCTAGACAAGATGCTATGGTCCAAATATAAAAATATTATCTGTTATTTCCTTAATCACAGCAATAGAATTTTTTTATTATATAAATATTTCCTTGAAAATAAAAATCTGCATGAATTATACCGGTTGGGGATTTCACACAAATGAATAACTACAGTCCTAGTGGCAATGTGTCTGGCTCTTGCTACATTGAAGATTAATATTGATAGGACTACATTCAATATAAGGAGGGATTTCTGAAAATCATTTTATTGCAGCAATATGCATTTTGTAAAGTCAGCTGCTGATTACTGACTCAGCTGATTCCACTGTTCATTCATCACATATGCACACATAAAGGCTGAACTGTTCTGTTTCAGGACTTCATCTAATATATGGCACAATTGGTCATGAACTAGTACTATTGCAGATAAAGGAAATTACATTTGATGACTATGCACTGAAGTGGCTCCCTTTATGTAGTACAAAGGCAGTGGAGATACAGATACATTTGGAGAAGTTAAGTCTCATGAATCAAGGAGACACAGCCGTGCCTTAAACTGTACTGTACTCTTTGTCCTGTAAATCAAGAATGACTTGTTTGAAAATGCAGATCTTTATTTATTACTTGATTTCTTATTTGCCATGCATCAACAATAGGCTTATTTGTTTGTAGAGCACTAAGGAAAAGAACCTCTCCAAAATGCTTACTATCTAGCTCAGTCTATTTCCAGTCCTGCATACTACTACATATAACACAATGATTCAGTGGGGCTGGTAGGGGAAGGTGTAAATTTACAATGCATAATACAATGGAGGGAAGGCAAGATAAAGAGTAAAAAGGTTCTGATTAATTTTAATTAGAAAAGTCAAGAGTCTCAGGACAACAGCTGCCTAACTATTATTGAATCTTCTCCTCTTTATCATCAGAGAGAGGATCTTCCTATTCATTGTACTCTTAGGTGGAGATTCTGCAAGGTCCTTAAGCAAGTGGCTCTTTTTAAATGTATAAGAAGTGTTATTAACTTCAGGTAGACTGTTTGCATGCTTAACTCTAGGCACATACTTAACGGCCTTGCTGAATCAGGGGCTCACTCCTGATACACAATAACAAGATCAGGAGGTCCAGGTTCATAACTTAGTATCCCTTTGACATTAGTAGCATCATTTCTTCAAGGCTTAATCCTATGCCCACTGCAGACAATGGCAAAGCTCTCATCCTTGAATGGTAGGATTCGGCCATCAGTCAGTAATGGACTCCTTTAATGTTTATCAACTGTATAATTTAGTGCAAAACAGTGCATTGCTTTATTCTTAGGGGTAAATGTTTGTGTGATCAGCACCTACTTATTTATGCTTCAGTAGCATGTTGATTGGTTTTGTGATATACTTGGTGTGTCCATGTTCTAGGAGGGAAAAATCCTGTTTGCTGAAGAAGGCATGTTTTCAGGGCTGAAGGCTGTGCACCCTCAGGAACTGACAAGCTTGAGAAGGAAAGCGGGTACAAAAAAAGGAATATCTTGAGCAGCTGTAGTTTTCTAGGGCCACTAATGACAAAAGAGCTTCTTTCCTCCTCACTTCTTTGCCTTATTTGTCTTCCCTCAGAAAGAGATGATCTTTATAAACAAAATATTCAGCAGTACTTACATGCCATTGAAAAATAGGCTTATTGGCTTGATGAGCATCAGTTGGAGGCTCTTCAGCAGATTTGCCTATCCTGCAATGAGCCAGATACGCTATGATCTCTACCTGCTGTTGTAAAGCCTCTCATTGTCAGTTTTGCCTACCCACTTTCAGATGTCACCAAGCTTTGCTGATGACCATGCATAGTTTGCAAGATTGTGCTGTGAAGGATCCTTTCTTCAGCTGACCTCTTCCCTATTTCTTGAAGTTAGATATATCCAAGAAAATACACTTATGTAGCAAAAGCTTCTGCTCTTTAAGGAGAGAAGTGTATTATGCAATGCAAATTCAATAAATTTATTGTTATTCATACATAGTATTTAGCAGGCCTTTGCTAAAAACTCAACATGATAAGTCTAGGTTCTGCTGAGCACTCCAAACTCACACTGAAGCTGCTTTTAGAGTGATAGAACTGGACTAAACAGGTGCTTTCAATTCTAATTTTGAACTAATTAAACATAATGGCCTTTGTAACACCTAAAGATAGAATTCCATAAGTGCAGCGCAAAGAAAGCCAAAGCCCTGGTACCCAAAGATTTTTATTTAAACAGGGGACTGATTAACAGCCTTTGCTCATCAGGTTTGAATGCTCATGAAAGGGGATGTGAAATAAGTAGATTGAAGATAGGATCATATATGATTTTGAGTTATATGAATAACTTTAAAAGGTATAACTAAAATTTATAATCAATGTAAAAAATGACTGCCAGCCAGTGTTAAGTCAACAGTATAGGAGAAACACACTGCTGAGGAAGGCTCACAAAACAAGCTTTAGGAATAAACTGCAGCCTGGGAATGGAGGTCCAAATCCTGCTGTTATTAAAAGTTAATTGCAACACTCCTCTGTATTTCAGTGGGGGCAGAATCAGGCACAAATTAAGCAAAAGATAGTAGTTAAAGGGGCACTCTGAAAATAAAAGTCACATATTAAAAATATATTTTTATTGTATCTGTGTTACACAGCACTGTTAAACTATATCACTCAAGAATCCAGAAAAGAAACAAATGTATAGCATCTGGACTGTAATGCAGTATTCTGAAACCACTTAACAGCTTGTGTCTTCCATGGTGATTTGTTGAGTGATCTGGTGCTGGGTTTGCTGACAGTCTATTTTTATATAGTGTTGAGTGTGAAATCCCAACCAGTGGTGTTACATACTCAGTATTTGTAATTGCTCTCTTGATTAGACTGGGTGGCTTCAGTAGTAGAAATTCCATTTGAAAATTTTCAGCTGATTCCTGCTGGTTCCAGCTTGGAACTTACAATAGGGTTATTGATCTACTGCTTCCTTGGGCTCTTGGTTCCTACCTGCCAGTAATTCTTTAGTATGAAGTGAAAGAGTCTAGTGGTAAGCAAGTAAGAGCAGTAAAATCATTTTAATGGCATCTGCTAGGATTTTCACTAGGTTCTCTAGAATCCTTGTCAGCCTGGAGAGCTTTGACTCCATTTGCTGTGTTTGAGTATTAAGGAAATTAGCTATTTATTAACTCTCTCTTACCTGGCATGATGTCTGCATAGAGCTAACTGAATATGTCCTAAATGTCCTGTTCCAGCTTATCTCTTGTCTTTTTATAAAAACTGGGGTGAGCTCCTCAGGGGCCTTCTGTAATTTAGTTAGCTTTCATCCTTAACAAGGATGTGATCTTTCCAAGAAATTACATTTAGCGGGAACAAAATTGGAAAACTGTTGAAAACTGCAGGCTGAAAGTGGAAAGTCCATTACAATAGGAAGACTTGCTACTATTTCACTCTTTCTAGGATGATCAAAGATACCTTAGTGGATGCTGCAATACTATTAACATGTCCCAGGTGGCGACACAGTCCTGGTGATGCAATACAGTCATTAGGGACTCAGAGTCCAATTCACCATTGCCCTGCACCTTATGCCACCATTCATCCCAGTGTAAAGTTAATGCCAAATGGGTGCAACATATTACAAAATCAGTATGGTGGCAAGTTACACCCAATTTACAATGGTTTAAATGTCTACACAAGTGCAGTGGAAAGATAAATTGGGCTTTAGGGGCCAAATTCTCAGTTGGTGTAAATTGGTGCGTTGACTTTAATGGAGTTGCATCCATTTACATTAAGCAGAGAATCCATTCCTTGATCATTTGAAAACAGGAGTAAACAGGGACTTTTAAAGGTATAAAGTATGTTTTCTCTCTCTTTAATGTATTGTGGTTAATTTTTCAAGTATAGATATTACCTTATAACGATGTTGAAAGTCTCGACTTTCACATACATTCTACTGGGGACTTGGAGTTCTATCTGCTTCATACAGACTAACACGGCTGCTACTCTGAAACCTGTCATGACAATTTTACTGATGATGAACATTTTAAATATATATTTAAGATTCTTACTCCACTATGGAATTTATGGGCTTTTTCCCCTTCCAATGAAGCCAATAACAAAACTCAAATGGCCTTCAAAGACAGCTGAATCAATCCCCAACTGTTGTAACTATAACATTTTAAAATTAGATTGAAGTTTTCCTTTCAAAAATGCCTTCTGTACTGAAAGCATCTCTCCTATCTGTATTTCACTGCTTGCATGTTTATGACCAAACTGGCTATAATTGCAGCTAAGGAATAATTTAGGTTTAAAAGCTATTAGTCCCAGATGCACAACTGAATTCTAGTCTTCATTACTGAAAACACAGCAGACTGAAGACAACCAGACAAGGTCTTCAGGAGCAGTGAAAGGAGAAGGTGATTATTTCGGCAAAAGCCCACAGGTGTATTACCTTGCTTAGCCCTCTTTAACTATGGGTAGGCTGCATCTTTAAGGAACACTGCTATCATTTTAGAGGCATTGTGTGGCTATGAATGCCAGGGAGATTTATGTGGTTCATTCTCTGACCTGTGATAATGCATCATTAGAGCCCTCCATCTTTTCCACCTTTGTGAACAAAGACTCATAACAGGGACAATTATGAAAAAATAAAATAGAAGCAGTAGCAGCAGTACAGGGAGACTTGGCTTATCCTCTCTGAACCTCTGCCATAAGCTGAACTGGGACATCTTTATTGCTCTATACATCTATTTTATTTTATTTTATTTCATTTTATTTAGAGGGTTCTACCCCTCCCTACTTATAGCTCCCGTTCAGACTCACTTACAGAAGTAAAAAAAATAACCCAGCCTCCTTACTGTCTAACTCTTCACTGTATTAGTGAACATTCTAAATAAATTCAGAGATGTACCAAACATCTAAGGGGAGAGGTGAGGTCACCGATGATCCCCTGTGAGATCTCTGTTGGGTTCTCTGAAGCAAAATGATAGTAGCACAATCTATTTCAGGCCCTTACATACCTTTGCTTTTATCCTGACCCCAGGCAATCTTTTTATTTGGCTCACTGAAATGTAGGGCCGCTGCTATGGCTGACTGACTGGGGAAAAAGTTTATATCTATTTAACCAAACCAGACGAGGATCCCCTCTTCTATGACCATGGATTCAAACAGTTGTAATGCATTTTTGAGAACATTACAGAGCCTTTTTAATCACGGCTTACTGCACTGGTAGATTAGTACCCGAATGCAGTGACCTTCTTTCTGCAGTGGACTTGAATACACCAGAAAAACAAATCTATGATCCTTTGTCTTGATCCAATAAATTAGGATAAAAATCACAAGAGAGACAAGTGTGGCATACTTTGCGATTCTGATTGCACCTGTTTTGTAGTGGAAAAATTGATATTTTTAATGAAAACTCTCTTGCCCTTGTCCCTCTGTTTGGGGAGTGGGAGAGAGAGGAGAAGGCACAACAACCAGAGTTTACGCACGGCTTCCTACCAATTATACACTTGATTATTTATTTTAAAACCTACAAAATCTATGTGTGTTAGAAGGTATTATAATGCATTAGTATGACTGTCCATCTTCTGCACTGCATTGAGGTTGGGCACCACAGATAAGCACAGGGAGGTGGAGGTTGATGTGTGACTGGGTTGTGGTGAGATGTGACAGATTAAAGAGATGTGTAAAGCCTTACAACTGACTCTCAGACTAATCATAAGCATGAGGTTCCCGGGTCTGATTCTCCATTGCCTTTCCACCTTTTGCCTCCATTGCTTCCACAGTATAGGCATTTCTGTCAGTGAAAAGTGACTGTGAAACACTTTGAGACCAGGACGGTAGAGTTTTACACCCGCTTTGCACTGGTTTAAAGGAATCCACCCAGAGAAAGCCAGTGGAGCATCAAACCCCCTGATTCAGAATTTGGCAAGAATGTCCTATACCATCCAAATCAGAGCTCACACACTGCGCCTGGCATAAGCATAGCAAGGCAAAGACTGTTTCTGGTGGAGATTCCTGTTGTGCAGGGGCGGCTCTAGGTATTTTGCTGCCCCAAGCGCAGCAGGCAGGCTGC
Source organism: Gopherus flavomarginatus (assembly GCF_025201925.1). Taxonomy (NCBI): domain Eukaryota; kingdom Metazoa; phylum Chordata; order Testudines; family Testudinidae; genus Gopherus; species Gopherus flavomarginatus. Next base: position 181,241,345 of record NC_066618.1, read on the forward strand.
CTTCGGTGGCTTGCCTGCGGGAGGTCTCTGGTCCCACGAATTTGGCGGCAGCCTGTGGGAGGTCCACTGAAGCCGTGGGACCAGAGGACCCTCCTCGGGCATGCCGCCGAAGGCAGCCTGCCTACTGCTCTCACAGCGACTGGCAGAGCGCCCACCGTGGATTGCCGCCCCAGGCACGCGCTTGGTGTGCTGGTGCCTGGAGCCACCCCTGCTGTTGTGTGTGCCAAATGGCACCCAGACAATCACAATCTTCTTGGCAGCTGGAACATGAAGTGTGTTTTGCACATTAGCATGACCAGTCCTCAAACAGGGACCATCATGGTCCAACTGGAAATAGCTTTACCAGGTGAGCGACGTGTCTGTCCTTTGGAGCTGGTAGAATCTGTGCTAGGCTGGTCTCAGCTGGAAGTCACTCTTTGCTTGCTCCTGGTGGTACTGAAAATAAATCACTTAAAACCAAACAAACAGACAAACAGCATTCCCCTACCCCCAACAGCAACAAAGCAATGGTTCTTTGATTTTGGTGAGCCATTAACAGATGTTTTGCTTATGCACAACTGTATAATATTTTAATAAAAAATGAAGTGCCCTCATTTTTCTTCCCTCCTGAAATGCTAGTAGTAAAAATAATTTTACTGCTACCAGGTGTCTTCCTAAGGGAGTCAGATAAAATAGTGAAAATATTATTAGAGAGCTTATAAACAATTTTACAATACACTAATAATTTGTGGTTGAGACTGAGATAGTACAGGAGTTTTTTTGATGCATAAGACCAGTATAAGGCAAGACAGATTGCATTTTACATAGAATTTTGTTATATGTATTAAGTTTCATGAGAGCAGCAAAGAATCCTGTGGCACTTTGTAGACTAACAGACGTTTTGGAGCATGAGCTTTCGTGGGTGAATACCCACTTCGTCAGATGCATGTAGTGGAAATTTCCAGGGGCAGGTATATATATGCAGGCAAGCTAGAGATAATGAGGTTAGTTCAATCAGGGAGGATGAGGCCCTGTTCTAGCAGATGAGGTGTGAAGCCAAGGGAGGAGAAACTGGTTTTGTAGTTGGCAAGCCATTCACAGTCCTTGTTTAGTCCTGAGCTGATGGTGTCAAATTTGCAGATGAACTGAAGCTCAGCAGTTTCTCTTTGAAGTCTGGTCCTGAAGTTTTTTTGCTGCAGGATGGCCACCTTAAGGTCTGCTAAAGTGTGGCCAGGGAGGTTAAAGTGTTCTCCTACAGGTTTTTGTATTTTGCCATTCCTAATATCTGATTTGTGTCCGTTTATCCTTTTCCGTAGAGACTGTCCAGTTTGGCCAATGTACATAGCAGAGGGGCATTGCTGGCATATGATGGCATATATTACATTGGTGGACGTGCAGGTGAATGAACCGGTGATGGTATGGCTGATCTGGTTAGGTCCTGTGATGGTGTCGCTGGTGTAGATATATGGGCAGAGTTGGCATCGAGGTTTGTTGCATGGATTGGTTCCTGAGCTAGAGTTACTATGGTGCGGTGTGCAGTTACTGGTGAGAATATGTTTCAGGTTGGCAGGTTGCCTGTGGGCGAGGACTGGCCTGCCACCCAAGGCCTATGAAAGTGTGGGATCATTGTCCAGGATGGGTTGTAGATCCCTGATGATGCATTGGAGGGGTTTTAGCTGGGGACTGTATGTGATGGCCAATGGAGTCCTGTTGGTTTTTTTCTTGGGTTTGTCTTGCAGTAGGACACTTCTGGGTACACATCTGGCTCTGTTGATCTGTTTCCTTATTTCCTCGTGCGGGTATTGTAGTTTTGAGAATGCTTGGTGGAGATTTTGTAGGTGTTGCTCTCTGTCTGAGGGGTTAGAGCAGATGCGATTGTACCTCAGTGCTTGGCTGTAGACAATGGATCGTGTGATGTGGCCGGGATGGAAGCTGGAGGCATGAAGGTAGGCATAGCGGTCGGTAGATTTTCGGTATAAGGTGGTGTTAATGTGACCATTGCTTATTTGCACCGTGGTGTCTGGGAAGTGGACCTCCCGTGTAGATTGGTCCAGGCTGAGGTTGATGGTGGGGTGGAAGCTGTTGAAATTGTGGTGGAATTGTTCCAGAGTTTCCTTCCCATGGGTCCAGATGATGAAGATGTCATCAGTGTAGCATAGGTAGAGAAGGGGCATGAGTGGATGAGAGCCGAGGAAACGTTGTTCAAGGTCGGCCATAAAAATATTGGCATATTGTGAGGCCATGCTTTTACAGATCCAGACTAACACGGCTACCCCTCTGATATAAGTTTCATGAAGGCAGTTCTGCAGATATATAGAGCTTTAGTTGCATCTGAAATTATCGTTTTTATATGGCTTCTTTATGAAACCCACTGGAAATTGAAACTATAGTTCAACACATGAACTCTTTCTTTATTATAGCTCTGGTTCAGCAAGATACTTAAGCACTTGCATAACTTTAAGCCCCATCTGGGACTACTCATGTTCTTAAAGTTAGACAGGTGCTTAAGTACATGGCTGAATCAGGGCCTGCGGAATTGTTCCTGCCCCCAGTGAAGTCAATGATACTTTTGCCATTGCCTTGAATGTTCTTGTCAACACTAGATAATTTTTCCTTACATTTTCCACTGTCACTACCAAACGTTTTGCTCTAACAGCAGATAGAGTTCTTCTACAGAGAAGGTGCCCATGGAGATCAGTATTTTAAGCACCATGTCACATACACCTGCTTAGAGTAGGGCTAGATGATATACTGCTTAATATGCTGGTGGCTTGCACTGTTGCTAACAATGGTGGAGCTGAAATGGTGGGCAATTTTAGTAAAAATACCCAAGGCATCGGTTCCAAAAGGAACAGAGCCCAAAACAAACTGCTTTCAATAGGCTCAAGGATGGCTTGCACTGAGACATAATGCTCAGCTCTCTGGCATGTGAGCCCAAGTCATAGGTGCTGGAATTGGTTGCTGGGAGTGCGGCAACATTCCCTGGCTTGAAATGATTTCCATCATCTACAGAGTTTACAGTTTGGTACAGTGACTTACAGTACCCACACTATACAAATTGTTTCAGCACCCCTGGCCCAAGTTGACCTTCCCCAAAGCCCTAGGTGGGTTAGATCCAATGTTTTGGTTCATCATCCCCATCTCTAGTTATAGGGGACTCTGATGGTGAAGAGCTACCTTGGTAGATTGTCATATGTCTTTAGATTCTACCATAATTTCCATCGTCAAACCATGAATAATTTCAGGAGTGTCTCAGTAATACTAAATGAATAATAAATATTGAATAGGGATTGGGTGTTTACCACTCACAGGCCCCTTTGAAAATCCCAGTCAACAATAAGAATGAATACCTGGCTGCCATATAGCTGTTTCCATTTGTAGACTTAAAAGATCTTTGCCACTGGAATATCATTATTCTCCTCTTATAGCTGTGGAAACTGAAGTGCGGAGAGGTCAAGTAACTTGCCAGAAAGGTCCAGCAGGGAAATCCTGAGGTGACTAAGACACCAATTGAAATGTATGTAAATGGCATTGTAAATGTATTGCACCAGTGGGCACTGGACAAATTCCCTGGGGTCCCAGTTTTCCTGCTGCAGGGCTCTCAAGAGAAAAATGAGAGTTGCTCATAAACAATGTCAGAAGAACTGAGCCCTCAGAGTTTTGCAGTCAGAGAGCAGTGAGAGGGGACATACTTTTGTAGCATCTTCTCCATTCTTAATAAGCATTGCTGTGGTGCAAACAGCCCTGGAATGCTTGGATCACCTGCTTTTGTCTCCAACAAACCCTTTTGATGACAGGTGCTTTTGTGACTGCCCTGTTCCCAGAGTAGTAGGCGGCTGGGATTTTTCTGTAACCTGACCCATCCAGAATGCAGATGACTCCCTGGATAATAGCTGCAGAGTGATCATATGGAAAATTCCACAGTTGGCATTTTCTTTTTACTTTTAGTTGGTTTATCAAGCGAAAAATTAAAACATTAAAAATCTAATGTACCCTTCAGAAAATCTATTTTAATAACACCTCATGTAAAAAATGCTTACATTTATCTTTAGAATATTTTCATTCCATTCCCACTTATTTTTATTGTTATTTTAAAAATTAAGGACCCCCCCAATAACCCCTTTCTGTGCCTCCTACATGGGCTCCTTAGTCTAGCCTTACTATCTGCAGTCTGGCAATGGGATGTCAGGAAAAAGATAGCAAAGAGAAAGATACAAGAGGTATTATGTGCTACTAATCCAAGCAATGCAAAGAATAATAAAGCCATCCATTTTATAGTATTAATAGCATGCAAATATTTCAGGAAGAGAACAGCAAATTGCAAAACACGTGAAAAAAAAAAAAACAAATGGAGAAGGTGAACATTATTCCATGTAAACTTCATGGCCACAAAGTCAAAGGGAGTGAATATGTATTAAAGTGGAGAGACAGGGAGTAGATGGAGGGAAGAAATAACTGATAGTGAAGATGAGAATGGTGTGTGGGGAAGAGGGATGAAACAGGGACACTTGGGGGTTTCAAATCATGCTCTGGAATGTCATTTGGTATGCAGTATGCCTACTGTTCCCCATATACAAAAAACGTTGTTAACTTAGAGATACAGCTGCTCAGGTGCTTCCCCCATTGGTTCAATTACTAAAAAGCAAGGGAACCACCCGCTACGCTTACATCAACAACAACACTAATCTCAAATCACGTCTCACCGCCCAAACACCATAATACTCAAGCACACTCAGAAACACTGAACATATACAACTTCCTCTCTTTTCCAACATACAGCCACCCACAATGCAAACACCTTCTTCCTTAAAAACAATCCCATGCAAAAGATTAGCTGTGATCTCAGGATTTATTAAGTGGAAATGACAGAATGGACAATTTAACAATACAAATAAGTTAAATCAGTACAATAGTGGCTCTGCCGTGGTGACCCTTAGAAAGCCCATCAGATGGTGAAACTGCCTATTGAGCAGAAATAGACTGTCTACTTCTCAGGTGGCTTAGTCTGCCTGTCTTTCACTCTTCTTGCCCCTGCCCCTCTGCATTGGTCTATGAGTGAGTGGGGCATTACTTCCCAAAGTATCTCAAGTTGGGCACCTACCAGCTGGGGTACCCAAAATCAGCGGCTACTTTGGAAAAAATTGGCTGAAGGTCCAGATCCTCAAAGGTATTTTGGTGCCTGACTCCCAGTAAAGGCAATGAGAGTTCAGCATCTACATACCTTTCAGGATCTGGGCCTAAATGACTTGAGCAAAGTTGAGTCAGTGGCAGACTCAGAGATAGAATCCAGGTGTCCTTCATCCCAGTTCCCTGCTCTAACCACCAGACAGCTCTTCATGCTCTACCAAGTCATATATTAGAGTTACTGTTCTGATTTTACATTGTTGACCATCAGTCCCAAACATCTCACACCCAATAGACCGGCATTTCCTATGTACCTTATTGACCCTTTTAGAAACCGTGTTATTTTCCTGGTTGTGAAAAGTCATGATGAAATCATCAGGCTCACCACATAGAACTCCAGTGAAAGTGCCAGGCAATGCCTCTTCCTAAATTAAAAATGCTATGCTAGAATCAGCCCATCATTGCCTCCTGAAACCTGGTGCACCTCTCTCTTTGGAGATTCTCAGTTATCTAGTCTCAGTTATTAGAGGAGGAGGAGTAGAAGGATGAATAGGAGGAAGGAGGGGTCTTACCAAAATAAATAATACTTTATTTTTACTGTCTATGTCATCTTTGAGATCCTTTGATAAATAATCAGTAATTAGATCTTAAAACATGCATAATTATTATTGAATCCCTTTCACAGATGGGTAGGCTGAGGAACAGAGAGATCAATGACTCACCAAATGTCACACAATGAGGTAGAAATAGAATCAGGAGCCATGACTCTTTGTTCCAACCACTAGATCATCCTTCCTCCCTTTGGGATGCTGGAGAGGAATATATACTTAAACTTTTACCGGTGCTGTAAAATCCATCCCACACTCACACACTTCCAGCATAAACTGAAATATATATATATATATAGGCACATGCATATATACATATGTTATAGTTTTGAAAATAATACTCCAAGAAAGCCTCGTGTAAATCTTGACATTAAACCGATCTTTCCCTTATCTTGCCAATTGAATCATTTATTTAAGCAGTGATAATAAAAGGTGTCAGTAATTCAGTTGTAAGCTCTTGAAGATTTCTGTGCGCATTGACCTTTAAGTGTTTGCATCCTGACAGGTGAGCCATTCTTAAAGTCTCCTGTGAGATATGGTGGGGGCAAGCGGTCAGGCACGCTAATGATAAAATTACCATTTACCTTTTACCTCACCGGTCTCAGTGCCTGACATTATAAATGTAGGTAACCTTTCACCTGAAGGCTCTCTTTCTTCTGCATTGCTAAAGATTATGGCAAAATGAACATGCTTGCAGCTGCAGCAGAAGTCTCAGTTAAAAAAAAACTGCTTTCAGGGCTCCTGTTCCCTTTAATTTTCTTTGTTAATATTTTAATCCAAAAAAGATAAATACATATTTTCAGAAAAACAAAAGGATAGAGAGGACCATTCAATTTTATTTTACAAAGAGAAGGTTATTTCTTTTGTTTTTATCTTAATATGTTTTGAAGTGAGGATTCTTATTCAAGCGTGTTCCTTCATTCCTTTATTATTATTATTATTTATTATTTATGTCATGGTACTATTACTAACTGATTAATTACATTTTATTGCAGCAGAGGGCTCATTCAAGGATCAGGGCCACACTGTGCTAGTTGTAGTAATGAGTTTGTGTTGATCATTCTTTATCATAGCCACAAGATCCAACTTATTCACCTCTGGATCTTGATCCAAACTTTCCAAAACTTCAGGGTTATCCAGATTCAGGTGTTTGGATAGATTTACCTATTTTATCTAAACAAGTTATATGAGGAAATAAACAGATGTGGGAAGTTTTCTCTAAGTAATAGTCACTATTTTAAAAGGCTGTCTATTCTTCCCTGGTCCATGTTGAGGCATGCTGGCAAAGCAGTACTGTGGGATGCTTACATCATCTCTGCCCATGTTATACATTGTTTTGAGAATAAACAGAGACACTGAGGCATATTCTTTCTTGTGATCTGGCCTCTTTATATCACTCTGATAGTGGAAAGGGGCCAGAAAGTGGCCAGATCTTCTCACCTGAGAATTCTACTGGTGTTGGAGGTAACCTTAACCTGTATAAAGCTGGCTTCTGTTTTGCCTTCTAAGAGAAACCATGGCCAAGGATGGTTGGTCTCATTCCTGCAGTTTCTCTAGGGACAATTACCCCCTAATATAGGTTAGAACTACCCTGAGGCTGCTCTCAGCTATACCAAGACTGATGCCAGCAGAGAGCTAGCTTGAGAATATGGAAGATGGAATGGACTAATCTGCAGCCTTTGCTACACCCAGACTTTTTTTGATGGAGCCCATTCTATCTGTCATCTTGAATCTCTAGGGCTCTTAGGATGGCATTGTTCACCCACAATAAATAATTCTTTATCGTAAAAGAAGAGAAGAAAAGGGAAAAAAATCATATAATTTTAGTGTTAAGGTCCTTAACATGAACCATTATAAAGAAACGAAAATGCTTGCAGCTCCTCAAGAAGTCTCAGGAAGAATCTGCGTTTAGGATTCCTTTGTCTTTCAACATCTGCATTTTGTCTGTTTTCTGTATATGCATAAATAGATATGCACACATCCATAAGTCCTCAAAGAATGCCATTCTCCAATCAAAACACTCATTCATTTTGATGGGTTTTTAGGGTATTATCTGCAGTGTGTCACATCTTTGGTACATGACGATAACTGTGTGTACAGTTGTTCTTAGGGTGACTACGTCTACTTGCAGTTGGCTTCAATTTCTTTTTGATTTTGCTTGAAATGCACTATCAATAATAGCCTCTTAGACTTTGTATCAGAAAGATCATAGAATACTGTGCTCAGACCTCCCACCTGAAACTGCAACTTGAAAATTTTCAGTTTCAGATTTCTGGTCTTGACAGTCAGGCGTTATTTCAGGAGAAGAGGTCGATTGCTTCTTGATTTAGTGGCATGAAAAATAGATGGTAAAACAAAAGGCAAGCATACTGAAAATCAGTTAGAAATATTATTGTCCATATTCTGATTAGCTGGTTTTGTCCAAATTCAGTTTTGTATTCTGATTGCTCAGGTAATAATAACAGTAATGATCATATACTTTGTGCCAGTTGGAAGATGTAAAGCTTTTTCTTTCTGTGTTATTAATTACATTGTAGTACCACCTACAGGTCCCAGTCCAAGACTGGGGTCTCAGTGTGCTAGGTACTGTACAAATGTACAGGTAGAGAGGTTCCACATTGCAAAAGCAATACAGTCACATGGTAATGGAACTACAATATGATGCATATTCTATGCAGCCCAGAAGGTTATGTAAGGGCTGCTTGTCTGCGCATTTGCTTAATTGCTCAGGAGGTTCAAAACCAACACCTAGAAATTTTAGGCTGGGATTTTCAAAACCATCCAAGTGATTTAGGAGCACAAGTATTGTTGCCTTTCAATGGGACTTGTTCTCCTAAGTCAATTAGACTCTTTTGAAACCTTCACCCATAATCTTTTAAATATTTGCCTCTTCCTTTCCCACAGCTTTTTCCAAAAGTATAAACAAATAAATAATAAATTGATTTAACAGTGTATTTGTGATGGGGCATCTACCCCACACTGCCATGCAAGGGGTTAATAAGGTTCTAGGGAGGCTGCTTGGGAAGCAGCCAATAGGAGAGGGGCTGTGAGGAACAGCCACTCAGGGTTCAGCAGGCCCATATAAGAAGAGCCCCAGGATAGAGCAGGGTCGGCTGCTTCCTGCAGCTCAGGGAAGAAGGACTGGGTGCCTGGCAGGCAGAAGGAAGCTAGCACCCTTCACAGACCAGTGCTGCTAGCAGGGACCAGGGGAGCTAGAGAAGAATTCCTGGCTGGCTGTGGGATTTGCAGGCTGAGGCTCTGAGGCAAGGGTGAAGAGGTTGCTGGGGCCATGGGGAAGTGGCCAGACAATTGGCTGCAGTTGCCACTGGGGAAGTGGGGGGACAGATGGACTGCAACACTCTCCCTGGCAGGGGGGAGCACAGATCTTGACATGGCCGGAAGGCTGTGTCATGAAGAGTGTGATGGGTTGGACCCCCATTCTGGGGTGCCACTGATCCCACCTGTCCTACCAGCCTGGGTTCCCCTTACTCTGTGATGCTGTGACAGGCTTTTAAGCCCCGTTTCTGCACACACACAGGTAGGGACTCACCCAGCTGTAGAATCAGTCAGCAATCAGCTCTGTGTGGGATGACTCAGCTTGGGGAATTGCCCAGCACTCTGGTGCACACACCCTCTGGAATGTAAACCCAAAATGATATCATCTTGCATTGTATAGAGATCTATATAGCTTAAGCTCATGAAATTCACCTCTTCCTTCAATGTGGAGGAAGATATTCACAGCTGTTCCCTACTCCCCCAGTAATGAATTGCACAAACTGGGTTTTAGAATAGACAAAAAAAACCACCCCAAGTTCATTAACTACAAAAGGTAATTTTAAGTGACTATAAGGGATAGCAAACAGATCAAAGCAGATTATTGAGCAAACAAAACATGCAAACTAAGCTTCATACACTAAGGAATATTGGCTACAAATAATAATTTCTCAACCTAAATGTTGTTTCAAGCAGGTTGCAGAGTTTCTTGAAGGTAACCTGGACCACTTGCAGCTTAAATCTCCCAGGATTCCTTTTACAGCCTGACCTTTCTCACCTGAGCTCAGCCCCTGCTTTCCCCAGCTTAGTTCCTTTGTTTCTTCAGGTGTTTTCAGCAGTCTTCCTTCTTGGCGGGGACGCAGTGGAAAAGAGCCTAGATTAACTCACTCTCCAGCCTTAAATAGGATTTGCGTATGGTGGGAATTCCGTGTTTCCCATCCCATGGAAAAATACCAGCCTTTTAAGATGGTATCCTGTGCCAGGTGACATGATCACATGACCCTGCAGTGTCAGAGCAGCATCCCAGGAAATTTCTCAAAGGAGGGAGATAAGAATCTTCAAAGTTCTATTGTCCTTCCTAATGGTCCATCCAGGCTGTTTGCATACTGTCTGGTAGGCGTTCTGTAGGTGAAAACACAGTTGTAATTATTACATAGTCAATATTTCTAACCTCAGATACACAAATGATACCTGCATATAAATTGGGTAATATTCACTAAATCATAACCTGTACAATGATACCTCACATGACCCATCTTGCATAAAACATATTGTAGTTATGTCATATTCATATCATAATATTTCTATGATGAATATGGGGCATAACAGCACAAAGAGAATTGCGGTCCCTGGAGTGATGTGGGTCTGGGAGCAGAAGTGATGGCAGGCAAGGCACCGTGAGGAGTGGGTGTACCGGCTGGCATAGCTAATCCACAAGATGCCCAGAAGGAGGAGCCTGCATGGTGAGTGGAGCCCCATCACAGTATTCCATCCAAAAACCATCAAGTACTTTACAAATATGCTTCTGAGAGACCAGTAAGAAAGTATTATTAGCTCCACTTTACAGATGGGGAAACTGAGGCACAGACTGAGTCTGGCATTGGAGCACTGCATGCTGCAGGAGATGGTGTGGATGCAGTAACATATTTTGGCAGGATCCTCTGCTTTTTAAAGAGGGTGCAGTGTGCATTCAGGCCTGCCATTGTACCAGGCCCTTTCACAGCTTCTTATACCCTTTCTCTTCTTTTTGCATTAGGGGAGGTATCTATTACAAACCAGTGCTACATGTTTGCCTAAGGTAAAAAAACACATCAGTGGCAAAGCCAGCAGTTGCAACCCAGCTACCCAGCATGCCGGTTCTGTGCTTTAATCACAAGACGATGCTCCCTCTCGTTATAAAATCCTCCATTTCTGCTATGTTATAAGGCTAGGAGGAGGGGGAGCAGGGAGGCAGTCATCAGCTTTTAATTTCCAGAAAAGAGAATTTAGGCTTTCTAGAAGCCATGCATATTGTAGATGGGGCAACCTTAGGCTATGGCTACGCTGTCCCACAGTTCAGACTAGGAGGGTGTGAATAACAGTGGGGACAAAAGTACTATGTATGGATGCTGCAGGTGGGAACTAAAAGATTCCTGATTTCCACGGATGTAGTCTTGTTTGAAGAGGACTAACTTAATGTGAATTAAGAACCTGTGACATCCACACAGGGGAGTTGCAGCCCAGCATTTTGGTGCTCGCTGTTATTCAAACCCTGAACTATTGGGCAGTATAGACAAGCCCTTAGTTTCTAGGTGGAACATTAGTTATGGGCCCAGATTTTTAAAGGTATTTAGGTGTTGCCATGCTCAGCATTAAGACACCTAATTGATTTAGAAGCCTAAGCCTCATTTTCAAAAGTGATTTATGCACATAGCAGCCTAAATCCTGTCAATGGGATTTTGTGTCTTAAATGTCTAAATCCCTTTTAAAAATGAGGTTTAGGCAGTTATGCATTTCAATGCTGAGCACAGCAACACCTAAATACTCTTAAAAATCTGGGTCATAGCACTTGGGCAGCATCCATATTTGGCTGATTAGTGTGGCAACAGCAGTTTCTTTGCAGGGTGGAAATGTGCATCCGTCCAGCAAGAGTTAGAGTGATGAGGATGGAAATATGATGCAGACAAAGATAGAGATTTAGTGCATTTCAGTGATCAGGAATCAAATGATCATTGGCTTCAGTTACCTCCCATGAAGAACAGCACACTTAAGATGAATACATAATTTTAATGATAGTCCTATAACTGTTAGGGTTGCTTCATAAATCATGTTAATTTAAGACTTAAAATGCATAGCTTGATCATAAATCTTTCTATTCGACATGGTGAAATTTGTCACAACATAAATGTTGTTCATGTGTGCATGTGGAGTGAATCTTCAGCCACAAATCTTGTTGCACTTTCATTCATATAGTAAGGATATATATATATATAATATATTAGGGCTGTCAAATTATTAAAAAAATTATGTGATTAATCACATTTTTAAACAATAATAAAATACCATTTATTTAAATATTTTGGGATGTTTTCTACCTTTTCAAATATATCAAATTCGTTACAACATAGAATACAAAGTATACAGTGCTCACTTTATATTATTTTTATTTCAAATATTTGCACTGAAAAAACAAAAGAAATAGTATTTTTCAATTCACCTAATACAAGTACTGTAGTGCAATCTCCTCATTATGAAAGTTGAACTTACAAATGTAGAATTATGTACAAAAAATAACTGCATTCAAAAATAAAACAATATAAAACATTAGAGTCTACAAGTCCACTCTGTCCTACTTCAGCCAGTTGCTCAGACAAAATAAGTTTGTTTACATCTTCAGGAGCTAATGCTTCTTGTTTACAATGTCACCTGAAAGTGAGAACAGGAGTTCACGTGGCACTGATGTAGCCAGCATCTCAGGACATGTATGTGCCAGATGCACTAAAGATTCATATATCCCTTCATGTTTCAATCACCATTCCAGAAGATGTGCGTCTATGCTGATGATGGGTTCTGCTCGATAATGATATAAAGCAGTGCGGATCAACGCATGTTCATTTTCACCATCTGAGTGAGATGCCACCAGCAGAAGGTTGATTTTCTGTTTGGTGGTTCAGGTTCTGTAGTTTCTGCATTGGAGTGTTGCTCTTTTAAGACTTCTGAAAGCGTGCTCCACACCTTGCCCCTCTCAGATTTTGGATGGCACTTCAGATTCTTAAACCTTGGGTCCAGTGCTGTAGCTATCTTTAGAAATCTCACATTGGTACCTTCTTTGTGTTTTGTCAAATCTGCAGTGAAAGTGTTCTTAAAATGAACATGTGCGGGGTCATCATCCAAGCCTGCTATAACATGAAATATATGGCAGAATATGGATAAAACAGAGCAGGAGACATACAATTCTCCCTCAAAGAGTTCAGTCACAAATTTAATTAATTCATTATTTTTTTAATGAGTATCATCTGCATGGAAGCATGTCCTCTGGAATGGTGGCTGAAGCACGAAAGGGCATATGAATGTTTAGCATAGCTGGCATGTAAATACCTTGCAACACCGGCTACAAAAGTGTGATGTGAATGCCTGTTCTCACTTTCTGGTGACATTGTAAATAAGAAGAGGGAAGCATTATCTCCTGTTAATGTAAACAAACTTGTTTGCCTTAGTGATTGCCTTAACAAGAAGTAGGACCAAGTGGATTTGTAGTCGCTGAAGTTTTAGATTGTTTTGTTTTTGAGTGCAGTTATGTAACAAAAAAAAATGTATATTTGCAAGTTACACTTTCACGATAGAGATTGTACTACAGTACTTCTGTGAGGTAAATTGAAAAATACTACTTTTCGTTTATCGTTTTTTACAATGCAAATATTTGTAATAATAATATAAAGTGAGCACTGTACACTTTGTATTCTGTGTTGTGATAGAAATCAATGTATTTGAAATTGTAGAAAAATATCCAAAAATATTTAATTTCAATTAGTATTCCACTGTTTAACAGTGCGATTAATCAAGAAATTTTTTAAATCACGATTAATTTTTCTGAGTTAATCACATGAGTTAACTGTGATTAATCGAGAGCCCTAATATATGTGTGTGTGTGTGTGTATATATATATATATATATATACTGGTTTTTAGAAAACCAGTACTCAAATTGATATCTACTGTACTGACTTTATTTCCTTGTAATTAGACTTCTACAAGAAATTGTCCCATCTTGGTTTAATCAGAAGATCTGAGTAGGCTCTGCTTCTAAATTCATCAATTCATAGATAGACACAGAGATCACACATAAGTTCTGTACACCTCAAACTGTTAATACATAAAAGGCACTATGATGTATTGATTTTACTTTCTCTTGATTGTGTCAGTAAGAAGGTTCTTGAAAAGGTCTGTTCCTACCAAGAAAAGAAGAAAACGAGGTATATAGCTAAAAGAACAAAATGAATGTTGCTATGTTAAGAAAAGCCAATACTTCTCCCCTTGCCTGGACCTGCACCATTTCCTCCATCAGTGAGTTTTGTGAGGTAGTGAAGCAGGACAGAGTGCACAGGAAAAGCCTTCCTCTGGGAAGTTTGTGCTGAAATCAAATGTGTTGAAAGGGCACTGGCAGGGATGTCATTCAGGCTGGATGAATTGGCGGAGTCATTTCCAGGCTTATCAGATCATGTTCCACTTGTCTGAATACCCTTGTTTTACTTCTGTGCATCGGCACACACTCAGCTGCCAGCACCCAAAACAAGACTCTTCTTTCCACTGCACAAAAGGCTTTGCTGTGCATTTTATAAGACATTCCTCCTGCCCTTGTTGCTATCATTTTCCTGGAATGGAATGCTGGTTCTGCAATCAAATGTATATGTGCCATCCTACTTAAAATTAGATTTTAGGGTGCGGTGCGCTGCTGACCTGCTGTACAAAACACATCTGTGATCTTCTGTGGAGACCTATACTTCTTGTTTCCTCTAGGGCATTCATAAGTGAAGCGCGCTAAGGTCTGAGTCTCCCTATTGCTGAACACTTCTTGCATGATGGTGTTTTGCATCTTCTACTCCCACAGCACCTCACAGAACTGGCCTCCAGAGTAAATAAAGCCATATTCTCTATCATTCAGACTACTGGCAAGGTTCTCCTGCAAAGCTACAGCGTTACCAGGGATCATAGGGGTCTGGCTCTCTATATTAGTGAAATAGGCTGCTTCTAGTATAAACTGTCCAGATAATAAAACAATAAGCACCATGAAAAAGCCTGTGTGAGGGTATGTAAATGAAAATAAAAATAGACATGTAATAAACTGCAGTCATGTTATAAATGGGGCTAACTGCATATAAAGCATAGATATGTAGGTATATAAATCGAAGATAACAATTATATCATGACTCTGCAAGCTATTACATAATTCTGCAATTTATCCTGCACCTTTGACCATCTCACCCATCCTCTGTCCATTAATCCATTTCCTTGGGATTTATTTTAATATTCCAAATCTCTGGGAATCTTCAACCAACCAACTAACGCCCAGCAAACCAAAACAATGACAAAAAATCCCAAGCCCCTCCACAAAACAACAAAAAACATTCCAGAGAAATCTTTCTTGCTTTCCTCTGAATGTAGCATTAATTCCTGGCCATTTGTCTCTTTCCCCTGAAAGTGCACTAGCCTGAGCTTTGGGAAGGGAAAGATTCAGTCCAGGGGCTAGTAAGATGTTTCAGTTTCCACCAGAGCTAGAAAATGGGCCTTCTTTACTGTTGGAAAGAGTAGATCCCCAGCTTTAAAATGGGCCATATAGCACTTTGTGTCTAGTCTCGGCAAACCCTGAGATATTTTTCAGCAATTGTGAATAATGTGATTTGTCCAAAACTTATGCCAATAAATCTGTTGTGCAGTATTTCTATCTATCTATCTATCTATCTATCTATCATTTTTCCTTGAGCATATGACCCTCACCAGCATGAAAAGAACCTTCCTCAAGTCCAATTTGATCTTCACTAAGAGCTTGATCCTGCAAGTTCTTGCTAAGCAATGAAGCATCCTCAACTCCCACTGAAGCCCGTCAAAGTTGATGGTACTCAGCAACTTGCTGGATTAAGCCCTAACAAGGAGACCAGTTACATTGCCCTGGCCTTTTAAATTCACAACTGTCACAATTTAAGGCAACTGCACCTGTATTCCCTCTGTGTGGTCCACCAAGGGCATCCATTCTAGGCTCCCTTCTTGGGCAGAGACATGCATCTTTCTTCCTCCTGACTGGGAATTTTCCCCCAGGCTGCACAGTTCCCTGACTACCCTGTGATATCTCCAGCAAACCAGTTTGTTTAAATGGGCCAGCTGCACTTTGCTTCCCTATGAATGATGCAATTCCCAGCAGTTCTAAATTAACACACCATTCTTTACAAGTAAGCACTTTTATTGAGGTGAAAGTGTTACAGAAAAAACATATTTAAAACAATGAAAGAACCTACACACATGCTAATAAGTTTACCAGAGGTCACTCCTGCTCCACAAGGGCTCTGGTAGGAGTCAGTCCTTCAAACTCCACCAAGGGGCTTGGCTATGGTTGCAAGTTCATAGGTTTTAGCTCAGAACTAGCACCTCCCATGAGTGGGTTAGGGCTTGTCTACACTGGCACTTTACAGTGCTGCAACTTTCTCGCTCAGGGATGTGAAAAAACATCCCCCTGAGTGCTGCAAGTTCCCGCGCTGACATGTGCCAGGATAGACAATGAACCAGTGCCCCTCATGGAGGTGGTTTTTTTAGAGCCGTGGCAGTGCTTTAACATTGCCAGTGAAGATGTACCCTTAGTCTTTCCTTCACACAGGTTGGGCCTTTGATCTTGAAACTCTGGGAACAGGTAATCAGCAGATAATGATGCTTCCTCGAGGCATGGTTTCAAAAGGCTGGATTTTTGCATAACTGGTGGTGGGGAATTTGCATTCACCTTCCTCAGGCAAACGAATTGACACTGTTCCAAAAGACCATTCTTGTCTGGCACGTTGTTCAGTTGAGTCCTTTGAAGTTCATCATGCTTCCCAGGGTTCACATTGCTTTTCTACCTAAGAGGGATGATGGCTGACTATGAGTCGAGAGTGGGTGCCTCCAAGGGACCACAGAAGGGGAATACAGGGGCAGTCGCTCAGAACTGTGACAACAATGCAGTGAGAAATATCATAGGAATGGCTAGACAAAACAATAGTCCTCTTTAAAAAAACACTAGTAAGAACTACACTTCCTGAATGGAATTCTTACAGGATACATTGCATTCCTGAATCTGCAAAGGGATGTGGTTTCAAGGTAAGGATAGAGCAAAGCCAGAGGACTTTTCCATGGTATCACTAGCCTTCCAGCTCAGACCCTTTAAGTCCAACTGGAAAAACATTTTGTAGATTGACTAGGAAACTAAGATGACTGCTCACATTTCAGGATACAGATTTCTCCACTTCAGAGAATGTTTATTGATTCTTTAAGCTTTCAAAGCAATATTAATCATGCAAAAAGGCAAAGATGTGACACACAAGCTCAGCAATAAAAGAAAAGGGAGCTGACTTTTTAACAGCAAGGTTTATGTTAACACATTTCTGAAAATTAATCAATAGTCAAATAAGTCTGGTGACAGACAGCATTCCAGGAGAGACTAGAGGATGTATTGTACTCAATTTAGTATTTACAATGTACAAGAGAATTTAATGTACAAATATAAAAAGCAAATGGACTAGTCTTTTCACATTTCATAGGAATAATCTGTTCTCCAGTAAAAACATGTAGCAGGTTGTGGTGGAGGAAAATTCATTTCTATTTCTGTAGCATTTTTAAACTGCTCAGGTTTGAAAAACATTTATTTTGAAATAAGTTTTTTCAACAATGTATCGCAGTATTTAGGTCCTGATTCTAAGTTCACTGAAGACAGGGAAAAGGAAAAGCTCTGATGGGCTTTGACCCAGGACTTTAACAAGCTTTGGATCTGACTTTTATATTGTAAGCTGCTCAGGACAGGAATCAGTGTCTTTTGTTGTGCCTTGTACAATGCCAAGCACACTGACACTGATTAAAAAATAACAAATAAATCAATAATAGTATCTGCACTATTCCACATGGCATCGTGTAAATGAAAAGCGCATCCTGTGCTTTCCACACATTCTCTTACAAACTTTCTCGTGTTCTAGGAGTTTTAAGCTATGGGTTAAATTTTCAGCTCTTTGCTTGATATAGAGTATGACTAAAAATGGGAAATCCTGGAATCTACAGAGAAATGGAGCAATCATGAATAATAAAGGACATTCATTTTATACAAATTATGCTAGACAAACGGTACGCTCCCCCCCTCCACCTCTGTTTTCAAATAATCCAGGTGCAAAGAGAGTACAATAAGTGTACTGTAATATATCTGGTAAAGTATAGTAAAACCTCCATTTTCAACTTTTATGACATGCTTTACTATACCAGATATATTACAGTACGCTCAGTGTACTCTTTGTACCCTGAGTACTTAAAAAAGGAGGGTACAGTTTGTGTAGCATAATTTGTTCTGCAAAAAACCAATGCTCGTTTTATTACTTATGATTGTTCCCTTTCATATAGACATTGGACTTGATCCTCAGTTTGTGTCAACTGGCTTCAATGGAGCTTTGCTGATTGACATCAGCTGAGGATCTGGCTCATTTTCTTTTCATATTTGTTCCATTATTTTATTATGGATTAGAGCACTCTCTCTCTTTCTCTTTCTCTTTCTCTTTCCCTCTCTCTGAAGAATAAGTTTTACAACCTGAGCCAAATTCTCTTCCCAGTTATACCAAAACAAATCTGGAGCCCCTGCGTTTAAATCATGAAGTTATCCCAATTTTCCTCTGGTGTTGGTAGGAACAGAATTTGTTCCTAAGCATTTATGTTTTTCAAAGTTCTCAGGCAAACAGAAAATACTTTTCTAGTCAGTCTTTGAAGCACTAATGAAACCCAGAGTAACCCACTGATATGCAAAGTACCTCATTTAATGACAATATATATAGTACAACTGGAAAAAGTCACAGAGAGAAGAAAAATCCTTGGGACTAGACACAGTACCCTTTAAGTACAGAGCTGTTTAAAATATTAATCTCCTTATTGTAATTTGATGTGTGAAATTCAGGCATGCATTTACAATTCAGATCCCATTCCTTAGGGATTCCCATTTAGGGCCTGTTCATATGATTTATTTAGTGCCTTTCTTCACTTACTTACGCTTGAGATCGTTAGGTATAATGCACATATATGCACAGAGATAAAATGTTTATCATCATTACTTCAATGAAGTCATTTGCCATCCTTGACACCCTCTAATGTCCCAAGTGCTTCAACTCACTGGCTCATTTGCCTGGCCTTGCTCTCTCTTCCCTCTTTCATCTCAAATTCTCAACGTGGTCCTTTCATCAGTCACAGAGGTTTAGCTGGTAGCAGGGGGGAAGGCAGCATTATAATTATTCAAATATAACAAAAGAAGGGCCCGTTTGTGTTGGGGGGAACATATGCGTGTATTTCATGCTCCTTTGAAAACATTAATGATGTCTAGTGCAATGAGGAAGTGCCCACTGAAAGACAGAGCAGTGACAAAGCTATATCTTGTGCTCACTAGTGTGAAGAGGAAGATCCCTTTTCCTTCATCCCTCTCCCCACACTGCTTCCCATCACCCCAGGTAGCCACTGTTTCAACATAGCTGATATTAACATCCAGGAACCATTTCTAATGTAATCACTTGGCTCTGTTTTTCAAAACGGGACCCAAATCACTTTATGCTGACTGTATTCAGATAATTGGTCCTTGTCTTCAATGACAACCATGGACAGTGGGGAACAAATTGAAGTGGAAAGGGTCATTCGGGTTGGGAGTGGAGTGAACTTAGCTTGGCACAGGGCACAAGTTGGGAGATTCATCTGTGTCTGCACTATAGGGGATGGACAATAAACTGGTGGTTTTGTTAATCTGTTTCAGTTTGGTAGTTGGAGGAGCAACATTTAATATCTATCAATTTTTCAGTGTTTCAAATATTGAAACAATGCTCTTCCTTACTGACTGTAACTAGGTATTTTTGCACAATTTGAAAGCAAGAATATGCAGAAACTCTAGCACAGTCAGTGTATAATACTAGGGGACAGTAACTTTGAAAATGTCAACACTCAGGAAAATGGGACTATGTGGGCTTCTTTGTTCAATTACATGAATTGTAGTGGAATGGGTACAATATGTTGTACTGGTTTCAGTATAGAATAGGTTATATATGTTCAGTTGGATGGGATACAGTACTGTGGCCTGCAGTATGCATGATCCCAGGAAGTGGCAAGGTAAAATGACAGACCAGATATAGTGCAGTTAAAAATGGAAATATTCATATGCCAAACCGCAAAACAACACATGGTGAAACATAACCCTTTGAAATATAGTGAAACAAAACATATGAAAATGAACTATCTATCTATCTAATCTAATCTAATCTTCTCTAAAGATATATCTACACTGAACTAAAGGTATGATTCCAAGCTCAAGTAGATATACTTGTACTCGCTCTCATTGAGCTACCATGCTAAAAGTAGTAGTGTTGGCATGGTAGGGGCAGCAGCAAGCAGTGGCAGGGCATGCGAGTATATACTGTGACAGGGTCAGGCCAGATGGCTACAGGAGAGTGAGAGAAGGCAGATATATTGGCCCCAGGTTAAGTAGGTCCCCTTTCCCCGGGTAAGGTAACAGGGAAGGTTCCAGAACAATCAGGAGCTTTCTGGAAACAATTAAGGCAGACAGGCTGATTAGAACACCTGCAGCCGATCAAGAAGCTGCAGGTGTTCTAATCAGCCTGTCTGCCTTAATTGTTTCCAGAAAGCTCCTGATTGTTCTGGAACCTTCCCTGTTACCTTACCCGGGGAAAGGGGACCTACTTAACCTGGGGCCAATATATCTGCCTTCTCTCACTCTCCTGTAGCCATCTGGCCTGACCCTGTCACAATACCCAGGCACCTTAGCAGTGCAAGATCTCTAGGGCTGGGATTCCATGGAGTTAGAAGGGAGATCCCAGGAATGGGAATGAGAGAAGCCAGTGAGCAGGCTCTGATCACAGTAATTTTCCTTTCACAGAACATGGATTTCCCAGCATCCATGAGCTACTGCTGGCAGAAGCAGCAGTATCTTCCTTTCCCACCTGCAACTTCCATTAGAAAAGGGGGAAGGGCAATGGCTAAAGGAAGAGTCTAAAGGGATTTCCTGTACTGCTGGGAAAATGAAAGCTGAAACCATGCACAGAGGGGATTGTCCTTCATGTCTATAAACAAGATAGGTATGTGTCCTCATGGTTTTTGTGTGAACTTCCCAGTAGGTCCATTGCATCATCAGCTTTTACTGGCTATCCTGTCTTCCCTCTGGATTGGCCCTCCCATGGAGAGGTGATGTAACTTTTATCCTATGAGTTCTCTGTGGAGTCTGATGTGCATGTTTTACCTTCCTGTAGATTTTTCAGTGAGAAGATAGCATGTGGTTCAGGGCTCTGGAAATGCCTGAGACATTCACTTTTAGTCAAATGTACTTTATGCCTGCTCAAGTTCTTCCAGATGAAACGTGCCATATGAATAAATGGTACAGTATCCATAATTATTTATATGTGCTAATCAATTACAAAGCAGAGGCTCTGTCTGTGTACCCTGTCTAGTTGGCTTCATTCTGTTAAACTGGTGTAAATTTAATGTAAACTCACTGAAGTCAATGGAGTTACTCTGGATTTTCACTGGTGTTCGTATTATTATTGATTATTGTCTGTATCGCAACTATGCCTACAGTTATATTGGGCCCCATTTTGGTAGGTGCTCTATATAAGCTTTTACTGTAGTAAGAGACAGTCCCAGCCCCGAAGAGCTTACAAAGGGTGGGAAAAACTAAGTTCTAATAAGACCAGGATGTGCTCAGTATTTCTCTCCATCCGAGATGTTTCTGTAGCACTCAATACCATGGTATCTAAGGACTGACAACATGACATGTAGCAAGTTCAAGAGATTTTCCTTTCAAAACATTCCCTCCTCAACATGCACCAAAATTCCTCCACTGAGGAAATGATTTCCCTTCTTAGAACCCAGTGACTGTGATATTAAAGCCACTCTTTACTGACCAGGGCCTGTAGAATCTACGTACACTTGCAGGCCTCCTGACTGAATCAGAATATTAATGAGCGAGGAAACAGTAGAGAAAGTGATTACTAACCAATCAATAATGACTGAATTACAGTTTAAAAATTGGATGTGTTAGATAGTTATTAACAATGTAATTATTCATAAATGTGCCTAATTATTCAGAAAACTTATTACTTTCCTGATTGTCATAAGTGATCTCTGAGGCCAATTATTATTTGATTATGGCTAAAGGATTATATGTTAATATTACCCCTTTTGTCCTAGAAAAGCACAGAGAAAGTTAGTGCAGTGAAATTCCTGAAGAATTCTCAGTGTTGACAGGCCCTTAAAACACAACAAACCTTTGGTTTAACAGCCTTTGTTGTCTATCCCCCTTGCTCTTTGTTTGCCTTTCTTTGGTTCCTTTATTACAGAACCTGCTGCTGTTTAATCAGAGTTTTCTCCTTGTAATTGCTGCATCTGAGATCTTAATAGCATTACAGAGAGTATGAAGAAGCAAGGGGGAAGAAGGCAGATTGGGACTATGAACCCCCCCGGCTGTGTGACTGCACTGGAGAGGCCCATGAATCAAATCCCCACTGTTTCATCTATCCCGTAACTCTTTGGGAACTCCATCAGATCAGGAACAGTTGTTCCTGTCTCCCTTATTAAGAACAATGGAAGTGTCTTCCCCTTTAGCGAATGCTACATCTAAATGGGGTCATTTATACACAGGTGAGGCTGGAAAAAATATTTTCAGTTTTGCATGTAATACTTTCCCTCCTGTAAATGTTAACCCAGCTGTATTCTTATGGCAACTCTTCAATCTGTAACCGGGGTACTGATGGTAGCAGAGTTCATCATTTGAAAACTTGCTTCTCTTAAGATGTTGCTCTACGCAAAGAGGCTTGGAAGAGGGAGCACCATTTTCTTTCCACTTTTCTCTTTCCCTGGAAACATTAGAGCCATTGTATTGTGGGGCGGCATTAATCGCTTGAAATTAGCATATAGATGAGTTCTGGGGGCTGGGGGGAGGGAGAGATAGGTTATGAAAACCTAATGCTGAAAAGCAGAAATCTTTTGGCTTTTATATACTGAGCCCCAAGTTTATCAAATCGGGGAAGACTGCAGTTTCTGGGCATGTACTACCAGCTTTTACAAAGTGATTTTAGTGAGAGACCTTAATGAAGTGTTGCCAACCTCAAGCTTCAGAAAAACATGAATCTGGGTCCCCCAAAATCATGAGATGATAATGAAATAAAAAACACATCTGTGGTTCTTTTCCTTTGCCTTCCATTTTTTGAACCATTAGGATGCACTCTGGTCATGTTTTCAGGCTTTTCTATCAGCCATGAGGGCTAGAAACTTTTTCTTTTAAAAGAAAGTTGAGATTGTTACATAATCACAGAATGCCAGAAACTGGGGACTTGAGAGCAACATCACATGTCATAAGAGTTGTGACAAAATCACAAGTGTTACCAACACTCTTAGTGCCTCACAATCACTACCAATAGCTCATATGTGCGCGCATGTGCACACACACACCCCCCCTTTGAATGTTGTCACTCTCTTCTACACATAAGGACACTGGATCAGGTTCTGATCTTAGTTTCCAGTGTGAAACCATTGTAATCCCATTGACAGCAATTGAGTTATCCTGTATATGTATTATGCAAATGACATCAGACTTCCCCGTCCCCATTCCCTTGGATGAAAATGTGGATGGAGACATCTCCTTGCCTGGGAGTGGGTTACCAGATATGGGAAATTTAGCTCATGGATCATGAATGTCAATAGATCATTTAAAAAAAATTCCATTGTCTGCTTGGAATGGTTAAAAGAGGAGGTTTTTTTGAACCATTTAACTACTACATGCCTGTAATATAATCCATCACATACTGGGAGTTTTCTGAGCTGCAATATTCCCCAGAATTCCTGTGACCAGATTAAAGGCACACATCAGAAACACACCTCCAGGATGTATTCAGTGGCTACATGACTTCTCCTCATTTTTTCTCCAATTAAGAATGCTTAATCTTTCTTTGGAGGCTCCCCAAGTGCTTTGTAATGAGCCTCAAAGTAAAAAAAAAGGAAATTGATTCACTTTGCAAAGGTGTGGTAATCAAATCTTGGCAATACCTATGTCTGAGAGAATAGTCTGTGCAAAGAGTGGGGGTGGGGGAATAGGATCTTTAAATTCACTTTGAATTTTCTTGAGGATATATAACCAAAATGAGAAAAATAGATTATATCCATGTAAACCTAGGCAACTGCTGCAAATTATTTCCGTAAATGTATTCGTTTAAATGTAACAATTAACTCATTTTGGCCATGCTTGGACCCTTTTAGTCTTTTCCCATCATGAACAACCCAGCAATGCAGTTTCACTTGTGGAGATCTTACAAGGGATGGGACATAACTTGACAGCGTTTCCAAAACCTCTCACCACAAGTGGCACCCATCCATCCAACAAGGCCCTTTATATGGATATAAATGGCTCTTTAAACCGGTTTCTGTACTCCTTCCCTACGAGAGGAGTAGTGCTGAAATCAGTATTGCCATGTCGGATTAGGGTTAGTGTGGCCGCAAATCGACGGTATTGGCCTCCGGGCGATATCCCACAGTGCACCATTGTGACCGCTCTGGAAAGCAATCTGAACTCGGATGCACTGGCCAGGTAAACAGGAAAAGCCTGACAAGCTTTTGAACTTAATTTCCTGTTTGCCCAGCGTGGAGTTCTGATCAGCACGGGTGGCGATGCAGTCCCAAATCTAAAAAGAGCTCCAACATGGACTGTCTGGGAGATACTGGATCTGATTGCTGTATGGGGAGACAAATCTGTTCTATCAGAGCTCCGTTACAGAAGATGAAATGAGAAAGCATTTGAAACAATCTCCAGGCTATGATAGACAGAGACCACAGCACAGTGCTGTGTGACAAGCGTAACGGAAAGCCAAAGAATCAAATGGACGCTCATGGAGGGAGGGAGGGGGTACTGAGGACTCCAGCTATCCCACAGTCCCAGCAGTCTCTGAAAAGCATTTGCATTCTTGGCTGAGCTCCCAGTGCCTGTAGGTTCAAGCACATTGTCTGGGGTGGTTCAGGGTATATCTCATCAATTGAATCCCCCTCGCATCCTGTGAAAGAAAAGGGAAAAGTTGTCATCCCGTGAGTGCTCCTGGCTGGCCTCAGGTGAGGTCGACCGGGGGCATCTGGGTAAAAATAGGAATGACTCCGGGTCATTCCAGGCAGATGGTACAGAACGGCTGGTAACCGTCTTCATCATAGCAACTGGGGACTGAGCTCCATCAGCCCCCCCCCTTTCATGTCTAAAGAAAAGGTTCTGTACTGCTTGGACTATCATAGCAGCGGGAGGCTGGGCTCCTCTCCTCCCCACCGTTTAATGTGCTGCCTGGACTATCATAGCAGCTGGAGGCTGCCTCCCCCTCATTTTATCTCACTAAAAAGTCAGTGCTTCTTATTCCTGCATTTTTTATTACTTCATCACACAAATGGGGGGGCACTGCAACAGTAGCCCAGGAGGGTTGGAGGAGGAGGGAAACAACGGGTGGAGTTGTTGCAGGGGCACCCCCTAGAATGGCATGCAGCTCAGCATTTCTGCGGCTGTGCTTTCTGGTTCTTTGGTACACTGGTTCTCTAGTACACTTGCCCCATATTCTAGGCAGGATTGACTCTATTTTTAGATAAAACATAAAGGAGGAAATGACCCGGGGAGTCATTCCCATTTTTGTCTTTGCACCCCCGGCCGACCTCAGCGAAGGCCAGCCAGGAGCACCCATGACAGCAGCAGATGGTACAGAACGGCTGATAACCGTCATCTCATTGCCAATTTACAATGGCATGGCAGACGGTACAATAGGGATGGTAACCACCTCTGCTACCTTGCAAAGGCAAATGAATGCTGCTGTGTAGCACTGCAGTACCGCCTCTGTAAGCAGCATCCAGTACACATGTGGTGACAGTAAAAAAAAAGCTGAACAGGCTCCATGGTTGCCGTGCCATGGCGTCTGCCAGGGCAATCCCGGGAAAAAGGGTGCAAAATGATTGTCTGCCATTGCTTTCCCGGAGGAAGGAATGACTGACGACATTTACCCAGAACCAAACGCGACAATGATTTTTGCCCCATCAGCCACTGGGCTCTCAACCCAGAATTCTAAGGGGCGAGGGAGACTGCGGGAACTATGGGATAGCTACAGTATAGCTATCCACAGTGCAATGCTTCAGAAATCGACGTTAGCCTCGGTACATGGATACACACCTCCGAATTATTATGCTTTGTGTGGCCACATGCACTCGACTTTATACAATCTGTTTTACAAAACTGGTTTATGTAAAATCAGTATAATCCTGTAGTGTAGATGTACCCTTACAAAGTGACTCCAGATGGGGCTTAATGAGCCCTGTAAGCCTCTGGATCAGGATCTAAATGAACCAGATAAGGGTCTGATCCTGCCTTTTTGGAGGACGGGCCGTGAATGTACACATACTATTACTCTTTGTGACTGCACTGAGACAAATTAAATTTAAACTCTCTGCATCCAGCCAATATTTATCACAGCCTAATGTCTTCTAGAATGACCCCTCAGGCAAGGTATGAGCAGCCCAGAGATGTAAAGTCCTTATGGTTTCTGCCTCCATCTTCTTGCATTAGAATCACACAGTCAGGGATCAGAAACAGTGCCATAGGATTTGTGTGACCAATTCCAACTAAGTAGCTTTAATATGGAATAATGAGTATCTGATACTTGTAGCAAACTGTTCATAATTAGTCCAGAGAAGAAAAAAAATATAAAAATTTTTTCAATTTCAATAATATGAGGTCAGCTAATAACAAAGATAAGAACATCTTTTTAAAATATGTTTTTAGTCAGACAGTGGCCTTTTAACTCATAACGTGTCACTGGGTATCACACAAACCTGTGCCTCCTTGACTATGTCTGTAAAGTATCTTTCCTCCATGCTTAGGGTTAAGGCTCAGAAAGCTCTTGACATGCACAAGGTGCAATGACTCAATTATTGCTTAATTCCACTGCACAGCAAAGAAGACACAGACTACCCGCTCAAGAAATACAACGATCAATCAACACACAGCCCAGCTATAATCCCCACCTCACTTTTCGGTAAAATTAAACCAGGTCCTGAGCAGACTGTCATGTGCTGTATACAATAAAGTCCCACTGTAAAAAGCAAGAAAAGAAAAGAAAAAAATATTGTAATTATGTGTGTTATTTCCCCACCACCATGGCTTGAAAGGGTAAAAACAGAAAAAAGTGACTGCAGATCATAACGGGTCAACACAGCAGCTCTGATCGCTGGAGCATATACTCTAAACTTCACGCTACATTAGGTAGATTTTAAAACCTAATCTGCTCCTATGAATGTTTTATTGGTAATTTCATGAAGGTACAGATTGCTTGGCAACATGGGGGACATGAGAGAGGTACCTGGAAATCAGCAACTTTGTGACATCCCACCTGTGCCTCTAGTGTCTCTCAGTGCATGTGGATTCTAGGCAGCACCATAATGAGCCACCTTTCATCTCTTATTCCTCTGTGCTGTGACAGTGAAGGTTATTCATTTAACCAATTATATTTTTTCTTCTGTCATGACTCTGCTGTATTTATCTTGTATGAAGGAATCCTGTTTCTGAAGGTTAATAGACTGGCAGGAATGGACAACAAAAAGTCCTGTGTTCAACCAGATGCCTTGTGAGGTTCAAGGAAGCCTAGCACAAGCTTCTCACACTGCTCTTCCAACTTTTATATCTCCAGATGAATGACACAGCCTGCATAGCCCCTCTGCACACTGGGCTGGAGAGAGCGTGAGAGAAAGAGAATGGAAATGACTCGGTAGTCCAGTGATTCATGTATCCAGTTGGGAGACCCAGGGTCCAGTCCCCCTGCGCCAATCACTCTTTCATTATTTATCCACAGTGGAAGAGCTTCAACAGGAAAGACTGAAGGAGTCTCACATCAGAATAGCCCATAGGTCAGTGGTTAGAGCCCTCTCCTGAGAGGTGGGAACCCCCTGTTCAAATCTTTTCTTCCCCTCTGGCAGAGAGAGAGAAATTGAACTAGGGTCTCTTGCATGCCAGGTGACTGTTCTAACCACTGGGTTGAAAGTTATCAGGTGGGCACCAATACCACTTCCTCCTCCAGCTGGATTATGAATGGGACGTTATCCGATAGGTAGCTTCTGAGCACACCTACCAGATCGTGCCCCACATGTAAGTTAGGCAACCACATGCCTGTCTCTCCCTGGTTTGTGAATTGGTTTGGGGCTTAGGCAGGAGACAGCCATCTGGGTGCCTAAAGTGAGGAAGCAGTGCACGTGCTCAAAGGCAGTGACATAGGCACTGAGGGAAGTTTTACTGCAAAAATGTAGCTGTGAGTGAGTTTAGGTGCTTGAGTTTTGTGGATCGCAATGTGGAGCCTAAACTGGGATTTAGGCTCTTAAGTCTGGAGTTTTGGGGCCTAAGCACCTTTGTGGATCTGGGCCATTGCTGCTAATGTTTGTATATGAACAAACTAGGTGAGTTTTCACAAATTTGTCAGTCAGTGCCTGATCGTGCAACCTGTACTATTGGCAGACCAGGCCCTTATTCTATAGTCTTCATCAGAGCATCTGTGGCATACTTTGCAATCCTTTTCCTCCAGCAGCAGGCCCACTGCAATCTCAATTCTCCTGTAATCATATAATTCCTCCAGAGAAACTTAAATGTATAGTTCTTCTACTTTCTCCTTTTTTTATTGTAATAATTGTTTTACATATACATTACAAACTGCCGTACAGAGTCCTGAACATTACAAACAACTGTACAGAGCCCAAGATTGAATAGTCAGACTGTAATTCAGTCTCAAGGCTGAGAGGTTTGGTACCATATCCAAACCCTTAAGCTATGTTCTTACATTGTAGGACGTTACCAGGATCCCTCAATTGAATTACAGTATTGGATTCCATCTGGGACTTAGCATTGTAGTGTACTTAACATTGTACTACATAGAGAGGCTTGGGAGTAATGGATTTTTACAGTAATACATTTTTTTTTGTTAAATCAAAAGCAAGAGTATAAGGTACCCAGTTATGTGGCATAAATGTAGTTAAAATATACAACTCTGGAAAAAAAACACCACACGCCTGAGAATTAAGCCTTTGTTTTATGTTTTAAATATTACATTGTGCCATTAATAAACACTTAAGTAATGTAAAATACCAGATCTTTTTTCATAATTTAAAACATTTCCCATGACATTTCAAATGGATTTTGATTGAGAGCATTGGTTACAACAATGTTCATATCTAGTTTTTGAGACAGAGGCCTCAGTTCAGGAAAACACTTAAGCATGTGCTTGTCTCATCATTAAGCATGTACTTAGGAGCTGTCCTAAGCAGGGATGCTTTCCTGACTCTGGGCTACAATGAGTTAATGTAGTGAAGGTAGCAAAACAGCACAGACAAAAATGTAAATATGCCAATTTCGGCGCAAAATGTTTTTTTCTCTGCACTGGTGTGATGGTGCCTCATGGTTTGGTTCATGAGTAACAAAATGTAAAAGTTCGTATCTTTATATGAAGACAAAAAAAGACATGAAAACACAGCCAGACACAACAGAAATAACTCCCTATCATGTATTTTTCTTTTTAATTAATATTTCATGATCAGTTAACCAGCAGTCTGTTATCTTCCTAATAAAGCAAAGGTATTACAACCAATAAAAAATATTTATTGCCACATTTTTATGTTTTAATCAAGGGCATATTCTTTTTTAGCTGCTTGACATTGTGAATGATTAAGTAAAAAAAATAGCTCTTTATGCTAAAAAGGAAATGCTCTGTCTAGCTTAGTTAATTAACATAGCGTCCTTTGGAAATGCAATAAATCATGGATATGGAGAAGAAAAAGAGATAATAATCTGAAATATACCATTTACAGTCTACACCCAAGAAATACTGACTGTACTGGGGTGAAATCCTAGCTTCATTGAAGTTAATTGGAGTTTTGCCATTGGCTTCAATGGGAACAGGGTTTTTCACCTTTAATGCACATGTCAGGAGAATGGATAGTAAGTTTAGGGATCTCAGGAGTCATTGAGGGAACATTGGCCTTGAGGTTTCCAGCCATACAAGCTGGAGAAACTGCAGTAAATAACAGCAACATGGGCTTTACAGTCAAAAGAAAGTCCTAGGAAGGCATTGTGTATTGTGTAACCCCATTGGGCAAATTCAAACGCGGTGTAAGTGGACACAATTCTAGTGAAGTCAGTTGAATTCAGATCTGAATTTGGCCCATGGATTGGTTATATAAGTATAACTGAGAGAAGCCTTTGGCTCATTGCATATGTGTCTATATAGGGCTGTGTGTGTATGTGCACATAGGGGAAAATCCTGCTTCACCTCTGTGGTTGCAAGGGTTCTCATAGCAGCAAAACAGGTGCAATTTCTCAATTTAAGGAAGGAGGATATTGGGACCAGCAAAGGGGGCTCTTTTCTTAGCAGCGTGCAAGGGACAAGCTCTAGCCAGACTGAAATAGCAGTGATTTACGCTGGGTTTAAGAGGCATCTTATATCACAAGATGCTCTAGAGGGTTGCTAGTGAGGGTGAGTCTATGCTGAGCTCTGACAAGAAACATACAGCTCAGTTTATTTTAATAACAAAATCTCAACTCCAGATTGATAATTACAATTAAAAAAAAATTGACCATTTAAAAATCTTTCAAAATGCATACCCTACACAAAAACGTACTGCTCCTTTTCTTTCAAGCAATGGTTTTCCCAGGGCTCTGGAATGGTAAAGTGATTTTAGATGCACGTTCTTCCCTGTCTATTTACTGTATCCACCTGTTGTCTAATCATATACACTTAGACTGTAAACTCTTTGAGGCGGGAACTTGTTTTTGGTAAATGTGTTTATAGTTTTTAATGCAAGAGGACTTGAACATTGATTGAGGTCTCTAGGCTATCACAATTCTAAAATGTACTACTACTAAGACTGATACTTCTTTTTGTAAAGCACTTTGAGAGCGATGGCTAAAAAGCACTATGTAAGAGCTGGGTGTTGTTGGTCTTGTCCCTTGTTTGCTGGTGCGAAGCTCTGAAACATAATCCTTACTGTCTTATTTATGCACAAAATAACAGCTCTGCTAGTGGTTCCACCATAAAGAATGGTTAGTGTTAAACTTTAGCTCTATTGCTCTTGCCACTTCTCATTCCCTTAGGCTGTGTCTGCATTGAGCCTTTTCTTAAAATTTCCCAATGTTGCATTACCACCCATGCAGCCCCCCTGGTGATGGTAAAAGGATAGAAGAGATGCAGGCATTTTACCACTGTTATCTACACCTGTTCAGAGCATGTCTAGGAAGCAGGGTGATAAAAATCTTGAAAACAGAGAGTTTCCTTGTCTACACTGATGCTCCCATACTTACTGACAATGGTGTGGTGAGAGTGCAAAACTGAGAAATTGCACAGATTGGATCAGAAGGAAGAAAGTTTAAAAAAAAAATCAAATCTTAGTTCCCCAACTTAACATAGCTGATTTGTTCCTTTAATTCATTTTCCCCTAGATTATTTCCACCTTTCTAGTTATTATTCAATTAATGGTTGCTATCAGTTTCTCAAAGGCTACACTGTATCCCCTAGGCACAGCTATTTCTTCTTGGGGAAGGAGCAGAAAGGAATGCTGATATATTATATTTTTAAATGGAAGCAACATATCCTTTCATGGTGGTGTAAGGAGAGTTTTTAAAAGGACATGATCCTTGCTCCAAAGAACATCTAATTTAAATGGGGAAAACGGAGTCCTAATCAATGCAGTGCAAAGTTCATTTGGGTTCTGGCTGGAGATGGGCCTCCCACAGGATGCTTTTTGCAGATCTGGAGCCAAGGAATACGATGATGGGCTATGGACGAGGGTAAGGACAGGAGGGATGAAGGTTCAAAAAACCTCATCATGTGACTTACATTATGTAGCAAAAGTTCTGATGTTTGTAAGTAGCAGAATTCAGGCAAATGGGGATGGATAGATAGCTCAGGAGGACAGCAAAGTGAGAGAAGTGGATTTGGAGGCAGTGAGTGAGAAGACACAGAAGGAGGGCTGGCATTCCAGGTACTGCTGAGAGCTTTCCAGCTGTTGTTCCAAGTGCCGTTTGTGGGAAAAGACACAAAGGGGAAAATTTAAAAAGATATAAAGGGAGCAACAACATAAAACCATTTCAAAATGTATTTTACAAACCATGCTCTAACTTAGTGTGATGTGCTACCCACCCTACACAGGTGGTGAAAGCATTAATGTGGGCCTAAGAGGACTGGTGGGCCAGGCCTTGTTAATGATGAAACTGAGCTGGGAAGGGGCTGCTGGATGGTGCTATAAACAGAGGAAGTTTGGAGGAGAAGGGAGTGGATGAGGCTGCTCTGACTTAAAATGACAGGAAAAGGAAGAAAGGAGGTGAAACTCTATAGTCACTTTCCTGGTAAGAGAACAGGAAGAGAACAGCGGGAGCAGGGAGCATGTGCAGGATGAGGAGAAAGGGTTGCTAGGAAGAAGTTCAGGGAGGTGGTAGCAAGGAATCTGGTGAAGTGAATCTTGACTGATTGTTCTAGGGTCCCTGGACTGGAACCCAGTGTAGAAGATAGGTCTGGGTTTCCCTAATAGCCACTGATAAGGTGGTATGAAGTCCCCAAGAAGGGAATATGGATTACTGGAAGTCCTGAGCAAGGGCTGTCCAGAACCCTGGACCCAGAATTGAGGGTAGCATTGGAGGAATTGCACACTTGTTTGTGTTGGACATCCTGTTACCTAGAAAGGAGTGGAACTATATGTGACATGACTGGATGTCTGAGCCATGAGATGAGGCAGACCCCTGTAGGGCTGTCAGCAGGTGATGCTAGAGCAGTGTACACCAGGCAGTGGGTCCCATGCCACTAGGGGGCTGCAGGAAGGTTCTAGATGAGTTGCTATGTCCAGAGCTGGATTAACCAAACGCTGGACCCTCATGGGATTAAATACAGAAAAACCAGCACCCCCCTCCCAAGCCAAGCCCACCACAACAGCAAACCCCAACCACAAAATAGCCCTGCAACCGCACCCCCCCTTAATAGCCACTTCTAGTATCTAGAGTGATAAGACATAACATCATTTTCTTACCTTAGTCAAGCTGCTTTGTTTGTGTCTGTCTTCACTAAGATTATTGTTTCCTAAACTGCATTGATTCTATATTTTAACTATATACGTGAATGTGAACATTTTGGAACTTTATACATAAAGAAAATCCATTGAGTCTATTTCTTGAATTTGCATTTGCCATTTGATTTTGCTGTTTCCATCAATTTATTATGTTTAACGGCAACATTGTAGACAGGAATAGCTGAGTTGCAAAGCTCACTTTTGACCACTTCAATACCTAGGTGATTTCCCTTGTCAGTCCAACGCTTTGGTGGTGGACAGGCAGCTTCTGTGTTTTCAGCAGTTTTCGTCTGTTGTTGCTTAAATTGCAGAAGCAGGAACACTGCATCATCTTTAGCTACACACAGACACTTTTAATATTAGCTATCCCAGTGTGCTGTGATGATAATGCAAATCATTAGACCCATGTAAAACAAACAAACAATAAAAAACCTGGCAAATTAAATTATTTTTCTGGCAACTGGCAAATCCATACAAAAACAGGCCAGGCTGGCCAAATACTGGCCAGGTGGTAACTTTAGGCCCTCGTGTAGGCAAACATACTCTTCTCCTTGTGACCGCCAGGGTAGGGAGCCAGGCCCAGACCTGCAGGACAGGAGTTGCTGCTGCAAGCGTGAGTGTGTAAATGGATTCAGCAGTGATGGCAACTGGAACATCAGTAGTTCTGGGAGTAGTGACCCTGACCCCAGGCTGAGTTGCAGGATCAGGCCCTGAGTTTGCTAGTTTACCAGCAGTTCAGCCTCAGACAGGGCAGCTCCTCAATTTTTTTTAAGTACGTCACACCAAAAATGTTTAAAAATACAAGTCTGCTACTGGGCAGTGAATTAAAAAATAAAAGTTAATTCAGGGTCAAATTCACTGGTGTAGAGCGACCAGCGGCATCACTTAAATCCCGCTCATGCCTTGTGCTAGCTCTCTTCACAGGGGTGAATTTCACCCTCAATATCCATAGGACATTCTCCACAAGTTAATCAAAAGCCTGGGTATAAACAGGTTGACATAATGTCCATTTAAGGCTTTTATTTAGGCTGATTTCAATTTGTGAATTGACTCTCCTTGACCAGAATGAATAAGTGAGTATTAGTGTAGTTCATGGCATCACTCACACAGTTGGCAGCCCAGCAGCAAATTGTACACTGTTCTGTATGTCCAGAGGGCCAAATGAATTCCCCTTCACTAGATGCTTTCTGCATGTCTGATGGGATTGAAGGGATTAATAATGCGGTTGGTATTTTTATTAATGATGGTGATAGTGAAATGCTTCTGAGAAGCCAGAGGTAAACATGAAAACAGAATTGATTCAGATTATAAACACTCATTGGTACAACTTCTTCCTATATGTTTCTTTTCCTCCTCTTTTTTGATATGTGACATTTTCATCTCTCATTTTAACAATCCTTAGTCCATCAAGTATGTCAAATGCCCTGCAAAGGGGTGCTGCTTATACGCTATAATGGCCAATATTCAGCATAGACACCTCTTCACTTGTATTCAATTAATCTTTTACAATTCATTGAACTCCTATTTCCATATATTTAATATATAAGAAACATAATGGCAGAAAGCTTTTACTTTTGCTTTTGTTCTTGTTCTGCAGCATGTCTTCCTCTGAGGTTTAGCGCTTTGGGTATTTCTTTACAAAAGAAAACAAAACTTCTTTGCTAGTAATAATACACCCCTCATGCCTCCAAACCTTCTATAATTAAATAGTCACTATGTTCTATTCTTCTGGTTTGAAGAGATCCGTCCATATAGGTAGTGGTGGGTTTCTTCTGCTGCTAAGTGTTAAAGAGCCATCCTGACATTATCAGTGGCATTTTCTACTAGTGAGAACAGATCTGCTGAAATTAGGGCAACGTTTGTGCCACCTAGTGGCTCCTCCTTCACATATCTTTGGAATTCTCTTGTGGAAGAAAAACTGTTCTATAACTGTACAGGGAAACTCACAAACTATTAGGGAAGACACACACTGCAGATTAATATTTCCCTTTACTTAACATGATAGTGATGCCATTTCTCTTTCTGTACTCTTCAAACGTGTAAATTATAAACTAAAAATATAGAAAATTCCATTTTGCATTCAGTAAATAATGTTCCTCACATTATCTAGAATTTCCTGCTTAGTTACATTTTGCACTGTTTTTTATATGGCCACTTTATTCTTGGATTCTTATATGGATTCTTTATTCCCCTAGGCATTGTCACTTTGTTGGCTTTTTCTAGGTTGAGAAGAATGTTATTAGTAGTAACAGGTCTGTAATTACAGTTGGGCTTTGCCATGAGATCTCTTCATTTTTGGTCATTTGTTTTACTGAGATTTTAATACTTTGAAAAACTGACTGTTGTGTTAACTCAGTTTCCTGTAGAAAGTGGGCCAAATACTCTGTTGCTGTAAACTGGTCCAACTCTTATGTCAATGATCTAAGCCAATTTACATTAATTTTAAATTAATGTAAGGCTTTGGTCAACCTTATTGAACAGTTACATTGCTAACCATATTGACCAATATTGTTAAAACCTAGGTCTCTAAAACCAGGCACTTAAATTTATATGTAGGTACCCAAATAAGATTAACTAATTTCCAGAGATCATGAAAATCTGCAGACACCATTGACTTCAGTGAGAGATGCAGATGCTTGGCATTCAGGATCAGCCAACTGGTAAAATTTCTGCTGATTTCTGGATACTGCTGTAAGGACCCCATACGAGTGTGTGTGATACAAAAGTGTGTCAGTGGCGTGGGCCCATGTTCTAACTGAGACCCACCTCAGACACAGGTCCTCCATCCACTGGTCTAGCCTTACTAGCCCCAATTTAACAAAGCACTTAAGCACATGCTTAAATCCAATCCCATTGAAGACAATGGAACTTAAGCAGGTGCCTAAATTTAAGTATATGTTTAAGTGCTTATGCTCAGGTGGGATAGGTGCTGAATTGGGGCTGCTAATAGAGAGAATCTGTGCAGTGCTATGTATGAAGAAGCCACTATGAATGATAGAAAATATGTGCATAAATATGAGTGTCATCTCACGTCTCTCTTGGCCTGCTGAGTGGCTTCACTAGAAGGGACCAGCATAGGAGAGGCCAATGCTTGCCACTCTGCTGCTGCTGCTATGGGTGTTCTGGCATGCACCTATATGCGGCCCTAGCCAGATTCTGTTTCTCATTCTATATTGTCAATAGTAAGTTATAGACTGAACTTAAAAACAACAACATACAAATACTGCCCAGTTTTATTCAGGTAAGAACGACATATTTTTTTGCAGCTGTATTCCACCTGGTACTCAGCTACGTGGCTGGTTTAGTCTTTGTTACTGACTACCATGCATTCTTTTTGAGGTGGGGTGGTTCTGCTTTCCTGGTAATAATCTTTGTCCCTGATTCTGCACCATTAAAGTAAATGGAAGCTTTTCCATTCACTGCAGTGGCTGAAGAATCAAGCCCTTGGTCACTAGAATCTCTATGGTACCTCTAAGATACCCTAGTTTAGGAGGGAGTTGTGATGATGATCACTTACAAAGACAGCTGATTTGAGAAATGGTCCAAATAATAAGTGCTGACTGAATAATTACAGCACTCCAAGGCTAGTGGTGTCAATATTTGCTCTTCTAATTGTACTTAATTTACTGTGAAGTTTTTTACCAGAGGTTCCTGTTGCTTTGAGTGTATTAAGATACTGTGCTGCAGTATTCCAATGGGAAAATGTATCAATTAGATAACTCATGAGCATCATTACTGAAGATATCTTACACAGAGGACTCTGTCATGCCTTTAAGGCACAGCAGACACTTGGGGAGGGGGGCTGGTGTGCAGGGGCAGTGCCCCAAGCAGACACTCCAGTAGGCTCCTGGTATCACAACTGCTGTTCGCCCTCTTACAAGGTGCAGTGTACGTTCCCCACAGTCCGCCCAACTGTCCTTCCCTATTGCACTTTGTAAAAGCTATTGCCTCTGTGGGTGCTAGCCTCATGGAGTAACTGTGCTTCCTAAGCATATGGATTGCGTTTATGCCCAGCCACAGGGTGAAGGTACAAGTGTTGAGGGGAAACCTCCTTGCTCCCCTCTCCTCTCTTGCACATGCACACAATCTCTTTTACAATCCAGATGATT
The DNA here is from genome assembly GCF_025201925.1 of Gopherus flavomarginatus. Lineage (NCBI taxonomy): Eukaryota > Metazoa > Chordata > Testudines > Testudinidae > Gopherus > Gopherus flavomarginatus. The sequence continues at coordinate 181,278,278 of NC_066618.1, forward strand.
TAAAGGAGTATATTGTGCCAGAACTGAGGTTAGATTTCCTTTCTTCCTTTGCACTAGATGCAGGTTATGGCAATACTAACCACACATCTCCCAGTAGATCACAACTCGACAGGCCTTTCTGGGGTCAGGTGAAAGTGGAGGCAATGTCATCGAAGTTAGAGTGGCCATACCCACTTATATCCGTTTGAAATCTGGCCCTCTTGCCTTCTCATTACTCTGAAGAATCTCATTTTTGTCAAATGATTCTGAAATCTATCTTCAAGAGGGAAAAGCTCAAAATGAGGGAAGGGAACAGTAGTGGTTAAAAAGGAAGGGAAAGGGGAAGCCCACAAAGAAAAGGCTGATGTCAAAACCATCCCTCCTGCTGGATTGTCCCAGCTGTAGATGTGTTTTTTTAAATTGAAATAGCTAGGATGGAAGACAACCGTTCCTCAAGTGCCTAGCAGTATCCTTTAAAAACAGGATTAGATTCTTTAATAGATTAATTTAATTATCTGGGATCATGTATATACCCAATTAAGGAGGCTGTTCCAAGGAATTCAGAAGAAAACTAGGGATAGTTTGCACAGCTATGACCTCCCTTAAGAAGGGATCAAGAGTGACTACAGGGCTCTGGGAGTACGGGTTAAGGAGTTTGGAGCGCAGGTGGTATTCTCTTCGATTCTTCCTGTTGAAGGTAGGGGTCCGGGCAGAGACAGATGCATCGTGGAGGTGAATGCCTGGCTGCGAAGATGGTGTCGCCAGGAGGGCTTTGGCTTCCTCGACCACGGGATGCTATTTGAGGAAGGACTGCTAGGAACAGATGGCGTTCACCTTTCGAAGAGGTGAAAGGCCTTATTTGCACACAGACTGGCTAACCTAGTAAGGAGGGCTTTAAACTAGGTTCGACGGGGACAGGTGAGCAAAGCCCACAGGTAAGTGGGGAACAAGACCTGGGAGATGGGTTGGAAACAGGAGGGAGCACGGGCTATAATGGCAGAGAGGAAGGAGGGTCAGGGCAAAGCTGGGAGGCAAGATCAAACCAGTATCTTAGATGCCTATATACAAATGCAAGAAGTATGGGTAATAAGCAGGAAGAACTGGAAGTGCTAATAAATAAATACAACTATGACATTATTGGCATTACTGAAACTTGGTGAGATAATACACACGACTGGAATGTTGGTGTGGATGGGTATAGTTTGCTCAGGAAGGATAGACAAGGGAAAAAGGGAGGAGGTGTTGCCTTATATATTAAAAATGTACACACTTGGACTGAGGTGGAGATGGACATAGGAGACAGAAGTGTGGAGAGTCTCTGGGTTAGGCTAAAAGGGGTAAAAAACACAGGTGATGTCGTGCTGGGAGTCTACTACAGGCCACCTAATCAGGCGGAAGAGGTGGATGAGGCTTTTTTCAAACAACTAACAAAATCATCCAAAGCCCAAGATTTGGTGGTGATGGGGGACTTCAACTATCCAGATATATGTTGGGAAAATAACACCGAGGGGCACAGACTATCCAATAAGTTCCTGGACTGCATTGCAGACAACTTTTTATTTCAGAAAGTTGAAAAAGCTACTAGGGGGGAAGCTGTTCTAGACTTGATTTTAACAAATAGGGAGGAACTTGTTGAGAATTTGAAAGTAGAAGGAAGCTTGGGTGAAAGTGATCATGAAATCATAGAATTTGCAATTCTAAGGAAGGGTAGAAGGGAGTACAGCAGAATAGAGACAATGGATTTCAGGAAGGCGGATTTTGGTAAGCTCAGAGAGCTGATAGGCAAGGTCCCATGGGAATTAAGACTGAGGGGAAAAACAACTGAGGAAAGTTGGCAGTTTTTCAAAGGGACGCTATTAAGGGCGCAAAAGCAAGATATTCCGATGGTTAGGAAAGATAGAAAATGTGGCAAAAGACCACCTTGGCTTACCCTTGAGATCTTGCGTGACCTACAAAATAAAAAGGCGTCATATAAAAAATGGAAACTAGGTCAGATCACAAAGGATGAATATAGGCAAATAACACAAGAATGCAGAGGCAAGATTAGAAAAGCAAAGGCACAAAATGAACTCAAACTAGCTATGAGAATAAAGGGAAACAAGAATACATTATCAATACATTAGAAGCAAGAGGAAGACTAAGGACAGGGTAGGCCCACTGCTCTGTGAGGAGGGGGAAACAGTAACGGGAGACTTGGAAATGGCAGAGATGCTTAATGACTTCTTTGTTTCAGTCTTCATTGAGAAGTCTGAAGGAATGTCTAGTATAGTGAATGCTTACGGGAAGAGGGTAGGTTTAGAAGAGAAAATAAGGAAAGAGCAAGTAAAAAATCACTTAGAAAAGTTAGATGCCTGCAAGTCACCAGGGCCTGATGAAATGCATCCTAGAATACTCAAGGAGTTAATAGAAGAGGTATCTGAGCCTCTAGCTATTATCTTTGGGAAATCATGGGAGACGGGGGAGATTCCAGAAGACTGGAAGGGGGCAAATATAGTGCCCATCTATAAAAAGGGAAATAAAAACAACCCAGGAAACTACAGACCAGTTAGTTTAACTTCTGTGCCAGGGAAGATAATGGAGCAGGTAATCAAAGAAATCATCTGCAAACACTTGGAAGGTGGTAAGGTGATAGGGAATAGCCAGCATGGATTTGTAAAGAAGAAATCGTGTCAAACTAATCTGATAGCGTTCTTTGATAGGATAACGAGCCTTGTGGATAAGGGAGAAGCGGTGGATGTGATATACCTAGACTTTAGTAAGGCATTTGATACAGTCTCGCATGATATTCTTATAGATAAACTAGGAAAGTACAATTTAGATGGGGCTACTATAAGGTGGGTGCATAACTGGCTGGATAACCGTACTCAGAGAGTAGTTGTTAATGGCTCCCAATCCTGCTGGAAAGGTATAACAAGTGGGGTTCCGCAGGGGTCTGTTTTGGGACCGGTTCTGTTCAATATCTTCATCAACAACTTAGATATTGACATAGAAAGTACGCTTATTAAGTTTGCGGACGATACCAAACTGGGAGGGATTGCAACTGCTTTGGAGGACCGGGTCAAAATTCAAAATGATCTGGACAAATTGGAGAAATGGTCTGAGGTAAACAAGATGAAGTTCAATAAAGATAAATGCAAAGTGCTCCACTTAGGAAGGAACAATCAGTTTCACACATACAGAATGGGAAGAGACTGTCTAGGAAGGAGTATGGCAGAAAGAGATCTAGAGGTCATAGTAGACCACAAGCTTAATATGAGTCAACAGTGTGATACTGTTGCAAAAAAAGCAAACATGATTCTGGGATGCATTAACAGGTGTGTTGTAAACAAGACACGAGAAGTCATTCTTCCGCTTTACTCTGCGCTGGTTAGGCCTCAACTGGAGTATTGTGTCCAGTTCTGGGCACCGCATTTCAAGAAAGATGTGGAGAAATTGGAGAGGGTCCAGAGAAGAGCAACAAGAATGATTAAAGGTCTTGAGAACATGACCTATGAAGGAAGGCTGAAGGAATTGGGTTTGTTTAGTTTGGAAAAGAGAAGACTGAGAGGGGACATGATAGTAGTTTTCAGGTATCTAAAAGGGTGTCATCAGGAGGAGGGAGAAAACTTGTTCACCTTAGCCTCCAATGATAGAACAAGAAGCAATGCGCTTAAACTGCAGCAAGGGAGATTTAGGTTGGACATTAGGAAAAAGTTCCTAACTGTCAGGGTAGTTAAACACTGGAATAGATTGCCTAGGGAAGTTGTGGAATCTCCATCTCTGGAGATATTTAAGAGTAGGTTAGATAAATGTCTATTAGGGATGGTCTAGACAGTATTTGGTCCTGCCATGAGGGCAGGGGACTGGACTCGATGACCTCTCGAGGTCCCTTCCAGTCCTAGAGTCTATGAGTCTATGAGGTCTGGATAAACTGTGACATCTCAAAGTACAAAGGTGTGACTGGTGGAAAGCCTAACTTTTTTTCCATAGCAATGTAGGGATATGAATTGTGGGAGGTTAATGCTGTTGACAAGAAGAAAATGTGGTGCTGGTGAAGACTCTTGCTTATCCCCTGGATGGAAAAAAAGATGAATGCTTATGTTAGAAACATTATTGGAGAGAAGCAGCTCCTCATATCAGAAATCAATCGATGTAAACTTATGTTCTTCAGTCACAGTAGTCGTAAAGAGGGAAATAACGTTGAGAAAGTTATTATGGAAGGAATGGTGGAGGGTCATCAGAATAGGGGACAACCAGTGAGGAGAAAGATGGATAGTGTGCAGCAGATCACTGGAAAGTCAGCTGTTCAGTGCTCAAAGTTAGCGATGGATCTTGAAGGCTTTAGAAAATTCTGCTATGATGTCACCAGTGTTCAGACATGAGTAAATGAATTTAGTTAAATTCTCAGCTAGGGTAAATGAACATAGGTCCATAAAAGCCAATAGAGTAATGCTGATTTATACCAGCTGAAGATCCAGGTCATGCAGTGGACATTACCCTTCTCTCCTCCAAAAAATTATAGACCAATGATATCGGGAAGGGCAGTGGTGTTGAACAGCTTTTAATGGATGGACTTTAGACCATCAAATTCAAGTTGCGTCTGAATAAGAGTTGGACAAAATTTAACTTTGTAATGTTGACCAATTTGAATGTAATTTTTAAAGAAGCTTTTTAGACTGCAAGGCAGAAGACAGGAATTGTTCCACTGGTTAGGTCCCTTCTGTCTCCTTCCCCCTCCCCCGCCTCTCCTGTTATGTGTTTTGTATTATTGCAGGCTGAAAAGACCTATAATAAGATTACCTACTTATTTTTCTTTCCCCACCCAGACAGAGATCAGTGCAAGGATTGATTTAGAAAGACCTATGAAAGACATTCTGATCTGAAACCAGGTGTCTCTAATGCCTGCCATAAGATTTATTACAGTCTGCATCAGACAACTCATGGTGAGCATTCCTGAGTAATTAGGATTCAATATATCAGCTGATGGGCACTGACCTCTCCTTGACGAGCTCTCTAAAGTGTCTGAGCTTTTTTATTCCACCTCCGTCCCCCTACCTCTTCTGTCATATTGCCATGTATGCCATGAAGCCTGCATGAACTTTATTACACAGTACCCAAGGGACTACTGTAAGAAATGGTAATTATCTGAAGTTTAAGCTAAATAATATCCTCTTAATGAGATAGTATGTGCTACAGATCAAAAGCATAACCAAAACATAAAAAATCCACTAAGCTACTTATGTGCATGATAAAGGTGACGAAAGCAACTTTTCACTTAGTCTTTTTACTAGGTCACTGAAGGAAAATAGGTGGCTTAAAGATTCTCAGCATACTAATGTGTTGCTCTTCAGCAGTTTCCACCTTAAATCCCTCACTTTATTTGACTACCTCGAGTAAATACAGAGAAAATGTTACCTAGTGCTGTGTGAATCAGGTCTGAACAAGACTGCCACTGAAATGGCTGATGTCTGATAGTTGCAACTTGGGACGGCATGGAAAAGCAAGGCACAGCTTTGTTCTGTAGGAAACTGTTTTTCATTAACCAGTTTAAGGACATCTGAAAATCCTGTTCAGAGCTTGTACAGTAGAGTTCATTGCTGGCCTTGTTAATTGCAGGAGAAAGAATATGCTATTTCTACTTGCCTCAGTAGTTAAGTGTCTATTTAACTCCTTAGTTCACGTTCTTAACTGGCCAAGGCACATTTTTCAAGTTGTGCAGCTGGATTCTAGTGGCTTCAGTTGAGGATGGCAAAATTTTGTGTTGTGCCTAGCCAGACTTAAGAACTCATATGTTTTACTTACAATTGTATGGAAAGCAGAGGAACTCCAAAACTCAAGGCTGACCCTCCTGACCAAATGATATTATCTCAGTCCATTAGGGACAAAGAAATACCATGGAATATATCCCATGCAACCTGTTCCAACAAACCAGGTTTGAGCTTGAAATACATGGCAAATGGCAGCCTACTAAAGCCTGCAGATTTTCAGAGAGAGCAAAACAATTGGCAACAAGTTTTCATGGGCTGATCTTTGACAAGCACAAAATTTCAAGGAAATCACTGCTAATTTTTGGAAGCTGTTGGAAGTCAAACCAGGGCTGACTGCAAATACTTTTGAAGTCTGAGTGAACAATTCATGCAGTTAAAGGACATTTTAGCCAGTATAACTGCATCTACACTAGGGCTTTTGCCAAAAGAGCTATGTTGGTTAGGGGTGTGATTTTTCCCCCCACCCCCACACTCCTCAATACTCAATAGCACACTATGCTAGCAAACTTTTAAGAGTAGATCAGGCCCAAGTTCACTAATACTGGTCTTGCTGTCTTCTGTATGAATACATGTCAAAGGCAGTTAACTGTGAAGGCTAAGTAGGTATTTAACATCTTAGCAGCACTGGGATTCCATATAGACAGAATCTGATGTGCTAATTTACCTGCTACAACTGATTAACATTATGTCAGATGGCTAAACTCAAGTAGCCAAAAGGAATTCTGCTGATGCAGATCTTTTGTTCATGGTAATAAGACCTGTCGGACTGATCTTGCTTATTTAAAAGCAATAACACAAGTCTGAAATAATTGTCCAAATCCCCATGCATTCTGCATGCTATTTTTAAATTTAAAACCTATCTGTCTTTGGTCTTGTCTAGATGCAGTTTTTGCACTGATTTAACTAAGTGGGTTTCCAATTTAGTTGAATCAGTGCAAAGCTATGTGAATGCAGACCAGCCCTTAGTAATGTTTGTGGCATCCATCACAACAGTATGAAAACAGATGATCTTGAGTAAGAATATTAGGCAACCAACACAACCTTTCAGCATATCAAAGACCTAGAGGAATACATAGTTAAGCCACAGACATCCCCATATGGCTCAATAATTCTACTAGAAAGAGAGGACCCTGCACATGGGAACCTAATTTGCAAATGTGATCACCTAAATAGGACTTCCATAGCCCACATTCGATTGATAAATAAGTATACAAATGCTCACATTGCCTGTTGTGTGCTCATCTGAACAACCATATAGTTTGGATACTCTATTTAGGTGTCCACTTTTGACAATTAGAATGAAAGGGAAACGGAGGCCAGGGGATACATGTTAGGATGCTCAGGGCTGCATCTGGTGCCTGAACTGAACTGTGGGGTCCGGATTCTGGAGGCCATTCTAACAGTCCCTAGTATTCCAGAGCGCTTGCAGACATCATCTCACTTCTGCTTTTTTAGCCTTCACCTGATTCAGCCTCCTATCCCTTCACATTTATGCTTTGCACCCCAGCGTTCAATAAAATGTTCTACCATGAGAAAAACAAAAACTAAATGAAAATATTTCAATTGCCAGGACTTTGCCAGAGGGTATAGTGGTATATTATAGTGGTATAGAGGGTATATTATAGTGGTATAATATTAAATACCATAAGTAATTTCTAGAGAATAATTTTAAATAAAACTAATCGTGAACCCTCTAAAATTATCCCTCCTAATCCTAGTGTTTTCGTTAAACGTAATTGATTTTTTGTTAGAACACAATTCTCAACTGAAATTTTATTTTACGATAACAATTGCTTGCCAAGGCTCTCACAGTGCCTTATAAACACTAATGAAATAAGGTTCCCAACTTGCCTGCGAGGTAAGGAAATATGGTTATCTCCATTTTAGAGATGGGGAACTGAGACACAATGGCTCAGGGTATGACTACACTACAGCAGTTACAGCAGCACAGCTACTGCAGTGCAGCTGTGCCATTATAGCACTATACTGTTGGCGTTTCCTACATCAGTGGAAGTTGTTTTTCCATCAGTGTATATAATCCACCTCTCCAAAAGGCAAAAGCTAGATTAATGGAAGAATTATTCCATTGACCTAACTGCATGTACACTGAGGTCGATCTAACTATGTTGCACAGGGTATGAAATTTTTCACAGCCCTGAGCAATGGAGCTAGGTTGACCTACATTTTAGGTATAGACCAGGCCTCAGTAATATGCCCAAGGTCAAGGTCCTAGCACATGTCTGCTGAAAAGCTGGGACTAGAATGTAGATATCCTGAGTCCCAGTCCTATGATTCAACCATATGACTAACTGAAATGAATATATGGACTATACGAAAGCTATTGCATAGGGTTGTTAACTGATTTCCAGCAGAGACATACACTCTTGTTCCATGGCCTTTATTAAAGTTTAAAAGAAGTGTTGGCTTTTTCTGTACTTTACACTGAGGAGGGAAGGAACAAACTTCTATCTGAGCTGACCTTTAGAAGCTGTTGTATTGCCTCAAGCCCTGTCATAAAACATAGCACCGAGCAGTAATGTTTATGATAGAATGTAAAGAATGTTGTGTACAAAACCAGCACCATTTGCATCCCTGCCGCACCCTGACAGGATCCGCCAGTCAGGATCAATCAATATTGTTTGTGTGTGTTTTGTATACATTTTTCATGCCACCTCCATTGATGACTTAGAAAGCAAAAGCATCTAGTCAGGGTTCTCATCAAACAAGGGGCTGCTTCTGTGGAGTCATTACGGTTTTATTGATCTATCTACATCAGTAAAACTTCATATCCTGGCTTCCCCAATCCCTTTCTTCCAGAGATACCATATTTCCATTGCCCACATCAGGGGAATAAATAAATAAATAAATAAATTAAATGAAAGAAAGAAAGAAATACTTTCTTCTGCCAAACATCTGCTTTCTTTCATAAGATCACATTTTTGGGGGGTGGTGTGCATCTAAGGCCCGAAAGCAGTGACCTGGTTGCTTAGCAACTAGGATGCTTAGGCCTCAGCCCTGGTGGTTGAGATGAAAAAGGTCAATTAATGTGGCAGGCCTGTCTTTATCAATATGCTACTGTGGCACCAAATTTTATTTCTTTACAGTAATATATCATAATAAATTTTGTAGGTCTTTATACTGTGCTGCTCCTTTTTGAATAAAAGCATAACTAAGACTTGAGGGGATGTCTGATACAACAGAAAATGTAACCATAAAAAAAAACAGAATAGAAATCGTCTGACTGCGGACTATCCTGCTGAGCTGCCTGAGGCAGTTACACATTTCCATTGAGTTATTTTATGATCAGGCCAGTATGTTATTGAAATATTATCTCTTTAGCCTTTCTCATTCTGATAAGAAATGACAGGTTCTCAGAACAGTAATACACATGGAGAACAAAATATGGAGCTGTGGAGAAAATTCAGTTGGGGCAAAGAACAGTAGCTTGAGAATTTTCCCATTAAAACTCACCAAACCTTCTTGTGTTATATTTTAAATAAATGTCTTTTTTATTCACAGTGAAACATCAGGAGGAACCTGTTTTTTTAAATATTTTGTTCCAAAATTTTGACAAATAATTTAACATTATGTGTTGTCTGCCACTGTAGGAGTCTTCCTCATTTGGAAATATTATTGCTTTGATGTACGGGAAATTTTGAAAGTGACATGTGACAATTAGACACCTAACTCCCATTGAAAGTCAATGGGAGTTAGGCACTGAGAGCCTGGTTGAAAGCCTGTTGAAATCAGTGGGAGTCTTACTATTGACTTCAATGTGCTTTGGATCAGGCCCTTAATGGCCATTTGTGCCTGTGAAAATCACCAGTTGAGGAAATTGTTAAATGATTTTATGTTTAAGATTGACTGGCAGTGTGCTATCCTCAAACTCCTTCTAACGATGGGTGGATATACAGCCAAGATCTGCACAGTCTTATTCATGAAAATTATCTCTTGACTTCAACAGGACAGTCTGCATGAGTTAAGGAATAGTCACTTGAGTAAGATTTGCAGGATCGTGTCACTATTAATGTCCTGATGGTTGGGAATGATTGGGACTTAGACTTGCTGCTCATGGGGCAAAACTGACTTTCACATAGTTATTCTGAAAGTTAGAGTGATATGTCTTTGTTTATGTACCATCCCCTCCCCATAGTGTGATATTGGGTCCATAGGACAGCATGCACTCCTAAATATTTCAGTGCTGTGTAATGTGGTATGGGAAATAATGCCTGGGGGCGCTTTGGTAGGTTTAATGTGCCATTAATTGATTACTCATATACACTGTGCCCACAGTTTTCAAACTTTTTAAACTAAGCCTTCCCTTTGAGTTATAATTTTTGGTTGCACCCCTCCACCTTTGACAAAAATAGGCACAATACCTGCCCCTTCCCCGTCATGTTTTCAGGGTGGGGGAAGGCACATGTTACGGTCTCTGAGGATGGAGCCAGTGCTCAGCACAGAGGCTGCCAGGAGCAGAAATTGGAATGGCAGCAGCAGATGTTGACACTGACTCACAGGCTGGGTAGCCTGATGAGGTGAGTCAGGGTGCGGACGTGGCGCTCCCTCCCCAAGCCCCACCTCATGAAGCTGTTCGCCTCCGGAATGCACCCCATAGTTTGAAAACCTCTGCACTATGCTAAATTCTGGCTTGTCCTGCATGCATGTGGTAGGGGCAAGGAGTCTATGCAAGGATCTGTTATATAAGGTTTAATGCAAGGTATAATAATAATAATGTTTTAGTATTTATTTGTATTACTGTAATGCTTAGGAGCCCCTGTAATGGACCAGAACTCCATTGTGCTGGATGATGTACAGGCATAGAATAAGACTGTCCCATGCAAGGATCATGCCTGGTTAAAGACATCCTCGCATATTCTATATGTGATCTTCATGCTTAAGTCAATATAGGTAAGATGCCTGGTAGTAGGCACTGGAGGTAACTCACCCAGATCCCATCTGCAGAGGCAGTATTAAGTGCACTATAAGACACTATAGGTATGTCTACACTGCAATAAAAGACCTGTGGCATGGCTGCAGCTGGCCCAGATCAGCTGACTCAGGTTTGTAGGCGTTGGGCTGCAGGGCTAAAAATGGCAGTGTAGATGTTTAGGCTCTGAAACCTGTCAAAGGGGTGGGTCTCAGAGCTCGGGCTCCCATGCCGGGCCTGAAAGTCTACACAGCAATTTTTAGCCCCACAGCCCGAGCCATGAAAGGTTTTTTATTGCAGTGTAGATGTACCCTATAAAACACTCTGCTCCCAGTCACCATGAACCATTCTGAAAAGGCAACCTTCATTTGGCCATTATAGTCTTGGCTCCAGCAAACGAGACAGATGCAAAGACAGAATTTAGCCCACTATGTTTTGTTTATAACAATATGATTTCACATACACAAATTATAAATGTAAATTGTTGCTTATAAATATTAATAAATCTGAAGGTGTCTCCATTTGGAAGGCATGATTCTTCTCTGTTTTAGACACCAATATAAAATCATTTGATTCAGAGGAGATACTCCTGACTTTACACTAGTATAAGTGAGAGGGGAAATAAGTCCTGAATTTGTAATCTGCATTTCAGGGAATAAGATTTCATATTGCCATCATTATTATCCCCAATGTACAAAATGGTGTAAACTGACCTTCAACTAATTTGGAGTTAGCACTCTCATCTGTTCAGCCCAGTTCCCCTAAAGTTATGATACTTATATGTGTTTTGCTTCTTCTTTTTATTGCATTAATGGAGAAGCAGATGTTGCCTTCCTCCCTGCAAATGCTATACAGTGAATCATCTTAGCCTCTCTGTAAAATTTTAACTTAATGGAGTCCTGGCATTTGTGATGAGCCGAGGAACTTAATTTTATAGAACAACCTATTGAACAAGCTGTTCTTGGACATTCCCATCTCAACTAAATGTTAAAAGTATTAAAATTCACATTAGCACAAGAGGAAATTTTGCATGGGTAATCCTTTAATACAGTGTTTTATGGCTCTATTAGCTGCACAGCAGCTGGTGACATGATGAATTTAATCCATTAAAAAATTCAGTAAGAGGTTTAAAAGTCAGCTTTTTAAAACATAATCTTGCTGCAAGGAAAGAGAACTTCTCCTCGGGGCCAGAGACCTGGTGGGTTCACAGTGTGGCAGGTATAGGAAATACACCTGCATGACAAGCATTCATATGCTTATGGCTTCACACCTAGCAGAAGTCTTACAGTGATGAGAAAGAACTCAGAAGCACAAGGAAATTCTTAAGGGGCATGTTTAGGTAATACATCTCTCTCATTTTCTCTTTTTCTTGAGGAAGGTGTAAAACTGTAAAGTTTAAAGATTGTCTCTCTGTTTTATATATGTATTCCTCACAAAGTCCATACTTCATAAGCAATTTATTTCCCTCTTGGAGATTTACTGCCTGGTAGAACTGTGTGAAAAAATTTACATGCTGATTATATAAGGAAAAATTGCATATTTTTGCCAAATATTTTTGTCTTTCCTTCAGTACCAAGGTTAGTGTGTGTGCAGTATCTCATGATTTTATCACAATATTTCATGCTTTGCTTCAAGCTTCAGCTCCTGGAGTCAAATGATTTTGTGAGACTTTCAGCTTTCTTTCTTTTTTTAAAAGAAGACCAGACGGGTGAGTACCTCGATTTTAGAAATTCGACTTCAGCTACGTTATTCCCGTAGCTGAAGTTGCGTATCTAATATCGATTTTAATACCTAGTCTGGACGTGGCCATAGTCACAGATACAAGCCTGAAAATGTGACTTTAGTGTGACCTAAACGCTTGAAACACACAAAACAAATAATAAACTGCCAATGGATTATTATTATTTTTAAACCTCATAACTTTAAGGCAATATCATAATTTTTGAGCCCTTGGGGTTGACAATATTGTATTACAATCAGACATCCATACTCTCTGCTAATTCCTCAAAATCATCCTGCCCTTATGAAATAATTATATTTAAAAATAACTTGCTATGCATGTGCAGTCATTTCAGTTATGATTTAAACAAAATATGTAAGCTCTCTGTCAGAAATTCCTTCCTGATCCTCAGTTGCTATAAATTTGCACCAGCTGAGGATCTGTCTGCCTGTGCTGTGCTTGAATTACAGTAATTGTAACTCATATCTAGATTCATCCTGATAATATCTAATATTTCACTTTAATTGTGATTAATTGCAAAGCTGGATTTGTTTGCTTGGGTTTTGTTTTTTCGGTTATTTCCCTTCTCCCCAATGTCTAAAAGGAAATATTTTCACTAAGGTATCACGCATTGCCGCCTTAATTAGTGATTGGTGAGCTAGGGTCACATTTTCAAAGGTATTTAGGCATCTAAAGATGCTGATAGGTTCCTAATAGGATTTTCAAAAGCCCCTAGGTACTTAACCCTTGTTGATTTATCAGTTTAATCAACGGGAGTTAGGAGCTTTTGAAAATCTCACTAGGCACCTCTTTCATCTTCAGGTGCCTAAATTCCTTTAAGAATCTGGCTGTTGTACCCTGATCCTGCAAAAAATCTCTTGTGAGAGGCTCAGGTGCCGTTTGAAGGATTTAGCCTAATAACACCTTTTATTATTAATATTTCCTAGTGGTTTAAATGACTGTCTGGAATGAGTTAGAGTTGTTAATTCTAAGGGCATACTCTGCATATTGATGCAGCAAGGACCTGAGCCTAATCCTGGTTCAATAGAATATCTTCAATGGGCTTTCGATCAGGCCCTAAAGATGTTACTTAAAAATCCCTGTTGGTGAGTTTTATTTGTTTTATTTTGTTTTATTTTATTGTGATTCATGACACATACCAAACATTTTTAGCAAAATATTCACCCACTATGTTAGTCAATCAGATTGCTCCAAGCATACACAGGATTCCAGTCAACCTGTAATAATATAGCATTGTAAACTTTTAACATATTTAAGATATAAAGTTCAGGAGTAAGGATTTTTTTTCTCCTGCTCCTAAGCATTAGAAAATGATTAATAAAAGTGACAAAGAACAAATGATTTTATCATAGAATATCAGGGTTGGAAGAGACCTCAGGAGGTTATCTAGTCCAACCCCCTGCTCAAAGCAGGACCAATTCCCAAACAGATTTTTGCCCCAGATCCCTAAATGGCCCCCTCAAGGATTGAACTCACAACCCTGGGTTTAGTAGGTCAGTGCTCAAGGGGGAGGGATAGCTCAGTGGTTTGAGCATTGACCTGCTAAAGAACAAATGGTTACAATACAAAACAAAATCATAAAACATAAACTTGGGTTTACTTATTAATAGTTACCTTTCCTAGCTAATGAAGTTCCTCCCCAAACTTCAACCTGTTACAGAGCTGGTTTCACAGGAAACAGGATCCAATTTCTCATGAGAACATCTCCAAGATGTCTCCTCAGCGAAAGGATACAGAGTGACTTTGCTCATCCTGTGTTATACTGAAACAATCTTGTCAATTCTGAGATGAGAGTTGTTTGCAAAGAACAGGGGACCATTTGCCAAGCAGTCTCAGTGTCACAGGTGGCATGCAGCTGCTAGTCTATTGAATCCGGTTCACCACTCAAAATAGGTTGTGAATCACTGATCTAGGTCTCTGCATTCTCATTATTTGTCTGTTCAGAAATGCCTAAGGTACAGAAAAAGGACATCACATACAATTGCTTTGCTGGTTGAATCTACTCCAGCCCTATATGCGCACCCAATATGCTAACCCTGCTGTGTCATGACTGAAGAGCTTTTATAATCTTGGGGAGAGGGCAAAACATGCTGTAGAAACCCTGCTCTCCCTTTCTATGCTCCTTGCCCTTTTCTCTGTTCTAGCTCCCCTCCATCAGTACAAGTGAAGATCCTATATTTTTACCAGTAGAATACAGTGGCCAGTATGTTTTCAAGTCAAACTATCCCTGTTAAATAAGGATGATGATGATGATGGATGATTGATTGATTGATTGATTATTTATTACGGTACCCACAATGTGCTAGAAGCTTTGAAACTTAGAAGCAGGCACAGTCCCTGACTGGAAGAGTTCATATTTTAGGGCCTGATTCAAAGCCCACTGAAGACAATGGAGCCTTATCTTCACTAGGGAAAAAAAGCTGTGTTAACTGTGGTTAGCTAAAATGAGGTAAAATCCTAGAGAAGAGAAAGCAGTTTGTAGCTGTCACACAGGTTAACATGTTGAGTTAAAGGCTATGCAGGGTCCTAAGGTTTACCTCAACATGTTAACTCAAGCATTTTACCCCTAGGACCTGCTAAGATTTTACCTTTAGTTAAGAACTCAGCTCTTTTCTTAGCAAAGACATAGATTAAGAGTCTTTCCACTGACTTCAGTGGGCTATGCATCAAGCCGTAAAATAAGAGATTGCTTTTGTGTTGACCCAGCTGAAACCCAAAGCAAAACTAATGAAATGCAAACTCAAACAAAGGGAAATCAAAGCAAATGGTCCTAGAAACCCTGTGAACTGAATTTGTGGTGTTCTCCACAGCTTGCCATTAACTTGGGTACAGTGCCCTTTGGTAAAGTTAGTTTCCACCACCCTCTCTCTTTTCCTAGTTAAAACTCTCCATTGTTTCTTTAATAAACCTACTTTCATTTTATTATGAGTGCTCACAGATGCGGTGTGGTTTTACAGGAGTGGTGATTAAAGGTAAAACTAGTAGGGCACATTGCACCTTTGGGAGCAGAGGATCTGGGATTTAGGTGAGTAGCCAGTGTCAGAGGCTGGATATCACAGGGAAGTAAATCAATGGGCCTGAGGAACTGGGATGCACCTACTGTTAACCTGCAAGGTGAAGACAGAGCTGGCATAGTCCAGAGGAGAATGCTTGAGTGGCTGAAAGGCTGATGGTTTTAGGGAGCAGAGGGCAATAGGGTGACTCTCGGTATCTGGGTACCCTGAAAGTCATTGCACTGCCCCATCTTGCACAATATTTTGGTACATTTGTCAATCTCTCTCCTTTTTATCTGTTTCTCTGTCTCTCCTGTGCATTCTTATTTTGAGATGGGGGGGTGTCACCCCCTCCTCCACTGTTCTTTTTTCCTATCTACTCTTTTTCATGCTCTTTTCCCGCCCCATCTTTCCTGCTATTCCCCTCTCTCTTTGCTCTTTCTCCATTCCCCCACTTACCAGAGCGCTGTGTGTTGCTGTTGCTGCTCTGAGCAACGTACTATGGGAGCAGAGAAGAGAGGCCCAGGCAAGCTGACTGCTACTCTATCCTGTAACCTTGTATATCTGAGTAGACACAGAATGTAGAGGCAGCTTTCAAATAGCTACCCGTCTTTATCTGAAGCTGTGGGAGCATGTTTACAGTGGGGGAGTGCGACAGTTCCAAGATCATGCTTTGGCTGTTTGGAAAACATCAGATTGCATGGAACTTTAAGTGTGTGAATTACAATATTGTGCAAAGTAGTCAACATTTGCCTCAATGAGACCCTGATCCAGGGAAGGACGTAATCACATATTTAAGTGCTTTCCTGGATCAGGGTCTGAATGAGAATGAACTAAATTATTTCGGAAGAACATATCTTGATAATCTATTAAAGCATACCACCACATACCATGCCACTAATAAAGAGATAGAAATGAATTATTTTTTGCATGTGATTCTTTTTAAATAGGAAGACATTGTTATTGCTACACTGCTTTAGCAATACATTATATTTTAAAACTTGATTTGAAAGTCAAGTACAAGTATTATTAGACAGAATGCCTGTTATGGGTAATCCTGATTCATTTTTCATTGTTACAGTGTATGTCACAGATGACCGATTTATATGTATTCAAAAAATTGATTGTACTTCACAATTTCAGTAACAATGATTTTTCAAATAGGATTTTGTTGCAGGGGAGCAAGAGGTGAAGAAAGATTTAGAATAGACAGAATGTTGATTTCACATAATACTTTGCACGTATAGACTATCTTTTATTTAAGGATCTCAAAAACACTTTATAAATACCAATTAATTAAGCTCCACAACACCTCTGAGATAGGCATTGTTGTTATTACGCTCAGCATGCATAAAATAACAGGGAGAACATACCAAATATAAATGGGAGGTTCTTCCTGCTTTTAATTATTGATACACATGGTTTTAAATGTTTACTATATAGTATAAAATATATGCCTATAGGCACTTTCTGAAAGTCTGTGTTGTATTTATTATTAGTATAATCAAATATTACAACCTTTATTTTATGATTGGAAACAGCTTGATAAGGAGACAACACTTTTTAAAGGCTTTTATTGTACTTCTCTCTCGCTAATGTTGTTGTTGAATTAACTTTTTTGGAAGTAGGGGTTTTTAATTCCTTCACATTTTAAATTTCAGCCATGTCATTGTTGGGCATGGGAGTTTTGTCTGAGGAAGGATTACAGGTTCAGGCACTATGATTCTGCCAATTTTGTTTGCTTTGTAAAAGGATGATACTGTTGATGACGATTATAATAGGAATATTGTAGCAGTGTCAATGTGAAGACTTCCAGCCTCAGTTGAACAAGTTATTTAAGCACATACCTAACAATAGACATGTGAGCTGTCCCATTGAAGTCATAGGTCAAGCCAAAATACTCAAGTCAGTTGAAGTCAATGGGACTACCTATGTGTTCGAAGTTAGATGTGTGCTTAACAATGTTGCTGAATTGACTCTTTAAGATACAATGCGCAATATTGTTAGGTTGCACTGTAGAGCAATTTAACTTTAGTTTAGTTAAAATATAGCATTTGGTAACAATTTAAATTGATTGCATAAAAATTCAAAATTGCCTAAGTGACTTAGGGTATGTCTACACTGCAGTTAGACACCTGTGGCTGGCCTGTGTCAGCTGATTTGGTTTCATGGGGTTCAGGCTGAGAGGGCTATTTAATTGTGGAGTAATTGTTTGGACTCAGGTTGCAGTCCAGGTTCTAGGACCTTGCAAAGGGGGAGGGTCCCAGAGCTCAGGCTGAAGCCTGAGCATGAATGTCTATTGTAAATAATTATGTTGCTGGTATCAGATGCCTCTCCATTCGGAGGGCCTTTGTAGTGAAGACAAGGCCTTTATTCCATTTAAAAAAGTGCCTAAGCCATTTAGGAGAGAAATGTATTTAGGCTCCCAAAAGTGGAAGCAGGGAGAATAACTCAATGGGCTGTCCTTGGTGTGAGGACCTGGGAGTGAAGACAGAAATATGGGGGAGACCATATGTGATTTTTGCAGATGGAGAATGGATGGATGCTATAGGAGTGTTGCGACGTGGTCTGGCTCCCCGCTGCCCCAAAGGGGGATGAGCCTCTCTGGACACTAAAGTGGGCAGAGCCAGCAAACCCTGTGCCTGCCCCTCAGTGGTCAGGATGCAGGACTGGAAGTATAAAAGCCCGGCCCCAGAGCTTCCCTGGTTCTCAGCCACTGGAGTGACCAGACACTTGCGGCGATTGGCGGCCGACCTGAGGACTGGCCAGACCAGATACCATCTGAAGCTAGTCCGAACCCAGAAGAGCTGCCAAGCCTACCGCTCGCCAGCTATCCTGAGGAGCCCATGGTACTAGATCCCCTGGAGGAAACCACTGTGACTCAGGTACCTCTAGGGGGGGAGGAAGGAAGTAGCCTGGGGGCAGCCGACTCTAGTCTGGCTGCAGCCCTGCCAGAGCCCATGTCAGTGTGTTGCAGCCAGGATCCCCACTGACACAGCAGCGAGTCTTCTGCTGTTGCTAGGGCCCCGGGCTGGGACACAGTGGAGTGGGTGGGCCTGCATCCCCCCTGCCACCCAACTCATGGGTGGAGTCTCCCCCTCTCCCAGGCCTTTGGAGGGTTGGGCCTACTAGTGACTATTTGCTGCCTGCCCTGACCCAGGGCCTGGGCCTGCTAATACTGACTGTTTGCTCAGTCCCAACCTGAGGGCCTGAACTAGTGACTATTTGTTGCCCCACCCTGACCCAGGACCTGGACCTGCTTATACTGACTGTTTCCTGCAGGACCATGCTAATTCCCCAGCACACCTGACCAATGCAGCGAGGTCTGGCTCCCCGCCGCCCCGGAGGGGGATGAGCCCCAGCCAACCAGCCTACAAGGAGGATCCAAGATGACTGCTCTGAGAGTGAGGAGAGTCATTGCCCTAGTAAAACCTCCCATAACAGAGAGAGTGAGGGGGAAGTAACTCCCTTCCATTAGAAAGCAGGGGATGTATGTGACAAGGTCCTAATTTAGTAGCAGATTAACTACAGTGGCTAGGAGGATACCTCTGTCACAAAAAGGGCATGAAACCTACTATGGCCAGTTGAAGAAGCATCCAAAAAGTTGCTGCTGTTTGCAGTGTAGAATGCCAAACCAGAAGTGGCAAAAAGGGCTTTTTGGCTATGCTCTTTCCAGTCATCAAGAAAGGGTGCAATTGCAACACCAGAAAAAACTGCTAAAATGGGACTGTAGAATCTCCCACCTGTCAATGAGCAAACTCAGGGAACTTTGAAAAGAATGCAATCTGACAAGTGTGTCTTATGTCAAGAAGATAAAGTGGATAACGAGAACTGACGTGTAGGAAGAAGCCTTTGTCAGATTGCCAAAAGTTCCAGAGCAGGGGACACCTTGCTGAAGGCTGCTGAGGGTAGAAAAAATGAACGTTTCATCTTAGCTTTGAAAGGTAAGACTATGTAACAATGGAAATGAAATACCTTCACAGCTACTATGCAGAGTAAGAAAACTACTATTTCTTTCCGCAGCAAAGAAACACTAGGAAAACACATATGATTTAGTCCGTTATAGGGTATTCAATCATCTAAGGAAATTCAGCGAAGACTTATTGGGCCATATTCTTCTCTCACTCCACTTCTGTAATCCCATTGCTGTATCTGGAAAAACTTGGACCATTGATTAAAATACATTTCGCTCATCATTCTGTCTTCAAGAGCTGGTTGTACTTTTGGGGTCTGATTCATTGTGAAGTCCATGGGACACTTTCCATTGACTTCAGCAGGATTTGGATCAGGCCCTTACTGAGCACTTTCAGGACCTGTGTGTTGATTGTCGCTGGATGTACCTCAAACATTTCAGAGGCACAGTTCTGTGGTATATTGAGAACTGTTAAAATTGTAAGCTATCACTTAAAATTTTCTGGGGTTTCCTACTCCTGCCTGCAAGCTAGGGAACTCTGTCTGGAAGCATGTGATCTGGGTCTTCAGCAGTCCGGCTGCAAAAGAGCCAGTCTGGAGGAAGGTGAGTGGCATTGTTGCCTTGCTGTCCTAGGTAGCAGCCTGCTATGTCTTTCTTTGTATTTGGTTGGTATTTGATAGATGTGTGGCTTCCAAACAATAAAGTAGTATTGTGTTGCACCCTTTTGGAAAGTGCATTTGTTTCATTTGTAACTCTGTGTGTGCTGGAAACATAATAAGTTTATCTAATCCAAAATGATCTGAATATCTTTGGTGTAGTAAGCTGATGAAAACAACCAGTTGATAGTTTGGCCCATGATGCCACAAGAATAGCCCTTCTCATGGTATTTCAGTACTCCCGTTTCCAGTCCTATCTGGAACCAGGAAGTACAGATCCAAGAGAACCTGGATGAAAGAAATTAACCATTTCCCCCCCTAAACCTTTAAAAGAGATGGGTTCAGAATTTAGGCAAGGTTTTAGGTTAGTTCTTATTTAATCCAAACCAGTGTTGATCTGAAGAGCCAAAGCAATTCCCTCATGGGAATTTTCCTGCCTCTCCCTTCTATGCCAGCCCACTGGTCATTTCTTTCACCCCTGATAATTCCCTCTCACTCCCATCTCTCCTGTGAAATCTCCCATGCCTTCCAATCACTGATGCCTGCCTTCCACTTTCTGTCCAGGAATATCACCCTCCCTGCTTCATCCTCCCACCACTCATGTCTTCCTATCCCTTGATTCTTCAAATCTGAATGTTAGCTTATTGAACTAGGTGAAAACTTTGTTTTTGCTATATCAGTGCTGCTCTTGTGTGGGCTCTTAGCTATTTTTATAATATCATTGCTGGCTATTCCTTTGTGTGGTAGTCATATGGAATGCGGTGGTGGTTGTGGTGTTTTATATTAGCATTGTGTGTTACAATCTGTTGTTGTTTTAGGCCCTGATACTGCAACGAGAGGAAAACATATGGACTTCTGTGACCACATAGAACTCCACTGACTTAAGTGGATCTCTATCTGGGTGCAAGGATCTGCTAGCATGCATCATCTGGCAGGGTAAGGGCCTTAGTGTTTGTGAATGTGTTTAGCTTTATAGATGTCTAAATGCGTTTGAGACGGTCCCTCTCTTTTGACTGGCTTAATGGTCAAAGTGGCTTTTGCTTATAATATAGGGTTTCCCAAAATGGCAGCATTTTGGCCTGTTTTCCATCCAATCCCTCGTTCTATATAGCTTATTGTATTTGATTGTTTAATGTATCCATATGGCATTCAGTAAAGGTCTCGCAGTAAAAGCAATAATCCCCTCTTTGCCAATGGAATTTGAATATGGAAAATTCCACCCGCTTTATATTTTCAGAGTCTCAGTGATTAGATTATATTGAGTATGTGAAACTGTGGAGGGGGGAAAAAGGTTAGTTGAAATTGGCTTATAAGCAGTCACACTGTTTGTAGGAATTCAGGCAGGCTTCATGGCTTTGTCATGCTGTCTCTGATTGTGTCCATCTGCAAGCACCAGCCAGCTCCTTTTCTTGAGGAGCACAAGAAATAAGGTACTGCGCACATATAACACGCTTGTCAAATCTGGCAAAACTGATTGGAAAGTGGAGTGGGGGGGGAGGGAAGGTTGTAAAAGCAGCTCAGCTCATTCTATAGCACTGGCCTCCCTCAGCACCAAGTGACTGTTAATCCTTCACATTTCAATGCACCCAATGACGATGAAAGATGGAGCAGCTAAGCTGGTAGCAATTACAATGCGTAACCTCACTGGGGTCATGTCTTTGGCTTGAATAATTGTCAGTGTGTTAATGCGGCCCCCATATCCAAAGTAAAGGAGAGGAAGAAGGGTAAGTGCAGTGCAGTGTTTCATTTGCTTACTATGCGATCTTATCAGGAACGGTCTATAACAAACATCCCGAACTCCGTCAAGGGCATTTCTACGTCTAATGAGCATAGGAAGGGGAGACATTGTTCAAGTGCAAGGGTTCAGTGTGCAGCAAGCCACAAATCACATTTCATTTATCAGGCCTACAGATGACAGGATATCATCTAATCCCCAGAGAGTCATATTCATTAAAAAGAAATCTTAAGTAATTACAACAATTAATTGACTTGAAACAGTTTCGGTGGAGAAGGTTTACATAATTCATTTGCCAGACAAAACAAGCCTGATGAAGTCAAGGTAACATATTATTTAGAAGCATCCTTCTCCTCCTGCTGTCATCTTGGTGGTGCTCAGTGCATTCTGAACACTTGGAGTCACTGTGAGAGGGGGTGAAATTTTATTGCTCTATAAAGAGATACTGGTGCACAATCTCACATTATCATTATTAAAACTGATAATAGAAAATGGTAATGTGCTACCATTTTCCCCTTGTGTTT
Organism: Gopherus flavomarginatus; assembly: GCF_025201925.1. NCBI lineage: Eukaryota > Metazoa > Chordata > Testudines > Testudinidae > Gopherus > Gopherus flavomarginatus. The sequence continues at coordinate 181,300,493 of NC_066618.1, forward strand.
GTTTCAAATAGGCAGAAGATTGGTGGTGATCAAGGGTGACTGAACCGGTTTGGAAAAAACAAAGACATCCACCACTTCAGATGTCACCATTTCTATTTTCAAACTCAGTCTGAAGCTTTCACGAGGTTCTGAAATGTTTGGATATATTTTGCTTTTACTTCCATTTTTTGTTGTTGGCTGGGGCTGAAATTACAGGTACCGGAATGCCAAAAGAAAGACCATTCTCACAGTATTTCTAGTAGCGAGCACATTTTAAAATATTCCTCAGACCACTATCATGCTGACTGATATGGTATCCTTGCCAGCTTGTGCTCCCCTGTCTGTATCCACCTGTTGTCTCTTGTCTTATATTTAGATTGTGGCAGGGACCGACAGTCTTTTTGTTCTATGTCTGTACAGCACCTAGCGCAATGGTGTCTTGGTCCATGACTGGGGCTCCTCTGTGATACAAATAAATAATAATAATAATAATAATAACTGTTGTGAGATTTCTACCCTAGTCCTGCAGATTTAAGAGGTCTGAATAGTTTGAACACGTTGGAACTAATTACTATTAGGTATTTATTTGTATTGTGGTTGTACCTAGTGGTCCCAATCAAAGACTAGGGCCTCATTGTGTTGGACGCTTATTTAAATAGAATCCCAACTCTGACGTTTTTCAGATTCATCTGTCTTCCTGTGTAATGATGAATCTGAGAATCAACACGTGACCTAACCTTCTAAGTGACAGCGCACACTTGTAGTAGTATGGGCCACTAAAAATAAATGTTAAATGTAAAGTCTGAAATGCCTTGAAAAGCCAACTAAAAAACCCCTCCATGCTCCACTTTGTGTCAAAGCACTATAATATTTCATCCATGGTATATTTTCATTGGAAAGACAAGGTGAGTAATTTATCAGTAGGGTTATGTGATTGGCTTCCTTCATGATAGAGCGGAAAAACAGAAAACAAAGAACAAACAAAATAACCCTGGGACACTTGATTTAAATATTTAATAAGCCAAAGTGTCAGCATGTACAGTTATTGTAGTTAGTGAACATTTCTGACCATGAGCAACAGCTTGTCAGTGCACTGCACCTACCATCTCAATCCCTTTACAGTCCCCTTCTGTCTGCCTGGTACACAATAAAGTCTCACAACATTAACAAGGATCACTATCTTGGGTCAAAGCTGAGCATGTAGGTCCTGTAAAAGAGACAAGTAACCTGTCAAAGCCAAACTGCAAGAGGATAAATCATGAATGCCCACATTTTCATTCTGGATGCCTCCATTGATAGGGCCCAATTTGAGATACTTAAAGTTTTTGGCCTAATTGTCCAGATGTTCTGAGCATTCACTGTCCCTGTTGACCTCCCCTGAGAGTGTCAGGAACCACTGATGATGAGAGCCAAAGTTTCTCAATTTGGACACATGAAAAGCAAAGCTCCAAAATTAGAGGTCGCTTTTTAAAAATTAGGCTTTAACCCTCAAGGATAAGAAACTTGAAGGGTCAAGTACCTAGGCTTCATCTGTGTAATAACATGATTTATATTATCACAGCTTTTCTCCGGACATCATGACAGACTTCTTGTTCAGTATTAGTAGAGTATCAGGGTATGATTCATTAGCCTTTTGTCAATGATATTGGGCTTGATTCTCTTCTTACAACAATTTTGCAATGGTGTAGCTCCACTGACATAACCTGAGTTACTCCTGACTTATACCTGTTTACGTGAGAGAAGAATTAGGCCTTACACTGAGATGGTGTGTCTACACTTGGAGCTGGGGGTGTGACCTCCAGCTCAAAGAGACATACTCATGCTAGCTGTCATTGAGCTAGCACTCTGAAAATACATGGCAACATGGCTGCAGGACAGGGCATACCCATCTGAGACCATAGACGTGTACAAAGGGTGGCTAGCTCACCCAGTCCGTTACTTATGCCATCATGGCTACATTGTATTTTTAGCATGCTAGCCTTTATGAGAACTAGCACGAGTATGCCTCCACAAGCTCCACCCCCAGACACACCCAATCACACCCCCAGCTCGTAGTGTAGACATACCCAAAGGCTGAAGTTTGTCTATTTCTGTGTGCAAGAGCAGCCATCTACTAAACTATGCTTGAATGAACAGCAGGACACATGTAAGCAGAACTACAGGGACTTGGTCTAGGAGGCTTCTGAAAATGAGCTGACAAGAGAAACAAAGACATTCAGCTGGCATTACGCAATTAGTGAAAGGAAATGAAATAATCATAGATCATATCATTAAAATGGGTCAGCCTTAAATATTGTATACTGGCTATATACAAATACCTGGTGCTATATTGTCTGTCTGAAAGCTTTTTTTCTTAGACTGACAACTTAAAATAAAATCAGTGCAAATGGTTTTGTTTTCCTTATTCACTCATGAGCCAGAAAGGCTCTATCCATCAAAACAGGGTCACACAGATGAGTTACATTTCCCCATCATTTTTATATGCTTGGCAGAGTCTATGCATGATTCATGAGGAGACAGTCTGACTTTTCTGGTGTGTATTGGCAGTACAGGAGGAGTTGAGGCAAGTGCTCTTTATGTGTTCATTTCAAATAGAAGCTGTGGGTTTCTCTCTTTGTGGCGGATCATACTGGGTATTGTAAACAAAGGACAGAACATACATTACAGTATGACACACCTTGTTCTTGAGTGTTTCGGTTTAGAATGTGGACATCAGAGCTATCACTTGCATGAGTCCTTAGGATTACAGTGACAATTAATGAGACGCTAACTATGCAAGAAGAAACTATGCTGATTTTTTTTTTTTTAGGTGGCATATAGACAATCACAGTCATACTCACTGTTCACGCATGCTGGAGTCTACTGTAGAGAATGGAGGCAGCTGGGCAGAATGGATGGTGTTCTGGCCAAATTACAGCCTAATGCACTGTAGACTTCTGAGCATAAACCTTAATGCAGTTTCCAACTACTTATACCGATAAGGTGAAATCTTGACAACCACTGAAGTCAATTAGAGCTCGACTATTGACTTCAAGGGGACCAGGGTTTAACCTAGAGTCTTTTTTCACACAGGAGAACATTAAATAGTCCCAAAAATCAATGCAAGCCTATCTATCCCAAAGTCCATTGAAATCAATGACCCCATGTGCATAAAAGGTGTTGGTGAGTTCTTGAAACCACATAATCTATGTTAAAAATCTGGAACACATGGTGCTGCACTCAGAGCTATCTTCTAAATGCTGAATGGATGATAATTTTCAAAGGACTGAGTGGTGTTGGGGGGCACAAGGGAAACAGCCTAGTAGGAAAAGTTGTTGCGTTTCAAAAGCTTTCATGCAAAGACTCCTCATGCAACATGAAAGGTGTTTGGGGTGGAGGAGGTAAAAGGAAGGGCTACTTGCAGGAATTTTGCCTTTCACCTGCATTCTTATGCTGATATACTTAGCAACATGTTGAATAAATTTTAACAAAATATTGAAATGGATCGTACTTGGAAAAACAAAAGCAGAAAAAGATCCAGGCCTTCTCACTGTCTCTGATTATGAAATAAGACCTTATATGATATTTGCAATTGAGTCCACTTGCAGTCGTCATTACTGCCTGGGGTAAAGCACTGTGACCAATCACATGGGGAAGGGATAGCTCATTGGTTTGAGCATTGGCCTGCTAAATCCAGGGTTGTGAGCTCAATCCTTGAGGGGATCATTTAGGGATATGGGGCAAAAATCTGTCTAGGGATTTGTCCAGTTCTGAACAGGGGTTTAGACTGGATGACTTCCTGAGGTCCCTTCCAGCCCTGATATTCTGTGAAACTGGGGTTTGTTCACTGTTTAAAAAGATTCAAATGGTTGGCTTCTGTGGTAGCGGGGAGAAAGATACCCTCGGTGCATTTATTTGTTCCTTCTTATAAAAGACATGGGGAAATAGGAAGAAAAATGTTTTATGCTTGTCTGAGCTGTTACTGTGTACAGTAACACTGTGAAATTTGGAAATAGTGCTATAAAAATACTTTAATTATGGGTCTCATGCTGCAACTATTACAAAAAATGACTAGTGCTATTGTGTACTAAGGTAATACCATTGACTTCAATGTTACTGCTCATGTGAATAAGAACTATCCATTCAGAGTAAGGATTATAGAACTAGGCCCTAAATTTGCATATTGCACAAACAGTACAGATTGTGTCTTTCTAAAATCTAACTGAAGTGTTCTGTCATGGAGTGTGATGGGGTCACAATGGGGTCAGTGCAAGGAATGGCATTTTGATAGGGAATAACTAATTCTTTGCACTTCTGCCCACCCCACCCCCAGTTATACAGTGAAACTTACCATGTTCTGAAATCATTTTCAATGCCTGATCTCCATAGTGGCTCTTACCAGCTTGGCTGGAGCAGCAGATGGATGGGATGTAGCTCCACTCAAAAGGGTCCTGAAAAGTCTATTTGCCAAAACCTATTTCAAAGAAGCTGTACCCCCTCCCTAGCAACTGGTGCAGCTGAGCAGTCATCCCAAGGACCAGGAAAATGGGTGCAAAGGCTGGTGAGTTTCTCAGTGTATCTGGGCCCTGAACTCTCCTTGACCCAACAATTTCAAAACCCCCACCCCTCAAGTTGATTCATTAAATAATCCTCACACTTCGCTGTGAGATGAGTTTGGGCTATAAAGAGATCCCTTCGCCCACCACTGACCTGGGCCACAGGAGTCATCCTCATTCCTTGCCTTAACTGAGAATGCAGTGGGTGTGGAATGGAATCTCAGAGCTGGGGCTTAGCTAGGACACCAGGGTGAGCCCCTAAATCCTGCAAACAGGGTGACTAGAGCTATATCAACTGTAGGTGGTGTGAGTTTCCAAAGGGTCTTTTCTGTTCCCAGACATGTACATATACGTGATCATCGAGGTTCAGGATGGGGGTGATGCTGCCAGGAGGCTCTAATGTCCCACATGGGGCCTGGGGAGATGCTTCCCCCCTCACACACCTGTGGGGAGAAGCAAGGAGTGGGGACATCAGCACATGGAGCCAAGAGAGCTGGGGTGGTTACTAACAGCCTGACGTGTTCCAGCACCGTTCCCCCTCCCTGGAGCTCAGAGCATTTCATTTGGTGATTGGGGGTTAAGAGGTTAATATTATTGAAAGCCATCCAAAGCCACAGCAGCAGAGCCACAAGTGCAATCTAGGAACCTTGACTCCCAAACCCTGCTCTATACACCACACAGCCTGTATCTCCTGATTCTTTAGTTTCTTGTTCTAAACTCAATAATCAATGTAAAGACCTGGGACTCCAGAGGGGCTAACTGGGTAGATTAGAAATTGCTTGGACTGTCCAGTGTCCCTGACAGCTCTCATCACAGGAGATGATGCAACAGTATTGTGAGATCAGCACTTCATGCCCAGCTGCTGCCTGGCAGGTTCATAATGCTCTGACCCCAAAGTCCAGGAGAGCAAACTGAGCCTCTGAAAACTGGTGCAAAATATCTTTAAACACGGATTGGCATCTGCATGGATAGGGGTGGAGGGAAAGCAGTGACTGAGTCGACACAGAGAAGTGACAAGGGGCAAGAATTGAGATAAATGCTATGAAAGAGACCACAGAGGAGGAACAGTGAGGGATGACACAGAACCAGTGGATGAAAAGGGCTGAGAAATACCACAGGGGACAGTGCTGAGGAGGAGGAGCATGAATGAGGGATCCCACCAAGAAGGAGGAGGAGGAGAGGGAGGAAGGACCATGAGGGATTGTGCTGAGAAGGAGGAAGGACTATGAGGAATTGGAGAAGGAGGAACCATACAGAAAAAGAAGAATGAGGATGAGGGGAGGTGCCCCTTGGCCTGAACAAGGAGGCCTCAGGAATGAAGGAGGAGTGAAAAGACAGAAAAATGGTAGATGGTCTGAGGGAGGAATGATGAGCCTGAGGAGAGAGAAGGCTGCACAGGTGAGAAGACATGTTGAGGGAAGGGATGTGTGAATCTCCATCCATGTATGTCTAAAACTCCATGAGTCCTCAGGTGCTGGGGCAGGATGAAACTTTGTGATTATTCCCTGTTATGGATCAAACCAGATAGAGGGGCTAATAAATACCCTTGCGTGTGTTTAGGGCTGTCTCTTGTGGGGTCTTCCTCATTGTGAGAGGTACCTTGATACAATGGCTGGGATTCTCTGCTATTTCACTCCTGAAACAGACAGGACTTAAAAATCCCCCCTCCATTACAGCTATGTGTGTGATGGGCACATGGCAGATCAGGTTCAAATATCATCCTTGTTCCTCCATGGTTGGGAATAGGATCTGAGGCAGGTTAAAATCAGGTCCCCCTTCTTGTGCATGGCGGGTATCTGGAACAATCAGGAGCTCGATATACCAGTCACATTCAAGGGATCCACCGTGTGCAGGCAGTGGTTTATTGCAGGTGTCCAAGCTCTCTAACTGCCCCCATTCTCTCCTCCCTGCTGCACTATTGAGATACCCCTGCCCCTCTGCAATACAAATATGCAAACCTCTGATCCTAGCAGAGGAAGGCAGAACACTGTCTTGAGATTCAGCAGGTTCCACTCTCTGAAATTCTGGAAAAATGCACTGGGAGCTTTGGGCTGCCATCTCCAAATTGAGTAAATTAAGTTGTCATGGGATAAGAGGGAAGATCCTTTCATGGACTGAGAACTGGTTAAAAGACAGGGAACAAAGGGTAGGAATAAATGGTAAATTTTCAGAATGGAGAGGGGTAACTAGTGGTGTTCCCCAAGGTTTAGTCCTAGGACCAGTCCTATTCAACTTGTTCATAAATGATCTGGAGAAACGGGTAAACAGTGAGGTGGCAAAGTTTGCAGATGATACTAAACTGCTCAAGATAGTTAAGACCAAAGCAGACTGTGAAGAACTTCAAAAAGATCTCATAAAACTAAGTGATTGAGCAATAAAATGGCAAATGAAATTTAATGTGGGTAAATGTAAAGTAATGTACATTGGAAAAAATAACCCCAACTATACATACAATATGATGGGGGCTAATTTAGCTACAACTAATCAGGAACGAGATACTGGAGTCATTGTGAATAGTTCTCTGAAGATGTCCATGCAGTGTGCAGAGGCGGTCAAAAAAGCAAACAGGATGTTAGGAATCATTAAAAAAGGGATAGAGAATCAGATGGAGAATATCATATTGTCCTTATATAAATCCATGGTACGCCCACATATTGAATACTGTGTACAGATGTGGTCTCCTCATCTCAAAAAAGATATACTGGTGTTAGAAAAAGTTCAGAGAAGGGCAGCTAAAATGGTTAGGGGTTTGGAATGGGTCCCATATGAGGAGAGATTAAAGAAGCTAGGACTTTTCAGCTTAAAAAAGAAGAGACTAAGGGGGGATATGACAGAGGTATATAAAATCATGAGTGGTGTGGAAAAAGTGAATAAGGAAAAGTTATTTACTTATTCCCATAATATAAGAACTAGGGGCCACCAAATGAAATTAATGAGCAGCAGGTTTAAAACAAATAAAAGGAAGATCTTCACACAGCGCACAGTCAACCTGTGGAACTCCTTGCCTGAGCAGGTTGTGAAGCCTAGGACTATAAGAGGGTTTAAAAGAGAACTAGATAAATTCATGGAGGTTAAGTCCATTAATGGCTATTAGCCAGGATGGGTACAGAATGGTGTCCCTAGCCTCTGTTTGTCAGAGGGTGGAGATGGATGGCAGGAGAGAGATCACTTACTTGATCATTACCTGTTAGGTTCACTCCCTCTGGGCACCTGGCATTGGCCACTGTTGGTAGACAGGATACTGGGCTAGGTGGACCTTTGGTCTGACCCAGTTTGGCCGTTCTTATGTTCTTATGTACAATTTGGCATTAACTGAAAGTTAGTGGGACTTTTAAAAAAAAATCCACCCTAAATCCAGTGGGAAGACACTAGGTCCATAAATGATGGAGATAGCTGATGCCTCCCTGGAGTGAATACCAGCATCAATCAAACAAGTAGGTGTTAGGTCCTTGCTGAGCAAGCACCCTTGGCACTTAGAGTCTTCAGACTCCCTGGCAATCTGCTTTTAGCCCTCTTTATGGGACAGGGACAACTCTGGTCTCATTGATCTCTTTATGGTGATAGACAAGAATCACATCCATGCTGATTTGGGGCCTGGCACAAAGTCGACTAAAGTCAACAGGAATCTTTCCGTTGACCTCTATGGGCTTTAGATTGGCAGACAGTGCCATCAGCTTCCTTCCATCCCAGTGACCATGAGGCGAAGACACTTCTGCAGGCCCTGGCAGGGATAGATGGAGTCACCGTTGAGCATCTCTGCTCATTCCTGTCCTAGAGGACCAGATTGCAGTCATGAACCCCTGAGGGCTCTCATGTGAGAGGTACTACAAAGCTTGGGTCAGCCACTTCTCCTGTTCACTGTCTTTCTGAGGGATCAAAAGCAGACAGTGAGCTCTGTAGTGAGGTCCCTGCATGCCTGGTGCTTAAAACATCAGAATAGGTTGTGCGTTAAAAACAAGTTTGTTAGATGAAAAGCCTAAACTGTGTTTCCTAGAAGTCTACAGTAACAGGTGGCTACAGTACAAGTGAGATAGACCCAGTGTGATAATGTCAAATTCCAAATCCTGATTGTCTGATTCCAGTGGGAATCTCATTTGAATAAGGATTACAGGATTTGGCCCATTGAACAATCCATGTACACTATAATATGGCACTTAAATGTTAATGAAAATATTCAGCCTAATAGAAGAAAAAATAAAGTAATGTTTTAGGAACAGAGACAATACTAAAGTGCGATGTAGGCCCTGATCCATTGACAGTGGACAGGGGGATGGCTGTGTCTGTGTGGAGACCCCACACTGGAGAGGAAGGGGTTAATAGAGGCCTCATGGGCCTGCAACACCCGTCCCAGAAAGGAGCAGTGGAGGGGAGTCCTTTGAGCAGCCTAGGGAGGCTGTGCAGGAAGCAGCCAAATGGGGAGAGGCTGCACGGAGCAGCCAGTTCTGGGCCTATCGGGGCTAGTATAAAAGGAGCTGCAGGGCCCAAAACAGTTGGTTGCCATGGGGAGCCCAAGGAGGGAGGACTGTGCTCCTGGCAAGCTGCAGCAAGGCTAGCACCTTGGACAGAGCAGTTGCTGGCAGGGACCTGGCGGAGCACGAGGGAGCCCCTGGCTGGCTGCTGGGAATTTCTGGCTAAATACCCTCAGAAGAGGTCAAAGAAGGTGCTGGGGCCATGGGGAAGCAGTGCAGGGAATTGACGCAGCACTGGGGGAGAAGTTAAAGAGTTTCAGCAAGAGCCTGCTATCTATAGCATCCTTGGGTTAGGATCCAGAGTACTGGGTGGGTCTGGGTCCCCCTATTTGCCATTGGGGAAGTGGCTTGACTGGTGGACAGTGATACCTAACCCCTGGAAGGGGGAAATACAGATGGTGTCATGACCAGAGGCCTGAGTCATGAACAGGACCCTGCAGTGTTTGAACTGAGGTGGGTTTGCATGCAGAGAAGATGAGGGGAGAGGCACTACCTGGAGAGGGCACACCGGCTGGCAGAGCTAATCCCCATGATGGCCAGCTGTGGCGAGTGGACCCCATGACAAGGCCACTCTGGTTGCTGGGGCTCTTGTGGGTGCAGCAGTGTGCCCAGGTGCTATTAATGCAGAAGAGATGCCTTAGACACATCAGGCTGGGAATCTCGTCAAGTGTTGGGGAAATCTTTACAATGTCCCTTATTAACAGAAATGAAATGAATGAAAAACACCCCCAAATAAGCAGGCTGGGAATTGGGGACATCTCTGAAGGTGTTGTCATCTCATCCACTGATCTTCCACACAGATACCACCTGGGGGACACTGGGCCGCAGCTGGCTCATAGTTACATTCATTCCCATCAGCAATGGAATGTGCAAGTCCCTGTAACTGTGGTGCTGTTATAATAAAAATCACATTATTAAATTCCTCATCACTATTTCTGCCCACATTTTCACCTTTTTCCTTGGGTTTCCTTCACAGTATCTACAATGAAATCAAAACAATTTAGTTCTTATAATGACTAAAATTATTTTATACCTAATTATGATTCATGCCACATTACTGCCCCCAAATAAAAGAATACATGATTATTTTTAACAACTATGGACCAATCTCTTATTTCACTTACACTGATGCAAATCTAGAGTAATCTTGGGGATGTCTACACTGCATGCTAAACCTTGGCTCTGACTCAGGTTTGAGCCCAAGCCTCCCTTCCATCCACACAGCTATCAGTCTGATTCAGGTCAAGAAACGCTCAGGATCTGTGTCCAAGGACCCTGCTAGGAGTATTGTCAAAGCCCTAGTGCTGCTGTGACTCAGGTCCAAGCCTTGTCATTTTGCAGTGTGGAAACAGCTCAAGCCATGGACCTGAGTCAGAAGGGCTAAGTAGTGCAGTATGGATAGCTGTGAGACCCCAGATTAGCATTGTAAGCCCAGGTTTACAATGCAGTGTGGATGTTCAAAGTGCAGGCTTTGAAACACTAAGGCCATAAGTTCAGTTCTCATAGAACCAAGTTTACAGTGTAGACATGAGCCTATGGCAGGGGCCTTTGCTTACATACATGGATGTATCTGTCTGGGTGTAAATGGCCTAGATTGATGGCAAATACAGTACTTATCAAATGTCTAATTAAAAGATAAAGAACCATTCTATCCTTGTGAAAATTGCCTACCCCTTTCAGCCTTACTATTAGGCAAGTTATTATTGTTTATCATCTAACTAGATTTTTATTTCTTCTTGGTCACTATGTAAAACGTTTCCATTTTCTGAAGAAATAGGAAAATTGGAGGAGTGCAATGGGAGTGTAACACAAGGAAGGATACGTGGAAGGTAAAACGTGTATTGTACATGAAACTTTTCCTTCATCACTAATGGTGATTCCTTACAAGGGTGTTTTGGCTACTGTAATAAGTACACCTCTACCCCGATATAATGCTGTCCTCGGGAGCCAAAAAAATCTTACTGCATTATAGGTGAAATCGCGTTATATTGGACTTGCTTTGATCCACCGGAGCGTGCAGTCCCCCCCTTCCCCCAGAGCGTTGCTTTACTGCGTTATATCCAAATTCGTGTTAGATCAGGTCGCGTTATATCGGGGTACTGGTGTATGTTAAATATCAAGATTGTGATTAAAAATGCTTTTCAGACCATCGAGGGTCAGATACTCAGAGATATGGAATTGTGTGTACACATTTGCATGACCTGTGTGTGTGTGTAGATTCCCAATGTTTGTGTGCAACTCAGGTACACATGACTAGCTATCTGTGGACGAATATGAGATTTGGATTCTCAACTGGTGTAAGTCAGGGTAGCTCCATTGTCTTCTGTGGAGCTACACTGATTTATACCAGCTGAGGATTTAGACCTGTGTAATGGTTTGTACACCTGTGTACAAATGCAACTTGCTATAAATAAAGACCTTGCTTCACAGGAAGACTAGGAAGACAAATTTTGTCTTCTTCACTTGAAAGTGAGGTTCTTTCAGGTCAGACTTTGACAGATTAACATGAAGGAAATTTGGACTGAACCTTTATTTGCAAAGCTTATGTGGTATAAATAAATCAATCCTGAGCTGCAAATGAAAAGTCTCATTCAATTTGGAGATGAAATTCCTTTTCAAGAAGATTTGTAGAAGATTTATTGGGAAAACATTGGGATATGAACTATAAGGTCAATTTTTTTTAGTGACTTAGGCACAGAAATCCCATTGAAAAGTCATTAAAGTGTTTTTGAAAATGTCCTTAGCCTTGTTAGTGAACCAAAAAAAAAAAAAAAAGAAAAGAGAGAGCTTTTAGGAATAGACATTAGCCATACAACACAGCAAATCAAAATATTGAATGGAAAGGAGCAAAATAAAATAAAAATAAGTCAATTTGAACAGGTATAATGGGCCAAATCTTCAGCTGCTATAAATCAGCTATGGCGCTACACTGCTTCACATGTACTGAGAATCTGGTCCTATTTGTATTTCTTCCCTGTGCACAGCAATAATGACTGAATAATGTAATGAATGAATGGATAAATAAATACATATATAGATCTTTCCAAATTTTGTTTTGGGTCTGATCCAAAGTCCATTGAATTCAATAGGAGTCTTTCCATCGATTCAATGGGATTTGGATTGCCAGTTTCCAGCCAAGAGTGAATCTGTGGTCATGTTATAAACTCCTAAAAATAGGGTGTGTAATGGAAATGCTGACAGACCCTTAACCATTGTGGTGCTAGCGGGCACCACTATAATATTGTAAATAAGGTGAATAGGCCCTTCTTATCTCATTTCACAGCTGAGCAGTGTATTGCCAGATAAATCAAATCAGAATGAACGGCTTCATCTAATAAACTGGGTCAACATATAATGTATTTGTTCAGGTTTGCACTTTCATTGATTCTTATTTGATTTAAGAAAAGATATTTCAGCTCATGTTTGCAACATTTTAAAATATCTCCTCCCTCACCTTCTCTTAAAAAAAAAAAAAAAAGGGCGAGAGCTGGTACGTTAACAAAAATGTTGTTTTCTGATCCTTGTAAATTCTTCTGCTTTTCATTTTTACGCATCAAAGAGAGGGGGTAGGGAATCAGGGAGTTACTATCTCTTCAGCTGCATTTTCTCAATAATGTTTTAGTGATGTTTGCTAATGCATCATTCATTAACCATCAGCCACTATAAAAAACATAATCTATCTCACAAAGTGGACATTATTATCGCATTAAATCATTTCACAATATACCTGAACGGTTCCACATGAGGGGCCTGGCCTGACTGAGCTCAAATGCCTCAGGGGCAAACTCTTCAGCAGTAATGAGATATGAGGTCTGTCTGTGATGAATATGATATTACTCGTGTCAGTGACTGTGGACTGCACCCAGAATATTTCTTCCTACAGGTTCCCCCCTCCCCATCGCAAAGGAACTCAGGCAAAGCACTATTAACCCAGTAAATGAAGCTTTGAAGATCACAGAGTGTGTCCATTAGTAGACAACATTGTGACTAATCCAATTTTTCTTGCAGGGAGCAATCCTGATGCTTCTGCAACATCTGGGGATGGCAGGGCTGCATTACAAATGAACCTGTGTATTTCCCTCCTCCCACTTCCTCCTTCTTCATGTAAAAACAATTATTACCACATTTATTTACCTCCTCCTTCTCCCACAATAACCTCTTTGAAGGTGATTAAAATAATATCCCTAGTTGACAGAAGAAATGGAAAGAATAAGGGCTGGGGAAGGAAGGAGGGAGCTAAGAAACAAGACTTAACTTGACACATTTGCAAGAATACTTATGGAAGATGTGCAGTTCTCTGCAGGGAAAGGGCTGCAGTCAACAAACAACAAACAAAGTCAACAAAAATGTGTGGAAATGGGTCTAGCTCCATTTATTTAATTTCTTTAATCCAGTTAAAACAATGCTGTCTAAACTATATTGCAGGTTAGGTAATAATAATAATAAATTAATAATACTTCCTCTTTCTGTTATCTCTCTGTTATTTATTTTAGGGGTTATGGTTTGCGTGACAGAATGACCCACCAGGAATTTATAGAACTTGATTTTCTGATCTATCTATACTCAACTACAGATTTTCAGCCACTTAGGGTGGGAGATGAGCAACACCACAAAACAACACATCTAAAAGCTTTTTGCAAAAGCAAGCTGACCTGTGAAACTCTGATGGCTAGAACACATGATTATTTTTAGGCTGACTTCTTACACTTCAGACCAAATTTTATTTCTCCCTTTTCGTGGGTGTAGAAGAGGCTAAACACTGGGGACCGTAAACACTGCCCGTCCTGCTGCACTGAGATCAGGAGGGGCAGAGCAGGAGACGTCACACACTTGGGACTCTGCACCTCCTTTGCACCATGGAGCTATGGTCTAGTACAGCTCTCTCTGCCATGTTGCATAGTGGGAGGGTGTGGCCCATCAGTCAGTGAATTTTTGTCTCCGGTTGCTTATACCCCAGCTTGAAGGTGTTGCAGCAACCAGGTGTAAATACTACTACAGCCCATGAACTATAGTAGTGGCTAGGTTAGTGCTTTATGCTCAAATCTCTCTGGAGATACCCCATGAAAGGTCTACTTAATCAGGCTTTGCAGGGGCGGCAGGTTTGTATAATTTTTGGTGGTGCCCAGAATGGGTCCAAGTCCCCCCCCCCACATCTGCCTTGTTAGCCGATATATATTTTAAAAAATAATGTAAAAATGGACTGGAAACGATAAGCGTTTTTAACAGTTTCCCTATATTGCACAATATCACTATCGTAAGAAAAAATTATTTAACTAAGTATATCAACTTTATTAATACTCTTGAATATGGAAACAACCAAGCACTCTTGTATCAATAACCCTCAGAAGCAAATACTTTCTAAAATTAAAACAAAATATAGTCCCTTCTTTGCAATGTTCTTCAACCAGTTATACACTTTTAAGAGTATAAAATAATCAAGTATTGTGCTGAACACGATCATACCCCAAACTACCTGCCAAATTTAAGTTGTGTGTTTTTCCCTCAGGCACTCATACAGTATACAGCAGTGTTCCCTCTAATTTTTCCCACTTTTGTGCAGAATTAATCTTGTTATGTGTACCAATATGGAGGTGATGTGTGACAAATCACCTCCATATTGGTGCACATAACAAAATTAATGGGATGGGACCAAGGAGTTTGGAGTGTGGGAGGGGGCTCGGGGCTGGGGCAGAGGGTAAGGGGGTTGGGTGGGGCTGGGGAGTGAGGGCTTGGGCTGGGGATGAGGGATTCACTGTGCAGGAGGAGGCTCAGGGCTGGGACAGAGGGCTGGGGGGTGGGGGGATGAGGGCTCTGGCTGGGGATGCAGGCTCTGGGGTGCGGCGGGGCTGCCCCGGGGCTGAGGTCAGAGAGGAGGACTCCACAGTCTTCCCAGCCCTCTCCTCAGCAGCACACTCATCTGGCACCATCACTGCACATGATCCTAGGGGCTGGGCCCCTATCAGATCCAGGAAGCCCCCTCATCTCTCTTGTGGTGAGTGCTGGGGGTTGGGGAGCCGCTAGCATGTGTGTGCCTCCTCCCTCCACAGGCGGTGGCGTTGCCGCCGCCTCAGCCTGCCACTGGCACTGCTCCCTTTTGTAGCTGGTAGCGGCTGGCAAGGGAGTGCTGAGCGGAGTGGCAGGATAACCACCTGGGGGCAAGCAGGGATGCTCCAGGGGTGGCGCACGGGGGCAGCAGGAGGGGCTGTGAGAGAGACCCCGAACATTGGTGGAGCTGGGCCCCTGGACCCTGAATTTCCTGGAGCATGGGCATCAGAGGTCCATATAATTTGCCACTGCTGAGGCTTTGTATATAATATTTAAGTTTGGCCTATATTTAGAACCTCTGCAGAGCTCAGATGCTCTGCTTGTCACAAGCTACGATACCATATGTTATTATTACTAAGATTATAATGCTCCCAACACCACAGTCTCTAGGTGCCTGCCGGCTGTGAGTGGACATTAAACAAACAAATGTTAATATAACTTTTCTAAACTTCAAAAAAGTTTGGTTTTGATTTAAGTTTGAAGTAAATATGGGAGTTGGCTCATTCCTAATTCCTGAGGCCCAGATCCTTAAAGGTATTTAGGCACCTAACTTCACTTGGGAGTTAGATGCCTAAAATACCTTTGAGGATGTGAGCCTGAATGAAGATAATATGGATTTAAAGAAAGATGACTGGACTACTACATCTCTAGTGAACCTTTAGGCACATGTTGCTAAAGGCCCATGGTATAACATGTTCAAGCAGAGGCAGGATGTCCTGGAAATATCAAGAGAAAGCCTTGCCTTGGTCTGTAGATCAAAAAGTTTCAAATAAGTCTGCATAAGTTTCTGGTAACCATTCAAATCTTCAGATGCATATCAGGGATTAGGCTTTGTTCCTACAGTATTGATTTCACTGGGGCCAAAGGCTGAGTAAGGACTGCAAGATCTGGCCCTATGTTTACAATTCTGGTACTGTCAGAAAATTAATCTTTTATTGTTATTATTTATTTGTATTACTGTAGTGCTTAGGAGCCCCAGTCATGGAACAGGACCCTATTGTGCTTGGCACTGTACAGACACAGAACAGAAAGACCATCTGTGTGCCAAAGAGTTTGCAATCTAAGTTTTAAAACAAGATATAATAGATGGAGCAAGGCACACAGAAAAGGGAGTGCCAGTAAACAAGGAGAAAATATTGGTCAGTATTACATGCAGTGGTTTCAGCATATCAATAGCCTAACTGTTGTCAAGATTTTTGTGTAGGCATCACAGCAATGGACATTTTAAAGAGAAATTTGAAGGAGAATAATGAGGTAGCTTTGCAGATGTTTACAGGGAGTATATAAAGTAAATACTGGAGGAATAAATAAATGGAAGAATAGTCCAATAGTAATATTTCCCAGTTAGAAGGTTTAACATAAACTGAAATTCTATGAATGTTGCCCTAATGCCGTTTTCAGGGGGGAAAAAGTGGCATTTGAACTGAAATATTTATCTACAGAATTTAGAGCTTGATTTGTTTTTGAAAAAGATCCCCAAGGTCTCTTTAGAAAACATGAATGCATTATTGAATGTCTGCATTAGCACACATTTACTGCAGTTACAGACTCAGGGCCAAATTCAGTGGCCCTAACTCAGGATGAGTACTGGTATACGGGCCCTCAATGATTGCACATAATAACTCAGACTATCAGATTTTAAGGCCAGAAGAGACCAGCATGATCATCTAGTCAGACCTACTGCCAGGGCTGCCCAGAGGATTCAGGGGGCCTGGGGCAGGGCCGGATCTTCAGCGGCAATTCAGCAGCGGTCCCTCTTGGAGGGAAGGACCCGTCGCCGAATTGCCGCAGAAGAATGAAGCAGCGACGGTAGAGCAGCCTAAGTGCTGCCGATCGCAGCCTCCCCCCCCCGCCGCTTGTGGCGCTTGTACTCATTGGGCGGCACTCCGAGGCTTTGGCAGCACTTCAGCAGCGGGTCCTTCACTCACTCTGAGTCTTCCACTGCACTGAAGGACCTGCCGCTGAAGACCCGGAGCAAGTGAAGGGTCTGCTGCCAAAGTGCTGCCAAAAACCCGGTGCAGCTCATGGGGCCCCTGTGGGGCCCAGGGCTGGGGGAAAATTGCCCCACTTGCCCCCCACTCTAGGCAGCCCTGTCTACTGCACCATTGCAGGCCACAGAACCTCACCCACTCACTCCTGTAATAGACCCATCACCTCTGGCTGAGTTACTGAAGTCCTCAAACCTTGATGTAAAGACTTCAAGTTACAGAGAAGCCACCATTTACTCTAGTTCAAAGCAGCAGGTGACCCATGCCCCACACTGCAGAGGAAGGAAAAAAACCCCAAGGTCTCTGCCAATCTGACCTGGAGAAAAATTCCTTCCCTACTCCAGTTTCCTATCTTGCACTCCCAACAACAAAAAGCACAAAATATTAGTCTCCATGAGTACTCATCTAATTTAAGTCTACGGGGCTGAAATAAATGGAAGATCAGAAACCACTGCTAAGCTTAAGGCTCCATATTACTGCAACAGGTATTATTAAAGAAATGAAAGTAGTTTAATTAGTCTAATTTCTCCTAACTATATTCACACAATACATATCTCTGCATACCCTTTTGTACATACAAATGCCTTAATTGAGACTGTGGTAATCATCCATACAAAGGTAACTCAATTGTACAAGCATTTTTTATGTGGGCATCTTGGGCATTTTTATTTATTTATTTATTTTTAAATCTTTCTGCTCCAAGTCAGTTGGTCCTCGGGGAGGCATCTGGCTGATGTACAGAGAATGTCATACATTTTATTCTTTCATTCAGGCTGGAAAAAATTGCTAGTGGGGCCATTCTCTGGTAGATAAGGAAGGTGATTGCTGGTGTTTACCATACATATTTAAATCATGCTAAGTTCTGATTCTGCTACCCTTACTTATATTGAGTAGTACATTACTCTCTGTGAATAGTCCCATTGAAATCCATTAGACTCTATTTGCAGGATAAAATGCTAAGTCTCAACATGAGGTTGAGGTGTAAGGTGCTTACTCAACATGAGTAGGAATGTTTGACACTCACACTAATAATAAATATAAGAGCTCAACCTTTGCTAATGCTACTAAAAGTGTAAATATAGCAAGTAAGAAAAAACAATGTAAACAGATTTAGAAGGATTTTAATCGCTTAGGTGCCTGGGCCATTAAACAGAAGATGTAGGTTAATGTAGAGAAATGGAAAAAAGAAGAAAGTCAGGGAAACAGTGAACCAAGTTGGAGAATGTATATTAAATGGAACAGTCATGCAGGATAGTGACAAAGAAAAGGATATAGGGCACCTTGTAGAAAAATCCTTGAAGTCATCAGTCCAGTGGCTATACTAAAGCTTGGCAAACATGATGTTGTCTTTTATCAACAAGGGTCAGGAAGAACAGCAAACCAAATAAAAGATGCTGCTACTGTCTATAAAAAAAGCAATGTTCCAGCCTTGTGTACAATACTCAAGCTTAGTTTTTATCTCTATTTAACAAGAAAGCTTCAACATATTAGACATTAGTGTGTAAGGCAGATCAGCTATGTGGGAGGGACCTCTACACATGTAGGCCCAAATCGTCCTCTCAGTACTCAGCCCAAGGGAATGTTGTGCATCTCTAGCAATAGAGAACCACGAGAAAAAAAATCTTTGTAAGGAGGAATCTGCCTCTTGTTTAAATACCATATAGATTGGATACTTTTCTCACGTTAGAAACTTTGCATAAACTATTTTAGTCTGGCCATGTAACAGATATGTTAAAAGCTGAATAATGGTGAAGAAGAACAATATTTATCTGTGACGAATAGCTAGAGCTGGAGTTATTGAGTGAAATCCTGGCTCCATTAAAGTCAAAAGGCACAACTCCTATTGTATTTGCATGGGATTTCACCCAGTGAGTTAAATTCTGTGCTTAATTACACTGGCATAAAACCACTGATCTTAAAGGAGTTACTCTGGATTTACACCAGAGTAACTGAAAATGAATTTAGAGTATAATGTTAGGAGATGATATGAACTTGAAAGTGTGTGCATACCTCTTATCTGAATAAATCTTGTTATTGCTATGCAATCTTCCAGTGCTGACCATAGTGTAGCATGGTCAAAGTTGCCTTAGATATGCTCACTGTATACATGCAATATTAGGAGTGAGTCCTTAAGGTTCAAGCTTGCAACAGACTTGCACGCATGAGGAAAGTTATTCAAGTGTACAAGTGTTTGCAGGATTGGACCTTTAAAGAGAATCTTGTCTAGTGTCCATAGTTTCTGTGGTTTTAAATCATGAATCAAATTAAATTGACTGATATATGATACATGAGATAAGATACACTGTGAGTGGTGAAAAGAAAAGTAGTTAATTTTGCCCTGCTGGAGGTAACAGTTCAATACTTTTTAATGAAAACTTTGTCTGCCTAGAGATGCTGTTTATTCCACTTATTATTTAGTTTTCTTTTTACTTCTGTAAATTGCAATAAATAAAAATCTGCTTTATTTCTGAGAACCTGATTTAGGTCTGGGATACTGTTAGCTAATGATAGTCTCCACAACAGAATTTCTGACCTCAGGGAAGGCAAAATCAGAATTGGTAACAGTCAGAGGGTAAGGGATGAAATCCTGGCTCCACTGAAATCAAAGACAAAACTCCCATTGACTTGAGTGGGGCCTGGATTTCACGCAAGGTCTTTGCATTATTGAAACTGATATACAAATCCAAATAATGCTGCAAGAAGATAGTGAAAGGCTTCTTTTGGGCATTTGGGTTACACGACTACCTGAATGGTATTGTCACAACATGCATATGGAAGAAATTGAGAACCGCTGAATTACAGTACCATTGTTATTTTATCTAGGATGCAGTTATAGAATGATTCTTGTATAAACTCTTTAGTACTATGTATATATTGCAGCATATGCCCCTTAATGGCATTTTGGTAGTGGATCATCAACGATTGCTCATATGACTGTTTACCTATATTACAGTGAAAGGAAGCTATTTTCCTTTAGTGTTATTGCTTGTTACTCACAATTAATCATGGTTAGCATATCATGGAACACTTTGGATATATCCAAAACAATTAAAATGTGCCATCTGTTACATTCTAGGAAAGCTATTGCAGCTTGGTTGAATGTTGATTCTGAAGCCTAATGATTGCACTTCATTTTTAAAATTATTTCCTCGGTGATCAATTTAGCAGAAAAATCCAGCTATCTTGGGATTGTGAATGGAACATGAAGAGTGAATCCCCCAACTGATTCCTGTTTGTAGCTAACTTACAAGCTAACTTAGCTAGAGTTAGAAAAATAGTGCTTTACTATTTTAAAAAATTCTTTCCATTCTTTGTAATTTAATTGACTTAGAAGTGCTGTTTTCACAGTTAGACTGGGCTGAGCTACAGAGAGATTAATTAAACTATATTACAAGCTGAGATGACCTTTCTTTAGAATTGTCCTCATGCATCTTTGATGCAGGATATACTGATGACACATCAGCCAATGGAATACAAGACAGAAGCATTATGTACATAGAATAGCTCCCATTAGCTGCTGTGTCCTCAGCTCCTTTGAAAACTAGGTAATTTACTTGGGTGCCTAAGCATGGACTAAGGTGCCTAATTTTTGACACCCACACTGAAATTGTGCATATAACCTTTTTGTGGGTGTCACATCTGACATGAAAGAAAGAACAGACCGTATGTGACAAATGTTAGTCATAGTGCTTAATGCACTACTGGAAGGCACTCAGATACTATGGTGATGAGCATAGTATAACAACCTGTCTTGACCAGATAGAAGAGAAGGGATGACAGAGGTATAGGTGGGAATGGTATGCAGGGAAGGGTCAAAATGAGCATGTGAGATGGTGTTAAAGGATAAAGCTTTCTTTTCAAAGTGATTTGCCCAAGAACAAGTAAAATCTCCCACTCATGGTCCTGTAAGAAGACTGAATGAAATCTGTGCATCATTCTGATACATGGATAAGGGAGTTGAGGAACATACATTTTGATCATAATGAGGTTAAAAGGGTAGTGAGACAAGTAGGCCTGAGCCACATGTACTGCTCTGTAAATTAAGCTCATCAGGCTTCACTAGGAAAGAGAAATGGAAGGGCAGGAAATGTTTAAAAAAAAAAAAGATTGTGCAAGACATAAAAAAGATTGTGCAAGATACAATGTATAAGCTGTATTTCTGGGTCTGCTGTTAGTCAGGTGCTTTGCTCAAAAATATAAATGATAGGTACTGATGTTGCATAATTGGACAATTTACAAATAGAAGTGAAATAAATGTTTATAATTCTAACCTTAGTGACTCCAGTAAGATCAGGCCTTTACTGTTTTAATATTGTTTCATAGTTTGTGCTGTTAAATCAAAAGGTTATCTATAATACATCTGGTGCTATTAATGCAAAGGATCTGGGGTATTCAACAGACATTTATTCATTATTAATATAGATAATAAAGGATCATTTATGAGGCTACAGATGAGATTTTTATCATCAAAAGCTTAAAAAGGGAAATTTATTTTTGCTTCAGGACAGAGATGAAAAGAGTCAGTAATGGGAAATGTAAGAGTCAACACAAACTGTCAGACTCATTCTTTTCCTGAAGACAACTAGCATGTTATAGCAATGGATTAAAACCAAAATAAAATGTTTTTGCTGTAAACCCTTTTTTTATTGACAGAGAGTTTTTTGGTTTGTTCTGTTTTTGTCCTTTAGGGAGACAGTCATCAGTGTTTCTCCCTTATACAATTGTGATCTTGGATGCCTCACGAAAAGACCTACAGAGCAGAGAATGTATCACTGTCTGAAGACACATCTGAAAGAGAATTTGAGAGGCGTCAAAGTCAGCTCTAAGGACTCTGTGTTGTGAGATGCAACCAGAAAGCCAGTATTTTAATAATGTCACTGTGTGTTATATAGTAATGTGGTAAGGGGCAGGCAAGAGTTAGGCACTACATCATAGTAATGATCCTTATCTTTTTATCTATATCTATAATATACACACACGAAAAGGGAACATCAGGAAATGGGAAGATTGAATGTTTGGGCTTTCATGTGTGTCTGATAATATTATTTTTAGGGATCGAGAGATCCCCTCCAATAGTGCTGAGTATGTTTTCAAAAAAGATATAGTGCCTGATCTTGCTCCAATTGAAGTCTATGGGAAGTTTCCGGCATATGCAGGAGTAGATCTATAGGCTTTATTGAGCCCTACTGCCAAAGCCACAGCCACTCAGTCAAGATGAAATATCTCCCTTATAATCATTAAACCCAGGAAATTCAGCGTTAAGGCTAAAACTTTACCCTTGGTTCACCCATTGTGTCTATCTACTGCAGTTAGTTGAATCAGCTTCAAGGAGATATCATAACACTATTATTTTGTTTCCCAAATAATCTAAAACAGCCAGGAATTCATTCTGAGTTTGATGGGGTCACTTCAGATCTTGAGGTACAGACTGACTGATATGTTTGAGTCTGCCCTAAATCTTCATGGAGAATAACTGTACAGATATACCAGGAGTCCTCAAACATCATTGCACCATGACCCCCTTCTAACAACAAAAATTACTACACGACCCCGGGAGGGGAGAACAAAGCCTGAGCCTCTCTGAGCTCTGCCACTCGAGGTGGTGGGGCCAAAGCCAGAGCCCCCCGGCCCCAGGCTGGGGGGAGGAGCCCAAGCCCAATGAGCAGGGAGGGAATTTGATCCCAAGATCAACTGTTCTTAGGAGCTTTCAGCGTTTTTCTGCTGCAATCTCATTGAGAATGACTATTATGATAAAAATGGTACACCTGAGTCAGAGCTGAACAAGAAGGAACCACAGAGACCTGAACTGTTCAGATGTGGAGATCTGAATCTCCCCTTCCCCTACCCCAAAACTGAAGGAGCTCAGACTAAAGATTGTGATTTTAACTCATCTCTAGCAACGAGACTTCTAATTTTAAATACAAATCAAAATATTCCACAACACAGCTAGATGGCAGTGTGTTTGTGTGTCTGTGTGAGAGAGAGAGGAGGGAGGGAGAGAACTACAGGAATTTCTGTCAAACTTTTCTGTTTGCTTTTAGTTGCCATTCTAACCATTAACCTATGCCCCAGTCATGCAGGTGGGCCCTTATATCTTCATGGGCTCCTATTGAAGCCAAAGGGATTCTGAATGGACACAAAGACCTGTCTGGACCACCTGGCAGAAACAGTGCCCCGGAGCAGTGGTTCCCAAACTTGTTCTGCCGCTTGTGCAGGGAAAGCCTCTGGTGGGCCAGGCCGGTTTGTGTACCTGCCGCATCCACAGGTGCAGCCAATCGTGGCTCCCAGAGGCTGCGGTTCGCTGCACCAGGACAATGGGAGCTTCTGGAAGTGGCGACCAGTACATCCCTCGGCCCGCGCCTTTCCCTGCACAAGTGGCAGAACAAGCTTGGGAACCACTGCCCTAGAGTGTTGGCCATATTTAAAAGACAAACAAAAGTGCAGGCAAGCTAAAAGAAGCCACTTAATTTTGTTTATCACAGGATTTTTTTTCACTACTATCAAAACTTCCCTGTAAAACATGATTGTTTTACACTTCCTTCAACATTTGATAGAAAAAGGCTTGTGTAGACACTTCAGGCTCTAATTCAGCCTTGTATATTCCAATTTCTTGTATATTCAGAAGGTGAATTTAACATTTGATTATCTAGAACAGTTTATAATAAAAGGACAGGATTTTTAAATCAGAAGTTAATTTAGATAATTTGTCATCTTCTACCAGTGTCCTCCCCATCCTCTGCTCTTTCCTTTTGTTCCTACCAGCAATATGTTAATATATCACAGAAGTAATTGTTAGTTCCAGTTGCAGATTATTCTGCCATTTTGAACAGACAAAGATCTAATTAAAGTGATTACCTCAGCAACATCTGTGGTCACTTCTGGATGCTGATTAGGACAGTTATGAGCAGGCAGCGACAACCTTCCAGCCGCAGGGAGCTCTGGGAGGGCATCAGAAAGACGAAAAGCAGCTGTAAAGATTGAAAACAACACAAGTGGTTGCTGATTTGGACCATGCTTCAGTTGGAGCTGGGATCACACAAGATCAAACGCAGTGACGTGTGTAACGCAGATGCCAAGGTCTATCCTGTCAAAGAGCTTCTTAACAATTCATGAGAAGAAATCAGAAAGGTCTAGACTGATAGAAAAGGAGGAGAGAGAGACTGATACACTAGACAAATACATACCTGCCCAAGTCATTAACACAAAGGAGGTGGGAAGGATACCTTGGTTAACGCACAGGGAGAATGCAATACTTAGATTCCCTGAAAGCATTCAGCTAATTAAGGGCCTGATCCATCAAAGCAGTACTCATGAATAATCTTGATGGTAATCAAACTGTTGATGTAAGGACTGATCTCATATGAGTAAGGGCTTGTGAAGTCTGCACCCATGGTAAGTCCAACACTTGTTAAAATGTAATAATTCCAGTGACAGGGGAAAGATTTGATTAGTGTTTTTAGACAGGGAGGCATTATGATGGAGAACTAATTTATGGTATTTTACCTGGTCCTAAACAGAGCAGTGCAAAACTGACTGATTATTGTTTTTGTTTTTCTTAACATTAGAACAAGGTTGTAACTGTAAGATATTTTTTCACTGATTTATGGCCCCGATGAAAATAAGTGTGTACTTCAACTGGACTGAAATGAATGGTGTTTTAGTTGTTGTTGTTCTGTGCCCACAATTATTATTATTTGTATTACCATGGTTCCTAGGAGCTGGATGGATCAGGACCTCGTTGTGCACAATATCAGCTTTTCAGATGTGAACATTGTTTCTGGGATTGTGATAAAAGGAGGGTGTGGGGCGGTAAAGTGAAACCACAATGCTTGGCTATTTTATTGTGTTTCATAAGAAGTGTGATTTTTGGTGTAAAGCTTTGCTCCTGAATATTAAGAAACAACAGATATACAAGAGACACCAGACCCGCATTTTGGAGTACTGTCTCATGCTGTGCATTATGTCCTCAAACTGCTAAACCATGTGGAAGTCTCCTATCAGACCACATCCAAAGCCCACTGATGTCAATGAGAGTCTTTCCATTGACATTAGTGGGATTTGGATTAAGCCCATGGTAAAATTGGTTCTTCACAGAACAACTTTCATATGGATACATGTTAAAGTCAAATTAATCTGGCTTTGCAGCTGTGTGATGACTGGGGCTTTGCCTCAAAACTACTGCACAGCCTCTCTATAGCTGGTGCTCTTCCTTGCTGGGCTCCAGTGCCTTGGGGAACTGCTCCCACACAGTGGGCCAGATTCTCAGCTGCTGTAAATCAGAATAGCTCCACTGTCTTTGACAGAGCCATGCTGAGTTATACCAGCTGAGAATCTGGCCCATTGTCTCCATTTAAATGTGAGTCCAGTGTTCCTTCTTCTGCCTGGCCATTAGCTCTCTCCCAGTGTTCCATTCCATGCCGGTGTACTGAGAGCAACCATGGAGACCTTCACCCTAAGGTGCCAGAGGCCCTGGGATACTTATAAAAAAATTTAAATCAGGAGGAAGGGTCCCTGGAATGGGCCTTCCATCATCCCCAGATGAATTTCATCCCACAAGCCAAGGTTCGCTATCACTGAAACCGCTATAGCATTTGTACATTGCACTGTAATGAAATAACTGTGGACTTTCATTTCTTCTTCACTATAAATGGAGTTTCACTATATCCAAGGATGCTATAAATGGGTTTCATTGTATGTTATTCCTATCAGTAGCTAGGGTTTGGGGGTTTTTTTTGCTGTTCATTTTGCATAATACCATAAACAGTGTAATTTTCAAAGAAAATAATTTACTCCAGATAGCAAATATGACAAAAAGTGATAAATTCTTAACTGTTGTGTATTTTGCTCTTACACACCAACCTAATAGGAAGGAACCACACAGGCACAATGGGGTCCAAAATAACTGAGTGTACTAACAACATATTACACACACTCACACCAACTAAAAGAACATTAAGATAGCAAAATCAAGTATTTAAAAGTTAGGAAACACCAGAGTAAAGTTTGCTGTCCTTACTCAGATATCTGCCATTGAAGTCACAGAAGGATCTCTATTTTCCTTACTTATACTTTGGTATTTTCTGCTGAGAACAGATAATGAGAATTGCTTTTATAAAATATAGTGGTGCCACTCACGCCACATTAGACTTAAAAATAATGAGAAAAACAGTCATTCATTTAATTCAATTCTCTCTTTACCCTTTGGACCCCATGTTACATTTTTAAAGAATCTCCTTCCAAAAAAAAAAAAAAATTCAGATACATTGCTCCATACTAGTACAACTCCCAAGCACAAAAGGGTGTCAATCAAAACACGATGAAGGGAGACATATGTAGAAATTAGTATGTCCAAAGGTCGATGTGCATTCTCAATGCAGTTTTTTATTCATAATAATAAAGGCTGGGCAATGGTGCAGCAGGCCTCAGTTTCTGTCCATGGGGACCTTCATCTTTAATATAATCTCTTAAAAATACATGCATTGCTACATTTTTCATTACCCTTAATTTTTTCATCAATCATGTTAATTTATACAGAAGGGCACTTAATAATAGCTAATTAACACTTATGACTTTTGAAATTAAAAGACCTTTGGAGAGATTACTACTGATTGAGAAAAGGTTTTTGTTCCTCCCATTAAAAACAGAGAGCGAGCGAGTGAGAGAGATTGAGATTGAAGATGTGGCCCAGGCATTTGAGGGGAACTTTTCCTCTCTTGCTTCACTGATCACACATCAAATGAAAACGGCAAAAGCCCACACAGAGGCAATGATGCTATTAGCCACCACTCCTGAAAGATGCCATTATTTTAACTGATTATTAAGCAGCATATATATTATTCAGAGTGACCTTTAAATAGGTGGAAATTAAATTATAATTTACTGGGGAGATATCTGAAACCGTGTAGTTATTACAAAAAAGACCAAGTGCTGGTACATTGTTGTGAAAATATTTTTTGTTACTACAAAATGCAGTGAAGAGAAAAAGCATTGGATTCTGACAGCCAATAAAAGGGCTTGCATATGTATAAACAATATTTCTAAATGAAAATTAAACTCTTACAAATGGAAGGTTGCTCATGTTAATTCTTACCTATGGTATCAGATGGGTACCTCTTTCCCTTTATTTTCCTTAAAAAATGTTGTTCCCTCCCCTCCACCTCCGAGTCTCTGTATTAAGGGGTTTTAATGTACTCTAAACCCACATGATCTGGCCAGCAGGTTTTCTATTCATGCGGTCCTTTTAAAATCATTATTATTTTGTCCCACCAGTAGATGTCTCCCTTTCCTGTCAGAACATACAGAGTCACTCAGCTTCCCAGTGTGTATAACATCTCCCAGCAATCTGGTAGTGATAATGGGGACTCCAACTTAGGATGAAAGTATTCCACACTCAAAGTAGCATTTAATTACCTCCTTTTGATTCCGCCTCATTCTAATTGTCAAAGATCCTCTGGGTAGCCTATTTAATACATTGCAGGGTTCCTCCTACATGCACATGACTGTGATTTCTTCCCTGTGAGGGTAGGTGGCAACCTGTAGCAAATGGTGATTTTTGTGTATTTTCTGCCTTGTATAATGCAGGCCCATGCAACGTGAATGGCATGGTTTTATTCTTATTTAACAGACATTTTTGGATTTTTTTTTTCAAACAAGGTGCCAACTCTGCAGCATCTGTTAGAAATCCACATTTCCCAGTAAATCTTGTATTTCTATTTTTGCCTATTATTAATTTAAATCATGCTGGATACTTTTCAGCTACAAATCAGACTCAATAAAAATCTTATCCACAAATGCAATAATGGGAAGGATTAAAAAAAAACCTAGATGGATGTATTTATGAAGTTGATTGAGCATGACAATCTCTGTTTAATAATCTTATGAATTGTTTTTCAGCTTTAGGGTATCATTTCAGCAGTTAAACACAATTGTATAAGGCTATATCATAGTCAGGGAGATCAAAGTCCACATTTACAGTCAGCCCATGGCACTGATTACCAGAAGCCAGTGGGAGCAATTAAAAAGAAAATGCATATACATCCTAGAGATACACAGGTGGCTTCAAGTCTCTCTCTTTATGGAATTTGATGAAAGAACAATCAAATTTTGAATTGCAAAACCTCCTTTCACTCAGAATGAGGCTCAATTTTGTTCTGAAAATAGCTCATTGTTCCTGAAAAAGAAATCTGCCTGGTGAATGAGTTCCACAGACATGATCACCTCCTGACCCAAGGCATGGTGGTAGAAGTTTCAAAAATATCTCCACACTAGTGGAGATCAGTTCCAAAAGAGAGCCAGAAACCAATTAGCTAAGCAAATAATGGATTTTTGGTTTGGGGAAAAGAAAAAATCCTATTTGATTAGAACTGGAAACCCGAATTTTTAGTTAAATTGAAAACTTAAAATAATTTTGTTCTGGATTGATGAAAACATTTCCGGTTGACAAGAAACAATTTTCCAGTGTATTTCAAGTTGACTAAAATGTTTCAGCCAACTCAAAATGATTTTTTTTTAACTTAGAGTTGGCCACTTTCAAGTTTTTTTCCCACCCTTTTTAATTTTTTTTTTTAAGATTGAACTAATTTGAAAATTAAATACCATTTCAAAATGGAAAGATGAAATGAAACATTTTGATGTTTTGGATTTTTCCCAGGTCTTTTCAGCTAAAACTAATTGTTGAATTTGACTTGAATTTGTGAATAGTTTTGTAGGTTCCTCCACCCTCCTAAAAATGTATTCAGTGAAAAAACTATTGACTTGAAATATTTCACCTAGGATGTCATTGGTGTGCAAGAGTGATTGGAAAGATTCCCTGAAAGAAGGAGGACTGAGACTGGGTGGTAACTGGAGTATACATGTAAAGCATATGTATGTATATTCTGAGAGAATCCACAGGTATAATTTGGTTGTGAATGACATTAGGATTCAGTCAAATTATTCACTTTATTTACAGCAGAAAGGGGTTGTTCTGACTGAATCTAAAACCACAGTGTTTAGGCTTCAGCTCAAAAGATTGATCTAAGCAATATTTATTTTTAAAAAAAGTCTTTACTAAATGTTAAAATAACCAGTATGATTACATATCGTCTTGTTAGTATCATGCTTTCTTGCTTCTCCCCAGCACACAGCTGCTGGAAAATAAATCATATTGCCACCTCCCTGACTGAGAAGTTGAGGACACCTGATAGTCAGTGGCAAGAAGCCTGACAAAGAATCTGAGTGATGTCATCTGAGACAATAGTTGCATCATTGTGGTAATGTAAGCAAAAGTGGCAGATATGGCATGCAGCACCACAATCAAAGCACACTGGGTAATCAAGGTGCCTTTCTGACCAAACCCTTCAATATGGTGGAATGGAGGGATGCCCAAGAGGTTTTTGTCTACCTCAATATGGGCCTAATCCAAAACTGACTAAAGTCTCTGGGAGTTTTTCCATTCATCTCAAGGAGCTTTGAATCAGGCCCTATGTGCTGAATGTTGGGCAACTAGTCAGGCTAGGTGTGATATTCAGCATATTAACCAGGCACAATTAAGCTTACAAATGATAATTCATGGGTTCTGTGTATTTACAGCTGTGGACTCAGCTCTGGTCTGACACTCGCTGCATAAACCATATGACATCACAACTATCTGTAAACTCCATTGGAGAATGGAGTTAGCCTGTAGTAGTCCCATTTCATCCATATTGTATGGGTTTTTTCCCCCAATTTTTAAAAAATCAGTATTTAACATAATAAAGACATTTTGAACGCTGAGCCACAAATGAGTAAATGGATCTAATTTGTCTTGACAGATCTTCTAAACTATGGTAGAAGCAGCATTGTCATCAGTGATATTTGATAGCTGTATGGTAGGACCTGAAAGATGGCAGGGGCAGCTATTGATCTTACATTAATGGGAGTGGCCAGCTGATATTCAGAGTGACAGAAGTAACAATACAGGAACCCTCTGCAGAGCACCGCAAGGAACTGCAATCTAACTTTGAAAAGTCTAAACATCGTAATGAACTAAAACAGCATTTACACTTTAACAATGTCACACGTGTGTGTCTCATGACACTTTGCCAATAACCACTTCAGCAGTACTCATTTTGACATTGTGTGTTGTGACAAAGGGAATGAACCAAGCACGTTTTACTGTATTCTATTAGATTGGAGGACAGAGGGGAATCAAAACACCCATCATTATATTTTGGCCATTTATTTGAAAATGGCTACAGTAGTTACAATCAAAGTCCCTCAAACTGGAATTTCATGCTACAAATAGTTGCACTGTTTAAAATAAAACCAATATGCTATATTGTGTTGAATGGCAAATTGCCTGAATAATAATAAAAAGAACACAGAAGAAGCTAATGATCGACAGTATAATAATTTTCAATAAAATGAAGAAATTTTTCTAAATCATCTCTTCCTTTGTGAAGCCCATAATTCCAGATGACAGATTGCCCACCTCCCCAGTCCTCCCGCCACCCAGCATCTCTGTATGGAAGAGCAAACATTTAGCATAATAATTATATTAACATTTTAGCATAATAGCTACTATAGTTTATTGCATTATGAATATAAGAATGGCCATACTGGGTCAGATCAGTGGTCCATCTAGCCCAGTTTCTTGTCTTCTGGCAGGGGTTAGTGCCAGCTGCTCCAGAGGGAATGAACAGAACAGGGAAATTATTGAGTGATTCATCCTCTGCCGTTCAGTCCCAGCTTCTGTCAGCCACAGGTGTTGGGAACATGGGGTTGCATCCCTGACCATCCTGGCTAATGGCCATTGATGGACCTATCCTCTATGAACTTATCTGATTTTTTAAAAAACCCGGTTATATTTTTGGTCTTCACAACATCTTCTGGGAATGAGTTCCACTTGTAGACTGTGTGTTCTGTGAAGTAGTACTTCCTTATATTTGTTTTAAACCTGCTGCCTATTAATTTCATTGGGTGACCCCTGGTTCTTGTGTTACGTGAGAGGGTAAATAATGCTTCCTATTCACTTTCTTCACACCATTCATGATTTTATAGACCTCTATCACAGGTCTCTTTAGTTGTCTTTTCCAAGGTGACCAATGCCAGTCTTTTTAATCTCTCCTCATATGGAAGATGTTCTGTATCCCTAATCATTTCTATTGCCCTTTTTCGTATCTTTTCCAATTCTAATATAGCTTTTTTGAGAGGGAGTGATCAGAACTACATGCAGTATTCAATGTGTGGGAGTACAATGGAGTTATAAAGCGGCATTATGATATTTTCTCTTAGAAGATCTCAAAGCACTTTGCAGACACTAATGAATTAGGCCCCTGATCCTGCAAATTACAATGGACAAATGGAACTTTGTGTCTACATGGAACCCCATAGGTTTCAGTGGTGGAAAAAGGAAAAAAAAAAGCTCATGAGATGGAAAAACTTAAACCTCATTGCCTTGCTTTACATTACGTAGGGATTAAGATTACTAGCTTACATAAAATGGTATGACAAAAAATGATGTCTCAAAATGTACCTACCTTCATGTACCATTTTCTCTTAATTTCTAAATAATGTGCATTTATGAATAGCTTTGGGATGCTCTTTTCTTTCTGGGAAAAACCTGGTATAAACATTTCTTAGAAAGTCAGAGAAAGAAATAGTTTCTTTGTGTGGAGGGGAATAAAATCCAAGAGTCCATATTCACTGAACTCCAGATATTTTACTATACTATAAACCTTCACATACACCCTGAGAGGAGACAGCATGTACTGTTGTATACCAGACTATTCACTTCACTGGTGACAAACTCAGGTTTTAGGCATCAGAGAAATTAGTTCGGTACTTGAGTCTAAACAACTTGGGTGAAATCCTAGCTGTAATTAAATCAATGGCAAAATTCTCATTGATGTCAATGAAGCCAGTATTTCACCTGTGGTGGTTGCTTTTTGAGTAAAAAAATCAGAACTAAATTTTGTGTTAGGGTTTTATACTTACACCCGTCACCATAATATCTGAGCATCTTCCACATAAAATCCATAAGCAGTAGTAAATTCCCTAGTGAAATTCATGGAATCACTGAAACAACTTCCTTTTTGGAGTAAAATTGTGTGGAGTAGGTTGCTTTGCTTTTTTTTGTGGGGGGAGGAGGATTTGTGGTGGGGGTGTTGGTAGGGGTTTGAGAATAAAAGGAATGTTCAAATTGTGAGCATCACTTGTGGTGAACAGGGTTTCTTAAAGGGAGAAAGGTAACCACCCAGGCAGTCATGAAAGTGGTATTGTGAGGCTAATGACCTAGGTTTACCTCTTGGCAGCAAGCTAAGGAATGTAGAAGTAAGGGTGTCCAAACACCAAGCTAATTGTTGGGTGGGTAAGCCAGAGCAGTTGTAGTGTGACCCTCTAAAGAGGGAGAGGTAGAGAAACAGTCCTTTCTTGAACATGGGTTTGGCATGCTGGCTTGGGATTTGAGTTTTTACTGTTCACAGAAGCAGGACTTTGTGTATATTTCTGCATTTAAATAGATTACCCTGATTCCATGTCACTGATTTCTCCTCCCACACTTCTAGAATTTTGACTTTCCACTTGGCCAAAGTGGCAACATTTATACTGTGCTTTTAAACGTCCATTTTGTGCGCACCTTTGCAGATCTGTTTTCCACATTAAAACCAGAACTCTCATCCCTAAAGAGGCATTACGGCTCATTTGGAGGCCTGGATAAGTGCACAAGCATTTTCTAGCATGTGCATATTTAAAATTTTGGTTTCTGTGAATATACCAGCAAATTTGAAATGCATTTTCAGCAAACATTTATGCCAGTAAAACTTAAATCCTCAAGTATTTTTGGAAAGAAGAAACAAAATGGCATTCAGATACTGTAGTGGGCACATATTGGGGCTATTTTCTAAAGGCACAGTTATCACTCCATACCTAGAGACAGTAAGGACAACCACAGCTTCACATTCACTGACCTGTGAGAGCCCTGGTTGCTGTATGTGTAGCCAAAATGGACTGACATGGTTATGAATGTTCTTTTCCCTTGTTTAGTTCTGTTCCATTAATTTATTTCACAAGTTTTTGTTGCATTTGTTTTTTAATTGCACATAGTTTCTATGCACTAGTTCTGGTACATAACACAATCTATTTTTGGAGCATAATGTATCTTTATTATTTCACAACATATGATACAGAATGCATAGCACTACTGAAAACACTCCTTGTTATTGTACAGGGCAACAGCTCTCATGGGATCAGTGACAAACACACGGTAATAATTGTAAAGGTATATCAAGCCCCACAAACTTAATAGGCGTGTTAACAGACAATGTTATATTTATAGATGTACACCAAGAACCACATCATTCCTAAAAGTTCCCAAAACTTCAGGGCCAGGTGGAGCACAACCCCTCACACCACATTTCTGTAGCTGACTGTTGAAACGCTCTTTCAGCCTCCCTCAGCCTCCCTCAGCCACATAGCTCTGTGTTGTGCTCTTCTAATAACCCTTGTGTGTCATTGTTCAAACCCCTCAGACCGATGCTCCACTTTTGCCCTGGCAGCAACTTTCCCTGGCTTGGCTCACAGATATTATGCAGGGCATAATAGGCAGCTATAACCATTGTGATATTTTTCTCACTGAGATCCAATCTCGTGAGTGTCATAAACAGATAGCTAAGGGTTAATGTCTCTTACACCTGGAAAGAAGTAACCTGAAACACCTGACCAGAGGACCAATCAGGAAACAAGACTTTTTCAAATCTGGGTGGAGGGAAGTTTGTGTATGAGTCCTTTGTTCTTGGTCTTGTGCCTATCTCTCTCTCGGCTATGAGAGGATCTCTGTTTCCTGCAGGAAAACTTTCTCCTCTGGGGATTATGCTGCCATATCTATGCAGACACAGCTAAGCCGATAATGGCTCTGTATTGTAGCGATACTTATACTACTGTAGCTTGTTCCTCTTTCCATATAGGAATAAGTGCTATAAGTGTAAGAACTTCCGTACTGTTATAATTGTATCCACACTAGGGATATTGTACCACTTTAACCATCCTGGTATAATTAAAGAAGTACAACTTTATAGTGTTGACAAGTCCTGTTTCATTGTGACAGAAATGTACTCAAAGACCATAATAAAAAAGAAAGGAAAGGAGAAGGGGGCTTGTATTTTTACTTAAGAAAGGCAGATATTTATTTTATTCATCTTCAGCTGCTACCGCCAAAAGTCACCCTTTAAAATGACATCCCATTTTATTTCAGGGAGCAGGGGACGATGATCTTCTAGCTTCTTCTTTCCTACAGATCCCCTACATATGAATATTACTTTGGCACAAGGAAAGCTTGTGTTCTTATCCTTGCATAGTCATTTGCCCATGGTATGTTGTAACCTCCCCTCATAGCCATCCTTCTTTCCCTGATCTTGAGAGTTAAAAAAATAACTCCAACCAACCAACCAAATAAACAACCTAGGAGGAAAATTTTCAAAAGCGCTTTGGTGACTTCATAGCCCATGTCTCATTTTCAAAAGTGGCTCTGGCACTTAGGAGCCTAAGTTCCACTGAAGTCTTTACAGATTTTTCAAAATTTTACCCTAGCTCTCTAGATAAGAAAGAATCTACCACTGTTCTAGGGTGGAGTTCATCCGTCCTAGTCTCTACATCAGTGGTCTTCAACCTTTTTTTCATTTGTGGACCCCTAAAAATTTCAAATGGAGGTGCAGACTCCTTTGGAAATCTTAGACATAGTCTGCTGACCCCCAGTGGTCCATGGACCACAGGTTGAAAACCACTGTTCTGCGGTAACGATAACCTTTGTGGACCCCTTAGATGTAGTCTGCGGACCACTAGGAGTCTACAGACCACAGGTTGGAAACCACTGTTCTACATGCCCTCACCGCACATAAGGAACAACACACAGATTCACACTGTGCTTGCCATAGAAACAGCATTTAAAACACACCTTAAATGAAAATAAACAGGCAACATATTAGTAGCAATAAAACAAATAAAAAAAATCATTAATAATAAACTCCAGACCAGGCAGGAAAGGGTTTAAGCAGTTTGTACCAATTATTGACTACAAGATCTGCAAATGATTGCATAAAATTTCCAAAATATGCCTGCAAGCTTCTATTATTGATGTTATGCCCCGGGAACTGCACATATGGATTTAATTGTCTAAACTGTTTTATTAATTAAATTGCTGTGATTTACCTTTCCCATGTTAGCATTTACAGTTTATGAAACAGCTCGTAATTAGAAAAGGACTATACTGATGTTGCTTGTTTACTTTGCAAGCGATACATAATAGTGCCACATTCCTCCTTTAAACCCACCCTCCCAGGCTACCTTTTTTCTAGTCCGATTAATAGGCAACTGCTGCTGGAGCGTTAAATTGCTTTTTGGGTGTGTGTGGGAGGAAGATAACTGGTAGGGTTACTGTTTCAGCTGAAATGTAAAACAGCATCCATTTTCCCAGACAAAATGCTTGATCCAAAGCCCACTGAAGTTAATGGAAGTCTTTCTATTGCCTTAAATGGGTTTTGGATCAGGCCCACAAAGTGAAAATCAGGAAATTTCTCTCCATGGAATCTGATTACTGGCTAGTCTAATGCTGAGCTATCTAACCACTTAAAACTCTGGTCAGGCAAACACTATTTGATTTTTGTAGCCAAAGGTATTTTGATTTTTCTTTAATGACTCATTTAATCATTTTCTAAAAAATTTGCTGCAGATGCCTTGTAGTTGTACACATCTGGATGTATTTGTATTAGAGAAAGTGGACAGGGTTTTGTGTATAATAATATAAAGAGTCACTAGATGGCTTATTTAGGAGTAGATGGATATTATTGAAATAGTTACTCACCTGGCTTAAATGATAATTTATCTCATTTGGAAAATAAAGATTATTCAAACTATAATTAATCTCTATTTAGAGCAGAAGTTTTCTGGTTTTTGTTTCCCTTATAAGGGAAATGCAGAAGCACTATATTTTGAGAACTATAGTATAGCTATTTTTAAGGACAGAAGGGACCTAATCAGACCTGCATAAAGTATGCCATAAAATTTCACCCAGTAATTCCTATAAATACTCTTAGTTACTTTGATTATGCGGCTTTTTCCACAGTGATATGATCTTACATTGTATGGCAGCTTTCATCCAGATGAACTCCAAAGTGCTTTACTAATGGACTGTATAAACTCTTAACCCAATCCTGCTTTGATCAAAGTCAATGGCAAAACTCCCATCGACTTCAAAGAGTGGAGAACTGGGCACCAAGCAGTTACTTTAAAAACATGACCTGGCCATCATAAGCACAACTGTGCACAAGTGAT
Organism: Gopherus flavomarginatus; assembly: GCF_025201925.1. Taxonomy (NCBI): domain Eukaryota; kingdom Metazoa; phylum Chordata; order Testudines; family Testudinidae; genus Gopherus; species Gopherus flavomarginatus. The sequence continues at coordinate 181,336,793 of NC_066618.1, forward strand.
GACAGAGACAGTGCTCTGTGTATTATTGCTTTGTTTATGCTAAGAAGTAAATCAATTCGTACATTGGAAAGAAATGTATCTTTCAATGAAAGTTGGCTTTAAAAAGCAGCCTGATAGGATTTCCTAGCATAAATAAGAAAAAACAAAACAAGAAACCACATTTAAGATAATAATGTGGACATAGAAACCTTGACAGCATTACATGATAACATGTATGTTCCTCACTGCAGATAGGCAAGTCCACTCTTTTCTACAGACAAAACACATGGCCAGTTTCTTGCCTATGTAAAGGGTTATTTGTGCTAGTAAGACAGCACAAAAGGGCATTAAGACTGCCCTAAATGTCCTCCCCCCCTACCCCAGAGCATAGAGACATGACTGGGGAGTGCTGTACTCTGGCTTTCCTTGCAGGTGTTAATGGCTATTGGGAGGAGGGCACTGTCCCAAACCAGGGCACTTACAGGGCCTTAGGGCAGGCTGCTTTAATTGGCCCCTGGCTGCTTTGCTTGCTTGGTTGAGCACAAAGCTGGCTTAACAGTTACTTTTTCTTCTCTCACTCCATGTGCCCACTGGAAGCTCTGGCACAATTGAGGATCAGGGTTATGATGTGTGTGCAATACATGTCATTAAGGACAGGGAAAATAAAGGAATTACATGTGAAAATATTGGCTGGAAGTTCTTAGGGGCAGAAATTTGTCAGTGGGTGTAAATTGTCATCGCTTCAGTCACTGGAGCTCGGATAATTTACACCAGCTGAGGATCAGTCCCTTTGGCTTAAAAACAACCTTTTATGGAGAGTGTGGCGAGGTATAAACTCCACACAAGTGAACAAAGGATTAACAGGAGTCTGAACGCTCAGTTAGTCCAATGGGCTGCACTGGAAGAGTGAGTCAGGCCTGATTTGTTATTACACCCAGCTGGGGAGAAACTGGGTGTTCTTCAGAAATGAAAGAATTAAAAGCTATAAGAGAGAGTGAGAGACACTAACACCCTCAGCAAGCTGTAGGAGAGGGGCTACTAGTCCTAGGGCTAGGCTCTAGAGAAGTAGCTTTGTGGCTTGGTGTTCTGTAGCAGAGAGCCAAGGAGAACCCAGTTGGACTGAAAGGTAAAGCCTGGATGGGTGGAGGTTGTTTTGGTTGGATTTTGTGGAGAAGCCTGGGAATCTGCTACTCTGAGAGAGGAATGGGGCTGCAGAGGAGCTCTGGCTGAGCAGAAGGTGCTGTGTTGATAACTAGTTGTATTGGACACTGGTCACCCAGAAGGGATGAGACTTCAAAGTGACCTGGCTGGAGGGCTAAGTTATGAGATGCAGACCACCAGAGTGCTGGAGTGCCTGTTAGTGAGGGACATCAGATAAGGAGAGCCTGCTATGTCATATGCAGCTGTGAGAGAGTGCATCACTGGTAAGTCTATTCTTCTATAGATAGCACTTGATTTTGTTCAGATTCAAGCTAAAACAATGGGTAAGGGAAGACAGGGTAGCTGCCTGCATGTATATGAAGGTTGCGGTTGTCTTTCCCTCTCTTTCTAATAAGAAATAGAAATGAAAGTGACAAAGCAGTGCAATACAGCAGAGCCAAGATCTAGTAAAACAGGTGCCTCTATGGAGGCTTTTAAAGCTGTATTTAGGCTCCTGAATAGTGACTTGTCTTTCAAATGTGCTGAGTAAAGTAGTTTCTATTCAGTTCTGTGGGAGCTGTTGTGTGGACAGAACTCTTGAAAACCAGATCACTTGTGTAGGTGCATAAATGTGGTAGTCTGTGGAATGTAAGATTGGGCCTCAAAATAACTGAAAACAGTATGAAAATTGGTTTAGGGTGACCAGACAGCAAGTGTGAAAAATTGGGACGGGACTGAGGGGAAAAGTAGCCTATATAAGAAAAATACCTAAAAATTGGGACTGTCCCTATAAAATTGGGACATCTGGTCACCCTAAATTGGTTTGATAAATAAAAACTACTCCGATGCAGGCCTCTGCAAGTATAAGAAACTATATTTCCCTTTCAAAGCAAAAATAATATCAAACTGTAGAAATGTTCACAGTTCCAGTCCAAGCTTGTCAAATGTTTAAACTTCTCCTCTGCTGTCTTGGGCATTTAGTTGGGGAGAAATCCAACTATAGATAACAAGCAGGAAATGTATTGATCTGGATGCTCTCAAGAGCTGAGGCTTGATTATTTTCTTACACTAGTATAAAGCAAGATTAACTCCATTTAAATCAATGGAACTATGCCAGTATAAATTGGAAGAAGAGACAAGAAATTAGGCTGTCTTTTGCAGTGATAGAAGATGCAGGTGACTTAAGGCCCAGTCCACTCTATGACCTTGTCTAGTCAAGGGAAATTGTGGTGCGCTGTTTGCCCCACCCCTCCCTGTACACTTGTAATACCCAATGTGTCCTCATACAAAATTGCTCCCACCAGTGTGCACCAGTGATCACATTAACATTTGGGTTAGACTTGCCTTTAAGCAACAGTAACCACTATGTGATTCTCTACCACCTACTGGTGCACAGTCCACATGGACAAATCACTTGTACAGTGGTCCTAACAGTGCAAACAGTCATCTCACAATGCACCAGTCACTACTTACGTGGTCTTTCTGGTTTATTTTCCAAACTCTAGTGCTCAAGGGTAAAGCAGGCTGGACATCATTTACATTCTTCAGGTGTTTCATTCTTTTGCAAGAGGAAATCAGAATCCCAAAGAGATGCACTTTCTGGACATGCGAAGCAATGGTTCTGTTGGTTTGCGACTGCAGAAGGTCTGCACGTCTATGTATAGTAAAGCTGAATCTTGAAAAATACATCTGTGTAACTAGCACATCAGTTACACGGTTCTTTAATATACCTCTACCCTGATATAACGCTGTCCTTGAGAGCCAAAAAATCTTACCGCGTTATAGGTGAAACCGCTTTATATTGAACTTGCTTGGATCTACCGGAGCATGCAGTTTCCACCCCCTCAGAGCGCTGTTTTACCACATTATATCCAAATTCATGTTCTATCAGGTGGAGTTATATTGGGGTAAAGGTGTATGATTAAAACAACAATTCATGCTCTAAACTACTTCACTAGGACAAATCCAAATCAGTAATTAACTGGGAGAAGAAGAGATGCATAAGATAATCAAATGTATAATCTCCACATTAAAAAGCACATAAAGGAGCATTTTAGCAGCTGATGCTATAATTATTCTAGTCCCATCAAAACAAGATACTCCACCCTAATAAAGATCTTATTTAAAACCCCAGAGCACCAAATGACTCCCCGTGACTGGTTGGATCCCAAAACCTCTTGGGAACTGCCAACTGATGTGCTGTGACTACCTCTGAGCCCATTTTCCCTGGCAGCTTGGGACTTCAGTACCCTGCCTGGTTTAAGCCAGACATGCTAGCCTGCTGCAAAAACAGACTCAGGTCTGACCCACGCTCTCAAAAGCTGCAGGCTTAACTGAAAACAGCTTAAGAAGCGTTCCTGTCTCCAACACTCAGATGCCCAGCTCCCAATGGGGTTCAAACCCCAAATAAATCCGTTTTACTCTGTATAAAGCTTATGCAGGATAAACTCATAAATTGTTTGCCCTCTATAACAGTGACCGAGAGAGATGCACAATTAAAGAACGGCAACACTTAGTTCACAGCTCCATCTCCAATTCCCTTCATCATTTTGAATGTGTGCACATAGAAAATTTCTAATTTGGGTGGTAGGTTGACAGCCCCTCATAATAGCAGCATCAGGTATAAAAGCCTAGCACCATGTGTAACCCACTGTACCTACATTGCTGTAAGTCCCACTGTGCTCTCAAGTCATGTTCACCTTAGTACTTTCATACTAAAAATGCAACATGTAGTCCCTACAGAACTCTGCAACTGCCACAACACATGCAACTACCTGACTGCAGCTGCCTCAAAAACCTTTTTTAAAGCTCCAGCAGAGAGCTTTCCTGCCAAGCAAAGAGTAAGAGCTGAGAATTCCCCCCAGTTTCCGTTTTCAGCAATGGCCTAGGAAATTGCAGTGGTACCTGGGCAATCTGGGGAATTTCTAAAGGAGTTTGAGCTCCTTTTCTTACGCTTACCTTGGACTCCTAGAAGGCCTTTCAGAATCTTCTAGAAACTGTTCCTTCAGAGAGCTGTTGGGAGCACTGCTCCAAATTAGAGGGAGTGCAATGGTAATGGTGCTGCACAGCACAACTGTTTAATGTGGGGCTAAACTGCAACCCAAGTGGCGCTTGTTGGTGTGGGGATGCTGCCTCATTGGTGCTTACACAGGTGCTGTCCCACCCATTCACTTACTAACACTTCAGTTCTCTAATAGACCCAGCCTGAAGCTGAAGCGGAAAAAATGATAAAAAAGCATCAGCATAGTACTGAACTCATTTGCATCTATCTCTGCCTGTGTTTTGGGGCACAGAAGAAGTGACTTACTGTATATGTAATAAAAAAGTAGAGAGCTGAGTGCCTCATAGGAGGTACTCATCAGTTCAGAGCACCAGAACCAACCTATTGATACCAACTGATGCCTAGCAAGAGTCTCTCCCCAATAATCTGACTTTCCTGCATGACTTTATTTAATAACTAATATAGTTTTAAATGCTTTGGCAAACTGTTCTCTTAAGAGGGTTCTCTGACAGACCTATTAAATACGTGTCCTACAGTGTGGTGTGGTTACACAGTTTGGATATTCTGTTATAATGTGTATTGGCTACACAATGTTCTCTTGTAGGGAAATAAAGGTTTGTAAGAGTAAAGTAAGTAAGACTGGAGGCTTAAATACTTATATATTGATGCTAAAGTAGTATGCTAAAATGTGATACTTTCATTCCATCACTTGCTTCTATGGTAGGCTGAGCTCTGTGCTGTTTTCATCTAAGTGGTGTGAAGTTCTGAAAGAGTTGCTTCTTAATATACATATTTTAAATTAAGAGTGAATAAATTAAATTGAAGGAGACACTTCCCTAAGGTCCCCCTTTAATATCAGGTAATCTGCACATCCATAGCCTTTTTGATCAAGGTGACTGTAAGAAAGCATGGATAGCAGAGCAAATCACTGGGAGTGTTTTGAAGAGTAAGTTCTAAAACACAAATGACAGGAAAATAAAGGAAGTGTTTTTTTAAAGGGGAGGGACTACTTCATAGGAATATAAACATTCTGCACTCAAACTACCTTCATTCATAGTGAATATTATTAATGTAACTTAGAGTCTGATCCAAAGTCGATTGAAGTTGAGGAGACGTTTCCCACTGACTTCACTGGGATCAGTAAGCAAAACTTTCCTCTAATTGTGCTATTTTGAGTAGAGTCAGGAATGTAATTTTTCTCTTCTCCTGTATACAACACAGACTCCCGGCTTTGACATGATGTCTGTCCCTGTGGCCAGAATTTTCAGCAAGGCCTAGCCCCCACTGTCATGGCCAGATCTTCAAAACTGCTCAGCTACTTTTTAGGGACTAAAATAAGCAGCCTGAGGGCAGATCCTCAGTGGGTGTACATTGTCATAATTCTACTGCAAAACTACGTCAACCTACACCAGTTGAGGATCTGCCTTCAAATTTTTAGATGTGATCAGCACATGGAGTGTTGAGCTCTTTTGAAAATCTGCTCATTGATACTAGAAAGGGGGCTGCTGGATGTTGGGAACTTTTGAAAGCCTGGCTTTATTTTGGTGCCTAAATGGACACTGAGACCTAGGAAATTTTGGTTCTGAACTTTTTTGAAAATGTAACCATATGTCTGTATGTGAAATGTGTCCCATACAAATACTATTATAACATTACTTCTTGTCTGGACAGACAGTACAGCCTAATATCAGAGTATCCATAATTCCTTAAATGGTGTAATACATATATTTCACAATGATATAATTCCATAATATAGTCATAACTCTTATACCCCTTGTGTACATATCACACAAGAATATTAATGATCAGTGAGTTATTTGTTTTCAAATGAAACATCACAAGGCATATTTATTGTAATAATCTTTGTACAAAGTGTGCAGGGTGTGAATACAGGGGTGCTTAGTGTTGCAACTATACTAATGGCCAGATCATAGTATATTCGTATTTAGTACTCTGGAAGGGTGAATTTGTGTAAGCAGACTCCTTGATCTTCTCTCTTGTGACAATATTAATCTACCTGAGTGATACATTTTATTATTGCATTTTTTTAAGTGCTGACCAAAACCTGTATTTCTGTGGAGTATGTAGGGGCCACTACTGTGAATTTGTCATTAACATGCTAAAGAGTTATGCTCCAAGAATAGTGTGACCTATTCATCTGCATTTTACTAGAACTCTCATGTAGAAAAATTTGAAAATGGTCTTTGCCAGACACAGGCTGTGTTCATTAGAATAATGTAAGGGGTTCATTTGAAATAATAACAATATATACTTCTACAGTGCATTTCATTCAAGCAACTTAAAGCACTCTGCAAATTAATTGCACCTCACTGCACTCCTGTGAAGTCAGTATTAGCCCCTATTGGTCTAAGGTCTTGTAGGATGTAGTGTCTAGATCATGGGTTCTCAAACTGGTGGTCAGGACCCCTCAGGGGGTCGTGAGGGTATTACATGGGGGGGGGTTGCAAGCTGTCAGCCTCCACCCCAAGCCCTGCTTTGCCTCCAGCATTTATAATGGTGTTAAATATATAAAAAAGTGTTTTTAATTTATAAGGATGGGGTCGCACTAGGACTTCTTATGTGAAAGGGGTCACCAGTACAAAAGTTTGAGAACCACTGGTCTAGATACTACATGGGAGAAACTATGGAAGAGTGATTTGACCTAAACCTCACTTTGAATCTGTGAGCGAGCTGGGAATGGAACCCAGGAATCCTGACTCTCTCATCTTACTGAACTACTACTAGAAAACATAGCTACACATGCAACACAAATATACATAGACAGCACTGACTGGGAAATTGATTAAATGTTCATATAGGGCACAGTTTTAAAAATCTGACTTAAATTGATATATAGGCACATAAATATAAGGGCCTTATTTTCAAAGATACTAAGCACCTTCAGCTAGAAATCAGGCCACTTATATTTATGCGCCTAAATATGGATTGAGGGCCCAGCTCTACACATCCACTTTGAAAATGCTGATATTTTGTCAGAGCAAAAGAAAAAGTTGGATTGTTAGGTGTTACAGGTTTTTTGTCACTTATCAGTTTGAGACATCTTCACACCCAGGCTATGGTGCAATATAAATAGGTCAGGAGTTTTCACAGGAGCACATTCAAAGATGTACTTCTGAAAAGAAAAGGAGCTGCGCCTACAGATGGGGGCTTAAACATGCTAATAGCTGTGGACCATAGCTGGCTGGCCACATATTTATTGGTGACATTTTCTACCCTTTCCATAGCGGGCCATAATTTCTGCTGATGTAAATTGGTGTGGTTCCATTGAAGTCAAGGGAGTATTGCACAGTTACAATGAAGAGAACTTCCCCCTAAAACCCACACTGTAGTAGACAACCATCTGTCTAACTTGTCTGGATGTTGAAGAGGTGTCTTAGTAGGAGGGTGGCAGAAAACTTTGGGACTGCTGCCTAGAATGAGTGCCAGAATTCCTCTGATGATCCCTGACATGTATTTCCCATGTTCCCTAATGCCCTGCTGCTTGGATCCTGTGCCAGCTGACTCCTCCTAAGGGTTTAGTGCATGGTAGGAAGAACAAACATTCTTACCGTACCCATTGTAGAATTTAAATTTATAAAACTTCAATTATGCACTCTTATCAGTTCTATTAAAGAAGCCACGCACTTGAGGGAAATAAATCTAAAAAGTCTCTGCTGGAAAAAATGGAAAAAGGTTTTTCTCCCTTTCTATTTGTAGTTCATCTAGGCAGGGTTATGAAAAAGCAATTGCCTTTCATCCTTGGGACCACAGTTAAAATACACATCCAAAGAAAAACTGTGAGCTGCACCCTCCCAGCTCACTCCATATTCTTGACAGCTTTTCATATCACATTAACAGTATAAATGGGCTCAATTAAATTTATTAGGTCAGGACAGCATAGGGAAGTTCATCCAGCAGCTTTTTTGACTGTCTGGTTAAGTAGTCATAGGTAACTTTAAACCCCTTTTTCAGTCATCTATGTGAGTGATACTGTGAATTATCTATACATGTGCTGCAGAAACAATTATATCTTGAGATGGGGAGACCCTGTGGTCCATCTATGGACATCTGCATATCTGTGTATATGTTGCACACTACTGAAGTACCTAGAGCTACACAGAACATGGAGTAAGGAAGATACTTGCCTTGAGGAGGCTATAATCTGAGACATGAAAACCAACAAATCAGATGCATAGTTACCTTTCTATATGAATATTCATACCGCTCAAGGTGGTGGATTAAGATTGACTAGCTTCAGGACAGTGTGTTTTGAGGAGGAATTTGTGGGAAGGTGGGTGGGAGCTTATCTTCCCAGAATATGGTAGGTGATATAGCATTGAGGAAGGGGCAGAGATTGGAATCACAAAGTTGTAGTCAAATCATTCTATGCTAATGTTGTCACATTAGGGTCTATTAGAGGTCAAATAGAAGAGCTATCACTTTCTAGAGTACATAATGAAAATTTTCTCACTGACAGGCCTCTCAGGAAGGTGCTGGTACCCTCTCAGGGTTTCAAGCTTTGTTCAAATTCATTGTGTTCTTTTGATCACTGACTTCATCTGGACTGTATTTTCTTAGGGCTTGTTTCCACTTGCTGTCAATGGATGATGCAGCAATCGATCCTCCAGGGGTCAATTTAGTGGGTCTAGTGAAGGCCCACTAAATTGACTGCTGATCGCTTTCCTGTCAACTCTGGTACTCCACCGGAATGAGAAGCATAAGGTAAGTAGATAGGAGAGTTTCTCCCATTGACCCAGCACGGTGCAGACACCGTAATAAGTCAACCTAAGGTATGTTGACTCCAGCTATGTTGTTCATGTAACTGTAGTTGCGTAACTTAGGTCAGTTTAACCCCATAGTGTAGACCTGCCCTTAGCGTGAGTGCTAGTAGTGGGCAGTGTATGATCAACAGATGAGCATGTTTGACTGAAACTGAAAGAGCATAAACCAGCATATACAACTGCTACATATGCTATACTTGTTAGTGTAGTCCATTTAGGGCCCTTCTCTAAATAAATAATTTTTCCTGTTTGCAACTTTGCCTTGAAAATTTTCCAGTTTCCTTCCTGAGGTTAACTTGACTTTTCAGCTGAATCACTTCATAGTTTTTTTTTTTCTGCCTTTTTTGTTCAACATAGAAAGTCTATCATAGAAATGATTCCATACAGTACAGTCAAAGAAAGGTGGGTGGTATTTTTCTGAAACTTCTCCTGATTGAGCCTTATGTATTGCTTCTACATCAGCTGTCATCATACTATACTGAGATGTAACATTTTAAATAAAAATCCAATATTTCTCAGTTGTAGCCTTTGATACCCTTTGAATTTGGAGTTGTCCGCTAACTAACAAGTAGGGTAGATATTCTTATAGGCACTCTTATTTAGCCATGAGGATACTGCCACTTTTTTACAATGGAGTGCCCAGAAATATCACCTGTTGAAATATCCAATGAGGTGTAAAAGCAGTAGATGTTATATTAAAGTGTCTCTAAAAAAAACCAAACAAATATTGGCTTATTTTCCTCTGCTTTTATGGTTGAGTCAACAAGTTAGATCCCATTTGCATCTTTAAAAGTAAAATATAGCACAGTTCTCCCGGCTGTAGGGTTTGGAACACAACATGTCTGGCGGGAGAATTAATGCAGATCTGTACAGCAGTGGGAACAGAAATAAGTTAAGTACAGCCAGGAGGTATGATGGAGAAAGAAAGTGTGAAAAAAGAAGCAAAGGAAAAGAGGACAATGAGTATTATAAAATGGATTTTAAGTCTACATCTCTCTCTTTTTTCAGTTGTTCATGTTGTCTCAGTCATGTCAGTGTTCAGGGGGTGGAGTGGTGCAATCTAGACTCAGTGAGCAGTTGTCACCATCTGCCCTGTAACCTTGTATCTCACAATGCTTTGCCATTGTAACTCCCAACTTGGGCCACTCACAACCAGCCCAGCAGCTGGAGTGTCTGTGTGCTAGACAGCCCTGGTTCAGCAGCTCTGATGTGCTAGCAGCCTGTCTGTGCTCTCACTCTGGCTTCCACCAGCCTGGGTTACAGTCAGCAAGGTGACCTGAACACACTCCCAGTCCCAAATTCCCCCAAAACTGTGTTCTTTGCAATGTCCACCTCTCTCCTGCACAGCTTAGAGAAATTGTTCCTATAAAGACACAAAAACACATCACATCTTATTACAGGAGATAAAGACATCTTTCCCTTTAAGCACAGCACTGAATTCATGTATGAATTCGTTAACAAAATTACATAGGATTAAGAGTTCAAATATAAGGAATGAAAATAGAAAGAGTTACAAATAAAAGAAACCAAAATACGCTCCTAAAAGTCTAAAGCTTAATCTAGTAAAGTCCAGGTTTTGTTCAAGATGGCTTCTTTCACCAGTCATCATTCTTCCCAGCTGTGGTTAGCTTTCCCTCAGTCAGGATCTTCCACAAAAGTACAAGGTGTTGGCTTCCCTGGTCGTCATAGGTGAAATATCTTTACTTCAGCAGGTTTCTCACCTATATTCAATTCCAGAGACTTCAAGCACCTCTTGATTGAAGGACCAATCTTTCTCAGCTTGCAAGAGCTCTGGCCTCTTGTGTGTATTGTAACCGGGCGGCCTCACCCTGCGGTGCCTCCTGTTGGTCACTTTGGGAATTAGCTCAATATTCCAGCTCGGAGAGCCCTCTGCAGGCCAGTAATCCACCTGTCCCGGCTGGCCCCCGTGTCACTCACTGGACCCGGTGCCCTTTTACACGGGGTTCTGCCCCCTGGCAGCAACCCCTTTTCCTTAGGGTTTCCCCTCCCTGGGAACCCCCCACCCTCTATCCCTACTTTGCTTCAGTATTGGCTACTGCCAGTCATTGTCTAGCCCCATGCCCTGGGGCAGACTGCAGTATCAGCCACTCATCATCAGCAAAGGGGTTTGGACCTGCTGCCTTGGCCTGCCCCTGGGTTGCACCCTGCAACCCCAGTACCTCTTGGCCTAATCCTAGGCCGCAGCCTGGGGCTTTCCAGGCAGGAGCTCCCCAGCTCCGTTGCCTTTCCCCAGCCCTGCTCCACGCTAGGTACCTTGTCTAGTTCCCAGCAGCCAGGCCCTTCTCCCTCTACAGCCAGAGGAAGACTCTCTTTGCTTCTGGCTCCCCTGGCCTTCTTATACAGCCTTATTGCTCAGTTTGGGGCATGGCCGCCACCTGCAGCCACTCCCGCCATCAGCCCAGGCTTCTGGCTCCAGCTACCACCCCCTCCTGGGCTGTTTTAAGCTGCAAAGGGCAGGAGCGGGTAACCACCCCGCTACAGTGTCTAGTGATGGATGCCCAAAATGGCTTTCTGTTCTTGCTTCTGAATCCCAAAGTTCAATGACCTCGTTTCAAGAGGTAGGATTGACGTACTGCTATTCTTCCTTCCTGTGGGCTTCCCATCCCCCTATATGGTTTCTGTGTGTATATAGGGCTTCCATTGTTTCTGATTCCATCATGCTTAATTTACATAGGAGACAGGGAGATGGCTGTGAGCAGATTGTACAACTTAATATCAGTGAGTATCCATAATGTTAACATTTCACAATGAACTTAATCACCAGCGTGTCATTAGCTTTCAGAAAAGACTTCACTCTAAACACTCTTATAATACAATCATATTGTATACAATCAGTTGATTCAGTTGCTTATCACTTGAGGTTCATGCCTGTCCCCTCTCTCCTCATCTTTATAGACCAGTAAACCTTTGAAATAGATTCTTCTGAAAAGGAAAAACCCAGACCAGCCTTCTCTTTCCTGCTGGGTGTAGATGCCAGACTATCTTCTTCCCAACTTCTTAGTGTGAGGTTTGCTTCCACCCCTTATTAGCTTGATGGGTCTGTTTACTGCTTATGTGTGAATTGGGGTAAACATACATTTCTTTGTTTATGATAGACATGTTTAACCGCTCCCCGATATACCTGATTTACACATGCTTTAGCCATAATTCCAGCATGTATTCGCAACTCTTAATACACATTTGCATCCATATATCATGCAAGAATATTAATAATCAGTGAGTTATTAGTTTTCAAATGATAGCTCACAAGGCCTGTTTTGTACAAAGATAATTACAATAGTGTGTAGGGTGTGAATACAGGGGTGCTTAGTGTCTCCCTCAAATGTGTTTGGCACCTTGATCTATATTTTTGTTTGCGATCGTGATGAGGTCACAGACTTGAATAGAAGCTCCAGATTGAGTGAAAATACTAATTTTCTGCTTTGTCATGTGACTGCTTTAGGCTGTTGCAATCCGGGATATTTTTAAAGCCCATTTTACCAATGAAGATCACTTTCCCATTAGGAAAAAGAGGTACTGTTTACTGTACATACTTCAGCCTAGTGGCAAAACTGTAAATAAACTTCAGTGGGCAAGGCCATGTCAGTAAGAGCAGTAAATCGCGAGGCACAACAATCCAATTTAAAAGTGATGAATCAGTTGAGTAAAAATTGTCATTAGCCAATGACAACACTTGAGATGCTTCTCAGGAGGTGACAGGACATTTTGGTAACAGAATTAAGATGCCTTATAAAGAAATAGTTTGGAATTAAAAATGGATCTCTGTTAGCAAGAAGGAATATCAGTAAAGTTCAGAAAGGTAAATCTTGTTGCATCTAGTGTAAAACTGCTTCTTATGTATATATATTTTTTTCTGAAAAATAAATGCTATTTTAATAATGTAAAAAGGCATGTAATTAAGTAGCAAGGTTCTTTTCTATTTCAGAGGGAAAAATCCTGCCAGTACTGTGGCAGTAGGCCCAGGGGGCTGCATAGGCACACAGTAAGTGGAAGAGAGAGGGAGGAAACAGAGAATGTTTAACATTCAGAATTTGTCCACAGCCGATAATTTATTGGAACTCATCTGTAACAGGGCCTGGCACTGATTTATAAGTTGATTTGAAAAATAAATAAAAGTGATAGAAACCTGCATTCGGTTTTAATGATAGACTGTTGCAGCGTGAAAAGTAAGGATATGAAACATTGCAAGGAAATTAGATATTATGCCCTGAAGACAACTGCAGCTACCAGCCCATTAATTGTTAGATATTTATTATTAAAAATTTCTTTTCATGAGTGACTGCAGAATATTTGCTCTGTTAAAGTTGTTGAGTTCTGACATGAATGAAGTGTCTGGAGCTCATTTTTTTGCCGCTCTGTGCGAGTGTGTGTATTTGTGTGTGCGTGTGTGGCCAACAAGGCAACTGAACCGAATAGGTGATGAATGTTTACAGCACAAACACATAAGTGCTGCCTCTAAATTGACATAGAATAGGGCAAAGAATGCTGGGAGGTTTGCTGCTGCTCTGTACCTTAACAATGAAGGGCTAGATTATAACCTAAATAGAGCGTCTGCTTCTGCTCCCAGTGAAATCGATGGCAAAACTTGGGATAGACCTTCAGCTGGTGTAAATTGCCACAGCTCAATAACAATTTATACCAGCTGAGGGTCTGTCTTGCACTTTTCCAGAAATGTGTACTGCATGATAACTTATCTGTGCAAAAACACCATGGAGCAGGCTGTTCATAACCGCTTGGAAGGGGGAAGAGGAAGGTAGGCGTACATTTAAAAACTAGTCCTGAATAGCATGTTATCTTATCAACCTAGATGCTGTATTTTTGTCACTCCTGGTGCTTCTATTTTTTTTAAATAAAATTCAGCACCAATGAAGGATCCACAAAAATGTGAGACCATCAAATGTTTCCCTCCTATCCTTTCTCATGCTGCAAATCTGCCACTAAAATTGACCCTTTAAAAATCCAATGACTTGGGGAAAGATTGAGATCATGCACATTTATTGAGATGGTATTGATGCACTGGACCAGCAGTCCTGTGTCTTACTCCAAATTTTACCACTGATCAGCGGTGGGATTTTGGGTAGGTTCATTTCATTTCCCCATGCCTCAGTTTCCCATTTGTAAAATGTGTACAATACTTGCGTTCTTTTGTAAAGCACTTTGAGGCCTACAGATGAACAGTACTGAGGGGTGTGTGTGTGTTTGTGTGTGAAATATTTTGCTATTTGTATTGCAGAAGCAACTAGTAGCTAGGGCCCCATTTTGCTGGCACTGTAACAAAGAGAAGGTCCCTGCCCTGCAGATCTTATGTTCTAACTAAAATACTTTGATTATTTTCATTATGAATTATTAATCCCAGGGCTGCCCAGAGGATTCAGGGAGCCTGGGGTCTTTGGTGGCGGGGGGCCTCCGCTTCGGCAGTAATTCAGCGGTGGGGGGGGGTCCTTCCACTCTGGGACCTGTCGCTGAAGTGCCTGAGGCGGGGGCCCCCCACCTCCGAATTACCACCGAAGATTTGGTACTTCGGTGGCGGGTCCTGCTTTGGTGGTAATTGGGCGGAAGGACCCCTTGCCGCCAAAAACCCGGAGCGGAAGAAGCTCTGCGGGCCCGGGCCCTGCGAGAGTTTTCCAGGGACCCCAGAGTGAGTGAAGGATCCCGCTCCAGGGGCCCGAAAAACTCTTGTGGGGGCCCTGGGCCTGGAGCAAATTGCCCCACTTGCCCCTCCCTCTGGGCGGCCCTGATTAATCCTGCAGTATTGTATTAGAAATAGAGAAGTAAGATAAAGCAGGACAGAATTTTTGAGATTGAAACATGTTCAAATATCAAATTGGGATGAAAATCTCTGAACTGACTGTGGGGGAAAAAAATCGGATTGGGTTTTGACAGTTTTGAAAGATTTCATTTCAGTTCTGATCCTCTTTTTTGAATAAACTAACTACAAATTCAAAGCTTTTAAACATTGAAATTGGATGTTTTGAAAATTTCAAATTGCTTTCCGTAACTTTTCAAATTGGGAGATTTGTCAAAACAGCAAACTCTTTTGATTTTGATGAATAGGCATTTTCTGATTTGTGGGGGGATGGACATTTCATTACAAATTTTCGATCAGCTGTGTAAGAAACTAGATCTATTTTAAGTCTATTTGTTACTTAGACCATAAGCCACGGGTAGTCAGTTACTTTTTGGTCAAGGTCCAAAAATCTTGGTCAAGGTATAGTCAAAGTCCAGATTCCAGAGAAACATTTTTCATATCGCAATAACAATAATAATTATAATAAGCAAATAAAAAGATCTGTTTGTTCCAAAGCATCTGGTGGTTCGGATTTGGCCCATTGTCTACCTATTGACTACCCCTGCCATAAGCTGTTTGGGGGCATTGACCACCTTTCCATCATGTGTGTAGCACCCAGCACAATGGGGCCCCAATCATGATTGTATCACAATAAAAATGTAAGCAATTATTCTTGCCTCTGCCTCCATTTTTTTATAATATAATAATGGAGATATACCTATCTCATAGAACTGGAAGGGACCCTGAAAGGTCATTGAGTCCAGCCCCCTGTCTTCACTAGCAGGACCAAGTACTGATTTTTGTCCCAGATCCTTAAGAAGCCCCCTCAAGGATTGAGCTCACAACCCTGGGTTTAGCAGGCCAGTGCTCAAACCACTGAGCTATTCCTCCCCATGTTTCTAGTCCCCTTTATCATTGTTCATTAGACCAGTTGTATTTTACTGGGGGATTTTCAAAGGCATGAGGGGAAATTAGGTGCATCGCTCTCCCACTGAAAGCCAGTGTGAGTTGGGGGCCTAAACCGTCCTTTGATTTTGAAACTCTCCCCTTACATAATCAAACCTAATTTACAATTTGAAGCAAATGCCTATATTTGTGTTATATGTTTACAGGCCTTTTTAATGACAATGAAGTCTGCGAGGCCACATACTTCATTTTTCAAAACATGGATTTAAAAAGGGAACTTGGTTACTTTTTATGCAGCGCAAGGAAGACAGGCAGCTATTAAAGAAGATTCACAGTTATAGGCACATATTAGTGTTGAGATTCTCTCTTGAAATGAGAAAGTATAACATGAATTTACATAATCCCTCATTAAAATAATTTATTCCCTCCCTCAAGGCCCCACATCACAGCTAGAGCTAGGCAAATAAATAGTAATAAACAATTTTTTTGATAAATTTCACCTCTTTTTTTTTTTCCTGTGTGAATTATAAACAAATGCAACATAATTTTCTTAAACACATTTATTCAAAATTATTTGCTAAATATCTGAAGAATTCATGGTCTGAAGCTCATTTGCAAGTGGTTAGGTGCAAGTATTAGGTAGTCTAGAACATATGGTACATTTTAGTTCCCGCACTGGATGAGTGAAACTTGTAGAATCAGCGCTATTTTGAATATACAGGATTACAACTCTGAAACTTGCTTTCTATAAAATAAAATCCATTGTTTCTATGACCATTTTAATCCATAACTCGTTCACTAGGGCATGGATTCTCAGCCTAGGGGTCATGACCATTGAGGTAGTCACTAACCAAGCCAGAAGAAGTATATCCATGAATTTTTCTTTAAAAAATAATTGCTTAGTTCTTGTCACAGCCACCCTTCTGCCTGCTTTGGAAGAGTGCATGGAACTCCACTCAGTACACTTGGCAGCTAGGGGATTGAAACACTGTGAAATGAATTGGGGTCTCTGGCATGGACATTCAGAGCACTATTTCTGGGCCACCAGGGCAGCCCTGGAAGGTATTTTTAAATTACATTTTTCATTTTAAATCAGCTAGACCCAGAGTGGTTATCAAGCTAATGAAATTCTCACATCCCTCTTTCTGCTGATGGGAATAAAGCATGCAGTACGGTGTCCTAAAACTACAGCATAAAAGAGCTAACTAAATGACACCACAATGTAAGAGTAAAGAAGAAGAGAAAGGGCAGTCATGGTAAGGTGCCAGACTGGGACTGGGGGGTTCAGGGCCCAATTCCCAGCTTTGTCACAGATTTCCTGTGTGACCTTAGGCAATGTCTTATCTCCATGCCTCATCTGTAAAATGAGGATAATATTTCCTTCTCTTCCACCCTTCGTCTGTTTGTTTATATTATAAGCATTTCTGGGAAGAACCTCCCTTTTACTGTGGGTTTGTATTGACACTACCACATTGGGGTTGCTCGGCACTTCTGTATTGCGGTTGTTGCTGTTAATTTTAAGTTGCATGGAAATCCTTTAAGGGTATATATTGTCCCAGTCCCAATCATTATAAACCTAGGAAATGCAGAACGTTTGCATTTGAATGAAATCAAAGTAAGAAATGTAGTTGAGGCAGCCAAACAACCTTACCTCTGCCCTTTAGTGATGTGTTGACTTGCTCTACTGGTGATTCTGTCTTGAAAAGATAACTATAATTACACAAATATGATTAAATCATTTTTGTATTTAGGTCCGAGATTAAACTGCTTTTTTTTAAAGGACAGACTTCTTTCGTATTTTCTGCTCCTCCCTTATTCATTAGAGGGCAGAGTTAAGGTTATTGGAGTGTCTAGTGCTTTGTTTTGGGATACCCACACTAGCTCTGTAACTCTTAAATTACAAAATATCAAGCAAAAACAATGAGAAATCCTTGTGGCACCTTTAGACCAAAAAAATGTATGCCACAAGGACTTCTCATTGTTTTTGCTGATAGACTAACACGGGCTACCACTCTGCAAGAGCAATGCAAATCAGGTTGAATTTGACTCTTTAATTTGCAGTTGACTTACTCGTGGAGTGGGCTGTGCTAGACTGGTGCTCTGTGAAGGGAGAGCCCAGTTGCAAAAATCCCAATGTCTTTGTGCTTTAAGGGCTTCCCCAGTGTCCCTGACTCAATCCCTCTGGCAGTGCTGCACTGAACTAGAGGCAGCAGTGCTATGGGTTGTCTATCAAATACTGAATCCCAAGCTGGTATGAAGCCATGGAACCTCTAAAGAAATTAACTAATGGTGTTATTCATAAATTTTCCAAAAAAATCAAATTGTATTCAGAAAGTGCTGTAAAACTGGGGAGGATATACAGTCTTTTTCATACAAAGCAGAGATGCAGAACCCCTGCTTTAAATGCACCACAGAACTCCTCCTTAGTTATGGAGGAGCGACTGGTGCCTCCATAATAACCTGTACCATTTTTATTTTTCAGTAATTTCCATGGGCCTCAATTTGTATCTAAAATGTTTCTTTAAAAATGATTGCTGTTAGTTCTGCTGCATAAAAAATGATTGTTTTGTGCATATGAAACATGAGCCGGTAATGGGACTCCTGTATTTAATCTATTAAGAGAAGTATTTTAATTATTTTACTTTTCTTTAGGACAGATGTTCTTCCTGGGTTGCATAATAATACCAGCTCTTTCATTTCAACAGAAAATCACAAAGATATGGGGTTGGGTGGTGTAGTTAATTGTAATTCCGCCTCACATTGAAAGGAAAATAGAAGTCTCAGAATACCCAATCTTCAAAGCAATGAAATGAAGACTTGCATTAAATGTTGCTTACTTATGTCATTGGGTTTTACGTTAGTTTGTTAAGCATGTTATTTCTGATTAAATCTGCAAAGATTTGTCATCACTGAGCCCCTTGCAAATCTGCAAGCTACATTTGTATGTACAATACTAGAAATGTATGGAAACATCTGACTGAATGAAATTCAATGGTCATGGGTGAAATCTGTGAGTAGGATGAGGGAGAAGTTCCATTCCTCACACTAACTTCAGTTCCCTCCCTTAAAATGGTTAAGACTGGTTCCCATGCTGTGGTCCCTCCTCCTTGCTAATCAGAATA
Source organism: Gopherus flavomarginatus (assembly GCF_025201925.1). Lineage (NCBI taxonomy): Eukaryota > Metazoa > Chordata > Testudines > Testudinidae > Gopherus > Gopherus flavomarginatus. The sequence goes on from NC_066618.1 coordinate 181,355,531, forward strand.
GCAAATACCAAGACAAACCAAAGTGGACTGATGCCTGTCCTCTGCAGAAAGACCTGATTACATATTATATAGGGCTGTTTGAAAATTTCTCAAACACTTTTTTGACAGAAAGCAGGTTTTGACTAAACTAAAATTTGAGGAAAGTGCTTGTGCTTTTAAGAAATTTCAGTATTTTGTCAGAAAACTGGAATTTATTTCGCTCTGGTTTTGGTCCTTTTTGGCTTTTCAGGTTCCTGTGTTTTGAAGAGAAGCTGAAATTTTCCATGGGTGGGAACCCATTTTCCAACCAGCTCTAATATCAAATCTTTTATCTAAGGACTGTATTCCTAGCACCTAGAACGATTTGTATAGTCGGGGTGCTGAGAGCCATTGAACCCAACTGTAAACTCTGCATATGATGGACACTATTTCAAAGCACCCCTAGTACTACTCTCACTACAGGGTATCAAAGCTGTAGACACACGTGTTCTCCAAAACAGAATTAAAAAAATTACATTGAATTGGGAAACAAATACCGGTTGACTTGGCTGAATCAATCACAACAGTATCAACTATTCAGAACTATTAGTAATCAATCCATAGTTTAAAAACAATCTGTGAGAGGTGTAATTAAAATACTTCTAAATAAGAAATTCTAGTAAACCACAATTTGCCTTTGGACACCAGTACTCCATGGGCAACAGGCAAAATTGAGTTAAAATAATTTATCAGTTCCTTGCTCAGCTTTAGTTATTCCACATATTCCGAAGAAAACAGCAGCAAGTGGATTATGTCTACACACAATTGATTCATGTTCATCCAGAGATGGAAAAATTTGGATGTGGTTCATATGTTAAACCTAATGGAATCACATTTGGTAGAACTGGTCAGAGAGATGAATTGTATTAGACTAATGTATATAAAAAGTTGCCTCTTATATTAACCAGTATTCTAGAGATAAGATATGCCTTGCTTAGTCAGAGCAATGTGCAACTTGTCAGGATATTGGTGTTTTGATAGTTCAATATTAATAGCTTGTAAAGAACCAGTGAGAACTCGTCTATGTTAGTGCAGGAGGAGCTAGATTCTGCCACCCTTACACAAATAGCTCCTTACCCCTCATGGAAGAATGGTTTTGCAGTTTTTAGACTGGACTAGTACTCAATTCCTTGCTTTGCCTTAGACTTCCTGAAGCATCTTGGCCAAGTCACTTAATCTTAATGCTTTAGTTTTCCATCTGTATAATGGTATACTACTTCCCTATTTCACATGAATGTTCTGGGAATAATTCTATAAATAGTCCAGGAGGTGTCCAGCTAGTTAGTTACCCTAATTATTTCTTTATCTCACAAATGGGGGAGCCACTCGTGCATCCCCAGAATACTGGAAACAGCGTGTGAAGTCATGCCAGCGGCAGGGTAGGGGGTGAGCTTCAAAATGGGATTTCTCCATCTGGTTTTGTCTCAGTACTGAAGGGGGACAAATCTTAGACAATCAGGAGTCTCTGGCTTAAAATCGGATGAATGGCCTGCCTAGTGACAAGTAGTCTCTCTGGTCCAGATTTTATTTAGACCATGCTGTGGTCAGCACTGCAAAGTGTAACTGATTTAGGATCCAAAACCTTTTTAGTTGCAGCCTCATCATATCAGGACAAAAATAAAGCTTTTTGCCTGAAATAACTTGGGTAATGGATGGACTGCCAGGCCTCCCTGCTGTGGCAATTTTGAGAGGATGTGTTATATACCACTATTTGCTGTGAGGCTTTAGACATCTGCCATTATTTATTACAGAAGGCTGAGAAAATAACAGGTCACCAATCCAGCTGAAGTGAGAGATTAATAGAAGGGAGCAAATGGAGGAAGATAGGCAGAGATGTAAGTGCATCTCAACGATACACCAAGAAGAGAGGATAAAAGGCTAATAACTACAAAGATTTACTAAGAATTCTGGTCTGCACAAATCCCAATTAGTTTTTAAAAAATTGTGAATAAAAGTGACAGTGAGTAAAGCCACACTTTAAAAACCTAAAGCCTTGCCAAAATGAACTGAGCACTGGATGATGTGAGATTCGCGTTGAGTCAGAGGGGGAAGGCTGAAGAAATTGACTCGCTTCTTGCTGCTTCATGCAAAAGGGCAGAAACTCTTCCTTATTACTCCACATACTCCAAATATCAGTGATGAAATGCTGACCCATCATTCTAATGTCTGCATGGCAAAGGCATAACATTGTATCCTCTTGCAGTGAGGGTAAACTGAAAGAGGCCAAGATGCCACCACTTGCTGCCCTTAGCTTGGAAAGCTGTACTAAATGTGACATACAAAAATAAGAGTATTATTTATGTAATAGTTCATGGTTTTTCTATTGGTTCTTCCTCTCCCTCCCTCCCTTAAATCTAGTCAAGGACTGTTTGTATGCACCATCACCGCTTTCCCCAGGAAAATCTGTGTGCCTAGAACAGAAGGGTCCAACTCATTCAGGGCCAAATTCCATTTTTAACTGTGGGCCAGGGTATAGATTTAGGATTGTATATGAGCCTCTGTCCATAGGAGAGCTCCCACTGATGTATTTTTGTGGTTCTATTACTGACATCAAATGGGCTGGATCCAGCCCCAGGCTGGGAACTTGACACCATTGGCCTGGAATCTTCATCCTCCCACCAATGCTCTGGGTACCCCTATATATGAATGTTAAATACATTTTCCAGTCAAACTGACAAGCCTGATGGATTTTTTTTTTAAATGGGATTTGGAGAAGAGCTTTTATAACTGTAATTTAGCTGTCCTATTACTTATGGAGAAACGACACTCTTTCCATCATGTGCAGCAAAAGACGACTCTGGTACAAGATGTTCTGCTGTATCTTTCTGATACACATATGCTACTCAGTTTTGTATAATTTTAACCCACCGGTATAAAGAGCTAATGTTTTCTCGATTTACTAATAGCACTGCTATTTAGAAACAACGTTTGTGCAGAGTACATTTTCCAAGTTATTAAAAAATCTGCAAAGAAATAGGTGCTGTAAGGATAGTTAATCTTACACTGTAGGAACCATCTCAGACTTTGTTAATCTGGCTCTGCTTTACCCATATGCCTGGGGAGCCAAAAGTACTAAGTAATAGCTGTTCTCACCCCAAGCAGGCACGTCAGATTTGTTATATTGAGGTTGTTTTAATCCCAGGAAAGATGGAGTTTGATTATTGAGCTGATATAGCTAGGACTCACTCTTACTAAGGGTGTGGAGTGCGGACAGGAGGAGGACTGGGTATGATTCATAACAGGGATTAGCTGCCTTTGAAATCTCCTGTTCCCTATGTATTTAGCTCTCAAGGGTGAGGGTTTTTATCATGAATGGTGATGCAGCACAACAGTGAATTTACACTTCCTCCTATGAACAAGCACAAACACTTACATCCAGATTTTGCCCTGGATTACACCTGCACAATGTTATACCGGTGTGACCGAGGGCAGAATTTGACTCTAGCTGAGAGCTAATGTTGAATTGTGTATTAAGGCATCCAGATAATTCCTCAACTATAACTTTCCATTTTCAAAATATGAAAAAATTTCCATGTAAAAATAAATGATCCAGACTTGGTGTCTTACTAGGAGGTAGAAGGAGGAAAACACAGTGCCTTTTGATATATTTTGGATTGTATATTTCTTGGAGCAAGAACTGGCATCCTCTATGTGGACCCGATCACGAGCGTTAGGGCTAGATTTTTCAAAGGTAATTAACACCTAAAGGTGCATAGTGAGGATTTTTTTCAGAAGAGCCTAACATGCTTAAGTGCTTTCGAAAATCCTGCTAACTGCATCTTCAGCTTTAATATAACGTATTTGTGCACCATCCACCTGCTGTACAAAAATAGGGTTCAGTCCTGAACCCTTCCTGTGAGGCACTAAGGGCCAGATTTGCTAGGTTAGTTAGGAGCCAAAAGGTTCTGTGCTTTTTCCTGTGACAGCCAGTATCACCACCCTCCTCTTTTTGTTTCCACAGTGTTAAAATAAATGCAACCATACTAAAACCAAGCTTGTGACAAGAAGAATAGAAACTAAAAATTAAGGCCATTATTCCAATGTGAACTCAAAAGTTACATGTAATTTAGAAATCCTTTTAATATCTAGGTACAATAGGATTGAGCTAATGATGGTGATTTTCAGTTGTGGGTTTGAATCTCTCCAAGGCCAATCTTTGAGTTAAGTCATAGGAATGGGGAGTCCTCTATTAGTTCTAGTCCCAATTCACCATAGAACAGGCAACTTTGGGCAAGTCACAACCTCTCTTCCTCCTCAGCAGTAAAATAAAGACATATTTCTGCCTCACCATGATACCGTGAGATGAAAAATGATGGTAAACCATGTGGGTAGTCAAGTAGAAGGAATTATATAAATATTAAAATTAAGATACTGTATAGTATTAGGAAAATATGAGTCAAGATAAGTCTTTCATCTAACGAACTATGAGCAATTACCTAGACTATAAGAACCACTTTAAGAAAGCATCAGCACTCTATTTAATTACTGACTTGACTAGTAAAATTTGGCTTTATTTTTCCAGCTCCCCAGGCTGTACAAATATAAACATGGTCATGGCCAAGAAAAGCATACACCCTAAAAACGCCATGACTAAACAAGCAATGGTCAAACACAAAGGGTGGTTTGTGTGTGGGAGCAAAGGAAGAAGAAACAAACACCACAGATCAGTGAGGCAGGCACTCATCGCTATGGGTATTACTATCTTTTTAAAATAATATTGCTTTCTGCCTTAGGTCTCAGGCAAAATGGCAAAAGTGAGATTTTATGGAAAGACTGAATGAGACAAAGGATGTGACTTGGTGAACAGGTTTGGGGAGGGCATTGTAAGCATGAAGGAAAACATGAAATTACTTTAGACAAATTACATGCCTTCAAGTCACCTGGGCCTGATTAAATGCATCCTGGAATACTCAAGGAGCTGACTGAGGAGATATCTGAGCCATTAGCGATTATCTTTGAAAAGTCATGGAAGTCAGGAGAGATTCCAGAAGCTTGGAAAAGGGCAAATACAGTGCCACTCTATAAAAAGGGAAATAAGGACAACCCAGGGAATTACAGACCAGTCAGCTTAACTTCTATTCCAGGAAAGATAATGGCCCAAATACTTAAGCAATCTATTTGCAAACATCTAGAAGATAATAAGGTGATAAGTAATAGTGTCAAGGTCCCTTCCAGTCCTATGATTCTATGAAAGAGAGCATGGAAACACTTGTGGGAAAAGTGAAGGAAAGGGACACCAAAGCTGCTGCCACTGATATGTGAAAGGACACCAAGTCAAAGTTAGAGGTAGGGTCTAAAGGCAAGTAGTAGTAGTTAAAACTTGCAGCTCAACGGCAGCGTGATTTAAGAGGACATGGCATCACTAAAGTGATGAGAGATGATGCAACAATCAGAGAGATGAGTGTATCTCTAAATTTTACATTAAATCTAGCCACTGACTAAGGGTACGTCTACACTACGGGATTATTCCGATTTTACATAAACCGGTTTTATAAAACAGATGTTCTTCCTGGGTTGCATAATAATCACACTAAGCACATTAATTCGGCGGTGTGCGTCCATGGTCCAAGGCTAGTGTCGATTTCCGGAGCGTTGCACTGTGGGTAGCTATTCCGTAGCTATCCCATAGTTCCCACAGGCTCCCGTGCCCCTTAGAAGTCTGGGTTGAGAGCCCAGTGGCTGATGGGGCAAAAATCATTGTTGTGGGTGGTTCTGGGTAAATGTCGTCAGTCATTCCTTCCTCTGGGAAAGCAACGGCAGACAATCATTTCGTGCCCTTTTTCCCTGGATTGCCCTGGCAGACGCCATAGCACGGCAACCATGGAGCCCGTTCAGCTTTTTTTTTTTTTTTTTTTACAGTCACCATATGTGTACTGGATGCCGTGGACAGAGGCGATACTCCAGCGCTACACAGCAGCATTCATTTGCTTTTGCATGATAGCAGAGATGGTTATCAGTTGGTCTGTACTGTCTGCTGCTGGTGTAAATTGGCAATGAGATGATGGTTATCTGTCCTTCTGTGCTGTCTGCTGCTATCATGGGTGCCCCTGGCTGAGATCGGCCGGGGGTGCAAAGGCAAAACTGGGAATGACTCCCCGAGTCAATCCCTCCTTTATGGTTTCTAAAGATAGTCAGTTCTGCCTAGAATATGGGGCAAGTGTACTAGAGAACCAGTGTATCAGAGAGCACAGCTGCTCCGTGTCAGATCTCGCAGAAATTATGAGCTACATGCCATTCACGGGGGGTGCCTCTGCAACAACCCCACCCGTTGCTTCCCTCCTCCCCCAACCTTCCTGGGCTACTGTGGCAGTGTCCCCCTCATTTGTGTCATGAAGTTATAAAGAACGCAGGAATAAGAAACAATGACTTGTTAGTGAGATAAAATGAGGGGGAGGCAGCCTCCCGGTGCTATGACAGTCCAGGCAGGACATTAAGCGGTGCAGGGGAGAGGAGTCCAGCATGCCGCTGCTATGATAGTCCAGGCAGGATAGAATCTTTTCTTTACACAGGAAAGGGAGGGGGCTGATGGAGCTCAGCTCCCAGTTGCTATGATGAGGACGGTTACCAGCCGTTCTGTACCATCTACTGGGACTGACCGAGAATCATTCCTATTTTCACCCAGGCGCCCCCGGCCAGCCTCACCTGAAGCCAGCCAGGAGCACTCACAGGTAGATAATAAGGACAGTTACCAGTCCTACTGCACCATCTGCCACCGGACAGGGGAGAGGAGTGAATACTGCTCTTCACTGCTGCAGCATCGCGTCTACTAGCAGCATTCAGTAGACATAGGGTGACATTGAAAGAAGTCAAGAAACGATTTCTTTCCCTTTTCTTTCATGGTGGGTGGGGAGTAAATTGATGATCTATTCCCTGAACCACGCCGGACAATGTGTTTGAAACTACAGGCATTGGGAGCTTAGCCAAGAATGCAAATACTTTTTGGAGACTGCTGGGGACTGTGGGATAGCTGGAGTCCTCAGTATCCCCTTCCTCCCTCCATGAGCGTCCATTTGAGTCTCTGGCTTCCCATTACGCTTGTCACGCAGCACTGTGTAGCCTGGAGATTTTTTTTTCAAACGCTTTGGCATTTCGTCTTCTGTAACAGAGCTTTGATAGAACAGATTTGTTTCCCCATACAGCGATCAGATCCAGTATCTCCCGTACGGTCCATGCTGGAGCTCTTTTTGGATTTGGGACTGCATTGCCACCCGTGCTGATCAGAGCGCCACGCTGGGCAAACAGGAAATGAAAATCAAAATTTCGCAGGGCTTTTCCTGTTTACCTGGCCACTGCATCCGAGTTCAGATTGCTGTCCAGAGTGGTCACAGTGGTGCACTGTGGGATACCACCCAGAGGCCAATATTGTCGATTTGTGGCCACACTAACCCTAATCTGATATGGTAATACCGATTTTAGCGCTACTCCTCTTGTCGGGGAGGAGTAGAGAAATCGGTTTAAAGAGCCCTTTATATCGATATAAAGGGCCTCGTAGTGTGGACGGGTACAGCGTTAAATCTGTTTAACGCTGCTAAAATCGGTTTAAACGCGTAGTGTAGACCAAGCCTAAGTAGATAACACAGTAGGTGATGACAGACTAAATCTATGACGGTGTCTCAAAATGCTGAATGTGTGATATTTTGGAAGTTAACTTTTATAGATTTATACACACACACAAATGTTAGACTAATTAATACCGTGGCAGAACTGACATAGGAAGATGATGGAAGAAACAATTTAATGGTTATCAGTTACTTTAATACTTTTGACATATGAAGGTGCCCAGGAAATGCAGTAATTCAACCTCACATGGGAAAGCCATAGCAGATGTAATCTCTTTTGAGAGAATTGGACCCCAGTCCTGCAGTGGTGTCTGAGTGGACCTGTCTGCCTGGACTGTGCACAATCATATCAGATCTGATTGTAGAACCCAGGCCACCTGAGGTTTAGAATTTACTTTAATCCCATTTTATCTAGATGTAGTTTTTTAGGATTTGTCCATGTGTCTCAGATCTCCTCTACAGGGAAGTTCTGTGGTGAGAAGGTGGGAAATAGTTTCACTCATTTTATGCTTTGATTGTAAGCTTTTTCAGATAGGGGCCATCTTTGTTCTGTTTGTACATTGCTGCGCCCAATGCGGTTCTGCACCATGACTAAGGTGGTAGGTGCTAATGCAATACAAATAATAACCAGCTTTACTGACCTGAGATAAAATGCCATTTGATGAGTAGCATGCACATATGGGGGAATGTTCTAAAAAATAAGCCTTATATAAAGAACACTTGAAGGTGTGTAAATTTCTTTTCTCCACTTGCATTATAAAGCTCATTATAAAATAGTAATTCACTGAAGTGAATATTCTCTTAATGTCACTACACCATAGTATAAGTAGCATTCTGACTACAAGCCATGGAATTGAAACAGACCATGACTGGTGGCAAATTATGGGTTTCTCTCACTTTTGTGAAGTTTGCCCTTGCATAACTCAGTTATATACAGGGGATTAGTGAGTATTAAAACTTACATCTATGAAAATACCACCCCCCACCCAAACTCTTTAACTTGCTCTAGCAACTCTAAACGCATAACAAGATTAGTCTAAGAGAAAGTATTGCAAATTCCAGAACACCTATAATATAAAGCAAGCAATTCTTTAAAAAAAATTGACATTTTCTAATGTGCAGTCCACTAGCTCAATCTTGTATGAAACAGAGGAGAAAATTATTTACTTTGATTAATTCCATTAACACTACAAACCGTTACCAAATGGTGAAATTTCAGACAAAATGCTGATTATAAGAACATTAGTCACTGCAATCTATATCTTTTAATTTCAGTTAGAAATTGTGATTGGACTGATTTAAGATGTAGGAATGTATTGAGGATACAATTAATACTTGTACAGTAACTTTCATTTGAGGGCTCTTCTGACCTTTGTTAAAATTTCTTTATTATTCACATTTTACAGATGGAAAAATTGAGGCACAGATATAGAACCCAGTAAATCAGTAACACTAACCACCAGATTATAGTGAGGCAGAGAACACTACAGTTAAGATTTTATTAGCCTGGTTTCACTTACTAAAAAATTGCCTGAGAAATTCCTTTGGGACTCACCTCTTCCACTCTTGGTCTCCACCTAAAGGTTAAACATTTTCATCAAATCTGAGGGGAATCTATTCACCTGTTCTTGAGTTAAGGAAGACTGAAAACTTTTTTTTCAGAACTGGTAAAAAATTAAATACCTGGAAACTTCCCCTCTCCTTCACAAACTTGGCATGTGACTTGCCTTCATTGGGAAATAGCTGCTTAAGGCTGATGTAGAGAGGAAGGAAAAAGAGCTGTGACTGGAGGAAAAAATAATGCATCTGAACTTATTTCAAATCCTCTGATTGGCTCTTAATCACTATTCCATTAAATTTAAGATTGTCACCATCTCTAGGCTCCTTCTCTGTCCCACCCTGCTTATCCCTTGTCAATTTTCATGTTGCCTTCTACTCTCTCCTCTCTGCCACTGTTTCAGTCTCATCCACCTGTTTGTTAGCTCCTCAGGGCTTGTCTACATGATCACTTAGTTTGTGACAAACTGGGATGTAAATCAAAGTGGGGTAGATCAAAGCACACTAAGGAACTGTTAGTGTGCAGCAGCAGGGTCCACACAGATACTTAGTGCCCGGCAGATTTACATCCCAGTTTGCCACAAACTAAGTGTTCATGTAGACAAGCCCACATACGATCACCTCCATACCTTCTTTCATCCAGCCCCCTATGTATGACACAACCAGTCAATGTTGCGAGTCGAGTAGCTGGGAGTTTAAGAGAAACATCAAATATTGTGAGACTCTCAATAAAATTGAGAATTAGCAACAATATGACATATTTTTTTTTCCAGAGTGTTAACAAGCACGTGGACAAGGTTGATCCAGTTGATATGGTGTACTTAGACTGTCAGAAAGCCTTTGACAAGGTCGCACATCAAAGACTCTTATTAAAAGTAAGCAGTCATGGGATGAGAGGGAAGGTCCTCTCATGGATCACTAACTGGTTAAAAGATAAGTGTAGGAATAAATGGTCAGTTTTTTCATAATGGAAAGAGGTAAATAGCAGAGTCCCTCAAGGATCTGTACTGGGACCTATGCTCTTCAACATATTCATAAATGATCTGAGAAAGGGGATGAACAGGGAGGTGGCAAAGGTTGCAGATGATATAAAATTATTCAAGATAGCTAAGTCCAAAGCTGACTGTGAAAAGTTACAATGGGATCTCAACCCTAGGTGGACCAGCACGGCCTCCAAGACCACCCAACAGAACCTTGCTCCTAAAAGCTCTCTCACTGCATTTAAAAACAGCAACAAAAAAAAAAAACAAAAAGCCAGACAGAACTCATCCACAGAAGGACCAGCATAGTTCCAGAAACTTCCACACAAGACCACATCCCTAAAAAGGCCAGCACTGATACCTCCAAAACTGTCCTTTCTAAAAAGACCTGTGCTGTCCTAAAATCTGTAAGGGAAGACACTGTTATCGTACCGGAGATCACGCCTCAAGATCTGGCCGAAAGGAGTTCTCAACACTGGGAAGAAATGAAGCAACAGGCTAATTCCGCAACAATTTCTCAGCATGAGCCTGTGGAGATTGAGCAGTCAGAGGAACAACAGCCTTTGGCAAGGGCTGCTGCACCATGGCAAGCCACTTGGATGGAGATTTGGCAACAACAGCCTCCTTTGACTTAGACCTCCTTGTAGACTGACTCACTAAAAATCTGTCTGCAGAAATTGTATCTACGAGGAAGGGAACTCAGGAGAACACACTGACTGCTCACAGAACTCCTGCGCTGGGCCATCACATCATCATCATCAGAGAATCCAGGAGAAGGAACATCAGTTGCTGCTATGATCAAGCATTATCATCTAGCATCCAGAAACTCTACCGGTCAAACTGCCCTAAGGTTATGAGAGAGATCCTTGAGATGAGTCCTCATCTTGCTGCGGAATCCCGTCCGAGACACTATTCTTGTACTTCAAGGGTGTGTTTGACCGTGTAGCTCAGAATGAAGGGCAGCATCCAGGGTGCCTTCATCCTCTACCTTGAGTTGGCTACGCAGGGGACCTGGAACAAGACTTTACATCACGGGAAGAAATGACCAGACTTACAAAGATCAAAAACAGCCCCAGAAAAAGATGGCATTCACTATTATTTCCTTAAAAAATGAGATCTTGGTTGCCTGGTATTAATGCCATTTTCAACAAATGCAAACAGTTCTGCTGTACTTCCAGCTCCTGGAAGAAGTCTATGATGGTGTTCGTCTACAAGATAGGTGAGCAAGACGACCCTAGCAACTGGAGACCCATCTCTCTCTGTTCCACCATGTACAAACTGTACACCAACCAGCTGCCTAGCGGCTAGGACCAAGACTGGTCAGTGAATGGAGGGGCCATCAGCTCCATCCAGAAAGGCTTCATCTCATGCAAAGGCTGTTATGAACACAACTTTGTCCTTCTGACTGCCATTCACATGGCCAAGAGGGCACGGAAGCAATGTGCCATAGTGTAGCTCAACCTGGCTAATGCTTTTGGATCAATGCCCCACCAGCACACTTTTGCCATGCTGTGAGAGTTCGGGATGCCCTGAAAACTTTTGCCAACCTGTCCGGGAACTAGATGTCTGAAATGTCTATCTATAGTGGCATGAAGCAAGGCTGTCCCCTCAGCCCCATCATTTTCAACTTAGCCATGGAGCTGCTCATTCGAGCCATCTACAGCGGTCTAGGTGGTTTCAAACTCCTATGGCAATAGAGTGAATATCCTGGCCTATGCAATCTGATCCTGATTGCGGATGACCCTGAGAGTCTCCAACAAATGTGCAATGTCACGAGCGAGGCTGCCAACTGGATGAGATTCTGCTTCAATGCCAGGAAGTGTGTATTTCTGAATATCTGATAGTAGAAGGGACTCGGTCCAGGCAACACCGTTTCGGATGCAGGGTGAACCCATGATCTTCCTCGAGGATTAGCAAGCAAACCAACATCTCAGCATGCTCATGGGTTTCCGTGTCCAGCAGACACCAGAGGATACCATCGCAGAAATCCTACAAGATGTGGCAAGGATGGACTCCTCCCTAAGTTGGCAGAAGATCAATGCCTTGAACACCTTTCTGATCCCCCGTATTTCATTCATCTTAAGGGGATCTGCCATGGGGAAGGTACCTCTTAACAAAGCAGACAACACCATCAGGAAGCTAGTGAAGAAGTAGATATTTCTTCCTCAGAGGACCAGCAATGAACTGGTATACATCTCACACAGGCAGCGTGGCACCAATGTGCCTCATATGGGTGATGTGTGACATTGTAGTGATCATTCACGCCTTCTGACGTGCCCAGACACCACGGTTAGGAACACCGCGGAAAGTGCTATGCAAGATGCCACCAAGAGGCGAGTTGCAAGGATCTCCTCCAAGCAAGATATTGCCTCCTACCTGAGCGTCTCCCTGGAAGATGAATTTGGAAGGGGGAGGGGGACTTTGCTTCGCTCTGGACTCGTGCCCGCAATGCTCTGCGACGACTGGAGAAGCGTATCAGCTGCCACTGAATGTGGTGTGAGGAACGCCAGGAGCTAAGTCCTGGTGCCACTGGCACAAGTGAAGAACATGTAGCACACAATGATCACTCCAAGAACTAGAATCATGCTAGGGAGGACCTTTGAAAGATTCCATCCACTGCAGGACATAGAAAATCTGAAACAGAAGCCAGACCATGGGAAGGCTTTTGAGGTGACATGCAAGTGGGACGTCAGCAACCACTTTCTCCCCAGGGGCAGCTTCACCCGATTTTCCGACTGGAGGTTCATCCCCAGGGTTCAGCTCAACTGCATTCCACTCAACGGACCTGTCCGCCAAGGGAATCAGGACAAGCGATGCAGGAAGTGTGGCTATGTCAATGAGACACTACCCCATGTCCTGTGTAGCTGCAAGCTCCATTCCAGAGCCTGGCAGCTGTGCCACACCACCATCCAAGATTGCCTGCTCAGAGCCAGCCTGCCACCTGCAGGGAAAGTGGCTGTGAACTCTGCCATCCCCAGAATGGCCAGCCAATTGCGACAGGACATCATCATAATCACCAACGAGGACTGGAAGATCATGATGGATGTTACAGTTCCCTCTGAAAACAGGCCCACTGCCTTCTGCAATGCCTAATCTCAAAAGCTGGAAATACAGGCTCCTCTGGATGAAATCTTGAGAGCTGGGGCTATGAGGTTCAAACTCACGTGCTGATCATTGGAGCCCTGAACATACTGGACTCCAGTAAGGAGTCAGTGTTGAGAGACTGTGGAATTGGTCAATGCTAAGTTCAGCTGATGGGGCAACTCATGATGTTGGACACCATCAGGTGGTCAAGGGACATCTACCTAGAACATATCACTAGATGTCGGCAACACCAGGAGGGATGAGCTAGAGTGCTGTTGAGAAGCGCAGTCTGTAAAGTAACTCAAATACTTCCCGGATGGATTGTATTTTCTAATGGACAATCTACCCTAAATTCTCAATTATTGAGGGACAATCTTTACTCATTGATATATTTGCTTTCCACAAACAACTCTGTATAACTTTTCATTAGTAACTGGAGGCTAATATCTAAACTATTAAATTTATTCACCTACATTTGGGTTATTGCTGATTATGTACTATATGTATCTTATGACTCTTAAAACAAACATTGCATTGTGTATAATCTAAGCACTATACCCAGATGTGGAGAGACACAGGTTAAGAAAACAGTATTCTATAACTTTGACATTAACTGTAATATTTTTATATCTCAATATAGTCCGATTAGCAGAGTTGCAGCAAATCATCATAGTAGTTCCATGGTGAGAACTAGTGTACAGCAGTGATTGCCATTTTACGATGTACTAATGTTTACATCACAAACCCAAAAGATTTTGGAACAGTTCAATCTCTGCCCAAATTTTTTCTTTCATCCAATATATTTTTCCATCACAAATGAGAGTAGCCAGTACTGAGCAAGGGCATGCTTAACTGCTGAAAAGACTTTCCAGGACCTGATTTTTACATGACTGCATCCAATTTTTGTGGGTGCAAGTTTGGGCAAGTGAACATGCATGCAAAAAATGGAGACATAGCTTGAAAACGCCCCTTCGTGTCTCGGGGTCGGGGGGGCAGGGAGAAGGAAATGACAGGACCACAGCAAGGGGATGGCCAGCTCCTGGGAGAGGGAGGGGACAGCTAATGACCTTAAATGCTGGAGCTTAGCCCCTCCTTGTGCCTTCAAGTGCATGTGGGGGAGTGCCTCAGGAAAGGGACTTCTCTGCCATGCATTGGCCATTTGGGGAAGACAGGGGAGGGTTAGGGGAGCTGATGGGACATTAGACATTAATTTAAAGCCTCCCCAGACATCCAGGGGCCATCCTTCTGTGACTTCTGCACCATATTTCCTCCCTCTACTTGAGGTATATATTGAGATGTGTTTCCAAGATGCTGTGGGTCTAACACAGGGATCTCAAACTCAAATCACCACAAGGGCCACATGAGGACTAGTACATCGGCCCGAGGGCTGCAACACTGACACCTTTTCATACAACGATACAAAAGTATAGTAAAGAATGAAGAGTAATGTAGTCTGCTATTAAATGTCAATGTATTAACTTTATAAAAACTGTAATGTGAAGAGGGGTTTTAATAAAATAAACACCTATAACTATTCCTTACGTGGTCAGTAACACTGATGATGATCTACACTAACAGTCTATCAACATAGCTGTAATGGCAGGAACTTTTTAAAGTAACTATTCATACAAAACACGTTGCCACTTTTAACAAACATTCTTTCCAGCTACTCACAGCAAAGAATCATACATACTGAACTTCATACCTCAGACTGCTCATCTAGTCCATTAGGCCCTGCCTCTTCCCACCCCTATTCCAACTCCTTCTTCAAATCCCTGCCCCTGCCTCTTCCCAAGTGTGCCACACATCCCCACTCTTCCCGTCAGTGGGGGACGTGGTGTGCTCGGAGGGAGGAGGAAATGGGAGCTTGGCTGCCGGTGGAGTTGGCACCTATGGCAGGCTGCAGGAAATAACTCCGGGCCATGTGTTTGAGACCCCTGGCCTAACACATCACCTATTTTGGAGATCAGGAAGGAATTTTTCCTATTGGGCCAAACTGGTGGGGTCCAGAGGTGTTTTTTTTTCCTCTCATAGCTTTGTGGAGGCACAGTCCAGCATAAAAGGAATAAGAATAGGAATTTTAGTGTTTAGAAGGTAATAGGACTTTTTAGCTTATTGCAATGTATGACTAGTAAGAACCTTTTGCTGTAAGGACAAAGAGAGACCTGAAGTCTTTGCTGGGGGAGGGTGAGTGCGGGAAGGGAGGAAGAGAGGTGAGAGGATTCAGAAGTGAGGTGAATTATTGGTTTTATGGTGGGATCCTTTTAACTCCACTCTGGTCCCAATTTAACACTTGCTATGAGAGAGGGGATGGGCAGACAGCAATGGGTAGGGGTGTTGTTAGTTAAGTTTGTAGCTTGCCCCTTGAATCCAACCCTGTGCCTCTCATTTACCCACACCTCCTGATCAATAAGACCCTGTGTGTGCACTCTGTCCACTGAAAGAAAAATCTCACTGTCATCCACTCATGTTTGGAGTTAAAGCTTTAATTTGAGGACAGTAAAGAGAAATAATGTTTAATATATTAACCTGTGTGCTGTTAGAGAACTTACACTCACTGTTTTACACCAGTATAGTAAGCAGCAAACAACTCCTCTGATGGTGAGATAGTACTGCAAGCAGACACAGATCTTGGTACTTTTTTTCCCCCACATTGGGTTTAACAGCAATGTCTATGTGCACTTTTTAATAATTTTTAAAGCTGGATGATGGGGGAAAAATGGAAAAAAATCATGATTCTTTCAATCTCAAATTTAAAACATTAATCAGATTTTGGTTTCAACAGAAATGCCAATTACATTAACAAATGTATAATGTTGAGAATCTCATCAAGAACTTAAACTGAATTTTTATCTAAAATGAAAAATCATGACATACCTTATTCTCTCTCTTCCAACTTTAAAATTTCAATTTGGTCAATCAGTAACTGATTAGCTTCCATTAAGTGTTAATACAGTATTACTTTTAAATAATCCCAACCCAACAATAAAAACAAACAACCACTCATCTCAAATCAGCCAAATCTGACATGATAAAAATGCCCAAATTAATATGCCACTGTTCCCCATTTGGAGCATAGTTTTTCAGCAGTCTGCCAGGAGTTCCTTTCCTTCATTGGCTTGATAATGCCTTCTGACAATGGTATATAACACCTATGACGAATTCAAGTGCTCTGAAGAGAAGGCTCACAAAAAACTGTTCATGTCAAATCATCTGCAAGCAGACAATATGCCTTCAGCTCCTTTGGTTTTAGTAATGTTCCCTGTGGAAAGTGAACCAGTTGAAGACTGTTCCAATAAAAGAAGTCAGATTCAAAACATGGCATAAAACCACTGTCTACACAGTTTGTGACAACGTCCTTGTCTTTCTTTCTTCCACAGTTTTGTTCCAAAGACCTCGTAGTGAAGGCAGCTTGATTTTATCCATATTCTTACTGTAAACATTCAGAAATATACCCAGGACAACTAATAAACCTGACCAGACGTACCTGAATGGGGGAAAAGAGGAAAATAATCATAGTATTAACAGTTTATCTGTAGTGTGCCAATGATGTGCCTCACATTCTACAAAAAAATAAAGTCTCTGCCTCAAGAAATTGACAATCTAAAAGACGGTCTCCAGTGAGAGAGAAGTAAGTGGTAGGACCCAGCCAAGGTATTAGCTTAGCTCTTTATTATCCTCTCTCCTTCCTCTTAGCTAAGTAGACTGGAGAAGGACATTTATTTGACATAACCTGTCCACATATACTAAGCTATAATTAATTGTAATGGTTCTTAGCTATATGAATAAAATACCCTCAATCCGCAGTACATTCCCATGTTTACAGGAGCTATATTTTATGACTACTGCTCCTATATAGGGCTCTTTTCTCCATCATTACCTTGGATTGCCTGATTTCAGCACCTTTTTTTTGTTCCACTCATCAAAGTTGTTTGTTTACCATTAGGCTTTGTGATTTTTGTTTTTTTTTAATAAAGACTTCACCTCTTTCAGAGGGACTAAATTACATGTAAATATTTTGGGCATTCTTTGCTTTGCTTACATTCCTCCAATACAACTTGTTACAAAGTACAATGGCAATAAAGTTAAATGCTATTTTGTTTCAATCCAGAAGTAATTAGACTTGATGTAAATCATTTAGCCTTATTTATCAACATAAATCCTTTGGAAAGTATTCTAAAACCTTTTATTAAAAAGCTATGTCAATATTGCCAACAAACTTACAAGTTAATGGTCAAGATAATAGAAGGTTAGTTATAAAAAAGTATATTGGGTAAGATTTCAAAGTTGAACCTTATACAAGGAGAAAACTACATCATTTTATTGGAAAAAGTATAGTTCTTTAGCCTAAGTTTTCTCTACAGAGTAAGCCCCCAAGCAGCTAATTAACAAGTAAATGATAGATGTTACATAAGATTTTCTTAGACTACCAAATTCCTCCCCATCCCCCCAAAAACAACAAAAAACAAAACCATCACTTTCCGCCCACCCCCAATACGTACAAGGGATCTGTCCTCTAATGTTTTTGAGAAAAAATGAAATTATTCTCTCTGGCATAACAATCAACAAACCAGTCAATATTTACAACAACTTTCAAACATTTGTAGCAGAAAATCTTACTCAAATATTTTGATGGTGAACTGGTAATGTTGTTCAATTTCAGTGATCAAGAACCTGATTTTATGAAATACACAAGCCATAAAAGGAAAATTAGATACTTACTGGAATGTGAATGGCTTTGCAAAGAACAAAAAAGAAAGCACAATGGTCATTGCTTTTCTTCCTGTTGTTACTGCAGAAGAAAAACAATGGTTAACTCTAATTTGGATCTAGTTATAATCCAACTAAAGTTGTTATTAGGAGATATTAATAAACTAGGTAATTAAGGGCCTATCTATAGCAGGGATATTTGTAGTGGTAAGCTTCACCGGTGCAAACTGGTAGATGACTTGACCAGTGTCAAATAGTGTCAAGTATCAGAGGGGTAGCCGTGTTAGTCTGGATCTGTAAAAGCAGCAAAGAATCCTGTGGCACCTTATTTGACACCATCAGCTCAGGACTGAACAAAGACTGTGAATGGCTTGCCAACTACAGAACCAGTTTCTCCTCTCTTGGTTTTCACACCTCAACTTCTAGAACAGGGCCTCATCCTCCCTGATTGAACTGACCTCGTTATCTCTAGCTTGCTTGCTAGCATATATATACTGCCCCTGGAAATTTCCACCACATGCATCTGAAGAAGTGGGTATTCACCCACAAAAGCTCATGCTCCAAAACGTCTGTTAGTCTATAAGGTGCCACAGGATTCTTTGCTGCTTTTACAGTGTCAAATAGTGTTTGCACTGGGGGGTGTGGCTTCTCCTGGTTTGAAACTGGTGCACCACATCCACAGTGAGGTTTGCAATGATGCAGCAAAGCCAGTAAAGATATTCCTAGTACAGACACTCCCAAAGTAACCAGATTCATTTATCCCAATGCTCACTTTATTCTCACCAGATCATGGGCATCACGGGAATGTGATAAACCATCTTTGAAACTGTTGCCAGGAGAAATTGTGAACTAGATTATGTACATTTTTAAAACAAAATGAGGAGTTTAAACATGTTAATAAGATTTAGATATACTGTAACACTTACTATTACAATCTTA
This sequence comes from Gopherus flavomarginatus, assembly GCF_025201925.1. Lineage (NCBI taxonomy): Eukaryota > Metazoa > Chordata > Testudines > Testudinidae > Gopherus > Gopherus flavomarginatus. The sequence goes on from NC_066618.1 coordinate 181,374,378, forward strand.
CTTTATTTTGGACAGACTCTACCGACATAGATCCATGCTTTTGGTTTTATTTTGAAGGGCATAGGTATTTGCATCTTAACTTTTTTTGAAGATATTTAAAGTCTTATTTACATAACAGCAGGCCTCAGTACAGAGAAATAACTGGTCAGGACACCGAACGTGACAATGGATTTCAGAAGGTCACATGTACTACTTCACTAATCTCTGCCTACCTGCGATCTTGTCATTAAAGAAAATCTGAATTGTAGTTCATGTGGACATAATCCAATTAACAGATTTAGGTAAAGTTATAACCTGCTGGATTATGCCAAAATTAAACCCCAACTTCCATAAACTGCATTGAAATATCATATGAATTATCTGGTCTACATGGTCATGCTCTGACTGCATAACTGTTTATATAGTAGTCAAATATGAAACTACTCAACAATAACACTCATAGATGGTCTTAAATTTTTCCACAAGTGTTCTCTTAAAACTAGGATTAACATGGGCAGAATTATTCTCTTGTACCTTTGCTTTATCTTTACCTGATCTCAACTTTTTTTAGTAATTATCTTTACATTTTACGAAGTTTATGCGTATCAAATAAAATCATTTTCAATTAAGTGAAAAATGAAGGGAATAAAAAAGAAAATTGAGTTTTAATTAGAAAATAATTTAGATGAATAATTTAAAAATGGTTAAATTACACAAGTTTCTCAGTACTATTATTTCTGTTCTTTCACCAAATCAGTTATTAATTAAAATATTTATGTAACCATTTCCTTCTACATTAAGTGCCTTCTCTTTTTTCCAATTAAGTCTGATAATTTCTCATTCTGCTAATATAAATACAATTTTCATTAAATTCTTTTTTCCCCTCTTGCTCAATATGGGGGCAATCGGGGGGCAGTAACGAATGTGATGCTCTTCCAAGGCATGGTAAACATTTCCCCATTGCTACAGGCAAAGTAGAAAGGGCTAGGGTACTAAGACTGTCAAGGTCAGGCACAGGAATTCCTAGGAAGGTTTTACTATTCCACAGCATTCTTTAACATAGTAAAATACACTTTTAAAAAACTGTTTCAAGGCATGAAACAACTCTTCTCATCTGTGCTCATTTGAAATCAATGCATATAGCGAACTTGGTTAAAAAAGCAAAACTCAAACTACGACAGTGGCAAACTTGATTAAAATGCTTTACAATAAATTAGACAATTAATATTTTAGGTCAAAACTGTCCATAGTCTCCCTTCCACTACGGTAAATGAAGAACATTACCTTACAGAAACCAGCTTTTGAGGCAAGGGGAAGCAATAGCTCAGTGGTTTGAGCATTCGCCTGCTAAACCCAGGGTTGTGAGTTCAATCCTTGAGGGGGCCACTTAGGGATCTGGGGCAAAAATCAGTACTTGGTCCTGCTACTGAAGACAGAGGGCTGGACACAATGACCTTTCAAGGTCCCTTCCAGTTCCAGGAGATAGGTATATCTCCAATTATGTATTTATTAAGTTCCCTCGCATTCTCCTGCTTCCCCTTCCACCCCCACTTCCTTGTGACTGATGTTTGTATTTATAAAAAGGGGTAACCTAAGGAAGAAATGAGCCTGACAACTGTTTTTGACACACAGCTATTACAGCTATATAAACTACAGGAGGATCAGGGACACAATTTAGTCTTGTGAAATATATCCAAATGAAATTTTACCCTCTCGAAGTCTAACAATTCCCTTGTTTTAAACAGCTCTGGGTATGTCTGTGTCATAGTCAACTATGATAAGGAGCATTAATTTAAAAAGGATTTTGGAAATAAGGACATAGAAAGAGAAAAACCTGACTCTCTCCTGACTTCTTGAGTTGGAAACAACTTGATAAAGTCATTTCGAGACACCTTAATAAGGTCCTTTCTCCTCTTCCCATTCAAAACCAGAGACAACCTTGATATGCAAGCAGCTTCTATGATTGCTGACTTGCAAGGTCACAATAATACAGATTAATAATGTTCACTTAGAGATGTAATTTTGCTGTAGCTAGTTTTTTACATTAAAGTAACACTATGTGCTAAAATATTATGACCAGCTCCATGATGATGGCTGAATGAACACAGATGTAAACCACAGTAAATTAGTACAGATAATCACTAAATCATGGTCTGTCATACTTGCCATTATGGTAATACATTTGATTTTAGAAACAATGTAAAGCTTAAACAAATTATTGATAAGTAAATATACTACTCCTGACAGTGGAATCATCCTCCATTAAGTATGTTACGGAGACAAAACATTAATAGACTAAATCAGTGGTGTTCAACCTTTTTTTCATTTGCAGACCCCTAAAAAAAATTCCAAAATCAGGGGAGGACCCCTTTGGAAATCTGAAACATACTCTGTGGACCACAGGTTGAAAATCACTGGAATAAATTAATATTTCCCTATTGGAAAAAGTACTGGTGTCCAGTGTTTCATATAGGATCTGTTTAGCACTGATCATTTTTCATTAAACTGCAGTTCCTCTTCTCTGAGCAAGGGGAGGAAAAAAATTCATTGCTAGCACATTCCCTATGTCAGTTCCAAGACTGAGTTAAGACTGAACTATTTTTAGTGTGCACAACACCCTGTTCCCCTGCAAAGTTAATGCATAAGCAGGTGAGGTTCCTTGCTGCTGAGACACTAAGGGCTTAGTAACTTCAATATTTATGTAGATGGCAAATCTTCTGAGCTGGCTCAAGATTTTCATGCTCACCACACAACTATCTCAGATGGTTGACTACTCAACATATGTAGCTGGGCATATTCTTGATTATATTACTTGGGATGAAATCAGTGGTTGAGAGACTGGAATTTCTATCTAGGTCATGGATGTCTCATTGCCACAGATCCACTTGATACTTGTCAATCTGGGCACTGACCTGCGTATGGACACAGACTGCATGGGTGCTGCTAATATAGCTTCTCTTGCCAATGAGTGGAAGTGTCCATGCCATCTACAGATGATACTTTCAATACTACTGATTAATACTGTTGATGCTACAGATCATAAGATGTTGTGCCTTCGTACCTCGACAGGACAAGGGGGCCCTAGGGTGACTTTTTTTTCCTTTCTTGTGGAGCATTCCCAGAGAATGGTATTGGGTATCTTCTTTCCTGGGAACACTCCCTTCTTGAGTCCCACAGGATTCCATCTTGTCACCTCTCCTGTTCTTTGCATATATGTTACTCTTAGAAGCATTAGTAATTACTTAAGTACTTTCAGAATACTGATGACACAGCACAGTATAACAATGTCTTCTGATGTACCGGGTGCAGGCATGTGCCATACTAAGCATCTGGTAGTCCTTATATATGCTCCATTTTCTTTCTGGAACAAGATGGGAGTAACACTGCAAGGTTGGGCAAAGCATCTGCAAGACTAGACAAAGAGTTTATTTGCATCTTTGATAGAAGGTGGTGTCTGATACCTCCCAACACAGGTTGCATTCTAAATATACAGTAAGATTTCCATCTGCTATTAAGAAATCAAATAGCAACTTCCTTGGTTTGGAAGAGAGTGAACTGGTGGCAGGGTATTCAGCTTTGGAATTCACACACTCCCTTGGTTAAAAATAGCTTTTATCTGTTGACCAGCAGGGCATGCTACAAAGCCCAACTGTTCACACAGGCTTTTGTGGTGGATGTAGTAAGATGGAACTGATGAAGGTTGAAAGTTGAGTTGGTGTTGTGGGAAGGGAAGATATTGTTCTGACTTCTGCTTCTACCTGACTGCTTGCTGTTTAAATTTCTGAATGAAGGAGATGGACTGTTGGAATTATATTTATAGATGGCATTTTTAATGGCTGTCAAGGGTGCCTAGAGCACAGGACCAGCACTTATTTTGTATTTATAAAAAAAAAAAAAGCTACAAATCAAAGCTAATATAATAAAAGTTAGATAGGATAAGATGCCCTGTATCTCTGATCTAAATCCAGACATGTACAATTCAACATATCTTGTTATCCTAGTCAGATGACCAAGCAAGATTTCAGGGGTTGAAAATACATTTTTTTTTTCCCCACCAAACCTGCAATGTACAGCTACTATTGCCTTAACAGCATCTAATTATAAATGTCTGCAGGTTCAAGGCCTTAAACAGAGTGCACTACATAAATCTATTGAGAATATATGTAGAAAGGCTTCCTGGAATTTCTCAGAGGCTGTGATTTTATGTCTGGAAAGCATGATACTGCCTTTTGCACATCTGTGCCCCTTTTTATTTTAACACTTTTTTTCCTCCCTGTCCCAAATAAGTCTTACCTTTTTGCTTATATTTTGGTGTGTATTTCTGATTCCACAGATCTGTCAAGTGTATTGTTTATGTATCTAGCAGGGCTCCTGGTGTTCATATATTTGTGCACAAGCCCTTCTAGGTGAAGGCACTGGGTTAGAAAGAACCTTGGTTTCCAAATATACTGCAATAGAGAAGTCATGCTACATGAACTCAGGTAAATCAGCTCACAGAGTAGAAGCAAGAGAGAGCAAGAACAATTCTCACAAGCTTTGTCCTAAATGGGAAAGTAGGAGTAGATTGTTTTTATATTAATATACTAAATATGTAATTTGTTCATACCTGTTACAGCCAGAAGGGCACCGAAGATTTTAATCAACGCTAGAACAAAAGATATTCCAAAATATCCAGTCAGGGAAAAAAAGAATGCATAACCATAAGTCTGAACTGGATGCTGCAACAACAAAAAACCTGTTAGGACAATGCAAAACAAACCCTGAGGTGCTGAAAAATGAAATAAAATGATAGACTTTAATCAACTGCGTGAGCAATAATAAGATGTTCAACAATGCATTCATGCAGAGGTTCTTATTTAATTTTCATTAAATAATGGAAAAATAAGATTATGAACTCAGTTATGGCACTTTTTAAAATTCAGCTACTTTATTGATCAAGGACTAAAAAAAAAGATTAATTTGCAAGTTGGACAAGTTTACCTGTACTCCAGATCAGACAGTTATGTTAAGAGAACAGCAAGACTCGTCACACTATATTAACAATAATCTTTATAGTGAGGAGTCCTCAGTACATAGAAAACTATTTAAACGTTTTTATTTTAAAATGAGATTAATCAGTGTTTACCTTTGAACAAAATGTTACTGCAGGACTTAATCCGCTAGTGCATGTCAATCCCAATAAAATGTACACAAAACCTATTGAATAGGAATACAGAACCTGGAATAGTTAAAATAAAAATATTAGTTAGTCCTACTAAACAATTAAAGTAGGAAATTAAATGCTTTCCAATATATGGCTGTGTTAATATACTCCATTAATTCTAAATGCAGCACATAATATCCTCAAACATTAGTATTTAAGTAAATATATGAAAAGTGAGAGTGGGTAACAGGATCACGATTTTCCATTTTACCACTACCCCACACAAAATAAAATCTCTCAGATGCAGAAAGTCAGTTACTAATATCCTCAGACCAGCCCTAAAAGAGAAAGCGGATACTTCGAACTCAGAATTTCGTTGCTTAAGTAAAACTTTGAACAATTATAAATACATGCAGTTGTTTTAACTATTTTTAATTTACAAAACTCCAAGTAAATACACTTATAAATTACATAAACAAAACTACATTGTTAGCAAAAGCCAAGCATTCATAAATTTGGAAATGCCATAATTAAGGTTGCCCGTGCAACCTTAATTCAGTCTGCTTGAGCATGTTCATCATGACAGTCTTTAATTTACATGACCACATACTATTTTTTGTCCACAGAACCCATGCCTCATTCAGTGAGAAGGACAGTGATCACTAATATTTTTTTATTTTCGTCATTTGGGGTGTAGCACTTTGTACTCACTGCACATCGTCCGAACACTGCACTGAATATAGAATTAACTTACTCATGAGCTTTTCTACTATAATCTCATAGTATCTCGGATATTTACTGACATTAATAAGTTATCTTCACAAAACCCCTGTGAGATGAGATGGCATTTCCGCCCCCCTCTGCCCAGATCAGGAAACGAGAGACAGAGACTAAAGACCAAAATTATCAGAAGTGTCCACTAATTTTGGGAGATGGATTTCAGACACCAAGATCCTGATTTTTTCAGAGTACTTAATATTTTATGCATTTATAACACAGCTCCTACTTCTATTACAGTTGTGAGAGCTCAAACACTCCTTCAGATCTGGCCCTACACGTCTCCTGCTGGGCATCGAGAAAACATGTGACACACAATTAGTGGCCACTTGTGAATAGTTTGGTTTAAGCAACTTGCCCAGCATCATATAGGAACTATGTGGTGGAACTTGCAGTGGGAGGGTTACTATCTCCACAATGGAAATATTTCAATAAATTCGTGTATGTGTGGGAGGGCAGAGGCAACAACAGGAACTGGAGGGGCTGTGGTGCCCAGGATAGGCACCAAGGAGCAGGTCGGAACTTTCAGCATTCATATTCTCAATCTGGAGCCGGCTCCTTCCCTGTCCTGCCACGCCCCTGCCCACCAGGTGACAGATGCAGGGACAGAATCCAATTCTCCAGGGCAGCCTTAATCTGCCTTGACCATGAGACAATCCTTTCTCTTCCCACAATAATCCCCTGCTTCCTCAATGAATGAGGCAAATGTCCTACAGACAACCAATTCATACATTACACAATCTCAAACAATTCCCAAAGCATCGTCCAGTGTGTGCATAGAACAAGGCAGATGTCCTGTGGAAAAAACTAAATGCAATCAAAAAGATTTTATTATAATGTATACGTACTAAGAGGTTAGGTAAACTTAATTCTTGCATTTCCTAATTTTTGAGTACTTGACTTTGCAACCTTAATGTTCTTTTAACATCTTTTTTGGATGCCTCATCCTAAATTCTTTAAAAACTTAAAACATTAGAAAAACAAATTTCATCAGCATGTACAACCATATTGACCCCTTCCCCACAGTAAGACATCAGCACAATCCTCTACCACTGTAGCTAATGAAGGCTGTTATTTTGTATGTGGATCTACCACTACAAGCATCTATAGACATATATTTTGCCAGTGGGTTTCACAGCTATTTGTTAGACAGCAAAACAATGTGGAGACTATGGAATAATAGGTTCTATTCCAGATTTTGTAGGGAAGTGTGCTCTAGTAATTAGACCACTGCTACTATGACAAAGTATTAGGGAATCTTAACTATAGGCATCATTATCTTCACTGAATACAATTTGAAAAAACAAATGTAATTGAAGAAAAAAGGTTTTGCTTTATAAAATACGTATGGCAATATGTTATTGCAGCAAAACCGAAAAGTATACTAATTACAATGTCAAAGTCACAAAATTTTAATGATCAGTTTGAATAAAATGCATCAAACAGCAATATATTTTTTTAATGCGGTTAACTCCAAAAAAAGTGTCCATTTACTCTGGCCTTGTTCTCTACTATGAAAATTTTATTAATTCCACTAAGGGAAGAAAGCCTACAAGAGTTCTCAGAACCATATTTAATTAACATTTTCAATTTGACTTACAGATTAATGGGTTGGCTATTAATGTGTATTTATTGCCAACAAACATCAACTCTTTTTTTGAGCTCACGGGCATCAAAGTTACTTCACACTTTCACTTCACTAGTACTAGACATTTGTTGTTTTGATTAGCTGCAGATTCTTTCACTTGGTAGAACTTGTTCATATCCCTGGTGATTTTGTTTCCCCCTTTCTGCCATGGTCTTCCTATGTAGCAATAAGACAGTAAGTATATAAAATGGTAAAATTATTTGATTCTCAATACAAAACATTGGTAAAAATTATTCTTTCCTCAAATCTTGTTGGCACTTAGGAGGACAAGGATTTTAAAAAGAGCTGATTACTGCTTCAAAAAGCGATGAAGAGCTTCTGGGCTTCATATGCATTTCGAAATCCCATACTGCTCATTATTATAAAGGCATTTAATTTTCAAGCTCTGATTATTTTCTAAAGTAATTTCTAATGGGGTTAGTCACAGTGCCTCTGTTCTGTACTGAGGATAGACTACTAAACTCTGATGAGGTAAAGTTTTAATGGATGTGCTTCTATTGATATCTGCATATAATGTAAATTTTACCAAAGTTCAGAGGAGTTCTCCAATCATTTTAAACTTTTCAGTTGCATCTCCTGGTTCTTTTATTCTAAGCTTTGTGCATCCCAATTTGTATCTTTTGGGACTGAATAACATTTGTCAAGTCAATCTGAAGATTTTGTCACTGCTCTTTAGAAAATTAGCTCCATTTCAGAAGTTTTTTTTTGTTTTTTTTGTTTTTAAATAAAAAGGGTGTCAGTACCTTTGTGACAAGTCTCTTCTAACCCTGGTATTCTATGACAGGTTTCAGAGTAGCAGCCGTGTTAGTCTGTATCCGCAAAAACAACACGAGTACTTGTGGCACCTTAGAGACTAACACATTTATTTGAGCATGAAGTGGGCTGTAGCCCACGAAAGCTTATGCTCAAATAAATGTGTTAGTCTCTAAGGTGCCACAAGTACTCCTGTTCTTTTTGCAGTACCTTTGTGGTCTGTCACTTTTGATGTTTAGTCTGTTTTTTTACACTGCTTATGGAAAAGGTAGTTTAATTCAAAGTTCTGGATTTTTTTAAAATCAATTACAATGTTAAGTCCATTAGGATTCTGTCAAGTTTTTAGCAGCTCTGGACCAAACTGATTACAGCAGGTGTTACAAACTGCTTGTCTATATATGCGATACAAACATCAAATGTTGGACTGCTTTCCCATATTATCTGGGGCAATTATTCAGTAGTGTCAACTCACTGCCTAGTGTTTTTTTAGGGTTGATCTCTCCTATCTACATGCTCTCCCCATAAATGTAATTTGCCAATACAATTTCAGATTTCACTATTATGCTACTAGTCCCACAGTTGTGTTTTTCTTAGGTATATCTACAGCACTATAATATGGATGGTCACTAATGGCCAGATTTTTAAAGGTACAAGCTGCTGAATGAGATTTTTAAAAACATTAAAATGAATGGACAAAATACAAAATAATTCAAGCTATTGATTTCAGTTATACAGGAAGGATGCATAAACAAAGGATATGCTTCCTGTCTATACAAACATTAGACAAAAATAGGATAGAATTACTGCAACTTCAAAACTTGTTTCATTTAATAATGTACACAAATGTGTACCTTTGAAGGTAAAGAGTACAGCAGCACAAGCACTTTCTTTTTATATGCATGATAAAACAGATTAAGTTTTGGTTTGCCATTACATTATCAGTATATCCTGACTTTCGTAGAATCTCTCTTAAAAATAGGAGAAAATTCCAACTCCGTATGTATTGGTATAGTCTATGTCAGTGGTTCTCAACAGATGTAAGTGTACTCCTGGGGCTATGCAGAGGTCCTCCAGAGGGTACATCAACTCATCTAGATAGCTGCCTAATTTTACAACAGACTACATAAAAAGCACTAGCGAAGTCAATACAAACTAAAATTTCATACAATTTGTTTACACTGATCTATATAATACATTTCAGTGTATAAGTGCAATATTTATATTCCAATTGATTTATATTATAATTATATGGTAAAAAGGGGAAAGTAAGCGATTTTTCAGTAATAGTGTGCTGAGATGCCTTTGTATTTTTATCTCACATTTTGTAAGCAAGTAGTTTTTAAGTGCGGTGAAACTTGGGAGATAAACAAGACAAATCAGACTTCTGAAAGGAGTACAGGAGTCTGGAAAAGTTGAGAGCCACTGGTCTGCATGACAGAACACTAGATTAAAGAGTCATGTATTTACCATTTCTGAATTGGAACCATTGTGTAACTTCATAGCTTTTTCCTGCACATTTCCTATAACTGCATCTGCACAGAGAGCAAGGGATATAAGGACCACACCTTCAAAGAAAAGAAAAAAGGGAAAAACAAACAGTATTAATTAATAAGACAAACGCCATTCTACACTCACCCTATAGTGATAAGTGTAGTGTAGGATGCTAACTCAAACAATTTTCACTTTGCTTATACTGGTTTAGACCATAAGTTTTGGAAGGCAGGAATTGTCTTATTTTACACAGACCGGTACCACGGGGCAGCAAACCCTGATATAGGCATCTGGGCTCTCATGCATTACAAATAAGTAATAATGATTAAACTTTCAGATCAAATTGAATCTGAATATTTTTCATGTAAAATATAGTATGTCTTGTTGGAAAGAAAAGAAAAAGCAATGTCCAGTATATTTAATAAACACACAAAAAAGGGAAAACATGGAAATATTGACCAAACAACAAAAGCAAGAGGATTCACAGTGAAAGGTTTTCAGTTTTCTGAACTTACTTTATTTGCCTACGTGCTGTTCAGGTACAAGATGAATGCGTGTTTATGTATATGCTGCACTACTTGGCCACAACAAACTCACTGCATGGCAGGTAATGTTATCAGCTTAACAATAACAAAAATTAATAATTCTTTATCCATCACAAGTCAACTGATTTCCAAACTGATTCTTTCACTATTTTACCAACTAATATCTCTGACATTCCAGGAGTTAGGATTAATGCTGGATATTGTATGAAAACATGATGGAATCCCAGCTTTCATAAAAGTATAACATTAAATTAACTAGCAGCACACAAGATGTCAATAGTTAGTAATGTCTATATTCTATTGTTTCTCATACCATGACCATCATAATTGAATGGTGAGGGCAAAAACAGCAAACAAGTAGGTTAATCAGCATGACATTACTTAAGATTTCATATTTCACTGGCAGACATTTTGTTGGACCAGTACAAATACTTTAAGGAAGGAATAAACTTTTCCTATCAGAAAAATTATTGATCCTTGGGACTGTTTGAATTGGAAAACTTTTTAAGTTCCTAACTTCCTTAAAAATTTAGTTATAAAGTTGCCTCCATGCTACAATTTTGGGTCTTTGCCATTTTCTAACCACCAAGAAGCAAGCAGAAGGAGATGAATCTATAATCTATTTAATCAGGTATCTAGGGGCACTGTTACAACAATGGCACTGTATATGCGAAAAAACTTCTTTATAATTAGCAGCAGAAGCCAGAACAGGAGTAATAAGCCTGAAGAAACATCTGATGCCTGAGTGAAATACACTGATGGAAAAACAGGCCCTATGGGACTTACTTCATTAGTTTGTTTATAACTTATTGTTTTTGGGTTTTGTTTTTTTTTAAATAAAAACCACTTCTTTCTCCCTTAGCGAGAGGAGCACGTAGTATCTGGTCAAGGAAGTTTTGCGTCGGTCATATTTCCTACATTTTTACATCACTACCCATTATATGACTTTTAAACTATACTTATTCATATACTTTATTAGTCTGTAGCTTGAATCCGTTACAATGCCAATATGGGTGTACCACTATAAAATAAGATGATAGTGCATACTAGCCAGTTTAATCTAATAATTCAACAGTTTTATTTAAAGGCACAAAAGTCCAATCCATACTGACAGAATCTGAAAAAAGTTTTCTGAAAAAAACCCCAAACACCATAAAAGTGTTTTGATCTCACTTTACATTAATATAAATCAGCAATAACTGAAAGCAATGATGGTAAAACAGTAAGATCTGAACCTGGTCCAAAACCTTAAGACACAGCAGGGTACACACAATTTGAATCAAATGGACCATTTCCTTTGTACTTCACAGTTTTTTTTGTGGGGGTGGGTGGGGAGAGGAAATTTTGCGCACACACAAAAAATAAAAGAAGATTCTTTGCTATGTTAATCCATGCAAAGTTTCTAAACCACACATCTTGCATTTAAGAAAAAACACACACTCTTCCAAAACGGGTTATTTAAAGCTAATGAATAACTAACAAAATTATCTCCCAATTCAAATACTTTATAATGTATTTTAAAAGTCCACACTGCAGGTGATCAGCAGAACACACTAAAGTTACTCAGCCAAACACAATTATTGTAACATTAATTAAGCTATGGGCTAAACTGTGTCTCCCGCTGCAGATGTAGGCTTGAGGGGATGTGTGTGCAGGAAATTTTTATCCCATACTCCTTCCATGCAGAGACCAACCAGGATAAGGTTCCCATCACTGGAGATTGGATAGATAGTACTGCCAGTAGAGTGGCCAGAGGAGGAACAGTTTCTGTTGCACATAGGGGCGGCTCCAGGCACCAGCACATCAAGTGCGTGCTTGGGACAGCAAGCCATGGGCGGTGGTCTTCTGGTCTCTGTGAGGGCGGCAGTCAGGCTGCCTTCGGTGGCATGCCTGCGAGAGGTCTGCCGGTCCTGCGACTTCAGCGGAAATTCGGTGGCGGGTATGACGAAGGCGCGGGACCAGTGGACCTCCTGCAGGCATGCCACCACATCTGCGTTACCAGTGGACCTCCCGCAGGCGTGCCGCCGAAAACCACCTGACTGCTGTGCCTGGAACTCCACCAGAGAGGTCCTTTGGGGCCATCTGCCTGTCCCAAGACAGGATAAAGGAGGAGGGTTGGGCGTGGGGCTAGCAACTCCATCCCGTAAAAAATCAACCTGCTACAGAAACGCCAACAATAGAGACAACAGAGACTTTTACCCTGGAAAAAGAAGGGTCTTCAACTCAAAGATGCATGACGCTGGGTGGTAAATGCCGTGAGGAAGCCACTAAGCCGATTACCCTTCTTGCAACCAGGAGGATTACCATAGGCACATGGAACGTGAGGACCATGTACGAGTCAGGAAAGATGGCGCAGGTTGCAGCAGAGATGAGGAGCAACAACCTGACCCTATTAGGCATTAGCGAGACAAGATGGACGCAAGCGGGGCAGAGACGACTGTTGACAGGAGAGCTGTTGCTGTATTCAGGACATGAAGAGAGCGACGCACCCCACACACAGGGAGTAGGCTTCATGTTGTCCAAGCAGGCACAGAGAGCACTGATTGGTTGGGAGGCACATGGTCCCAGGATCATCACAGCATCCTTCAGAACTAAAATGAAGAGGATTAAGATGAATGTTGTTCAGTGCTACGCTCCAACTAATGACAGCGAAGAGGAGGACAAAGATTATTTTTACAACAGACTCCAGAAAATATTAGAGATTCTCCCAGACAAAGACATCATCATCCTTCTGGGAGACTTTAATGCCAAAATTGGACCTGACAACACAGGATATGAACAAGTCATGGGGACCCACGCTCTGGGAGAGATGACTGAGAATGGAGAGAGATTTGTGGATCTGTGTGCACTTAACAACCTGGTCATAGGAGGTAGCATCTTTCCTCACAAGCGGATCCACAAGAGTACCTGGGTATCACCAGCAGGCATGACAGAAAATCAGATCGATCATGTCTGCATTAGCAAGAAGTTCAGAAGATCCTTGCAGGACGTTAGAGTTAGAAGAGGAGCAGACGCGGCGTCCAACCATCACTTAGTGGTGGCCAGATTGAAGCTGAAGCTGAAAAAGAACTGAATAGACGCGTCAGACAGAAGAGTGAAGTACAACGTCAGCCTTCTGAAGGACCATAAGACCAAGGAAGTTTTGGACTGATGCTGAAGAATAAGTTTTCAGTATTACAGGATCGGTCTGAGGAAGAGGAAGACAGTGTACTAAACAGATGGCAGAAAGTGAGAGAGACACTTAGGTCAGTATGCCAGGAAGTGCTTGGAATTAAGAAACACCAGCAGAAAGAGTGGATCACTGCAGAGACCTTGATCAAGATAGACGACAGAAAGAAGAAGGCAGCAGTCAATAACAGCAGGACTAGAGCAGCAAAGGCCAAAGCTCAAAAAGAGTATGCTGAAGCCCATAGAGCAGTGAAGAGGAATATCAGGAAGGACAAGAGAGAGTATGTGAATGAACTGGCAGCAGAAGCAGAGCAGGCAGCATATAGCGGTAATATGAAACAGCTGTATGATACTACCAAGCGACTGTCTGGAAAGTTCAGCAAGCCAGAACGTCCCGTTAAAGACAAGCAGGGAAAGTCTATAACAGGAATAGAACAACAGATGAACAGATGGGCGGAGCACTTTGAGGACCTCCTGAACAGACCAGCACCACCAAATCCACCAGATATCAACCCAGCCAATGAGGACCTCCCAATTAATTGCAATAAACCAACCAGAGATGAGATCAGAAAAGCCATCACCATGATGAAGAACAGGAAGGCCGCTGGACCTGATGACATCCCAGCAGAGACCCTGAAAGCAGACCTGGATGCTTCAGTGGAAATGCTCTACCCCCTCTTTGAGAAGATATGGGAAGAAGAAGTGATTCCGGCAGACTGGAAAGAGGGGTATCTCATCAAAATCCCCAAGAAAGGAGATCTTAGCAACTGTGCCAATTATAGAGGAATCACACTCCTGTCGGTGCCAAGGAAGGTCTTCAACCGAGTCCTCTTAGAGAGAATGAAGGATGCTATCGATCCACAGCTACGAGATGAACAGGCAGGTTTCCGGCAGAATAGATCATGCACAGACCAGACAGTAACGCTTCGCATCATAGTCGAGCAGTCTATGGAGTGGAACTCCTCGTTGTACATCAACTTTGTTGATTATGAGAAAGCATTCGATAGTGTGGATCGAGAGACCCTCTGGAAGCTCCTTCGGCACTACGGCATCCCAGCAAAGGTGGTCAACCTGATCAAGAAGTCATATGACGGTATACACTGTAGAGTGATCCATGGAGGGCAGCTTACTAACAGCTTCCAGGTGCAAACTGGAGTCAGGCAAGGATGCTTGTTGTCACCATTTCTCTTTCTCCTCGTCATTGATTGGATTATGAGGACATCCACTTATGAGCGTAGGAACGGAATCCAGTGGACGTTGTGGACCCAGCTTGATGACCTGGACTTTGCTGACGACCTTGCACTCCTTTCGCCCAGTAAACAGCAGATGCAAGAGAAGACCAACGTAGTGGCAGCCACGTCATCACAGGTTGGCCTCAACATTCACAAGGACAAGACCAAGATCCTTAGGATTAACTCCATCAGCAATGACCAAGTCACACTGAATGGAAGCCCCCTGGAAGAAGTGCAGTCCTTCACCTACCTAGGTAGCATCATCGACCAGCAGGGTGGCACAGACGCAGACATCAAAGTAAGGATTGGTAAGGCAAGAGCAGCCTTCTTACAGCTCAAGAACATCTGGAGCTCCAGAGAGCTGTCTTTGGCAATAAAAATTCGACTGTTCAACTCCAATGTGAAATCAGTCCTACTGTATGGAGCTGAAACCTGGAGGACAACCAAAACCACCATCAGGAAGATCCATACCTTCATTAATAGCTGCCTCAGAAGGATTCTCAGATCCGCTGGCCAGACACCATCAGTAATATCCACCACCTGTCAACTCCCAGCAGAGGAAGAAATCAGAAGGAGAAGGTGGGGTTGGATAGGACATACACTACGTAAGCAGCCAGCTATCACCACCAGACAGGCACTGCGGTGGAATCCCCAAGGCAAGCGGAAAAGAGGCCGTCCAAGAAACACCTGGTGACGTGACCTTCAGGCTGATAGCAAAAAAATGGGCTATACCTGGAACCAGCTAGAGCGAATGGCCCAGGATAGAGGACTCTAGAGATCTGTGGTTGGCGGCTCATACCCTGATTGGGGTGACGGGCATGAGTGAGTGCTGTGCCTGGAGTGGCAAAATACATAGAGCCGCCCCTGACTGCACAGATGTATCATGATGTACCTCTTCCATGCATCCTCCCAGCCAGTCGCTCCAGAGATAAGACCTTTAAAAGGCACGATACTTCCAAGTGCTACTCAGTCAGACAATGCCAAGAGCCATTACTGAGCCCTAAATATCAATTCTACTTTTAAAATTTATTTCCTTTCTTGGTACAAGACTGCACTGGCAAAAGTCAACGTCCGTTTCCTTTGCTAACATCTTTAGTACATGAATGGAACACTGAGTGGGGTATGTTTCATTAAGTCTATTTGCTGCTTTTGCACAGCAATGCTTATCCTGGATTCCACTACTATTGAAGAGCCTTAAATCTAATATAAAAAATTCTGATGGCACAATATGGGCAAAATTGTTCATCCAGCTGATGCTTTAAATCCACTCAGGTTTTATGTTTGTAACGTTCATATCAGCAAAGACAGCAAAGATTACTTGTTCCGTTTAACCTCTCAGCATAGTTTTGCTTCCTTACGCAAGACTGTGACATGTAAATAGATTTGCCCTTCACAATGCGCACATTTAAAGAATTTTGATTAAATCCTGAATGTGAAAAGAAAAAAAGCTCCAGCCAGAATCATACTAGTTTGTGTGTAAATGCTTCTAACAAGTGCATTATAATAAACCACCAGGAGATAATGTGACATTATTATTTAGTGACTAGCAACTAGGCGATGTCATAAGACAAATGAATTCTTAGGAATTTGTCATTTTAAAGTTTCACTGCAGAGTAAAAAGTTAACATTGTTTTGAAAGCCTCAAGAGACTTAAGTCTATAGTTCACTTTTCTTTTCACTCTGATTGCATACATTTCAAATATCAATATATAGTCTGTTTCATAGAGGCACCTTTACAGTGCTTTTCTTCAGTTTGCTGTCCCTTTGCAGAGGAAAAAAAATTACATAAAATTATTCAAGGACAGGGTACATCAAATTACATAGTGAGAAAATTCTTAGGTTAATTCCACTGGCTTCAGTGGAGTTACTCTTGATTTATACTGGTGTAATTTCAAAAGTAAGCCCTTTTTAGGAAATATACTAAGCTGCCTCCTACCTCCATCTTTCAGCTAATAAAATAAAATATCCAGCTTCTAAACTGCAGAAACCCCACTTCATAGCTTCTATGACCTGGACAGATACAGGGTGGGAGGAAGGTGCAGAGAGGTAACTTGCTCAACTGACATAGCAGGTAAACAGCAAAGCAGGAAAGAACTCAGACCCAGTCTTCTGAAAGAAGACTCTCTTTTGAGCCCCAGTCCTGTGCCCTAGCCCTTCAAACTTGCCTTTCTTTATCCTTTTGTATTGTGTGTGTCAAGATAGATCTTTGGTTGAAATGGGTCCTAAATGCCTTAAAAAGGAAAAAAGAAGTGCTGTTTGTCGTCCTATATTGACAATACTCAAGGACTATATACAGAAGATGTATTTACATCAAATTACTGAAGGTGTTAGGACCAACATGGTCCTCAGTCCTTCAGTTTGTAGAGAGAGATTTTCACACAAATTCAAAAATAAAAATCTGACATTTTAAAATCTGATTTTAAAGAGTGCCATTTAAAAATAGCTTTTAATCATTAAAACTTCAGTAAGAACATATGCCCAGATGTGTTTTTCCTGGGATATACTTATTTGGTGGGTGCAAAAAGAACATACCCATATGTTGTAACCAAAACACATCTCTTTGTTCAACTACACATTTTGTCTCTTGTTCCACTATGTAGATGTATACAGTAGATCCTATAATTTAGATAGATAGCAAGTCATTTTTTTCCAGTTGTAACACCACTAAAGTGACACACATTATAAAGCCAACATAGCAAAACTATGACAAGACTAAATAACAATCTGAGTTCAGACATAAATCATAATCATAATCATAAATCATTACTTTTTGAGCACCGCTCAACACTAGATAGATAATATTTCTGAAAAGATAAGGTTTCTTCCCTAAAAAAGGGATCATTTTGTTTTGGGATCAACCAATGCTGGTATGAATGAAGGTTCCACAATGAATTGTCAAACAATTACTATGTCTCATCTGAATCTCCTGAAACAAAAACAGTTTCAAAATGGACAGCCCTAAATTTCTTCATTGTACATACATGTTACTATTACATTAACTCCAATGCCTTATTATATAGCACATAATTCATGGTTACTGCATGAAACACTTGAAATTTCATGATGTGGGCGTTAACTATGTGTAACATCAAACAGTCTTGCACTAGAACTGTTTTAATGTAATTGTTAAATTAGTAAAATATGAAGCAGTGTGTTTACATAATCCTGAGAACATATGTGCAGTTCCACTGTGAGGTATGCTTTTCACAGCTGTACTTTCTAGAAACTATGTGCAGTTTTAAGGTAGCAGCATGGAGGGTAACAGAAAGGCTGACAGACTTGCTGCACTCAAGGGATTTTAATGGTGATGGATATCAAAGTCTATAGTCCCATCCACTTTAAGATAGAATTTGAAGAGGCCCTACCTTTCTGTTGGAGATTGGTAATGCTGATTTCAAAGTTTGAAGCCCTGTAATACACCAGATGCAAACTAAAATGACTGCTTATTCAAATACATATATTCGAGATATTGTAGCTGAAGCACTGAATTAAAGTTGACTGTTTCCATTTAAAGAGCCTTTTTCAGTCACTTATAACTTTGTCAAACTTTCAACTTTCAGGGTGAAATTTTCCAGTTTGAGTGTCAGTGCAAAAATGGTTAAGCCATTTTTGCACTGAAAATAAACAAATTTGTCTTTATTTTAAAAAACTGATTTTTTTGTACAGTTCTAGTACCTCAGGGGAAAGAGGCAGAAACTTGAAGTTAGTCCCAAGGTTAGACCTGCTGTGCTTTTTGATGGTCCAGTGAAAGAAAGTTCCTTTTGATTTCGCTACTTTATACAAAAATGAATGCATGTGATGTTTTTCTTTTTAATTTTAGATAGGAATTTATGAATTATCATACCAGTTAAAGTATCTTCTGCTATTTCTAACTTACATGAAGAAATTTTATGTCAAGAACACTAGTTCTCACTGAGGACTAAATCTATAGCAAAGGTGAGGTAAAGAAAAAAGTTTCAATTACCAGCTGCAAGTAAGTCAGTCTGAAAGTTAACAAAACCCACTTTTTATTCTATTTAAAGTATTTCAAAACTGGTCAAATGGAATGTTATTAAACTTCTCAAGATATATTTACTTCTGTACTGAGATCCACCAGAGATATTTCAGATCCAGTGGTAATATCTGGGGAAGTTTTAAGTGCTTGAGAGCAAAGGCTTAGAATGATAGTCTCTCTTCTATTATAGCTGTAGTGCTGCTGGTAAAATGATATAACAAAATCTACCACCAAAGGCTCCCACTTGTATGCAATGCTCATTCTAGGCAAAATAACAATTATTAAACCATAAAGTCAAATGCTTCTTTACCTGTCAAGTTGAAATTTGGTGCGATTGTGCTGTCAGCTAAAGTAAACCATATTAGGCCAAGACTCATACACATTGCAGCAGACACATCTGCAATGTTATAACGTTTCCCTATACAAAAATACAAACAACAAAAAAATAAGGCCATGTAATAGTCTTAATTTTAACTCCCCTTTATTTAGGAGGGAATGGCAGACAAAGGAGAAAAAACTCCCATTCAGTATGCCACCAAAACATAGGGACCCAATGTTCTCCCTCCCAATAGCTGAGTAAAAGGACTGGCTGCAACTCTCTACGACAGCAGTTCTCAAAAACTTTTTCATAGAACACACCACATCTCCTCTGAGAAATCTTGTGGGCAATAGCTGTTACCATTCACAATGGCACAGGCCACATCTTCTCCCCTAAAGTGATTACACATCTCTTTGACAACTACAGTAACTCCCCACTTAACGTCCTCTCATTTAACATTATTTCAATCTTTATATTACAGAACATTACATTACAGAACATGCTCGTTTAAAGTTGTGCAATGCTCCGCTATAATGTCATCTGACCGCCGGCTTTGTCCACAGCTGGCAACCCCCACAACAGTTCCCCTACGCCCCTCCACCCCCAGCACCTCCCGCCTCCTGCTAGCGGCAATCAGCTGATTTGCGGCGTTCAGGAGGCTGGGGGGAGAGAGGAGGAGCAAGGATGCGGCACGCAGGCTCCCCCTCTCTTCCCTGCCTCCTGAATGCCGCAGGAGGCGGGGGGACAGGAGGAAGGTGCTGAGGCACGAGGTGCTAGGGGGAGGGGGCTGCCAGCCTGTTTAATACCTGTATTAAATTGCTTGTTTAAAACGTACATAATGCCTTTTGTCTGACAAAAAAAAAAAAAAAATTCCCTGGAACCTAATCCCTCCCCCAATTTACATTAATTCTTACGGGGACATTGGATTCGCTTAACATCGTTTTGCTTGAAGTCACATTTTTCAGGACCTTAACTACAACATTAAGTGAGAAGTTACTATACAACAATTACTTACATGGAAAAATAGATTTACAGATGTATTTTAGTTATCTTTAATGTAACATCACAGAGGGGAAAAAAGGAGAGCCAGTACCATCTGGTCAGACAGCTATCTGTAGAGCCCAGCAAAGGCTCAGACACTATTTCACTAGGAGGGTACTGAAGCACTGGAATGGGTTACTTAGGGAGATGGAGGAATCTCCATCCTTAGAGGTTTTTAAGGCCCGGCTTGACAAAGTCTTGGCTGGGATAATTTTAGCTGGGGTTGGTCCTGCTTTCAGCAGGGGGTTGGACTAGATGACCTCCTGAGGTCTCTTCCAATCCTGATATTCTATGAGTCTATGATTTGGGAACTGTTGCTCTAGAACTTAGCAATGCAGCCAGCTCTATTTTTGGGGGTCCTGAGAATAGCATTTGAATAACATATTCCACTCCTTCCCAGGGAGCTATGTGTACCATGTAAGCTGCCAGAAAAAAATTGTTTAACTCCCATTTTAAACTATGTTCTTAGCTTTCAAGAACCTAGCACTATATAATCCAAAGGCATTACAAAAACATTACCTACAGAGACCTGAATGCTCCAAATTTAAACAAGATTTAATCAGCGACAGACCTGAGCTGTTAATTGCACATACAATATTTTCTTTTTAGTATAAATTTGTATATTTGATCTTCTTTAAAAACTGTTTTTTTATTATTATTGCTTCAGTCTCAATACTGAAAAGTGTAAAGGTTCCACAGTAACTACAAGATAGAACTACAGTAATAGGATTATTACATTCTGGGCTCAGTTCTGTAGTCCTTTGCCACGTGGAGAATCTTAGGGTACATCTACACTGTGAGTGCCAGCAAGTGTCAGGACCCAAGTCAACAGATTTGGGTTTGCATAACAGCACTAAAAATAGCTGTGCAGAAACCCTCCCCCCTAGCCTTCAGAGCCTGAGCCACATCATCTACACAGTTACTAATTAGGAATGGCAATATACAAAAACCTGTAGGAGAGCACTTCAACCTCCCTGGCCACACTATAGCAGACCTTAGGGTGGCCATCCTGCAGCAAAAAAACTTCAGGACCAGACTTCAAAGAGAAACTGCTGAGCTTCAGTTCATTGCAAATTTGACACCATCAGCTCAGGATTGAACAAAGACTGTGAATGGCTTGCCAACTACAGAACCAGTTTCTCCTCTCTTAATTTTCACACCTCAACTGCTAGAACAGGGCCTCATCCTCCCTGATTGAACTGACCTCGTTATCTCTAGCTTGCTTGCTAGCATATATATACCTGCCCCTGGATATTTCCACCACATGCATCTGAAGAAGTGGGTATTCACCCACGAAAGCTCATGCTCCAAAACGTCTTTTAGTCTATAAGGTGCCACAGGATTCTTTGCTGCTTTTACAGATCCAGACTAACATGGCTACCCCTCTGATACAGTTACTTTAGTACCATAGTGTGAGCCTGAATCTGTTGACTCAGGCTTGCTGGCGCTTGCTGTACAGATGTACCCTTACTAACTTTGAATAGCAACAAATCTACAGATACAAGTGAGAATTTTTCATTCTATATTATGAGGATTATCAAAATATTAAAATATGCTGTGTATTTTATTTACATGCTCAGAGTTATGAGCTTCAGTCAGATTCATCATCCGGAACCTCTTCTGGTATATCATAGCATTAAATACAATTTTAGAGGCTAACCCTGTATTCTCTGAGCAACCTAAACCAGAGCTGGTTGGGAATTTCATTTTTTTTTGGGTCAAAATTGCTGATTTGTTGAAACCGAAACTTTCTGCAGGAAAAGGTCTCTTTTCACAAATTTCCCATTTCAAAAGATTTTTTAAATTTGTCAAAATATCCTATTTAGACATTTTCATCATGAGAAGTTCTGTTTTTTTGGGTTCAAAATTACACTGTTTAGAAATTTAAGTTAATTTATAGTAAAATATTTTGTTTAAAAAGGTCAATATTGAAATAAACTATTTTGATCCAAATCCAAGCCATATTTTATGGTCATTCCCCCCCGGACAGGAAAACTGTTTCCTGCCCAGCTCTAATGGAAGTTTTGGGTAAAGTCAATGGAATACAGGATTTGGCCCTTATGTGGTTATCTTCTAATAAGAAAAACATTTAATAGTAAGAACAGTGCATACCTTGTATAAAGACTCCTCCTATCATAACAGGAATCAGTTTACAGCACTTAAAGATGACTTGAGTAGGATAATTCAGATATCCTAGGGAGGTATTTGATAAACCCATAGTCCCTACAGTTAGAAAGGCTATTATCATGTAGGTTTTGCCTGGGATTCTGCAAAATATAAATGTATGAATCTTGGTATTATGAGCATATTGTATTTTTAATAAGTGAGACTTTCATACTGGGAGAAGCTAGAAGAAAGGATACACTAATAATAGAACTGGTGGAAAAATGGGTCAAACTTTCACTAAAATTTCATCTCTTCACTGAAATTAACAATTACTATAAAAACTGTTGCTTTAGTCTTCTATAGTGCCGTCAATTTAAGGATTACAAAGCATATCACAACTGTTAAAGGACTTAACACAGCCCGTCAGGAATTATCCCTATTTCACAGAAAAGAAACAGTCACAAAGGCGTTAAGAGTAGCAGCCGTGTTAGTCTGTATCCAGGGGGAAAAAAAGGAGGGGGGGAGTTAAGTGACTTATAAAAGAACACACTGGAAGCTGGGAACAATATCATATCTCCTGAATCTGTTTGTTCTTTAATTACCTTTCTCTCATGACTGTGTAACAATTCTTCTACCAACCACCTCCATTTTTAGTTGCTTGTAACTTTTTGAAATCTCTCTGTTTGATTATGAATTTCTTTGTGAAGTTTAAACAAAAAGCTTTCCCATTTCTGTGCAGAAAATGGGGAAAAAATACATACCCTGTTTCTTAAGTAATTCTGGTGCATTTTTATAACTCTGGAGAAATGGATGAAGACAGAAAGTTGAGATTTGGCCTTGAAATACCCTAACTGAGAAGTATTGAGAACTTTGAGTATTGTAGTGAATACTGCTTTTGATGTGGTGCGTTATCACCTGCTGACAATTACACTTTGTACATGCACATTTTAAACCATTATAGCATTAAGTTTGAAGTGAGCACCTAAAGCCATGCTGCACATACGCACGCAGCTAACTTAGCTGCATACAAAAAATTCAGTAAAGGGGAGCAGTGAATAAAGAGTAGTCTTGCTGGAACCCCTGCCTTATTCACAATATATTCTGTACCATTGTTATACGGACATTCCACCAGTTTTTACAGGTGGTTACTTTTTTTGTCAAAGATATTATTCTCTCTCTAAAAATAAGCTTAACAAATTAACAGTTCTGTGTAACCTGATAAATCTGACTTCATTTTAGAAATACCTCTAATTTAGAATGTCAGCATTTAAAATATAATGCATGTTTAATTGAAAAGTGTACCGTGAACAAAAATTTTATAGGATCTCAGCTGAGGATCACTATTGGTGGGAAGAACTGGGGAGGAAAATAACTCCTTTTTACTTTTAAAATTAAACAAGTGGACTGTTCTGAGATATATGAGAGAGAGAGAGAGAGAGTGTGTGTGTGTGTACATGCCAAATTTGGAGACTCAGTTCAGTCAGAAAATTGTGAAACAGATTTCAGTCCTGCTTTAAGTGCAAATTTCAACATAAATAACTATGGAGTCACTATCAATGCTTCCATAAATCGTATTTCATGAATTATTGGAAATAATTTGTGTAATGTGCATCTGAAAAAAAGGAAAAGTACCACGAAAAAAATTAAAGGTAAGCTAAATGAAAGGGGCTGGACTAAACAGCTGCATCTCCAACCAACCTCAAAGTTCCTAAGGTCCTGATCCTATAGAGACTTAAGCATCTGCTTAGCTTTAAGCATTGTGTGTTCTCCCACTGACTTCAACAGGAGTACTTACAGTTCTTAAAATTAAGCATATGCATGTCCATACTTTTTTACAGCATCAAGATCTAAACCTGAAACACTAGCCTTTTGCTTACATAGTATGGTATAGTACATACAATATAATACTAATGTACTTGTTTTGCAACCTCTGAAATAAATATATAAGCACAATAACGTAGTATATTAACCTGTACACTCAAATATGTAGCATCATATCCTGATATTCATTAACAGGGGAGTGTCAATTTAAAAGGTTCCTAACAAAGCATCAAGAATTAATAAAACTTTTCAACGTGAGAGAGAGTGAGTGAGTGTGTGTGTGTGTGTGTGTGTGTGTGTTTTAAGTCAACCATTGGTGCTTGTGTTCCATTTCACTATTACAACAGAAGTCAGGCATAATAAATAGGAACGAAGGACATGAGTATATGGTTGAAAACAAATAGTGATGTATATCTTCAATTGCAAATCCACTCTTCAAATCATACAACATTTTATCTTATCACTATTCATACAAATCTACTCAATTATCTGTGAAATAACAGCAAATATTCATATACGAATTATGGAAGTCAGATTTATCAAACTGATTGCCTCATCAAAACTTTCTAACTTAGCATAACTTAAATGTGTTAAAGGATACATCACTGAAAAATACATACCGTCTCCTTTTATCCTGAATAAGCTGCAGTTCTATTAGTCCAAAAATGGAATAAAATCCAAATTGCACTAAAGTAAGGTACCAACCAAAGGGCTTAAAACCCTCCACTGAAAATATCAGTTCCTATAAAAACAAAACACACACACATACTAACTGTTAAATAAAACTTAATTAGCAGACCTATTTTCTCAGTGTGAATATGCAATTCTCATGCTTTTAAGTTACAAAGCAATAAGTAGAGAGGACATGCAGTATACATAGCTTCCAACATTGGAGAGGCAGCATTTAAAGACTGAAAAAAGAGGGCCACATTTATTGCTGGTGTCATTCCACTGTATTAAAGTGATTCATCAGTGATTGGCATTTGGCCCATAAACATTCATCTCAAATTAGAGAGAGCTTCATGGCTGCTTTTAACTTGGTTTTCAATTCATTTTACTCAGTATTTGACTGTTTCTAGACAGCACTCTCAAATGACTCATAAAAGATTAAGTACACATTGTTAACATTAACTTAGTCAATTTGTCTTTTAAATGGTAATTCTAATTTGTTAGGAATCTACAGACATTTAAAACAAGAGAGTCTTATGTTATGACAAAACATACACACTGTCGAAAGAATTATGCAGATGCATCCATTTTAGCCAGAGCTGGCAGCAAGACTCATAGTTAAGACTGATACCTTCCATTATAAGACCCTGTTTTCAATTACTAATAACTTTGCCAAATTTAACTATTGGGGCTGCAACTTTCCATGTCAGGTGTTGCCTTAGACTGTTTTTAAGTTTCAGCAAAAGTTTTCCTATCATTTCTGAGCATAAGATTGGGGAAAATGTTTTGCCACTGTTTAAAAAAACCCAAAACTATTATTTTGGAGAGAAGTTCTAACACCTTCACACTTCGGAGCAGGAATTAAAAATATACAGTCAGAGTTTAAGGCCAGGAGGGACCACCAGATCATCTGTCTGACCTAGAGTATATCAGAGGCCATCTACATCATCCCCAGCACCCACATACTAAATCCCACAACTGAAATGAGACCAAAGTATTACAGCCTATAAAACACTAGACTATTATGTGCCACAGGCAGAAAACAGGAGGGACAAGGGAGCACAAATACTTGAGCCCCCCATAAGGGCAGGGAAATGAAGTAAGATATAGAAGATAATCCTGGCAAGTAACCCAAACCCCCACACTGCAGGGGACAGCAAGAGACCCCTAAGGTCACTGTCAATCTGACCTGGGGAAAAATTCCTTCCCAACCCCACATACGGTAACCAGTGAGACCCTGAGCATATGAACAAGAACCAGCCAGGCAAGCACCTAAGAGAGAAGGGTTGGTGTCACCTCAGAGCCCAGTTTCAGCTTGCCTAATGTCCTATCTCCAGCTGTGGCCATTCCTGATGCTTCAGAGGAAGGAGATTTAACAAACAAAAGACCATCCTCCCTGGAGTCAGGTTGGCAGATGGAGGACAGGAGCAGAAAGGTATGTAACCACTAGAGAACATTCATCTACAGAAGCTGGAATAAAAACTCAGGATACAGGAGTCATAAAAATCCTCTGCTGTCCTGAAAACAGCTGTGAAGCCCACTGGCACAGCATGCATCTCATCCCACTCTAGTGAATGTGCAGAAAGGATAACAGTCTAGTAATAGCTAGCTGAAGTGGCAGAAGTCCATACTGTAGACCTAAAGGTTTCAACCCTGATGTGACCCATGTGGAGGTCATTATGGTCCCATACAATGCAACTTTTGTTATTTCAATTTGTTTTTGTAAAAACTTAAAAAAAAAAATCACATGAAATTTTTTACATTAAAGATGCAAAGTCATGCACTCAAAAGATACGGAAAGAAAAGAATTAAGGTAGTACAAGCAACTCAAGTTAGGTCCTCTTCTGTAGATGCATTATGATACAGTTTTTAATTATATGGTCATGTACTATTTTTTCCCCAACTTCAGTGTCTGACTTTGTGATCTTCATGTTTTTTAATGTAGTTTTTTTTTAAAATGTATAGATTAGGACAGATTTTTAGACCAATCAAGCTACACATTCTTCAACATTATTCAACCAAATAAACAGAGGTACTAGCATAAAACACAAATACAGGATTTACCTGTAAATATCCATAGATTAGATAAAACATAAAAACTCCAGAAACACAAATAAAAAACTGAGTGGGTTTGTTAAATTTGCTGAGATTCACACCAAGAACGATTATGTCATCTACTGATTTGATATGAGGTGACATGGCTTGCGATTTGGAAGGTATGCTGATCGAAATATATTTCCTTGAGGAGTTGAATTTCAGATCCATGTTTCCTAGTTCGCTGCATTCGGTGTCAAAGGAATCTTCTCCTTTTTCTTCCTCTCTCTTTCTGTATTCTTTCTTTGGAAACTGAAAGAAACCGTAAAAGTGAGAGGCCACATGAGTATGGAATTCCAAACTTAAAACAGTATACAAATATGAAACTTAATAAAATTGCTTCACACAAAAAATTGCACAGGGAAATATTTTCTAACTCAACTTCAATACTTAATGGGAATTCCTAAAAATCACAACAGTGCAGTACATGTGTCTCCCCTATGATACTACTTCCTGCATAACAGATCTAATGCAAGAGGTAGAATCAGTGATAACATTATGGCACTAGTGGTTAAGAATTAGTGCATGAGTACTTTATAAGGAGGCTTGGTCTGCACTTGCAAATGCTGTTGGCACACCCCTGACCAATGTAGCTATGCTGATATAGCTGTGTCTACACTAGGGATTATGTTGACGGAAGAATGCTTCCCTTACCTAGCTACTGTCGTTTGGGGAGGTGGTGTTTCTGCACTAACAAAAAAACCCTTCTGTCAGTGTAGGTTGTATGTACACTATGGGGCTATGTTAGTATAGCCTCCGTAGTTTAGACATACACAGAGGCCTGGTCTACACTACGAGTTTATTTCGAATTTAGCAGCGTTAAACCGAATTAACCCTGCACCCGTCCACACAACGAAGCCCTATATTTTGATATAAAGGGCTCTTAATATCGATATCTGTACTCCACCCTGACGAGGGGAGTAGCACTGAAATCGGTATTGCCATTTCAAATTAGGGTTAGTGTGGCCGCAATTCAACGGTATTGGCCTCCGGGAGCTATCCCACAGTGCACCATTGTGACCGCTCTGGACAGCAATCTGAACTCGGATGCACTGGCCAGGTAGACAGGAAAAGTCCCGCGAACTTTTGAATTTCATTTCCTGTTTGCCCAGCGTGGAGCGCTGATCAGTACAGGTGACCATGCAGTCCCAGAATTAAAAAAGAGCTCCAGCATGGACCATATGGGAGATACTGAATCTAATCTCTGTATGGGGAGATGAATCTGTTCTAGTAGAACTCCGTTCCAATAGACGAAATGCTAAAACATTTGAAAAAATCTCCAAGGCTATGAGGGACAGAGGCCACAACAGGAACTCGACACAGTACTGCATGAAACTTAAGGAGCTGAGACAAGCGTACCAGAAAGCCAAAGAATGAAATGGATGCTCATGGAGGGAGAGGCAACTGATGACTGTAGGTATCCCACTGTTCCTGCACTCTCCGAAAACCATTTGAATTCTTGGCCGAGCTCCCAAAGCCTGAAGGGTCAAAAACATTGTCACGGGTGGTTCAGGGTATATGTCGTCGCCCCTCCCCTTCCCCCCTCCGTGAAAGCAAAGGGAAAAAAATCCTCTCGCCTTTTTTCAACGTCACTGTATGTCTACTGGATGCTGCTGGCAGACGTAGTGCTGCAGCGCTACGCAGCAGCATCCCCTTCCCTTCTCTTGCCTTGCGGACGGCAGATGATGCAGTATGATGGATATCCATCATTGTCGTCCCGTGAGTGCTCCTGGCTGGCCTCGAGTCGCTGAGCAAAAATGGGAATGACTCCCGGTCATTCTTTTCTTTAAGTTTTGTCTCCTGGAGATTCACTCGGGCCTAGAATATCATAGCAGCTGGAGGCTGCCCTGCCCTGCCCTCCCCTCCCCCCTTTAATTTCTGCTTGCAGAGGCAATAGTTAGTGTTGTTTCTTATTCATGCATTTTTTATTACTTCATCACACAAATGGGGGGATAATTGCCATGGCAGCCCAGGAGGGGTGGGGGAGGAGGGAAGCAATGGGTGGGGTTCTTGCAGGGGCACCCCCTAGAATGGCATGCAGCTCATTATTTCTGCTGGATGTCTGAGGCTCTGACTCGGAGCGGCCGTTTGCCTCTTGGGTTCTTTAATAGGCTTGCCTAACATCCTAGGCAGGACTGACTCTCCCTTTAGACAAAACTTAAAGAAGAGAATGACCTGGGGAGTCATTCCCAATTTTGTCCATGCACCCCGGCCGACCTCACCGAGGCCGGCCAGGAGCACCCATGACAGCAGCAGACGGTACAGTATGACTGGTAACCATCATTGTCAACTTGCAAGGTAGCAGACGGTACAGTTGAGCTGGTAACCGTCTTTGCTAACTTGCAAAAGGCAAGGGGATGCTGCTGTGTAGCGCTGCGGTACCGCGTCTGTTAGCAACATCCAGTAGACATATGGTGACTGTGAAAAAAGGCTGAATGGGCTCCATAGTTGCCGTGCTACGGCATCTGCCCAGGCAATCCAGGGAAAAGGGTGCGAAATAGTTGTCTGCCTTTGCTTTCACAGAGGGAGGATTGAGTGACGACATTTACCCAGAATCACCCACAACACTGTTTTTGCCCCATCATGCATTGGTATCTCAACCCAGAATTCCAATGGGCAGGGGAGACTGCAGGAACTATGGGATAGCTACCCACAGTGCAATGCTCCAACAATCGACAGTAGCCTCGATATATGGACGCATATCGCTGAACTAATGTGCTTAGTGTGGCCGTCTGCACTTAACATTATACAATCTGTTTCCAAAAATCGGTTTCTGTAAAATCGGAATAATCCCGTAGCGTAGACATACCCAGAGATGGAAAAGCTGATCTGGACAAATATTAAGTCTGACTTTTCATTAGTATATTTTACTTCTTTTCTGAAACATAAAAAAAATTAAACACCCTTTATAATCTTTCAAAAATAGTTTGCTTAAAGTGGGGATTGGTCCTTCTATTGCGTACAGAAAGCAATGGTGCACAAACTTGTCACATCAGTGTCACAGTGCTGTGGTTAAGCATTCAGCCCAAGGCCAAACCCAGCCCTCTTATACCAATGTTCACTGGCATGAAAACAGACTATGTTGCCATGGGATGATCCCATTACTTCTATCACACTGAAAGTACTAGTGCAGAGGTACTATGATTATGGCCAGGCTACTTTATTTGCATGGCATAGTGTACCACACTCAATACATCCATTTCTAAATGCAGAGCCTAACTGTGAAAGTGGAACAAATCTTTCCCTCTACCCTTTGTTTCCAACTCTCACTTTTGCTTGAGATTACTTGTTGGATGTTCAGGAAAAAGGGTGTGCAGACTAGGAAAAAAAAATCTTAATGACTGTCCAGGAACATCAAGGTCTCAAATCTGGTCACATGACAAGAATATGGTGGTCTCAAAGTTTGATAACCACTATCAGTCACATGCATTCATCTCCAATTGTAGGATGAGGTATAACTGGATGAGTACAGCTAAAGAGAAGGAATTTAGCAGAGTATGGGAGTGGGCAGGCAATCATCCATTTTTTTCACTTCCGTGAAGTATGTGATAACTGATGTTTGAGGCTAATTTTGCATTTTTCAGCCTCAGGCTAACTCCATTGGTCAATTGCTGCTTCCAGTCAATTGCTGCACTTTTTAAGTGCAGGTCACAGCTAGTTCAGTCCGCTGTCACTAATTAAATTTTTATTTATCTAGACTGGTGTTTTGGTTATTCCAGCCCAATGGTATTTTTTCTCACCGGAGTATCTACCAAAATCCACCAGCCCAATGCTCCTTTATGGCAATCTTGTATCCTGCTAAAGGAAGCTGAATGAGACTTCCTCCAGGAGTCAGTCAATACTGCTAATTTAACTCCACAGACCAATAATTAAAGCCTTATGAGACCTAATATCTTCACCAGAGGAGGAATAGTGTGCTATATTGTAGTACTCAGTCTAAACTTCATGCCCAGACAGCAATTTAGTGTGAAGGCATTTATAAACTAATATGCACAGCCACTGTCTTACAGTCACTCTCTCTTCCTCCTATTGTACATCTGTCAAGGTTCCTTCCCCACTCTGAACTTTAGGGTACAAAGGTGGGGACTTGCATGGACACTTCTAAGCTTAATTACTAGCTTAGATCTGGTAACTCTGCCACCATTCAGAAATTTCAGTGTCTGGATCACTTCTTGTCCCCCCTAAAACCTTCCCCTCCCTGGGCAGCCTTGAGAGGCTTCACCAATTCCCTGGTGAACACAGATCCAAACCCCTTGGATCTTAAAACAAGGAGAAATTAACCATCCCCTCCTCCTTTCCCCCACCAATTCCTGGTGAGTCCAGATCCAATCCCCTTGGATCTTAAAACAAGGAAAAATCAATCAGGTTCTTAAAAAGAAAGCTTTTAATTAGAGAAGAAATGTAAAAAATCATCTCTGTAAAACCAGGATGGAAAATACTTTACAGGGTAATCAAATTCATATAGCCCAGAGGAACCCCCTTTAGCCTTAGGTTCAAAGTTACAGCAAACGGAGGTAAAATCCTCTCAGCAAAAAAGGACATTTACAAGTTGAGAAAACAAAAATAAAACTAATCTGCCTTGCCTGGCTGTTACTTACAATTTTGAAACATGAGAGACTGGTTTAGAAAGATTTGGAGAGCCTGGATTGATGTCTGGTCTCTCTTAGTCCCAAGAGCAAACAACCCCCAAAACAAAGAGCACAAACAAAGACTTCCCTCCACCAAGATTCGAAAGTATCTTGTCTCCTCTGGTCAGGTGTCAGCCACGTTTACTGAGTTTCTTAACCCTTTACAGGTAAAAGAGGCATTAAACCTTAACTATCTGTTTATGACAACATCTCTCTTGCTTTCCCCCCCTCCAACACCAGTACAGTACAACAATCTTTGTGGATAAGGGGGAAGCCTTTCTGCAGTGAGGAGCAGCAGGCATTAGCTAAAAGTAAGGAGTCTCGTTCTATCTAAATGACACCAAAACAATATAATATCAGGTTGTTAAGAAAGCATTCTAGCCCTAAGGAAGTATAGCACAAACAGTGACCAGATAAACAGACAGACATAAAGACGTGTAAAGGAAAACTTTTCAAGATAATACACCGTCTGGCAGAACCACTTATCAGCAGTTACAGTTGGGAAATCTATACTTCCCCTTTGTTTGACCTTTAATTGGTTCTGTCCTTTGTTTGTTGCGTAACTGATTTAGCAAAACTGAAACTGACTCTAGTATGTAAAAGGTAGTGTGCTAAGACTGGCAAAGAACATTATTTCATAATACTTTAGTTTAAATGATTGGTTAAGGTATAGAGAAGCAGAACTTAAGTTTGACTATATAAACTGGGCTCCAAGAAGAAATTCTTTGGAACTGAATTCCGGAACACAGCCCAAGATCAAAGCTGCCAAACTCAATACCCTGCATGACCATTCTGTGCAGAAGTTGGAGCCACAGACTATCCGATTCCGACTGACCATCGGGAAGAGATCACCAGCTTTATCAGGAGTGGTCAGCACTGTATACTTGGCGCATGTGTTCTGTTCATCAACTGCTAATAAATTCAAGTTAAGGATTTACTGTGTAAAGGCTCTTTTGCTGGAAAAAGGTCCAGCCAACCTGAAGAGGGTTACGCCCTGAGCCCACAGAAGAGTAGAGGTGGGTGCCCTAGATTGTGCAGGTAACAATGTGAGATATCTCAACTTTAGTATGGCTTATGATACTGTCTCATATGACCTTATAAACAAATTAGGGAAATAGAGCCTAGATGAACCTACTATAAGGTGGGTACACAAACGCTTGGAAAACTGTACTCAGGGTAGTTATCAATGGTTCAGTCAAGCTGGAAGGGCATATTGAGTGGGATAAGTCCTCCGTCTGGTTCTTTGCAATATCTTCACAAATGATTTGGATAATGGCATAGAGTATACATGTATACAATTTGCAGATGGTACCAAGTGGGGAGGGGATGCAAGCACTGTGGAGGACAGGATTAGAATTCAAAATGATCTCGACAAATTTGAGAAATGGTCTGATATAGGATGAAATTCAATAAGGACAAATGCAAAATACTACACTTAAGAAGAAATACTCATTTACAAAATGGGAAATGATTGCTTAGGAAGGAGCACTGCAGAAGAAGGTCTTGGAGGTTAAAGTGGATCACAAACTAATGAGTCACCAATGTAATACCATTGTGCACGCGCACACACACAAAAAAAGCAAACATTATTCGGGGATGCATTAGTAGGAGTTTTGTAAGCAAGACACAAGAAGTAATTCTTCTACTCTACTCAGCATTGATAAGGCCTCAACTGGAGTACTGGCTCCAGTTCTGGGCACTACACTTCAGGAAAGATGTGGATGAATTGGACGAAGTCAAAAGGAGAGCAACAAAAATGATTCAAAGTCAAGAAAACATGACCTACAAGAAAATATTGAAAAATTGGGTTTGTTTAGTTTGGGGACGAGAATACTGAGATGTGAAGTAACAGTCTTCAAGTATGTACAAGGTTATTATAAAGAGAAGGGTAACAATTGTTCTTATCCATGGAGGGCAGGAAAAGAAGTAATGGGCTTAAATTGAAAAAAAGGAGATTTAGGTTAGATATTAGGAAACAATTTACCTAGAGCAGGGGTTCTCAAACTGTGGGACGGGACCCCAAAGTGGGTCACGACCCTGTTTTAATGGGGTTGCCATGGCTGGTTTTAGACTTGCTGGGGTCCAGGGCCAAAGCCTGAGCCCTACCACCTGGGGCCAAAGCCAAGGCAAGGAATTCAGCCCTGAGCTGCGGGGCTCAGGCTTTGGTTTCAGCTTCAGCCCTGGGTGGTGGAGTTCAGATTACAAACCCCTTGCCTGGGACTGAAGCCCCGGGTTTCGGCGTTATCTACCCCTGCATGGGGTGGTGAGGCTTGAGCTTTGGCCTCCTCCACCCAGGGTGGCAGTGCTCAGGCAGGCTGAGGCTTCAGTCCCACCTCCTGGGGTTGTGTAGTAATTTTTATTGTCAGAAGGGAGTTGCAGTGCAATGAAGTTTGAGAACTGCTGACCTAGTGGTTGTGGAATCTCTGTCACTTGAGGTTTTTAAGAACAGGTTAGACAAACACCTGTTAGGGACAGTTTAGATCAGGGGTAGGCAACCTATGGCACGGGTGCCGAAGGCAGCACACGAGCTGATTTTCAGTGGCACTCACACTGCCTGGGTCCTGGCCACTGGTCCAGGGGGCTCTGCATTTTAATTTAATGTTAAATGAAGCTTCTTAAACATTTTGAAATCTTATTTACTTTACATACAACAATATTATAATTATAGACCTTCCAAAAACATTAATATATTACGGCATGCAAAACCTTAAATTAAAGAGAATAAATGAAGACTTGGCACACCACTGCTGAAAGGTTCTTATCCCTGGTTTAGATAAGAATTAGTTCTACCTCACTGTAGGAGCTGGACTAGATGACCTGTTGAGATCTCTTCCAGTCCTACATTTCCAAGGATTCAATATGTGTACATAGCCCTTTCCTAGCAAGAGCTGCCAAACTAATCCCACTTGGATTCACTGCCCTGCACAAACTGGACCATAGAGGAGGTGATGTGTCCAGACAAAGACAGGATACTAGACTAGTTCAAGAAGTCCAATTTTCAATGTATGTCTCTTTTCCCTAAGTCTCTCAGCAAGCAGTGGAGGACTACACAAATGTCTACTTTTGTACAGAAAGATTCCTTTCTGGCCCAATCCAACAGAGCCATGACTAATCACATTTACTGCTACTATTCAGGCATGTGCCGCACGATGTTAAAGAGGATCAGAACAAGCATGATTCTGCCTTAGGAGAATTTCAGAAGTGCAGGAGGGACCATAAGAAAGATGACTTTCTGCAAATCTCATGTCAGCCATAAAGTTTATAACAATACAGAAACTACATCCTTTACCACTGCTTTAGATATTAACATCAATTACACTAGCAGAGAAACAGAACCCTGAAATTAGGTCACAAAAAGTAATTAGAAGGAGCTGATTTAAAAATATTTTATTTTCTAATAATTTAAGGCAGTATTCTGTTAGTGAGTTTGGATTTAAAGATTAATACTATTTTAAAATAGTATTAATCAACCATAATATTAGTACCTGGATAGAACAAACTTTCATGAAGGATACCAGAGTTACAGTGAGAAAGCGTTTGTTCTGCTCACATACAGTATTAGTTAAAAGAAGATTGTGTAAAACTTCCTTTTCTGTGTTGTTTGCTTGTTTGTTTTCATAAAGGAATATTCTACAGTGTTCTGTGTTGTTTGTTTTCATAAAGGAATATTCTACAGTGCCTAACATTAAGCTGAGAAACAGTAAATGTAGTAAATATTTGAAACATTCTCTATCAAATACTATTATTATAGACAACAGGACTCTTCTGAAATATATTTCTCTGAAAGCATGCACAGCAACTGTTTTTCTATGCAAAATGTCAGAGGTGTCATTTTTCATCATCTACTCAAAATACTCAAAGTAACTGATCCACCTTATGAAGTGCAATTTTACAAGAGCCACTTACAAGCTTAAGAGGTGCTTACTCCTGGGGGAAATCTGAACCCCTGCATGCATACAGGATTCATGTCCCTTGCAGAATTCTTTACTTATTTACAGAAAAATGACTTCTGATGGGGAAGCAAAGGAAAGCCACAAGAACGGTCATGCACTTCTCCTCAGCAGCACAGGCGTGTTGTTCTGGGTGCCCAGCACAGCCGATGGAGAAGTAAATCACGGCACGGGAGGGGGAGGGCAGGCGCCAGGCTACAGATGCCATGGCCGATGGTTTTTACCCTGTGCTAGGCTGAGCTGCTAGTCCCAACTGGGCTGGGAAGGATGGGACTTCCTCTTCCCCTGCAGAGTGGTTGGGGCCAGGAGAAACCTTTCCCTGCTGCAGGAAGCTCTCTCTGTTCCCCACCCTCATTGCTCCTCAGCAGCAGAGGAGAGGGTCACTGTACAGGGAGCTGCTCCCTCATCTGCCCAATCCCTGTGCGTTCGGACTCCCACCCCATCAAGTCTCACCCCCTCACCAAGCCCCTCCCCCTGCATCCTTACCCCCACCCTAGCCCCCAGACCACCCCACTGAGCCTCAACCAGCTGCACCCAGATCTCTCTACCCCACTGAGCCTCAACAAACTGCACATAGACCCTCACACCTTGACCCTCCTTAATGAGCCCAAACCACCTTCACCTGGACCCCTCACAGAGTCCCATTCCCCCTGCACCTGGAACCCCCAACAAGCCCCATAGCATCCAGATCTCCCCCACATGGATCCCCCCCACTGAGCCACCAACACCCAGACAGTCCCACACATAACCCTCTCATCCACACCTGGATTTCCACACCCCATCCCCTCCACACTTAGATCCTACCAGGCTGAACCTGCTTGCCCAACACCTGGATCAGGGCAAGCCTGCAAGACTCTGTCCCTCTCGCTCACTGTCTTGGTGCACCTGGAACAGAGGGGCAGGACTGGCCTTTGGGCTGTGTCAGGGTCTGGTGCAGCCTCATCACTGAGTCTGTGTCCTCGGAGTGGAAGGCGGGCAGCTGTAAGGTGGTCTCCTAACTCTGTGGGGGCCTGCGTTCTCCATTTAAATGCTGGAGTCTCCACATTTATTGTAAAATAAAATATGCAGAAATTTAAAATATAGTGTGCAGAATTTTAATTTTTTGGCACAGAATTCTCTCAGGAGTAAAAGCTTTCCCAAACAACAAGTTCAACATTCAATTTTTTGACTCTTCATTTTATTTAAAATGAGAGAAATGCTTCCTCTTGCAAAAACGGTTTGCTAAAATAAAATATCATCAAGCAAGTTTTTGCCAGGAGCAAAGCTGAGCTAAACCTAAAAATAAGAGAGACTTTAAACTAAGCTCCAGTGCATAATTAACATTAGCAACTGTAGTTATTGCATCTGACGAAGTGGGTATTCACTCACGAAAGCTTATGCTCCAATACATGCTAGTCTATAAGGTTCCATAGGACTCTTTGTTGCTTTGTACAGATTCAGACTAATATGGCTACCCCTCTGATACTTGTAGTTACTGAGAAACACATGCCTGAAGCACCTATTGAAAATCAAAATCAAAACAGAAGTGATGTTTTTTCCCCTATATCTATGCAGGCAGGTGGGAAGACGACATTTTTATCTTCTCTGTGTCTTGGTGGATCAGAAAGAGGGGGGCAGCATCCCATTTTTGAATGTGTCTATCTTAAAGGGACAGTAGAGACACAAGGTGAGTGAGGTAATCTCTCTTACTGGACTATCTTCTGTTTACTGTTGTGGTCCCTTCTGACCCTATGATTCTGTTGGTGAGAGAGAGAAGCCTTTAAGGCACTTAGAGCTCTTCTTTAGCTCTATGGCTCAAAAGCTTGTCTCTCTCACCAACAAAAGCTGATCCAACAAAAGACATACCTCACCCACCTTGTCTCTCTAAAATCCTGGGACCGACATGGCTACAACAACACTGCACTAAAAGGACACTGTCAGCTGGATACTTAGGCTATGTCTACACTACTACTTATGCTGCTCAGATGTGTGAATGTACCACCCCCTTGAGCAACATAAATTACACCAGCATAAGTGCTAATGCACACAGTGCTTTGTCGGCAGGTGAGCCATACCCACTGACATAGCTACTGTTGCTCATTGGGGGTCGATTAATGATGTCAGTGGGAGAGCTCTCTCCCACTTGCATAGAGCAGCTACAGGAGAGATCTTAATAGTGGTCGAGCTGCACAGGTACAGCTGTGAGTATCTAGTGTAGACATAGCTGTAGTTGATTACAGAAAAAAACTGTGAAGCAGATTCAGGTAATATACCTGCCTCCACTCCCCTCCTGTCTGTGTATGTTTTAAGTCACAGGTTCCTCATTCTTCAAAATGTTTTTTCTCTCCCTTGCTGCTATGTGAAGATGTACACAGAGCAGAAGAAACTGCCTGACTTTATAGGGGAAAAAACACTGAAACTCATATGCAAAGTGGAGTCAAATCCAGAAAGTACCCGAGGAAACAAAAACACTTATTGCCTCCAATTTCTTTTAGTTCCAATACGGGGGGGCGGCACTTGTGGCACACGGGCAGATGAAACCTTTACAGACGCGGTGCAACGCCTGTACCGAGAGACCCGCTCCGGGGCACGGCCAGGCCAGCGCCCCCGACCCCACCCCAGCAGGAAGCTCAGTAACTGGCCGGGCAGCAGCAGCGCCACCTCTGTGGGGTGGGAGGTGTCACCTGGGAACGCTGCTGCGGGCGCCCGACGCTGGGACGCCGGAGGGCCCCGGACCCGGCCGCATCTCAGTGCGCTCGGGCTCGTCCCGCTCAGCCTGGCCCCGGGGGGCAACGGCCCAGCGGACCCCCCACCCCAGACGGAGCCGCGCCCCTTCTCCCGCCGCGTCTCACCGCCACCGCTCCTCTCATGGCCCCCAGCTACCGGCTCCGGCCCGCGCCGCTTCCGGGAGGCGGCCCGGCCCGGCCCCGCCCACGCCCGGGGGGAGGGGACCAGTACCTGCTGGGGAGGGGGCGCGGCGGCTCCTCGCCTCTTCCTCTGCCTGCCGCCGCTCTCCCTGCGGCGCCGAAAATGGCGGGGGCTGGTATCTGTGTGCGAGCGCCGAGCGCATCGAGCCACTGGGATCCGTCTGCTCGGCGCTCTCCTGCCGGGCCTGGGCCCCGTGTCGTTGTCCCTGGCCCAGCCGGCGCAGGAGGGGAGCCCCCCCTGCCCGCTCACGGGGGGAGTCGGGGGACCCTCCGGCAGAGGAGAGCCACGCACAGGGGAGCCCCCATAGAGGAGATCTCAGAGTAGGGAACCCCGCAGAACAGGAGCGCACCGCACACATACAGGGGACCCCATCTAGGAACCCCTCCAGAAGAGGAGACCCCTCACCCCATATAGGGACACCCCACCTAAGAGGGGCAGCCCCACCCAGGACATCCTGTATAGGAACACCCTCAAGAAGAGGAGACCTTTATGTTGGGGGGGGGGCAGGCCCCGAATAATTGGTAATATGGCATGGGGTTAAAAGTTTATAGTCTCAGGCCAGCCATTGCCCTCGAAGTACCCCTTAGATTAATCAATATGTTCCTTTAAAGTTAGCAAGAGTACATGTAATCATTTATCATTTTCTTTTGTTCTTTTGTTTATGATATAAAATGTAATCGAGCAAAGGGGGGGCTCTGTAGTGTGGGTAAAGGATATAGTTTAATTAAAGGATCCGGTACTTAATGAATTGTAAATGATGAATTGCGGCACCTGTAAGCATCTTTGTAAACAAGTGGGGTATATAAGGTGGGGAAAAGGATAGTGATTCGTGCATGATCTGAGATTTTAGATCTCCTTGCACCTTATTTGACTCAGATAAAGATACTTGCTTCTCCACTCCGGTGTGGTCACTGGGGATACGCACACCGGGCAAACGAACCCCAACTGTTGCACCCCCTGCAACATTTACACCTGGAGGGACCCCCAGATAGGAACCCCCTAGAGAGGTGACCCCACAGATGGGGGAACCCCATATAGGAACACCCACCAGGTGAGTAGACCCGCACACACACACAAACGGGGAGGGGAGTGCCCTTGCATTGTACCTAGATGCACAGCTTGGTTGCTGGCTGCTTCGCACCCGGGGTTATCTGTGCATTGAGTGACCAGACAGCAAGTGTGAAAAATTGGGACGGGAGGGCAGGGCCGCCTGGGGGGGGGGAGGCAAGAGGGGAATTTGCCCCAGGCCCCGGATGCGGGGCCCCCACGAGAGTTTTTCGGGGCCCCTGGAGCGGGGTCCTTCACTTGCTCCCGGGGGCCCGGAGCTTCTTCCGCTCCCGGTCTTTGCTGGTGGGGGGGACCTTCCGCTCCGGGACCCGCCGCCGAAGTGCCCCGAAGACCTGCGGCAGGAGTCCCCAGCCACCGAATTACCACCGAAGAGCGGGCTGCACTTCGGCGGCGGGTCCCGCTTCAGCGGTAATTCGCCAGCGGAGGGCCCCCGCCACTGGTCTTCGGGGCGCTTCAGCGGTGGGTCCCGGAACAGAAGGGCCCCCTGCTGCTGAACAGGGCCGGCTCTAGACATTTCACTGCGCGGGGGGTGCCCTGCTGCTTGCCGGTCCTGCAGCTCCAGTGGACCTCCCGCAGGCATGCCTGCGGATGCTCCACCGGAGCCGCCTGCCGCCAACGGCCCCAGGCCCCTGGAATCCTCTGGGCAGCCCTGCGAGGGGGTGGGGGAGTAATAGGCACCTATGTAAGATAAAGTCCCAAATATCGGGACTGTCCCTATCAAATCTGGTCACCCTATCTGTGCAGGATCCTCAGACCCTTGCTCTTGCTGTGCCTCCACATGCAGCTCCCTCCAGCTTTGTCTGGACTAGAGAGGCAAGGGGTGGTTTGCTTGTTTTTGTTTTTCAATTGAGATCCACCTCCTTGTATAATCCCAGCGTAGGTTCAATTTAGTGTAGCGAGTTAAGGTGAATATATATGATGGGGAGGCCTAGAGTTTATTGCACCCAGTTAGGTACTGAGTTTACAAACACCAGTCTTAACAAACCGCCAACTGTATGAACCATTTTTCCAAACTGCAGGAGGGGGAATATCCCATAATAAAAGTGATATTGATGAGGAACACGTTGACAGTGCATCAGAAATTGCTTCGCAATGGTGTGCAGGATGAAAATTATGCAATGCTGGGTATGGTACTGCAAATTCTGCACTGTACCTACTGTAATTTTCACTTTAATGAATTTCTTGATCCCCAATTAGTTCATAAAATAGAGCGGTGGTTCTCAAAGTTTTGAACTGGTGACCCCTTTCACATAGCAAGCCTCTGAGTGTAACCCCCCTTATAAATTAAAAATACTTGTTTATATATTTAACACCATTATAAATGCTGGGGGCAAAGTGGGGTTTGGGGTGGAGACTGATAGCTTGTGACCCCCTATGCAATAACCTCGCGACCCCCTGAGGGGTCCCGCCCCCCAGTTTTAGAGCCCTTGAAATAGAGGGTCTGCTGTAAAACTACCATTACATCCATGTTTCCTTCTTTAGACTAGTATTTGACTATAGCTATTGTAAAACCTCCCTTTTCTGGCAAAGACATACCCCTAGCATAGGTGCAGAGTAACATCTTCAGATCAGTTCTAGCATACAGCTTAAGCAGGTGTTAACCCTGTATCTATGGTAGAAAAAATGTCTAGTTTAAGCTTAGATTTTGCTAGCACTTTAGCTAAAACCTACTTGAATTTAGCTACTTTTCCTAGAAAGAAAAGATGGGTGAGGTAATATCTTTTATTGGACCATCTTCTTACTAGTCAAAGACAAGCTTTCAAGCTCCCTGGAGCTCTTCAGGTCACCAACAGACATTAACCCAGTAAAAGATATTATCTCATCTACCTTGTCTCTCTCATATCCCGAGACCAACACGGCTACAACAACACAGAAAAAAAAGTCAAAACAGCCAGGCTCTTTAGCTGAGAGGTGTTGTTGGAGGAGGAAAGAAGCCTCAGCTGTGGCTTTTTAAAGCTAATGGGGAATAGATTATATCTCCTGATTGAAAAGTTGTGTTAACCTAACATCATGTATCACTAAAACAGCTAGTCAACACAGTGATCTCATCTTGTGCCCCTTTTCCTCTATTTATCTGGCTTTGAACTGTGAGCTCCTGATGGTGAGACTGGGTCTTGTCTTACTGTGTGTAAATATGCTGTGGATGCCACCAGAAATAAATAATAACTCTGAGACTCCTACAGAGCTTTGAAGGTGAGGATGAGAGAAAACGTTAAGTTACTTACTACCTAACTGCCACAGGCTCAGCTGTTTTTCAGGAAAGTTAAAGCAGTATTTTGTTATTATTAACAAGATTTTTTTTTCCCCTTGAGATTTGAATACATTGAAGAGAGGCAGAGGATTCTGTTACAGATAATAGATCACAAACATGAGGCTGTTTTTACAAAAGTCACAAGATGTAATTAGCTGTTCAGAGAGCATTAGACGTCTCTGCTATTACATGAAACAAAAAACAATAAAGCAACAAAAACTTTGAAAAACAGTTTAATGAAGGTACCAAAAGGCAAACAAATGAGCACATACATTTAAGGCTACAGCATCCTAAAACAAACAAAACAACAAATAAATACCTGCTTAGAAGAATGACCTTAGTCACAAAAAAGCAAAACAAGATAGCTAGAAACACTGTCACCGGGAAATATGGATTAGATAGAATTACTTTAAAATGAATACACTAAGTAAATATTAATAATCCATATAAAGATTGGATTCTGCAGGAGGTCTGTGACAATGTGCTATTTTATCTTAAAAACAAACAAGGCTGGTTTTTACTGGCTGAAAGAAAGAGATGTTGCTAGTTACACACAATACAGTGGAGTTGCATCTTACACGGAGGTTAGGTTCTAAAGTCAGCGCGTGAGGCAAAAATCGTGTATAGTCAAAATTACCCTTGAAAATTCCTTAAAGCGCCCATAAAATACAGTATACTGTACATGGTTTTGTGTACAATATACAACCCTGTACAGTAATATATAAATGTATAATGTATACAGTAATGTACAGTATATAATAAAGAGTACATATGCAAAATATAATTTTACAGTACTGTATTTTTAATTACAGGCAGTAATTACAGGGGGTCATCAGGACTTGATGTTGATCCAGGAGACAGAGGTGACGGAGAGCTTGGGTGATGGAA